>NC_084502.1:28848281-29589531 GCF_024500385.1 Phyllopteryx taeniolatus | reverse complement strand
CGCAGACGTGCTCCGCGGGCCTATTCGTCGGTCACGTGATGCAATGCGGCCGTTGTCGGCCGCATGACTGCGGGAGTATAAAGAGGCCTTCACTATTGTACTTTATGGCTGTTGGTCAATGCCATATTTTATTTCTATCTATGTATATATGTTGTATACTTGTTGATTATTCGTTCATCTTCCGTTCCGCTTATCCTCACTAGGGTCGCTGGCGTGCTGGCGCCTATCCCAGCTATCTCCAGGCGAGAGGCGGGGTACACCCTGAACTGGTCACCAGTCGATCACAGGGCACATATAAACAAACAACCATTCGCACTCACAGTCACACCTACGGGCAATTTAGAGTCTTCAATTAACCTACCCTGCATGTTTTTGGGATGTGGGAGGAAACCGGAGTGCCTGGAGAAAAACAACGCAGGCACAGGGAGAACTACTCTGAAAATACTTTTCAGAGGGTAAATTCCAGTCTAATTTCTACATTAAAAATCCCTATTTCTTGAATTAATTCACTATTTTGTTTGACATTGCATTTTAGTTTCTCAATATGGGGATTTTTTTTTATTAGCCCTGTGCTATAATCATCAAAATTATACATATTTTAAATATGAAATACTTCACTCTTGTGTGTGCAGTGCATCTCTATAATTTCACTTTTTGAATTGAACTACCTAATTAAAGATTTACACTATTCACGTGTGAGCATAATGGATGTGTGAGCATGATTCACATGAACTAATGAATGCCAGTGACGTGCGCGTGAATGTGATTGACATGCTCGTGTGATTGACATGCTTGTGTGAACGCATTTGAGTTATGAGTGTTTGAGTAGTATTTATGAGGTGTTTGAGTAGTATTTATGAGATGTTTGAGTAGTATTTATGAGAGCAAGACTTTCACTCGTGCGTATGAGAGGATTTGACTAGTGTTTATGAGATGGTTTGAGTCGTCCTTATGAGTGTTTGAGTAGTATTTATGAGAGCAAGACTTTCACTCGTGCGTATAAGATTTGACTAGCGTTTATGCGATGGTTTGAGGAGTGTTTATGAGAGGTTTTCAGTAGTTTGTGTGTGTGTGTGTGTGTGTGTGTGTGAAAGCATTTGAGTAGTAAGTGTGAGAATTGAATCCTGAATAATGTCCCTAACAGCCCCTCATAGACAGGACGTGATCCTGAGACGCAAAATGGAATATCATTCTTTAAAGCGGTCCCCTTCCTCTGTCAGGAGTCGAGCGATTACACGTCAAACTTTGACGGGAGCGACTGCGGCAACGGAGATGAAGATGACTTCAACGGTCTGCGGGGACTCAACATGGCCGGCCTGGAAGGAGCGTGGTGCCCGCGACACATCTGATGTTGGCGTTGTTATGTGGGGCCGTTAGGGACATTATTGAGGATTAGCTCTCACACTTACTATTCAAATGCTTTCACACACACTCAAACTACTGAAAGGCTCTCATAAACACAACTGAAACCCTCTCATACGCACGAGTCTTGCTCTCATGAGGACTACTCAAACACTCTCATAAACACTGCTCAAACACTCATACGCACAACTCTAGCTCTCATAAAGATTACTCAAACACTCATATGCACGTGTCTTGATCTCATAAAGACTATTCAAACACTCATACACACGGGTCTTGCTCTCATAAAGACTACTCCACCACTCATAAACACTACTCAAATATTCTCATACGCACGAGTCTTGCTCTCATAAAGACTACTCAAACACACAAATAAACTCCTCATGTTAATCACATTCTCGCACGCGTCACTGGCATTCATGGGTTCATGTCAATCATGGTCACGCACACGTCGATTATGCTCACGTGAAGAGTGTAAATCTTTTATGAGGTACTTCAATTCAAAAAGTGAAATTATAGTTATACTGCACACACTCCAGAGTGAAGTATTTCATATTTAAAATATGGATAATTTTGATGATTATAGCACATAGCAAATAAAAAATTCCCCATATTGAGAAACTAAAATATAACATCAAACGAAATAGTGAATTAATTCAAGAAATAAAGTGATTTTTAACGTAGAAATTAGGCTGGAATTTGCCCTTTGAAAAGTACTTGTGTTTAATCACTCTATGAGTACTGAAGAAAAACTTTAATTGTTCAACTATATTCTAATTTATTGAGATGTAATTTATTGACGCTCACATCAACATGTCAAATGTCTGCACACATACAGGTCAAATAAGATCACACAAACGTCATATCTATTCATATACCATCCTCAAATCCATTCATAAAATACACTCAAATCCTTTCCCGTATCCATCTCAAATGCTCACATACATGTGAAAAAAATATTTTTTTTAAGATAGATAGATTTTGACAAATAGATTTAGACATAAATATAGATTTACACAGATAGATGGATGGATACTGATCTGTATTTGTCTAAATCTATATGTGTTTATCTATATTTATTAATCTCGATCTTTTTGTCAAAATCTATCAATCTATCTCTATCTCTTTGTCGTCTGTGTTTATCGATATAAGTCTAGAACTGTTTGTCAAAATCTATCGCTCTATCTTAAAATAAATCTCCGAAGATTTTATTACATTTTTTTCACAATCATGTATGCGAGCATTTGAGATGGATATGTGAATAGATTTTACGTTTATGCGAGCTTATTTGACCTGTATGTGTGCAGACACTTGACATGTTTATGTGAGCGTGTATTTATGAGTTGAAAAGGAAGTTGTTTCAAAATAAAATATGGCATTGGCCAACAGCCATAAAGTACAATAGTAAGCCTAACTTAAGCAGTACCGTTACACAGCATTATACTGTATAGTACATACAGTACATATATTTATAATGTATATATGTCATATATTTGTTGATTATTGTGTTACAATAACGCTTTTCCTCATTGATTTAAAATGTGTGCTTTCAATGTGTAAGTGCTGTAGGATATGACATAATGGTCGGCCAATCAGAAGCCGTGTCGTGTATGACGTAGGGCTAGGCTGGCTCGTCTATCAAGAGTGACACGCCATTAACCGGACGCGGATGCTGCCGAATAAATGTGCCTTTTGGGCTAAAGCACAAGTGGACGTGTTTACTCCTGGACTAAAGACAGAGTTTCAACACCGCTGCGTTACAATCTGAAATGTATACGGTTCGTTGCAAGCAGGATGGCCGGGTAGTCGCATTTAAGCTCCCCTGCGCCGGTGTACCTAATGAGATGGCCAAAGGGAATGAAGGAATTTAATTGTCATAGTGAAACTCGTGTCATAGATATGCACTACAGACTACACACACTCAGTCAAATATTTCATGACTTTTTTTAATATAGGTACATCTCAATAAATTTGAATATAGTTGGACAGTTGAAAAGTACTCATAGAGTGATTAAACTGAAACACTTTTCAGAGGGCAAATTCCAGCCTAATTTCTATATTAAAAATCACTTTATTTCTTGAATTAATTCACTATTTCGTTTGACGTTATATTTTAGTTTCTCAATATGGGGAATTTTTATTGCTATGTGCTATCATCAAAAGAATTATAAATATTTTAAATATGAAATACTTCACTCTGAGTGTGTGCAGTGTGCAATGCATCTCTATAAGTTCACTTTTTGAATTGAACTACCTAATAAAAGATTTACACTATTCATGTGTGAGCATAATCGACGTGTGTGTGGGAATGATTGACATGAACCCGTGAATGCCAGTGACGTGCAAGAATGTGATTGACGTGAACGCATTTGAGGAGTGTTTGAGTTGTCTTTATGAGCGCAAGACCCGTGCATATGAGAGTGTTTGAGTTGTCTTTATGAGAGGGTTTGAGTAGATTATGAGAGCAAGACTTGTGTGTATGAGAGTGTTTGCGTTGTGTTTATGAGAGCCTTTCAGTAGTTTGTGTGTGTGTGTGGAAGCATTTGAATAGTAAGTGTGACAGCTAATCCTGAATAATGTCCCTAACGGCCCCTCATACGTTGTCGTGGTTTATTCAGTTTTCGCTGGTGGTGGATTCTTGGGAAAGCCATAGGGGCGCTGTTGCCTTGCAGCTTATCTTGTCTGCACAACTTCAAGGGCACTTGGATAGCTTTTGAAAGATATTTTCAAGAGAATGCAATTATGAAGCTTCACGCTCGGCCAAGAGGAAATCCATCACTTTTATTTTGTCCCTTTGGAACTCTTTGGCTGCCAGCAGCCATAACAGAATCCTTCTATGCTGGTATATGCCAGTCTTTTTTTGGGGGGGGGGGGGGGGGGTATCCATCAATGCTTTAGTTTGACAGTCTTTTATTGCAGATTGGAGTAAACAGTGGTTTTAGTTTAAAGTCGCAGAACAAATGTTGCACTCGATCACTTCCTGCGGTGGTTAAAAAAGATCATCTCTCCACCTTTAGCCACTTTTCTTAACGAGAAGCTCGGTGAGGTCATTGTAGATTTTCTTTCAGTTTCTGTGGTAAAGTGATGCATTACTTTGATGTGATTGGTGGCTTTGGTAATTGTTTCTTTGTGATGACTCAATAAATGTTCATCGCTGCTTCACGTCAGCATTGACAGCCCTCATTGACGACACCAACCACGCCGTATTTGACACACTTGACGCGTTCATTTCCATACATCTGACAAAAGGAAGGGCGAGCAAGCGTTTGTGAATGAAAACACCCTCAAACATGTTTGAATGGGTGTTTAAACTTATGTGCTTAAGGGCCACATTAGATTTTGAAAATGTACAGATGGGCAAGGGCTGCACAGCTGTTGACTGGTTAGCCCAACCGCGTCACAGTTCTGAGGTTCAGGGTTTGAATCCAGGCTTCCTGTGTAGGGTTCAAACGTGAAGGGATTTTCTCCGGGTACTGGGGCTTCCTCCCAGATGGAATGAAATATATACACTTTCGCTGCATTGAAGACTCGAAATTGGCCATAGGTATAAATGGTTATCTATATATCCCCTTCAGTTGGCTGGTGACCTATCCGTATGTGTAGCCCACCTCTCACCTCAAGTCAGATGGGATAGTCTCTGTGCAGCTCATCCGAGACCTGAATCAGAAATGTGACAGAAATTGGATGGATGAACGGATGGATCAGGTCGTATGTAGAAGGGGGAAGTTAAAATGTATCTGTAAAATATATTTTTTTTTAAATAATGGATGCACATTTCAAATTTTATGTATGAATGATTTAATTACTGTATAATTAACCAATTAATTTAAATGTTTTATTTTACAAATTATTTAATGAAAAATTAATATGTCTATCCATCCATCCATTTTCCATGCCTGCTCGAAATGAATATGTAAAATACTTTATTTTACTAGTTTATACTAGGGCTGGCTGATTTTGGGGAAAAAATGTTAATTGCAATTTTTTTGTGTGATTTAATATGCAATTATTTTTTCAAGGTCCTCTTCCCATGTATTTTTAACAAACAAGCAATAAATTAATCTGTATTACAGTAAACTATCCGATTTATTATATATTTTTGGTTTTATAGGTTAGGGTTATGCTAAAATAAAGGCAAATAAACGAATTAATATTAAAGACCATTTATTCATCTACTGGTACTTCAATTATAGTTAACTTACTAAACACTTTGACTTCCAGTCTTTTAAGCGTTCACTATGTCAACTTCACAAAATTCTACCAAACAAGTAGACATAACAGACATGGTGTAAACATAAGTCAGCAAGTCATAAATCAGATTACAACAATGATGCAAACAAATCTGAAGTCTTATCACTTCAACTTTTCATGTTTCATGAAACAATGACGTGTGTGTGTGTATATATATATATATATATATATATATATATATATATAAACACACAAACACATACATACACTCACAAAATGGAGCCTTCCTACCGACCGAAATGAAGTGGTTTTCTTTTTCAAAATTGTGGCCTTTGTGATTTAAAAATTGCATTCTACTACATTGCAATGTTGATTTAAATTCAATTAATTGTTCAGCCCTAGTTTATTTTTAGTTGTATTTGTGATTGATTTAATTATAACTAAAAAATTCAAAATGGTTTCTTTTACTATTTCATTTTATCCAAATAAATCAAGTAAGCCAGTGGATAAACTTTTTTCACCAAGTACCACCACAAAAAAAATACTATAATAATAATATAAATAAATAAATACAAGTACCACCTCATGACCATCATTAAAATGCAGTAGCATAGTAAGCGTAAGTCTTCTTCAAACGAGTCAAAGGTTTTAGACCCCCCAAAACATAATTTATATGATTGTAAGCCCCAGTAACATTAACATTATGCACAGTTTAAACATTAACCCTGTGCTAAAATATAGGAACATTTAAAAAAAAAATTTTTTTTAAATATGACTTGAATTAGGTTAATTACAACTGAATTGTACTTAATAAATGTACTGTACTGGATTAAAAAATAATAATAATAAAGTTCAAGCCACTGTAACATTATGCAGTTTGAACATTTAATTCACTGATTCTTTGGCGTACTACTAGTGGTACTCATTAGCAATGATTTGAGAAATGAATCTGTAAAATAGTTTGATAATAATTTATGCTCATTTCAAATTTTATTTTATAATTGGAATGGTAAAACTATCATTTAATTAAAAATGTTTATTTTTGTCATCTTATTTACAAGAAATCAACAAATATTTAATGAATTAAGTAATGCATTATTTAAGAAATACATTTTAATTAGTAACCCAATTGTAGGAAATAGTGAAATTAAGTCATTGTAATAACAATAAATTAACAAGGGTTGTGGGCGTGCTGGAGCCGTCCCAGCTCAAATTATTCTCTAGCATTTTAGACAAAAGTTAAAACACAAATGACCTGTAGGGGGCATTCAAGGATTGGCCACTGACATAAGTTTCGGTCAGATCGACATTACAGCATGACAGAAATAATGGGTGCTAACTTACTGTCATTAAATTACTTTATTGCAATTAAATTATTTGAATAAATACTGTTAATGACATGCTTACTCTAACTTTTTCACTGTCCCAGCTTTATGGACGGGTGTTGTCCAGAGTTTGAGTCCGTTTGATACATTTGTCCCCCACGCTGCGTTGCTTGAACGAGGCATGCTCCTCGTGTACATTCTCCAGGTGCTGGATCAAATTTGTTGTGTTGAAGCATTTAGATGACGTTCCACACGACGTACTTCAGTTGTGCACAGACTGCAAATAACTTACGTGTTGTTTGTCTGAGACACCGCAAAATAGTCCCACACCGACGACGTGTTTTTTCACTGACAAGATTGAAAAAACTTTATTGTCCGTCAGATAGTTACAGTACTGCGCAACAAGACACGTGACAAGGCTAAAAATAAACTAGCTTTAGGATTCAGACGCGACGGCGGAGCCGATCGATGACGTCTTTGATTGGATCGGCGATTTATGACATGAAAGACGAACAGGATAAAATGCTAATTATCGGACGATACCGATAAGACCGATCAGATCGGCGTAAAGTCGAGTGGCCACGTAGGCACAACGATCAGCGGGGCTGGCTTATCGTGTTAATACCTATGCCCGGGAAGCCCAAGAGAAGACGTTGTGTGAGGTCATGTGACTTTCTTGTGTCGTTTGATTGGTGAGCTAGACTTAAATGTCTCTTATCGCTTAAATTGGATTGGCGCAAAAAGCACCCAATGCGGAAGTCGTAGTCTCGCACACGAAATAGTTGATAAATAAGCAATAATTGATAAATACAAGTAGCGAGCGACATTTAGATCATTGTAACAGAGTAAAAGTACCATTACTTCTTGACAGCAGAAGCGGCTTAAGTTTCTTTTCTGGTCTCGTCAACTCCTGTGACTTGTCCAAAGCAGGTCGCGAGCGCACAGGCGGACCTCAGGCCAATGTGTTCACATATTCGTCCGCCGCGGAGTAATATTCACAATTACATCTGTGTGCGGATGGTGGATGTGCTGAACGGCTCTAGCTGCTAGCGTTCAAGGAGTACGAAACAGCTTATGATGACAGCGACGGCAATGCCCCCTCTCCAAGGAAAAACTCATCCATTCTGTAAATGGGCTATTTTGACTTAAAAATGGCAAATTTTGCCAAAAGGCGAAAAATGGGGAGGGTTACATTTTATAAATGTATCCCGCCATCTGGAGGTTATGAAAAAGCAGTACATGTTAATTTCAATATGCCACCGCCACCTAGAGGTTATGAGAAAGGTGTACACTTTAATTCCAATATGACAGGGGTACGTACGTACGACTGCATAATATGTACAGTTGTGCTCATAAGTTTACATACCCTGGCAGAATTTGTGAAACATGACTGATGACTGAACAACCTTCATAAATTACTTTATGGTTATGCTTTGTTTAATGATAATGTTTTTATGAAATGCTTGAGAGTTTAATTTAAATCCCATTAAAATAAAAATAATGTGTTTTGCCTGGCCCTTCATGTTTTCTTTAAAGAATTGTACCCATCTTACAAATTCTCCCCAGGTAATCAAACATGTGAACACAACTGTGTTTTCTTGTTTACTAAATAAAAGTAGGGCTGTGAAGAGCAAGTAAATAAAAATAAAGTATTGTGTTCAAATGAAATGCTTAACTTCAGAATAATTCTTTGAAAAAACATGTTTTTATCATATGGGTAAAAGCAAAATCATGCATTGTAAAAATGCGTTATACATAGGGAGATGGGTTTTCCAGAATTTTGAGGTCAACTTTGGGGGTGCGTAATATACATGGGTGCACATTATACATGAGAAAGTACGGTACATTTTAAAAGCCAATGTGTCTTAAAATTTAAAAAAAAAAAACCCTGCTAAATAATGCAAGAACTATGACAGAACTGAATGACAGAGTGGGCCGAATGTCCGGTCCAGTGTTAGAGCAACATGAGCTCGTCTTCCTCCTCAGCCTCTTCAATCAGCCTCCGTGCTCTTTTCCTCCCAGCTCTTGTCTCCTTGGTCTCCTCCTTGACCACCAGCAGCCCCCCTCTGCCTTCCTCGCCCGTCACCAGTCCCAGTCCCCCGCCGTGGCCTTCCTCGCGGGCAGCGCATCGGCTGCAGTGCCTCCGGAAGCCGACCAGGAAGTGGGACCTGAAGCAGCAGAAGGGGCAGGCGAAGCGTCCCGGGCGGTGAGCCGCTCGGACGTGCTGCAGGAGTCGGCTGGGCAGGAAGAAGGAGCGCTTGCAGTCTTTGCATCTGTACGGACGTTCCACGTTGTGGCTGCGCACCACGTGGTTGATGACAAAACCTGCACATAAACACGGGAGTGAGTTCAAGTTCCAGTCGCCACCTTTTAATGTACGTTAGTACCCAGGAATCTGGAAATTCCGCTTTCAATTATCACTCCAAAAAACGAAAGTGACTGTTACTTTTGTGTTTTCTAATCAAACACACAAACAAAAATGGGGGGGGAAAGTCCAGTTATCATATTTCAATTTTAGGCTCAGATCAAAAATACGAAATGGAAAAACAGGCCATGGGACTTAATTTTTTATACAGTGGTACCTTAAAGGTTTAATTCGTTCCGTGACCACGACCCGTAACTCAAATCACTCGTATCTCAAATAAAATTTCTCCACTGAAATGAATGGAAATGCCATTAATCTGTCCCAGCCCCCCAAAACACCAACATTTGGTTTATAAATAAGTAAAATAGCAGTATACCGTGTTGTGTATGAAAACCAGGGATGCATGACAAATTATCGGACAGATAATTATCGAGCCGATTCGAAGAATTATGACGTCATATTGATACATCTGATAACATTAAAACTAGCTCAGTAGAATAAAAATAGTAGAATAAAAATTAAAATCCAGTGAAGCGAGGTCCATAAACATACATTTACATCATTATTTATTAGTTTAGCGTGTCTTCAGGCTATAATGACCATCCATGCAGCTAGGAAGTTGGTGGTATACGTCACGTGTGTGACTTCGCTCATCTACAAACGACACTATTGATTTATGACCACAAGCTTGCTGGTCACAAAATAATTCGTATTTGTTCAACTTCTATTTGAAGTTAAGTCGTTTGTATGTGTCACAATTGCTAACCTGTCAGACGTTCTCTGGACTCGTTGACGACAATGTTCAGCGAGGCGGGCTTCTTTTGAAGTACAGTGTCTTTCAGCTTGCGCTGAGAGTGGGGTGGTGTGGTGTCTCCATATTCTTAACAAACATGGTGCAACGGGCCAAAAGAATTGAGGCAGACTGTGTCTGCACACACACATACACAGTGTCTCTTTCACAGCCGCTCATACGCATACGAATAACCTTCCCGGTAAAGTTACATTGTGTCATATAAAATGAAGCTATTTCTGTTCCATTTGGCAAGATCTTTGGATTATTTTGACACTTTGTGATATCTAAAGGGTCTGAAAATGAATAAAACCCATATTTGTCCACCCGATGTTGATCAGCTGAAAATCACGTGATCGGATCAGGACATGCCTAGTTTCAACTCTAAAACTGTGCTAATCTCAGATCCAAAGTGATCGCCATCTACTTGCATCTGTTAGTAGTTTACAAACCTGAATTTCACAGACAAGCAGCTGAGCTGACCTGTTGAAAAATGTAACTGACAAATATATTTGTCCATGGCAGGCAGTAAACGGTAGGATGCCACTTGACAATAAGAAATGTCCACGGCAGCGAATGAAATAAAAGAGTCACTTTTTCATTTTTGGATTTTCAATTTCCAATTGAAAGTAGAAAGAACAAGTGACGTGACCATTCTGAGGACTCACCTTTCCTTTTAGTCTTCCAGCCGCAGATGAGGCAGACGTAGCGGCTGGAGAAGAAGCCGACCACTTTGGCCGTCGCCTCCAATTCCTCTTTCAGATGGTCTCCGCTCAGACCGTCCTCGTCGTCTTCGTCCGCACCGGCGCTCGGATGACGTTTGAAGCATGAAGCGGTATCGTCTTGTCTGATCCTCTGGACGACAAACTCCCTGGGGATACTGTGTTTTCGCACGGCATGGTTGATGGCCACGACTTTCAGCTTGTTTTTCCACCAGTTGCAGATCAGGCAGCGGTACCAGTCGCCGTCGAAGAGCAACACGCTTTCGTCCGCGTCGCTTATCATCCTCTCGGAGACGCCGTCCTCATCCTTCACATCCTCACCGCTGTTGTGGCTCTGTGGAGTTGTTTCATCCGCATCATTGCCTTCTTTCAGATCCTCGTCTACTTCCTTCACTTCCTCGTCCGCTTCCTTCACTTCTTCCTCCACTTCCTTCACTTCCTCATCTACTTCCTCCTCTTCCTCCTTTACTTCCTTCCCTTCCTCCTCTAGTTCATTCCCTTCATCGTCCGCATCTTTCCCTTCCTCATCTGCTTCCATCCCTTCCTCGTCTGCTTCCTTGTCCCCCTTTTCGCTCCCGTCGTCCTCCACGTCAGCTCGTCCCCCCACCGTTGCCGTCTCGTCCATGCAGTGTTTAGAGATGATGTGCTGGTACAGTTTGGTGAAGTCGCGGCTGGTAAAGAAGCAGTCGGCGCAGTGGAACAGTCGGGCGCCGCTCTGGTACATGATGATGTTGCCGAGGCGACCCATCGCCACGCTGTCCAAATAGGTGGGATGGGCGACGGCAACGTGGGACAGCTGGTGGGCGTGACATTTGGCGAAATTGCCACAGAGGGGACACTGGAGGTGGGCGGCCACGCCAGCGCCTGCTTCCCCTCCAGTCTGCTTGCCGAGCGACATGACTGCCAGGTGGGACACAACAGGGAAATTTAGTCCATAGCTTACTAGTGCACCGAATTGTCCATGTACTATTACGCACTTTGTCGTTAATGCTAAGACAATTCAGTATAATAGTCAAAATAGTGATTCGATTTTTTACACACGACGGTATGACATTTCTTCACACGAATAAAATGACTGCATCTTTTTAGTAGTGAGACAGAACTGTGTAATAGTTGCTAGATGTTCACTAGCAGAATTTGATGTCACTAGTAGTACGAGTAGCACACTGTTGTCAACTAGTGCAATTTGGCCTCCCTAGTAACATGTAGTTCTACTAGTACCTAGTCATTCGACTAGTGCCCAGAAATGTCAAAGTAGTGCAAGGCAGTAATGGAAAAGTCATTGGTAGCAAATAATTGTTCTACTAGTGCACTGAATTGCCCATGTACCAGTGTGCTCTTTGTCATCGCTAGTAAGATCAGTCACCACACTAGTAGAACAACTAGGGTGGATTAATAGAACTACATGTTACTAGTAAGGCAAAACTCCACTAGCTGACATCTGCACACTACTAGTTACTACTAGTGCAGTAGTAGTGAAATGCAAGACATAAACTAGTCGAATTTTGTATCACAAGCAATACTGGTAGCATGTAGTTGTCAACAGCTTTGTATCACTAGTAACATGCAGTTGTTCTACTGGTGCCTCCTAGTCATCCTACTTGTTCGCAGACATGTCAAGAGGTAGTGGAAAGAACGTCACTAGTAAGACAGTTGTTCTACTAGTGCACTGAATTGTCTTACTAGTGAGAACAGAGAGCATACTAGTACATGGAAATTCAGAGCACTAGTAGGACATTGAATAAATGCTGAAACTGTTTGCCATACAAGGAAGACATGCATCATTTAACCATATGGTCAAAACGGATAATGTAATTTCTTTATATACAGACCCTTTCCAAAAAATGTCAATATCATGGAAAAGTTTATTTCCATAATTCCATTCAAAAAGTTTAACTTTTATAGATTATACTGTAGAGTCAGGGCCCTCAATTTAAACAATATCAAGTACTTATTTGTTTATTTTTACATAATTTGGGCTTCCAGCTCATAAAGCCCACGAAATCAGGAATTCAAAAGAAATCACCATTTACTTCTCAGTTTTTGTAGAAAAAAAAAGAAAAGAAATTAGGGTCACATTAAATCAATCAAAATATGGTACTTTCAAAATGATATGTTACTCTTCAATACTTGGTTGGGAATCCCTTTGCTTTCATCACTGCCTTGATGCCTTAAACAGCTAACCTACAATTCCATTGCAACATGCTGCCAATTTTTTTGTCTTGAGTTTGCTGTCACATTTCTGTCGGGCCAATTATATATTACTCGTGCACTCACTGTAGTAGTCTCGCCACGCTGCACTATTTGCATATCTGTTGTTGACCAATTGGCCACTCATGCCAGAGTAGCATCTGCTGCATTTGCACACTGATTGAGGAGTATCTGCAACATTTGCACAATCAACATTGTCCCAGGTTATCGCACTGCTCGCTTGAAGTCCTGGTGCCCTTTGCACAATGGTCATTGCACCGGACTATTGCTATATTAGTCATTCAAACTGCACTAAGTGCTGGAGGACTCTGCATCTTTTTGCACAATTGTCAAAAAAATAAATTTGTACCGGAATTACCATATAACTCGCAACCCTTTATTGCTCAGTGACTTTTTCTCAATGTCTTTATGTCTCAAAAGTGGTCTCTGTCAATTGACTGTCTGTTGTCGTACTAGAGCGGCTCCAAATACTGGAGACAAATTCCTTGTGTGTTTTTTGGACATACTTGGCAAATAAAGATGATTCTGATGCGCCATGGCTTAGAGGCAATCAGCCTGTGGCATTGCCTGGGAGTTATGGAAGCCCAGATTTCCTTGATGCTTGCTGTCAGTTCTTCTTTGTTTAATAAATACTTGAAATTGTTTAAATTGTGGGCCCTGAATCTATAATCTCTGAAAGTTCCAACTTTTTTCAATGGAATTATGGAAATAAATACACTTCCATGATGTTAAACTTTTTGGAAAGGGTCTGTATATAGTTTTAAACAAAAATCATCAGACCGTAACACATTTTCCCACTTGTTTGGGACAGTTCAAGTGTGTTTTTTTTTTTAATTTTTTTTTTTACAATTTTGAAACCAAAGTTGAACTTTTGGGCCGAAAGGTAAGTTTGGGTGTTTCCACATCTTGAACTGGGGCCTTGGTCATGGTGGAGGAAATTATGAACAGTTCCAAGTAGCAGGCAGTATTAGCACAAAGCGTTCAATCTTCTGCTAGAAAGAAAAGGGGGGCGGATCAGGAAAAGCCTACTAGAGGATCTGAACTGATTTACGGTTAATCAGAGGCACTTAAGAGGGTGTGCACACTTATGCAACCACGTTTTTATGTTCGCTCTCTAAAAGATTTGCTGTCCATCCATTTCCTTTCCCGCTTCTCCTCACTAGGATCGCGGGCGTGCTGGAGCCTATCCCAGCTATCTTTGGGCAGGAGGCAAGGTACACCCTGAACCGGGCGCCAGCCAATCGCAGGGCACATACAAACAAAACAACCATTCGCACTCACAATCACACCAATGGGCAATTTAGAGTCTCCAATCAACCTACCACGCACGTTTTTGGGATGTGGGAGGAAACCCACCCAGGCACGGGGAGAACATGCTAACTCCACACAGGCGGGGCCGGGATTTGAACCCCAGTCCCCAGAATTGTGAGGCACATGTGCTAACCAGCCGCCCAAGATGTGTTGTTTTTTTTTTTTCAATTGAGTTGGACAAGTTATACGTCACAATATTGTTTAGAAATGATTGATCTTGGTCTAATTTAAACAGTATACATTATTTCAGTATATTGAACAGAGCGGGACAGGGAAATAAGAGCCTCAAATATTAACAATAATGTATTGACTACACTATTACTGATCGCATTACTAATAGCACATGTGCGTACTTGTTGGAAAAGCTTGTTCAAGCGGACCACGCTTGAATTATTACGATTAACCACACTGTAATAACTGACTTAATGAAAAAAAGCAACATATAAGTTATTTGTTTGGTGTCCCTTCTATTCTTCCAAAAACAATGTTGTAGCCAACGGCGAACGGGTTAATATACAATATGTATTGTGTACCTTGTTTTTCGGGCTCACTCGGACGGACACGCCCGTGCCGGTTGCCGTTCATGGCGTCCAACTGCTTGTCCAGTTCAATTTAAAATTAGAATGCCAGTGCAAAAAAAAAAAAAAACGCAACATTCTATTTTCCGACAAAACATCCGGAACGTGTACTCACCCCTTTAGCAACGCGTTGCTGTGACGGCTCAACTTGCCTCGAAGTGACCAATTACAATGTGGGTTTCTTGTTCTCTCGCTCCTTGAACCAGTCCAATCGCAGCGTCTCTTTGATTTCGCGCTATGAGACTGGCCAATCACAACTCTCTCTCGTTCTAATCGCGACAGTTATCGCGATATCTGGCGCATTCGACTACTATATATTTAAAAATATAAATAAATTACTGATTGCCTCCCTGTGTATTGATTCAACTGCTGTGCAAGCAAAAATGACTTTTAAGTTGAAGTACAGGAACCTTTGTAAAATATATATTTAAAAAAGACTGATAAAGGTAGAAGTATTTGTTCAAATCCTATAATTAAGTTAAAAAGTACAGACACTGAACTCTAGTTGAGTGCAAAAGTAAAATGATTTTTTTATTGTTATATATTATATACATTGGTGTAAAAGTACGTATCTACACTCTGAACTACAGTAGAAGTACAGATACTTGTGTTTAAAAAAGATTGGTAAAAGTAGACGTACTGATTCAACTCTTGTACTAATGTAAAAGTAAAAAAAATGCATATTTGGAAAAGTATTTAATATACAAGAGTGAAAATGTATATTTACTGTTGATTTTACAGTTGGGCAATACAATACTCGTTTCTATAACTTGGCACAGGGGGGGGGGGGGGGGGGGGGCTGCACACAAAATGTTTTCCCTTTTTTTTTTTTTTACTTACATGGTGCTTGTACTGAGACGTAGAAAAAAACATGCTACATGTTGCAATTGTTTTTATGCTACTCTGACCTGTTTCATTGACATGCACCCACCGCACCCCATCCCTCAGTTGTCTGTCAATGCACATCTCATCAGAAATGAGAGCAAACACCCACCCCCACCGCCCCCCAAACAAAAAGCAAAACAGATAGGAATAAAAATGCCTCTTATTGTCAATGAGATTGAAAGTAGCTCCTTGCAGACATGTATGTAAAGTCTAAAAAATAAAATAAAAAAATATCTAACATATTTACAAAAAGATATAGTAATGCGAGCAATGAATAGAATTGACAGATCCAAGAAAGGTCGATTTTGTTTTTTTAGCTGTTATCAATTGCTAATTTGGCTATTTTTGTTAGTCAGTTCACAAGGCAAAGCAAGCTAGCCTTTAGTAAAAAACACAACAACGTGAACTGTCGTATCGACAATACTCCCACTTGTACTGCTAAGAAAAGCTCCTGAAGATTTCCCCCGTAAATGTCAATCAACAGTTTTGGTCCACCACATATCATATTTCAGAAGATAGTAAATAGTAACAACATTTTTTTTTTTACCATTCATGAAGCATTTTATTAAAACTATTACATTAGTAAGTGCTTTACAGAAGGAGAAAGCCAACAACAAACAAGAAGGTGGTGCCTTGAGATAGCTGTTATTAGACTGATATTTTTTTTAATTTGACTTGCGAGTTAAAATTTCAGATACAAGTCCTTTTTGGTGGCGGGGAACTCAACTAGCTTCACAACAACCTGCAGTTGGTGAACAGTTCTTCGAAAAAGAGACTTCAAGCTGTTTAATGGGCCTCGATGTTAAAGTTTGATTGAAAACTAAACAGAAAACATAGAATTAAATGTGTATTTTAAAAAAACAAACATAACTTTGCCATAAACTCTGGTAGCTTAATGCTAACACATAATGGAAAATGCGATAGACTGGCTAACGAATATCATTGGTGTCGTAGTGTTATAACCCTTTAAGATACAGATATTTGAACAAAAATGGTCGAGCAATACATGTAGGAGGCTAATACAATGATACTCACTGCCAGGCATATATTCTTTATGCTCTACAAAGAACCACTGATACTATTGGCCTTACTGAAGAGCTGCTCCAGCTGCGAAAATCTTTGTTTTTTTTAATTGCCCCCACCCCGTTGGCCACCAGAAGGAGAAGCACAATGTCCATCTAATTAAAGCCAACATTTTTAAATTTCTTTACATTTCATTTTATTATTTCGTTGCTGTATGTTTTTTTAAATACATTATAATATTATAAAGTGATATTTTTCTTATTAAAAAACATTACAAAGATATTAGTTGGTATTTGAGGGGAGGCTGGAATGGATTAATGGCATCTCCATTCATTTCAATTGGGAAAGATGACTTGAGATATGAGAGTTTAGAGTTACGAGTGTCCTCACAGAACAATTTAATCTCAAGGCACCAGGTGGGCGTCAGGTCTCACTTTTCAGACGGACGGAGGCTTGGTGTGTCTCCGCCTTTAGTAAGAGTACTTTTGCCACCTCTGCTGGACTCTTTGACTTTACTTGAGATAAGATGCGATTGATTTGGGTGCCAATGACTCGATCTAAACTCCTCAATCTGATGTGATGCACAGTGTCAGGGTGAGCGGTCACATTAGGGTCAGAGATCCAAAGAAGGAAGGACCCAGGGTGACTCTGGAATTGAAGATGGCGCAACATGTGTTAAGGTCAGCGACCATCTGCAAACCTGGATAATCCTCTTTAGTAGATTAGCAACACATAGGCGACACTTAGAGGAAGACCCCATTTGTGTTCTAGTGCTTCTGAACTGCTGCAAGGTCGGACGAGTCGCTTCCAACATGGAAATATTTTTTTTTTAACTGGAGGTTTTAGTTGCAGCTAACTGAAAAATGCAAAGCGCAAACTAGATTTTTGTTGTGAAGAAAGAAGTATTCCACACTGTCAGTGAGCCGGGGGAGCCATTCTTTAAACAGCCAATTGGTATTCATGGCAGAATGATTTCTTACGTTGAGTGTTTGGGTGGAGACGGGGTGGCGAACGGTGTAGCGTCCCACTGTTGGAATCCGGGACCGGATGAGGAGCAAGACCAACTTCTTCCTCGCAAGATCGCCCCACTTCAGCCCAAGACAGAGGGCAGCCTTCGGCGACGCCTGCTGACGGCTAAAATCCACCAGCACCATGAAGCCATTTGGGGGAAAAATGCAGGGATGGCTGGCTGGCCACCCTATGGTGACAAAAAGCCCCTCCCATCTCAGCCACAATATCCCAGCCTCTTGTACAGCCAGCGCTACTTGCCACAAGGCCGAACCTATACCAGCATCCCCTCAGAGGCTCACAGCAAACCGTCATTTAAGGGCGAAGATCCCAGGAAGAAAACCGTGCAGTCCCATCACATTCCCCGGCCGGCCCTCATCCAGTGGCGACGTACCAGCACTTGCCCTCCCACCCCGGAGCCTCGCCCTGGCTACACCCCTCTGGACCCCTCGCCTCTGAGAGTTGCGCCTCCTTTCAGGGAGTTAGAGGTGCCATTGCAATACAGCTACCAGCCCAGCAGGAGATGTAAGAGCAAATTCTTCCGCTTCAAAAAGCAACAACGGAAGGAGGCTACACCCCTTTTGCACAAAGGTATACAGAAATTGTGGAGTATTGTATTAGGTTGTTTTATATGGAACCTGGGCGATGACATGAATGCGTTTTATTTACGAGATTCAAAAGGTGCAGGTGAGACTTAGTAAGTTGCGTGCAAGATACAGAGGCGCAGGTGCAACTCACTAAGGCTTGCCGCAAACGTGACTGAAGTAGTCCATCGCGAAAAAATTACAATTGGCAACTCTTCGCCACACATCAAGCGATTGACCACTGTACATCTACCACTGTGCTCCAACAGAAAAACTGCTACCCTCTATTACGTTTTGAGGTTCCACAGAGTATACTGTATCGTATCATTTTTTATTGAACCACAAAAACATGGTGCGATTGTCAAGGAAGAAGCGGATTGCGGAACAAAGAGGAAATGGACGACAATAGAGAGTGTGGCGATTTTGACAGGTTGTTCGCAATGATTGTTTGTCCCATTCACTGACCGCACCCATGCACTTTGGCGAAAGAGACTGCATCCTTTGATTTCTTGACACAAGTACATATGAAATTATAAATATAGTCAATATATTGTAAACCACTATATATATATATATATATATATATATACTGTCACTGATGGTGTAGTGGTACACTCGCCTGACTTTGGTGTGGGCAGCGTGGGTTCAGTTCCCACTCAGTGACGGTGTGAATGTGAGTGTGAATGGTTGTCCGTGTCTATATGTGCCCTGTGACTGACTGGCGACCAGTTCAGGGTGTAGTCCGCCTTTCGCCCGAAGTCAGCTGGGATAGGCTCCAGCGTCCCGCGACCCTAACCAGGATAAGCGGTGTTGAAAATGGATGGATATATATATACTGTAAATTGTATCAGGCGGCACGCTGGATGACTGGTTAGCACATCTGCCTCACAGTTCTGAGGACCTGGGTTCAAATCTGGCCTCGCCTGTGTGGAGTTTGCATGTTCTCCCCATGCCTGCGTGGGTTTTCTCCGGGTACTCCAAAGGTGTACCCCACCTTTCACCCGAAGATAGCTGGGATAGGCTCCAGCACGCCCACACCCTAGTGAGGATAAGCGGAAAGGAAAATCGATGCATTGATAAATTGTATCACTACATCTTGGTGGTGCCACAGCAGATGTTGGCCGGCTTGGTTTATAACATAATATTTAGATAATATAATATATATATATATTTTTTTTTGTGAAAGCTCGTGCATTTTTGATTGGCTGTTACATCTGCAACGTTGTGATGCCATTCACCGGTGATTCAAATTTTGAATTGCAGCAAACCCAGTGGCTGACGGTTGATCACTCAGGAAAAGTAGTTCAGCTCACACTTCAGTTGGTTTCGGCCGAGTCACTTGGTGTTCGACAAATGTATACCGCACCTTATGTATCTTTCTTCTGCAATTTACTAAGTTGCACTCACACCTGTCGCACTTCACACGCAACTTACCTATCTCTCGGGCGCGACTGACTTAGTAACTTTCGTATCTCAAGCGCAGACTTAGTGAATCGCGTGTGCGAGAGATACGGAAGTTCCGTGCGAGATACAAAAGGGGCGTGAATGCGACTTGCTAAATTGTAGCCGAGAGATACATAAGTCGCATGTGAGATACAAAATGTGCAGCTATGACTCAGCAAGTTCGCTTGCGAAATACTTGTCGTGTGCAAAATTCAAAAGTGTGACTTACTACGTTTGCAGTCGTGAGCTCGAGACTGGGGTCAAAGTGACACGAAAGAACACAGGAGTGTATATCATCATTTAGTGTTATTTTATTTTACCCGATTTCCCGCCCCATTAAATTTAACATAGTCATTAAACATAAACAGGCAAAAAAAAAAAGTCAAGCATTAATATAGAGATGCAAGGATAACAAGGATATACTGTAAAGACAATAGGAGAGGTTAATACTCACTAGCTGAACATTTGACAACAAGTCTCTAAATCACAGTTTTTGATACGAAGACTTTTATTATTTCCATGTATCTACAGTACATACTGAAAATGAATGACCGTCGTTTTCCGGATTTTACTTGTTGGATTTCATATAAACGTACCCTAAAGTAGGAGTAGCCCTAAGTGTTCATCAAAAACAAGACAGAGGATATATGCCTAATATATATATATATATATAGTTACAGATGATTAAAAGTGAAATACAACTAAACTGGACACCACAGTTGTCCTTTGATTAGCCCTGCTTTCTTTGAGCTTCTGTTTGCAAAGGATTAGTTGCAGCCGCATGCGGCAGGCTAACAGCTCATTTGGAAGACAGATGGCGTCCCCGTTGAACAGCTGCTACTTGGCAGTGTCACCTGTGAGCCTCACGTGCCTTCGGACTCACCAAAACCACCCCTGAATCTAGGACTTCACGTCTTCCTGTATTTTTACGGCCATATCAGTGGACAGGGATGTCCAAGCGTTTTCCATTGGGGGGCACATACAGAAAAATGGAAGGAAG
Source organism: Phyllopteryx taeniolatus (assembly GCF_024500385.1). Lineage (NCBI taxonomy): Eukaryota > Metazoa > Chordata > Actinopteri > Syngnathiformes > Syngnathidae > Phyllopteryx > Phyllopteryx taeniolatus. The sequence continues at coordinate 29,568,733 of NC_084502.1, read as the reverse complement.
AGCACTTAAAACATGCAGTGATGCCTTGACTTACGAGTTTTTTAAGATTCGAGTTATCGCTTGGCCGATTATTTATTACATTTTTTTGTCTTGATACAAGTGCACTTCAAACCCCCACCGCTACACGGCGCCAGAAACGTCCCATCTTCCAGCCACCATCAAGTCACATTCATAGATGAGTTAAGAAGACTACATACACCAACACGTTGTAGCAGCCCGGCTAATTGACGTGCCTCCATGTCGGCCATGTTGGGGAGGTCGACGTTCCCATCGAGTGGAAATACATGGACGTTGTAATTAAGTCCTAACTTGGTCATTTCGCAACCGATTTTCATAAAGTCTACTTCTTTTGTGAACGCCAAAGCGTATGCTATCAATACACAACATTTAGGAAAAAGACCCCAAAAATATTTGTACATGTGAAAGCTTACTCGTGTCCCTTGATGTAATTTTTTAGTGTGGTACGCAACCGCATGCAGCATAGTGTGCCGGCACCCTTATTCTTTCAGTTTTCTTGCCTTCCACAAACATGGAATGCGCTGAGGACTTCGACCTCCCGAGCTGAGCGTCGTCGTCAACATGGAGCTCAAAAGGGGCGTGTCTAATCTAGCTATACATATCCGTGGGCACATTGTTTTTCTTGCAGTGTAAGGACATTACCAATTGGTGGCGCTACTGCACAATTAAACTGGTTTGCCAACTTCCAATTGACCTCACAGAAGAAAAAATGGCTGGATGGATGGATAGATGCTTATTAAAAACATTAAATCAAAAGTTAGATTTTTGTAACATTCAACTTCTATTACAGTTTTATTTTTAATTTAGAAAAATGGTGTGCTATCTTTCAAAATGTACAATTTTTCTCCTAACCTTTTGATGCTGTTCGGGTTTAATTCTATCATTAGAATATCTGGCGGTTCAATAAGAAAAGGTGCAAATGGGCGCCAGGCCGAATTTTGGACACTGCAAATCTATGACAAACAAATAGAATTGAATGTACGCCGCTTTCCTGTTACAACAAGGCGACCTACTTACTGTATAATGAATCCAACTCATTAAAGACGCAGAGAAGAAAGACAAGCTGTCAGGCATCAAGACAACTAATGAGTTGCTCCACTGGCCTCAATAGTTGGCACACTTCGTAAGCGGAACCATCTCAGTTTTATGACTTACACCCCGTATCAAACTCAAGGTTTGGGGGCCAGATCCGGCCAGCCGCATCATTTTATATGGCCCACTAAACCAAATCCAGTGTCTCTGCTTCATGTTTCTTGCGGAATAGATTTGCTATTTTCATTTTGGCAGAACATCAATAGCAAAATAGCCACGTGTCCTTCATTTTAAACGGTTTTACAAGCATTTCTTTTCACTTAATCCCTTCTTAACATAAATTCGACAATAGTTGTTTAGTATACTAAACTATCTGCTTCCCACTGTTTTCCCACAAATTTTTAAAATATAATAATGATCAAATGCATGAGGGCCATTGTATACTGTATATCAGGGGTAACTCGACTTCAGAGGGTCCTACCTTCTAAGTTTTTCGAGTCACGAGACATCGTTTGGTCGATTTCTTACTTTGTGTTGCGCGGCAGAAATTTCATTAATGAGTGAACATCAGCCCAACTCGTCGATAATGTCCTCACAGAGACGCACACACTCAAGCACGGGGAGCAAAAAATAAGTCACACACAAAATCCCACTGTGAACTATGCCTTCAGAGCTGCGTGTGTGTGTGTGTGTTTAAAATAGCATATCTACTTGGTAACCATTATCACACGGTGACCCACATGAAGGGCACACCTGTGTGGGTTGGCTGACTGCCAATGTGTGTATGTAGCCAGCATTAAACAGCTGCAGCTCATTCAGAATGCTGCAGCTCAGGTTCTGACCAGAACAAAGAGATCAGAACATATTTCTCCAAATCGAAAATCTCTACATTGGCTACCAGTCAGCTTTATAATAGACTTTAAAGTCCTGCTACTGGTCTATAAATCACTAAATGGTTTAGGCCCTGAATACTTTAAAGACATGCTAATGGAATATAAGCCCAGCAGGACTCTTGAGATCTGCCGATTCAGATCAGATAACGTTCAAAGCAAACATGGTGAAGCATTTAAGCTGTTATGCTGCAGGCAAATGGAATAAGTTGCCAACAGAATTGACATCTTAAATCCTGGTTAAAAACTTTTCTTTTCTCTTATGCTTTTTAGAACATTTCCACTTTTAATATGATCTTTCCTGCACTGTACATTGTTTTTAGATGTTTCTCTCTCTGTGTTTCCAAGTGATTTTACGCTGCTTTTTGATTTGATCTTTTGTTTTAAAATGCTTTTGACCACGTAAAGCACATTGAATTACCTTGTGTAATAAATAGCCTATATACATAAATTTGCTTTGCTTTATGTGTGCATGTAGTCCAGTGATTCTCAACCAGTGTGCACATTAGTGTGCCGTGAGCGCTCTTCAGGTGTGCGGTGGGAAATGATAGAATTTTACTTAATTGCTGAAAAAAAAAAGATCTATTTACAAGAAATAATGTATCTTTGTTCCTCTCTTTATTGCCTGTGAGGCTTATTGACAGACAGAGCAAATAAATGCTCTGCTATTAGAAGGCAGGATGTACATGCAGTAATTACTGTGTATCCACTTTTTGTGAGATTTTTCAATTGTAAAATATGTGCCCAGGCACCATAAAGTTTGGAAATGACTAGTGTAGTCACTGATTGTGTAGTGGTACATTCACCTGACTTTGGTGCAGACAGCATGGGTTTGGTTCCCACGGTGTGAACGTGTGTCTGGATGGTTGTCTGTCTCTTTATGCGCCCTGCGACTGACTGGTGACCAGTTCAGGGTGTAGTCTGCCTTTTGCCCAAAGAAAGCTCCAGCACCCTGTGACAGGCAATATTTTAGTCACTTTCTGCTGGATCTCATGGTGTCGGCTAGCATTATTTTGAAGCACTCGTTGTCAACAACGAGTGTTTCTTGTTGTTGTGAGAAAAAAACAGTCCTCCCACTCTCATTTGGTCATCTTTCAATGCTGCAAAGAGGAAAATACACTTACAAAAACACAGCCAGTAAAAATAGTATTCCAATGAGCATTACAGTACTTACAGTGTAGTATTTTGTATGTTAAATGTTGTACAACATTTCTCTGAATGTCCTGATGATGCTACCCACAGAGAATCTGCTCGAATTGGGCTGGACTCTTTTGTCCCACTTCTGTCATTGTCATCCCATGATCAAGGACAATAGTTACCCAAATGTCATCGGTTTTGATTTTTCTTGGTCTTCCTCAGCCTCTTCCTGGACGCCTTCGTCCTTGTCCGTCACCTCTCATATCAACTTCTATGCCTCTCTGTATGTCCATTGTGGAGGGAAGCATATTTGCCAACTGTACACTGTGAACTGGATTCAATTTATTCATTTTAACCTTTATTTATCCAGGTAAGCTAATTGAGAACAGAATGTCATTTGCAATGCCGAACTGAATGCAGACAGCAGAGTAAAACTACATTACAACATTTTATCCTGCCCATTTGCTCTAATCACATCCTTGGAAACCTGTGCGTTCAATTCTGAATTGTTGTGTTGAAGTTGTGCTCATAATTTCCTGCCAATGTTTTTTTACAACACGATGTGAAATGTGTTTAGTGACTGTGAATGTGTTTAAGATTTTGCAAAAAAGTTTGAGTTTTGCAACTTTTAGGCCAAGTACCTGAACAGTGTGTTTAAGGTACGGCTGGGCGATTATATGATTGCGATCGCAGATCGTGATAAATTTTCTGTCGATCTCAGTGATCAGCTGTGTGCGTATTTACGCCACCTAACATGGCGAGAATGTGCGTGACAACAGCCAATCAGAATCATCCTTTTCCTGTTCCACTTCCATTTGCAAGTTGTGGGAGTAAACAAAAACTGCGCCTGCTGGGCTCACCCGCACCGTAGAGAAATTGAAACTCCCGGTCCAACTCAACCGTCGTCACAAGGTGCACACGCAGCGTCGTCGGCGCCCTGGCGATGAAGGCGGCCAGCCGCTCCGCGAGTTTCCAACGCAGGTTGTGTGGCAGTGTCTCCAAAGCGACATGGAACAATGCTATTAACGAGCTGATGTGCAAAGCATGTCGGCGTCCTCAAAAAACAGGCAACACTGTGTTTATTCCTTTGAAGAAGTATTGATTGTGGAAAGCATAAAAATGCAAGCGCAGGCAGTACATCCTGTCACTCACTGCTGCCATATTTTCACGACCACAAGTCGCACCATATTAAAAGGCGCAGTCTCAGTTACGGGGTCTATTTCTGTATTTAACACATACATAAGGCGCACCGTATTATTGGGCGCAGACATGGTAAAACATACGCTAGCTTAAATCATACGGTAGCATACATGCACGCTAAAACATACGAGCGCATGCATGCTAGCGTATGTTTTTAAAAAGGCAGCGGGAGCAAAACTGAGTTCGGTTGTACTTTATTGAAGTATTTGTAGTGCTGTTAACAAAAGGTGTTAATAAAACGTTGAGCTTCAGTACTCTCTAGCTGCTTTAGTTTTCAGCACAGCTGCTTTAAAACCCATTAAAAATGTTTTTAATCATAAAAAATGTTGATAATAATCGAGATCGGAGGATATAAAAAAATGAATCGCGTTAACTTTTTTTGACAGATTGCCCAGCCCTATTTTACTGTAAGGGTTGGCCAAAAGAGTTTTTGACTTGAAAATGAGTTTATAGGCCACTGAGGATTTGGCTCAGAGAATGGGATTTAGTTTTTGAACAATTGTCATCCCCCACCCTCCAGCGTGGCATCACCAGCGAGGTTGGCCCAGGGCATCAACACACCTTTGTGTGCCACTGGAAGACAAAGAGAGATGGGATTGAGGGAGAGAAGAAAGAGAGGCAGAGGATAAAGATAATAGAGAAGTGTAGGATTGAAAGAGAGAGAGAGAGAGAGAAGATAGAGCGTGAGATATGATAAAGAGAGAGGGAGGGAGATGAAGAGGAGTGTGAGCATTACTGCGTTGCGCTGCAGTGGTGCTCTACTGCATTCCTAGTGTGTGCGTGTGTGTGCACGTGTGTGTTTGTTGGCGGTTGGAATGGTTGTGATCGGCGCAGCCATTAAATGTGTCTTCAAGTATCTCAAAAAGAACACAGGTGAGTTTCTTTTCATCTTTGCATGCTTGGATCTTTGCGCGCGCGCGCGCGTGTGTGTGTGTGTGTACCCATAGCTTGACCACTTTTGTAAAGGCTTCAGGTGCATGACATGCCGGTTACCAATAGCAACCGCCTCAGTAAGCGCTGCGTCCTGATTTCATTCTGTCTGCAGAAAAAGACGGCGAGCGCTGGTCCGTTCACTACACTTCGCAGAAGCCCCAACAGGGGGCGCGCTTCATTCCTGCCGAAAAGCCCCACGCCAACACTGAGGACTTGCAAGGTCAGAGATCTTCCAAGAAGCAATTATTCACTGCATTTCGCAAAAGCTGTGTGAAAAAAAGTTAATGTATTAATGCTATATTTGGACTGTATTTCTCCTAAGTCAACACAGTTTAATACGATTACATCAGTCGAGCCTTGAGACATAAGTTGAATTCGTTCTGTGACCACGCTCGTAACTCAGAACACTGAAATCACTTTTCCCATTGAACTGAATGGAAATGACATTAATCTGCTCCAGCCTCCCAAAAAAACAAAATTTTTGGTGACTCTGTTGGAAGCCACCATATTTTCCAAGTGCGTAAACGATGATGTCACCGTGCATTTACGTCAAGATGTGGACACACAACGAAGCTGACAACATTCCAATTGAACGTTTACGTTTACCAAAAATGACTTTGGCTCGGGCGCGGCACGGTGGCCGACTGGTTAGAGCGTCAGCCTCACAGTTCTGAGGACCCGGGTTCATTCCCCGGCCCCGCCTGTGTGGAGTTTGCATGTTCTCCCCGTGCCTGCGTGGGTTTTCTCCGGGCACTCCGGTTTCCTCCCACATCCCAAAAACATGCATGAATTGGAGACTCAAAATTGCCCGTAGGCATGACTGTGAGTGCGAATGGTTGTTTGTTCCTATGTGCCCTGCGATTGGCTGGCAACCAGTTCAGGGTGTACCCCGCCTCCTGCCCGATGACGGCTGGGATAGGCTCCAGCACGCCCGCGACCCGAGTGAGGAGAAGCGGCTCAGAAAATGGATGGATGGATGGACTTTGGCTCGGTTTGGGGAAAGGAATATTCCACCCCTGTGAAACCGAGGCGTTTTATTCCAATGGAGGTCTTTTTATGGAATATTTTTATATGTTCCATATATATAGGTTTGGGCATCGAACCTGATTCTAATCAGAGTTAGGCGGTGTTTAGGGCAAGTGACGTTGCTTGAAACGTCAGTCATTTTGACACATCGACTTAGATAACCCCTCAGAACTTCCACCCGTATAAGCTTATTGGTGGCTGTTTTGAACTGAAACTTGCCAGCCAATCAGAGAAGGGCTTCCCTGAGTAGCAGACCAGACGAAAGGGTTAGGGAAATATGTTTAGAAGCAAAGAATATAACATCTCAATACAGCCTGCATACTGTACTTGTCCCAACAGCCAGATTTTGTGCAGCAAATATTTGTTTTTGTGCCTTCTCTTTACATGGATGTGTGTGCAGCATATAGCGGGGTGACTCAGCATGGAGACAGCAAAGCCAGCACCTCTCTGCTCTGCACCCCGTGCCCCACCTCCTGCTCATCCTCTGGACTCCACCAATCAGAGGGCAGGGTGCACAAGCGATGGAGAGACAAAAGGAGGAGGATGGTGAGACCCTTTCATGAACATTTTTCAAGGCTGCAAATTTGAACATAAATACAGTGCTCAACATAAATGAATCCACCCACAATAGATTTGGGACAACATTAATCTTAAATTTCCTTTCAGAATGTATTTTTTTTTAATGCATACTATGCTACAAAATACTCCTACAAATATGCATCTGTCAATTTTCTATCGTACTTGTCCTTATTACCTATCCCTGACTTTGGGTGAGAGGCGGGCAAGGTACACCATGGACTGGCTGGAGAAGCTTACTTTATATACACAAGACAACATCTCGACGGACATTCGATAATTTTCTAACTGTGTCATTAATATGACATGTTGGTTGGCCTGAAATGAACTTCTTCACAGTTAACTGGTGTCACATGAAACCCTCAAAGCTTTCATTTTCCTTTTACTTTCCCCTGCGACTGGATGTGAGCAATCCACCCCGCACCCCGCCTCTCAACCAGAATATGTTAGGATGGACCCCAGCTCCTTCCCATGGACTCACCACCTGTGGGATGGGCCATAGGGGTCGGGTGCAGTGTGAGCTGGGCGGTGGCCGAAGGCAGGGACCTTGGCGATCCGATCCCCGGCTACAGAAGCTGGCTCTAGGGATGTGGAATGTCACCTCTCTGGCAGGGAAGGAGCCCGAGCTGGTGTGTGAGGTCGAGAAGTTCCGACTAGATATAGTTGGGCTCACCTCCACGCACAGCTTGGGCTAGGGTACCAGTCCTCTTGAGAGGGGCTGGACTCTCTTCCCCTCTGGAGTTGCCCATGGTGAGAGGCGCCAAGCAGGTGTGGGTATACTTACTGCCCCCCGACTCGGCGCCTGTACGTTGGGGTTCACCCCGGTGGATGAGGGACTAGCCTCCCTCTGCCTTCGGGTGGGGGGATGGGTCCTGACTGTTGTTTGTGCCTATGCACCAAACAGCAGTTCAGAGTACCTATCCTTTTTGGAGTCCTTGGAAGGGGTGCTGGAGAGCGCTCCCGCTGGGGACTCCATTGTTCTACTGGGGGACTTCAATACTAATGACGTATTGTGAGGGTCTGCTGGGAATGTCTGGCAGAATCCCCTGTCAGAAGGAGTTTCAACTGCCACCTCCGGCAGAACTTCACCCACTTCTCGGGGGAGGTGGGGGACATTGAGCCCGAGTGGACCATGTTCCGCGCCTCTATTGCCGAGGCGGCTGACTGGAGCTGTCGCCGTAAGGTAGTCGGTGCCTCTCGTGGCGGCAATCCCCGAACCCGTTGGTGGACACCAACGGTGAGGGATGCCGTCAAGCTGAAGAAGGAGTCCTATCGGGCCTTTTTCGCCTGTGGGACTCCTGAGGCAGCTGATGGGTACCGGCTGGCCAAGCGGAATGCAGCTTTGGTGGTCGCTGAAACAAAAACCTGTGTATGAGAGGAGTTTGGTGCGGCCATGGCAAAAGACTTCCGGACGGCTTCGAGGAAATTCTGGTCCCCCATCCGACATCTCAGGAGGGGAAAGCAGTGCACCACCAACACTGTGTATAGTGGCGATGGGGCGCTGCTGACCTCGACTCGGGACGTTGTGAGTCGGTGGGGAGAATACTTTGAAGACCTTCTCAACTCCACCGACACGCCTTCCCATGAGGAAGCAGGGTCTGGGTTGTCTGAGGCAGGCTCTCCTATCTCTGGGTTTGAGGTCACCGAGGTGGTTAAAAAGCTCCTCGGTGGCAAGGCCCCGGGGGTGGATGAGCTTCGCCGGGAGTTCCTAAAGACTCTGGATGTTGTGGGGCTGTCCTGGTTGACATGCCTCTGCAACATCGCGTGGACATCGGGGACAGTTCCTCTGGATTGGCAGACTGGGGTCGGAGGGTGTGTTCCAACTACAGGGGGATCACACTCCTCAGTCTCCCTGGTAAGGTCGATTCAGGGGTGCTGGAGGGTCCGTCGGGAAGTCGAATCTCAGATTCAGGAGGAGCAGCAAGGTTTTCATCCTGGCCGTGGAACAGTGGACCAGCTCTACACCCTCGGCGGGGTCATCGAGGGTGCGTTGGAGTTCGCCCAACCAGTCTACATGTGTTTTGTGGACTTGGAGAAGGCGTTCGACCGTGTCCCTCGGGGAGTCCTGTGCGGGGTGCTTTGGGAGTATGGGGTACCGAGCCCCCTGATACGGGCTGTTTGGTCCCTGTACGACCGGTGTCAGAGCTTGGTCCGCATTGCCGTAAGTAAGTCGGACCCGTTTCTGGTGAGGGTTGGACTCCGCCAAGGCTGCCCTTTGTCACTGATTCTGTTCATAATTTTTATGGACAGAATTTCTAGGCACAGCCGAGGCGTAGAGGGGGTCCGGTTTGGTGGCCTAAGTATTGCATCTTTGCTTTTTGCAGAAGATGTGGTTCTGTTCGCTTCATCAAGCCGTGACCTCGAACTCTCACTGGAGCAGTTCACAGCTGAGTGTGAAGCGGCTGCGATGAGAATCAGCACATCTTAATCTGAGACCATGGTCCTCAGTCAGAAAAGGGTGGCATGCCCTCTCCGGGTCAGGGATGAGATCCTGCCCCAAGTGGAGGAGTTCAAGTATCTTGGGGTCTTGTTCACAAGTGAGGGAAGAATGGAACGGGAGATCGACAGGCGGATCGGTGCAGCGTCTGCAGTGATGGGGACTTTGTATCGGTCCGTTGTGGTCAAGACGGAGCTAAGCCGAAAGGCGAAGCTCTCGATTTACCGGTCGATCTACGTTCCTACCCTCACCTATGGTCACGAGCTGTGGGTCGTGACCGAAAGAACAAGATCCTGGATACAAGCAGCCAAAATGAGTTTCCTCCGCAGGGTGTCCGGGCTCTCCCTTAGAGATAGGGTGAGAAGCTCGGTCATCCAGGAGGATCTCAGAGTAGAGCCGCTGCTCCTCCACATCGAGAGGAGCCAGATGAGGTGGCTGGGGCATCTGATTCGGATGCCTCCCGGACGCCTCCCCGGTGAGGTGGTCCGGGCACGTCCCACCGGGAGGAGACCCCCGGGGACGACCCAGGACACGCTGGAGAGACTACGTCCTTCGGCTGGCCTGGGAACGCCTCATGATCCCCCCGTAAGAGCTGGATGAAGTGGCTGGGGAGAGGGAAGTCTGGGCGTCCCTGCTAAAGCTACTGCCCCCGTGACCCGACCTCGGATAAGCTGTAGAAAATGGATGGATGGATGGACCCCAGCTCTCCCCTGACTGCAAAGAGAATAAGTGTGATAGAAAATGGATGCAAATGGATGGTGGAAGGAAGGCTGGATAATTACACGTCAATGAGTCTTGAAAAGCTACATTTTACATTTTAAAATCTTGGAGAGCTTGGTGGAGAGCTATAGCTATTTGTGATCCATGACTGCGAAAACGAACGAGAACTGCGCACAAGGGCGTCGGCCATAAACACAGGCTAAAAATCTTGAAATATTTTGTTCATTAAATGCAGCATGGCAGCCATTATATCTATTGTCAGAATAAAGTAATATCCACACTCACTCAAATAGAAATTCGAGTCACCACTAAGTCGTGCATAGCCCTCGTGTTTATGTACAGTATGTTGAGCATTGTATATGAGACTTAAACTATCTTAATTAAACATACATCTAACATTGAAATATGAGAGCTATTCGAGTGCACAAAAATGTACATGACCTCAATTTGAAGGCCTTATAGTTAAATGTGGAACTCCTGTAGACGTCTTATTCTCTGTTCTTCTGTCCGTCCTTCTGTCACCTCAGAGGTCCACATTTTGGGACGTTCTCTCTTTGTCGTGCTTTTCCGTTTGTCTCGAGTGGTCAGTGTGGAGAAGAAAGGTAAACATGAACCCCTAGACTAGACTATAGAGTAGAACAGTACCCTGACCCAGAGTTGTTCCTCCAACATAATATGGACCTTAATCCCAACGGGTTTACTTAACAGTCAAACGCCATTGTTCTTTGATTAGGCAGTGTATTCAGTTTTCAGGCATTGAACTTGATACTAAACCAGGTGATTTGTTTTATTAATACTGAATAAATGGATAAGATAAAGTTGTAAGAGTTCATTCTCCCCTTGAAATTGACCTGAAACTTAAAGCAACAGTACACACATACTTAGCTTCTTAACATCTTAACCATTTTTTTAGAATGTGAGAAACCCCGCACAGACTAGGAAAAAAATCTTTCTTGTGTTAGTATTACTTTTATGGACCTTTTCATAATGTTTGTGAACAAACCACGGGGTACTTCTGGGTGGCAAATAATTAATTGACTACTGCTGACTTCGACTGAAAGGATGAACAGAAAACATGCGGTGTTTGGAGATGTTCCGTCAGATATATCCCAAAACGTTTTGTGTTTTTTTTCCTCATCTCATTCCCCCCCCCCCCAAAAAATCTAAATTGATCCAGCAGAGCTTGTGAGGTGGATATTTGTACAAAGATCATCACAACACCGCCTGGTGACCTAGTCGCCACTTCTAAAGGAACAGAATGGGTACCAAACCTCCATCATTGGGCTGTTGGTTATTATCCCCAAATGCTTTAATATCACTTCAAACTCATCTTACAACATGACCCTTAAAAATGAATTGCATACAGATGACTCAGTTTGCTCCGGAGTGGGCCAAAATACTGTACTTGCTGAGAGGTGCTGAAATCTTATTGAAAGTTACAAAAATTGTTTAATTGCAGTGATAGTCTCAAAAGGTTGTGCAACAAAATAATAAGGGCGCCATCATTTTTGTGCAGGCCTGTTCCTTGAGTTTGTTTTTAAAAATAATTCTGTTGAACCACATTTCCAAAGCAATGGCTGATTGCGCATTAATTTTCATTAAATCTTTATTCATTATTCCTTTTGTCAGATTAAAGTGTCACAACTTTGGGTTTTTCTTTCATTAACAGAGGCATACCAACAATTTTGTCCGCACGTGTAGGTATGGATTCCATAGAAATAGATGAATACTGTAGCTGAATTTGTAAATAGCAAATCGCAAATAGGCGGGGATTCACAGAAAAAACAGTTAATCCTCTATTTGTGTCCAGCATGAAATTTAAGTTCCTTCCTAATTGGCTGTCATTCCGTTTCACATCACAATCACAGATTCCCTGACTCGGCCGAACTCGGCGGAGACCACTCAGGTAAGGATTTGCGATCTTAAAAACTTAACAGGTTTAACATTTATGATTGCGGGCCCAATTGCTTGGGGAGAAAACCTCTTTTAACACATTCCACGCCACAGGATAAACGTTCAGTATAATTTCTGATAACCGGGGCTTTCCTGACTTGGATTGCAAGAGGGGAAAATGTGTGTGTCCACTGCTTAACAGGGTAAAACTGGCTGGACAGAGTTGAAGTAGGTTTTAAATCATCTGTGTTCCTCTACTGAGAGGTTTAATTCAACCCAGCCCTGGTAGATTAGACTAAGGTTAAAGTAGACTTACACAGGTGAATAAAGCAAGATGTTGTCACAGTCCTCAGCCTCCTCAGATGAAGAGGAAACGGTCATCCTCCACGACAAGCGTCCTCTGACCCCACTTGTCCTCAACCCTATTGATCTCACCTCCTGTTGGGACGTCTTTGCTTGTGAGACGGAGCTCTGTGTCAAAGCAGAGCTGAACCCCCGACTCCCGACCCCAGAGGAGAGGATGAGGCAACAGGCGGATGCGGTGACAGCTGAAATAGTTCCTATCAACATAACAGGTGGGCACTGGGCCTGGTCTCAGGTCGGAACGCGATTTGGGCCTGACTCGAAATGGCAAGTGAAGCACAACTCAAGTCAAATTGTTGAAAAATTACTTGGGACTTGAGCTTCCACTCGTGTGATGAGGCTTAATCTAACAAGTTGTATCTTTAAACTTGGTGACAGGTCAGAGTTTTGATCGCCAGGCCAGCTTCCGAAAACTGGCTTGCAACACGGACACCTCATCACGCCACCCTCGGAATCCAAGCCGCCGCATTACAGTCACTGGGAACCCTGTTGATGTCATCAATAAATTGGGTACAGGCTCCACTCTCGAGTGCAGCGATCGCCAACCACTTTGCAGCCGTGAGAGCTCATCAGGTGGGACGTGAGAAATGATCAAATTTCATTGAACTGGTCTGAAAATTATTATTCACGGCAAATAATGCATCTTTGTTTATCTATTTATGCCAGCAATGTATAGTGACAGGCAGAGCAATGAAATTGTCTTCCAGGAGATGGCAAAAGGTAGAATTAACCTGTGTATCCACCTACTGTCATTCATACAACAGAAAAATAGCTTTCGGTTCATCGAAACAGGTCCATAATTTACACAAGTACATTTGTGAGTATATTGAGATGAGCTCATCATTATGTCAGTATATACTGTATATCCTTTTTTTCTGTGTGGTGGTGTTCAGGGAGATTTTTCCAATGCAGTGGTTCTCAAACTTTTTACATGAAGTACCACCTAAGACAGCACATCATTATGATCAACATTAAAATACATACTGTAGGCACAAGTGTTCATCAAAAACAAGACAGAGGTTTTCGTCCTCAAAAATATATTTAGTCGTTATTCTAAGCCAGTGTAACATGATGCACAGTTTGAATTTAGGAGAGAAAAAAAACCTATTGAAATAAATGTGCATCCCTCCATTTTAAAGTGCTTATCCACACTAGGATCTCGGGTGAGCTGGAACCTATCCCAGCTGACTTTAGGTGGGAGGTGGGGTACACCCTGGACTCTTTGCCAGCCAGACTTAGGACAAACATTCATAGCTTTGGACAATTTAGAGCCTTCATTAAATGTTCTTCAAGTAATGCATGTTTTTGGGATGTGGGAGGAAGCCCAACTACCCAGAGAAAACCCATGCAAACACGGGGAGAATGTGCAAACTCCATACAGGAAGGCCAAAGACTGGGATCAAACCCCCAATGTTAGAACTGTGAGGTAGATGTGCTAACCACTAGGTCACTGTGCCGCCTCAATTAAAATGTTTGTATCCAGCTGAACTGTACTTGTGAAGTGAACAGCGATTATTTTGTGTATGATTAAAGGAGCCTGTGTAGGACACTGAGAATCACTGCTCTAATGGAAAATACACCACATTGCCAAAAGTATTCGTTCACCTGCTTTCACTCGCATATGATTTTAAGTGATAACTCATTCTAAATGATATGATGTCGGTCCAAGCTTTGCAGCTGTAACAGCTTCAACTCTTGTGGGAAGGCTTTCAACAAGGTTTAAGAGTGAGCTTATGGGAATTTTAGCCCATTCTTCCAGGAGCATATTTGTGAGGCCGCACACTGATGTTGGACTTTAAGGCCTGCCTCACTGTCCACTCAAAATCAACCCTAAAGTGTTCTGTCAGGTTGAGAATCAGCCAGTTCATCCATACCAAATTCTCTCATCCATGTCTACATCCAGCCATCTCACGGTGGTGGTGTCCTTGAGCAAGACACTGACGCCTCAACCTGCTCCCCGGGCGCTTAAGTTTCCCCCTGCTCCAGTGTGCTCCACTAACAAGTGTGTGTGTGTGTGTTCACTGTGATGAGTAAAATGCAGAGAACAAATTTCGTGTGCATACATGCATGTTCATGACAACAAAGATAAAGATGATTTTTATAGAACTTGCTTTGTGCACTACTTCACAGACATGGAACAGGAAGGGGTAATCTCCAAACTGTTTGACTGTCCAAAATCTGAAGCATTCAGAGTTCCTTTCGCTGGAGCTCAGGGGCTTATATTTTGGACATTTCCAACTTTGTGGAAACATTTTGGAGATGGCCTTTTCCTGTTCCAGGATGACTGTGCATCAATGCACAAATCAAGGTTCATAAAGACACGGCTCTCATCAGTTTGATGTGGATGCACTTGACAGGCCTGACCTAAACCATATAGAACACTTTTGAATGAATTAGAGTGGAGACTGAGAGCCAGGCCTTCTCGTCCAGGCCTTCAGTGTGTAACTTCACAAATGCGCTTCTGGAAAAATGCTCATAAATTCCCATAAACGCACTCCTAAACATTGTGGAAAGCCTTTCCGGAAGAGTTTAAAATGTTATAGTTGCAGAGGGTGGACCGATGTCATATTAAACCCTATGGATTAAGAATGGGATGTCACTTAAATTCATATCTGAGTCAAATAAGTGCAAATACTTTTGGCAACATAGTTATAGTACATATAGTATAGTATAGTAACCCTTCTTTGGCTCAATAAAGGTTGGGAAGCACCGATCTCGTGCCTCCATCAACCACAATAAGTCATTTCAATGTATTCCATAACAATTCCTCTTATGTTCCACTACAGATTCGCCTGCAGATCATCTCTCCAAACGCTCCCTATTTGGCCAACAGGAAGAGGAGGAGTTGGTCAGGAAGAAGAGAGAGTGGTTGGCGAGGAAGATCAGAGCCCCGAGAGGGGAGGGGATTGCCAGCCTCATGTTGTCCCTCACCTCAGCACGTGTTGACGGCCTCTCCTGCTCCTCTAACGTCCGCAGCCTGCCCCGCATGGCCACCAGCTCCTCTCTGGACTCAGATGCCAGCTGGAACAGTGTCTCCTACAGGACACTCAGCGCCAGTTCATCCTGTTCCCAGGTCAGTTTCCAAAAGCCGTCGTCAAGGGGAATACTCCAAGGGATAGAAACTTTGTCTAATCGCAGCATCTCTTTGACTGCTTCCCCTCAGGCCCCTCTTGTTGAACATTCTTTATTCAGATGACGAGAAGAACACAACCATAAAATATAAAATGTACTGATGACACATGCAGTGATTGTCAGTCTACTCTTCAAAAAAATAATCAGCCAGTGATGGACTGGTCCATGCGGTGGTTTCAGGAAGAATCCAACTTGTTACCCACTACAGACTTCTGTATATTAAGGGGAACCACATACAATTTGCAACAATTATTGACTGCCAGCTGAGATTTCAGGCAAACTGTAGGAAGGGACAGTAATGTCTGTACCTCCTGACGAAGTTAATTATTTTAATGTAGACAAGAAACTGATGTCTACATTTTATCCATATATTACCCAGTCTGTTCTTACTTTCGCTTTTATTGCCAGGAACGGTATGGTGTTGTTTTTATCTGTCAACTGTCTGTCTTGGGTGTATGTATGGTGTACCTGTTCTTTAACTGTCTTGACTGTTTTATTGTATACTGATCTGAACTGAACTTTGACTTTTTTTTCATTTATAGGATTTCCCTAGTGACCTTCAGCCCCTATTGCCCTGTGACCTAAGCAAAAGGGTCATACCTAAGTGTCCTTCCCCCTTACATCTCAGCACTCCTGCCTGCGCTTGTGGTGGCCAGTGTCAAAACTGCGACCACTACCGCTCCCCTTCCACCTCCATTGCAGATGCAGAGTCTCAGGATGGGGAGCCAACCCTCTCGCGCTGCGGAAGCCGTTGGTCATTCCAGCCCCCTTACCCAAGCAGCCCAATTGGTGGTGACTGGACCATCAACCAGGAGACAAGTCCTGTTTCCCTGGTTTCTCCTGGTTACTCCTCTCCTTGTAACTTGGACTTGATGTACCCAGAGGATGTGACCTTGTCTTCCTCACAGAGTCGAAATAGATCGTCCAGCACCTCGTCCTCCTGTCGCAGCATCTCCCTCCGCAAATCCAAGCATCCGCCTCCACCACCGTTACGGTCCGATTCACTCCAGCGCAGAATAGGCCGCAGCAAGTCATGTCGTTCATCATCCAGCCCCGGTATGGAGCACGGTCCTCGCTCATCAGCCCAGACCTTGCATGATCCCTGGGTGCCTCGGAGCCATACCAAGCCACACCAGAATGGGATTGACTGTGGCACGGTCACTACCTTTGAATCTTTAAGTGTAGACTGGCATGCAGCTTCATCAGACAAACTCCCTTTAGCCCCTAGCTGCAGTCTTGTCCTCACCCCTGGTTCTCCTGTCTCAAAAGAGGGGGGACGTCTCTCTAGTGGTTACTCCAGCCAATCCAATAGCCCTCCTACGGGCACACCTCCAGGAGTCTGCTCTCTTCCCCAAAACTCCCATTTCTTTTCCACCTGCGCATCCTCCCTCGTTCTGTCTCCCAAAAAGTCAAAACCCCACCCACCGGATAGGAGGTCCTCTCTCTTCTCCTCCATTTCCTCCTCCTTTTCCTCCACCTCTTCCTTGTCATCCTGCTCCTCCTCCAACTCCTCTGCCCAGTGCATTCATCCCCCTGCCCCTTTTCTCCCAACTCCACCTCCTCCCCCTCCTCTCCCACCTTCTCCTCCCCACCCCCCTCCTCTCCAACTGTTCTCTCTTCATCCCACTCCTCTGCCAGCTTCTTCTCTTCCTTCTCCCTCTCCTCTCCTACCTTCTTCTCATCCTCTTCAGCCTGCTTCTTTCCAGCCGTCATCTCTTCATCCTACTCCTCCACCACCTTCTTTTCCTCCTCACTCCACTCATCCACCACTTTCTCTTCCTCCTCCCCCTCCTCTCCCACCTTCTTCTCTTCCTCCTCCCCCTCCTCTCCCACCTTCTTTTCTTCTTCAGCCTGCTTCTTTCCACCCATCATCTCTTCATCCTACTCCTCCTCCACCACCTTCTTCTTTTCCTCCTTACTCCTCTCATCCCCCACTTTCTATTCCTCCTCCCCCTCCTCTCCCACCTTCTCTTCCTCCTCCACCACCTCCTCTGCCACCTTCTCTTCCTCCACACACCCCTCATCTCCCACTTTCTTCTCATCCTCCTCCCACCACTCTGTCAGCTTCACATCGTCCTCCTCCTCCTGCTCTCCTACCTCCAGCCCTTCCTCCTTCCTTATTGCAGTCATCAATACCTCGACCTCGTCCAGCTCCTTTGGCCTTTCGACCTCCTCCTCCTCCATATTCCCATGCAATCAAACAGTCCTCCCATCACATGCTGCTCCTCTCAACATGTCCTGCTGTCACCTGCCCATCCGCCAGGTTACACCCCCCACCGGGCCTCGACACACCCTTGAATGGCAATGTGAAAGGGTTAAACCTATTCACCTTCCCCCTTGTCACTGCGCAGGCTTTGCAGAGTGTCAAGCTTCGCTCCATTACAACCCAAGAAGTCCTACCCTCGAAGAGCATGCTAGCCACTGCCAAGCTTTCTGACAGTCGTCGGCTAGATGTTGCTCTGAGCCTTGATACCCCAAAGCAACAACAACCTGGAATATTGTCCGGATGTAAGGTGGTGCTCAAGAATGAGTCTGTTTACACTCATATCTACACTGCGAACCAAGATGATCATCTTATAAATGGCCAAATACATTCAGGGGCTTCTAATGCCAGACTGATGAATAATCTAAGACATGAGGGTTCCTGTGTGAAAATGTCTGATGGTACCTCCAGAAAACAGCACACCCAGACCCAGGTATTATCAGAGGCCAAGTTAAGCGAGTCGTCATACGGGTCGGAAAATTATAACTGTCATAGAACTGGTGACTTAACATGCCGTCCATGTGAGGTTGTGAGCTTGAGGAAGAACCCCACCCTCCCAAAGAAGCCCAATCTTAGCATTCAGGGTGTGATTGCATCTCCAGAGTACAGAGGAGAGCCAAAAGAGGACCTTGCAAATCAAAAATGCTTTGTGGAGCCGATTGGTACCAAAGAATGTGCAGTTGAAGCCACAGGTAACACGTTGCACAGTGACACCTCATCAAACAATAAAAGCAGCCGTTCCTCGAGCAGGCTGGATAAAGTTCAGTACTCCTTCGATGGCACCGCCAATGGCCCGTGGTGCGCTTTTGACACTTTAACACGTTCTAGAGCTCTAGCAGTCCAAATGGGTACTGGGACACCACTCCAGCAAGAAGTGGACAGACAAGGTCACAGAAGAATGATGAGGTTACTGGGTAAGGATGAGGAAGAAGGTGAAGAGCGGAGAAAGACGACCACGATGTTTGCCACTACCAAAAAGGACAAAACAAGGAAGAAGAGGAAGACAGCAGCAAGACACCTGCTAATGATGTCATCAAGTAGGGTTTCTTCATCCTCTTCATCATCCTCATCTTCATCCTCAGACGAAGAGGTGGAGTCACAGACAAGGGAGAGCAGTTTTTGTGCCCCGATTGGTCTAAGAAGCTGCTCCTTGAGCAGTGTGTTGTCCAGTGACAACCTACAGGGGGCAGCATCACTGAGTGATCTCCTCATAGAAGAGCCCCAGGAAAAAGTGGAGCAGGGTGACGGTGGGCGTTCTCATGGTAGGCTGGTTCCCGCAGTCATTGTTTGAAGCCCACTGTTATGTAACTAAGTGGCTTCTCTTGTGAATGTCCAGCTGGCCTCTACACAGGTGGGTCAGCGGGACCACCAACAACCGAGGACCTCTTCACTGTCATCCACAGGTACACACAGCGCACTTACGTACATGTAGTACACTAAATGTCAATCATGATGACTCACATGCTTGTTTCCTCCCGCATGAAGCAGTGCATTATGGGAAGGAACGGCTTGATTGGCAGTAAGTGAAGACAATCCCGTAGCCTTAGACCAAGAGTTCTCAAACGTTTTGGGTCCAGGGACCCACACAGAGGAGACATTTTTTCAAGGACGCCCTCATAAACCTAACGCCAATTTCACATACACTATATTGCCAAAAGTATTTGCTCACCTCCCTTGACTCACATATGATTTTAAGTGAATCCCTTTCTAAATCCATATGGTTTAATATGATGTTTGTCTACCCTTTTCAGCTGTAACAGCTTCAACCTTTGTGGGAAGGCTTTCAACAAGGTTTAGGAGTGAGTAAGAGTTATGGGATTTTTTTCCCATTCTTTCAGGAGCATATTTTGTAATTTCGCACACTGATGTTGGACGAGAAGGTCTGGCTCACTGTCCACACAAAATCAACCGAAAGGTGTTCTGTGAGCTTGAGGGCAGGCTTCTATACAGGCCAGTCAAGTTCATCCATACAAAATTCTGTCATCTATGTCTTTATGGACCTTACGTTGTGCACTGGTGCACAGACATGTTGGAACAGGAAGTGGTAAAAGTGTTTGACTGTCCAAAATCTCTTGGCATGCTGAAACATTCAGAGTGCCTTTCACTGGAGCTCAGGGGCTATTATTTTGGACATTTTAAACTTTGTGGGAACAGTTTGGAGATGGTCCCTTCCTTTTCCAACATGACTGTGCATCAGTGCACAAATCAAGGTTTCTAAAGACACGGTTAAGTGGGCCTGCCACGATAACAATTTTTCCAAGATGATATATTTTTCCAAAAACTATCGCGATAAAAGATAATGTTGCTGTTTTTTAATGCCTCTGAAATCGTAAAAAAATAAGGCTCCCCCTTATTATTTTTCATTTTATTTTTTATTTTTTTGCTTTTAAATCATTATTGTTGTTGTTATCATTATTATTATTTTTGTCATTTTTGCTCAATGTAAACCAGACTGGTTTACATTGAGCCTTCTATTCTGATTATAATAGGTTTAGAAGCTCAAATTGAATGAAGATGCTCCATATAAACACCTCAATTGGAATAAACAGGCCGAATCTGAATGGAATTTCATTCGGTTTCACAGGAGTGGAATATTCCTTTTGCTAAACGGATTAGAACAAAATTTTTGTACATGCTCTCATTCGGAATAAAACCAGGAAAAGTTCTGTCTGAGCATCCTTCGTCTTGATGTAAATACATGGTGACGTCATCATTTATGCACCGCGTAAATATAGCGGCTCCTGCCGATTTTTTTTAATGAACGTATAAAGCCAATCCCAACTACTGTGCTGAAAAGATGACGGACCACCACCTTGATAAATGACGTGACATTCATGACGAAGTGCGCATGTCACACAGCTGCACATCATGTATCAGAATAAGAATCATAATCATAATCATCTTTATTTGCCAAGTATGTCCAAAGAACACACAAGGAATTTGTCTGCGGTAGTTGGAGCCGCTCTAGTATGACAACAGACAGTCAATTGACAGAGAACACTTTTGAGACATAAAGAAATTGACAAAAACAAAAAACAGTCACTGAGCAGTAAAGGGTTGCTAGTTATCTGGTAATGCCGGTACATTATTTTATTTTTTATTTTTTTTGACAATTGTGCAAAAAGATGCAGAGTCCTCTAGCACTTAGAGCAGTTCGAATGACTAATATTGCAATAGTCCGGTGCAATGACCATTGTGCAAAGGGCGCCGAGACTTCAAGGAGTGTATGCGGTTTAAAGTGACGAGTAGTGCGATAATCTGGGACAATGTTGGTTGTGCAAATGTTGCAGATACTCCTCAATCAGTGTGCAAATGGAGCAGATGCTACTCTGGCATGAGTGTATACACCCGATTGGAATAGATCACGTCACATGTAAACAGTTGATCTTCAATCGGAATGATGTCAATCGAAATGACAAAAAAGTCTCGACGTAAACCCGGCCACTGTGTGGTTGGTCCCCTGAAGACTAGCCCTTCACTTGTCAGTCAAATATACGTTGACATTCGCTGTAGTCAGCTTCTAGCTGAATAACGTGTGCCACTGAGGTTATGTTTAATAAAAATTTAACGTCCCCGTGTTTGTGTTAATTCAGGACTAACACATAACAACTTGGAGAGGCACTGACATTATGACTTTGGCACGGTGGAGCGAGCTGTTTAACTACTTAACTCGCACGCTCGTTAGCTCACAGGCTAGCTGGTTAGCTTGCTAGCTATCTTATTAGCGCACGACTGGGATAGCGAAGACAACAAACAGCTAACATTTCCTTAAGTGTCTCTGCTGTGTGAATCTACGTGCTGCACATGGAGCAAAGCTGTGGAGTAATAGATGGAGCCAACACCGGCAAGAGTGCACCGGTCCGCCGGCGTTCCATGAGCCCTGTAGCGGCTAATGACACAGCCGTCCAACTCTGTCGGCTTACTGTGTGATCCACACGCCGGTTCACCACAACAAGGACCATTTATCGAGTCTGGATATTGTAATTATTGTGACAGGCCTACGGATGAGAAAGTTTGATGTGGATGAACTTGACTGGCCTGCACAATCCTGACCTCAACCCTATAGAACACTTTTGGATGAATTGGAGTGGAGACGGTGAGCCAGGCCTTCTTGTCCAACATCAGTATGTACCCTCACAAAGGCGCTTCTGGAAAAATGGTCACAAATGCCCATAATCAAACTCCTAACCCTTGTGGAAAGCCTTACTGAAAGAGTTTAAGATGTTATAATTGCAGAGGGTGGACCGATATTATATTAAAACCTATGGATTAAGAATGGGATGTCACTTACATTCATATTTGAATCAAGGCAGGAGGGGGAATACTTTTGGCAATATAGTGTAAGTGCCATGTGCACCATTAGATGTCATGAGAATGTATTATTTATTTAACATTTCAACCTACTGTTAAATATTCATCACCTTTTTAATAAAAAGGAATTTAACCAAATTCAATTCAGTATTAATCCATCAGGCCACCAGATGCAGTGGTTAGCACATCCGCCTCGCGGTTCAGAGGTTGTGGGTTCAAATCCAGGCCCCGGACTTTCTGTGTGGAGTTTGCATGTTCTCCCCCTGCCCATGTGGCTTTTCTCTTGGTACTGCGACTTCTTTCCACATTCCAAAAATATGCATGTTAAGTTCACTGAAGACTTTACATTGTCCGTAGGTGTGAATGCTTGTTTGTTGACATGTGCACTGCAATTGGCTGTCCAGGGTGTACCCCACCTCTCGCCAAAGTCAGAATAGAAATTGCATGGAAGGATTGATGGATTTATCTATCATGGCTAACTGACGTGCACTGCTTACACTAACAACATGGCTGCTGACAGAGAGGAGTTAGTTTACAAAAGCCCAGTCAGTGTTGACAACTGAGAGATTTACATGCTACATTTTATGACTTTTATGACCATTTTAGGGACTTTTTTAAAAGATTTTTTAAGTATGAAGTACAACCCCAATTCCAATGAAGTTGGGACGTTGTGTTAAATATAAATAAAAACAGAATACAATGATTTGCAAATCATGTTCAACCTATATTTAATTTAATACACAACAAAGACAAGATATTTAACGTTCAAACTGATAAACTCGATTGTTTTTAGCAAATAATCATTAAATTAGATTTTTTTGGCTGCAACATGTTCTAAAAAAAACTGGGATAGGTGGCAAAAAAGATTGAGAAAGTTGAGGAATGCTCATCAAACACCTGTTTGGAACATCACACAGGTGAACAGGCTAATTGGTAACAGGTGGCTGCCATGATTGGGTATAAAAGGAGCTTCTCTGAATTGCTCAGTCATTCACAAGCAAAGATGGGGCGAGGTTCACCTCTTTGTGAACAAGTGCGTGAGAAAATAGTCGAACAGTTTAAGGACAATGTTCCTCAACGTACAATTGCAAGGAATTTAAGGAATTCATCATCTACGGTCCATAATATCATCAAAAGGTTCAGAGAATCTGCAGAAATCACTGCATGGAAGCGGCAAGGCCGAAAACCAACATTGTATGCCGTGACCTTCGATCCCTCAGGCGGCACTGCATCAAAAACCGACATCAATGTGTAAAGGATATCACCACATGGGCTCAGGAACACTTCAGAAAACCAATGTCAGTAAATGCAGTTCCGCACTATATCCGTAAGTGCAACTTGAAACTCTCCAATGTAAAGCAAAAGCCATTTATCAACAACACCCAGAAACGCCGCCGGCTTCTCTGGGCCCGAGCTCATCTAAGATGGACTGATGAAAAGTGGAAGAGTGTTCTGTGGTCCGACGAGTCCACATTTCAAATTGTTTTGGGAAATTGTGAACGTAGTGTACTCTGGGCCAAAGAGGAAAAGAACCATCCGGACTGTTATGGACGCAAAGTTCAAAAGCCAGCATCTGTGATGGTATGGGGCTGTGTTAGTGCCAATGGCATGGGTAACTTACACATCTGTGAAGGCACCATTAATGCTGAAAGGTACATACAGGTTTTGGAGAAACATATGCTGCCATCCAAGCAACGTCGTTTTCATAGACGCCTCTGCTTATTTCAGCAAGACAATGCCAAACCACATTCTGCACGTGTTACAACAGCATGGCTTTGTAGTAAAAGTCTGCGGGTACTAGACTGGCCTGCCTGCAGTCCAGACCTGTCTCCCATTGAAAATGTGTGCCCCATTATGAGGCGTAAAATGCGACAACGGAGACCCCGGACTGTTGAACAGCTGAAGTTGTAAATCAAGCAAGAATGGGAAAGAATTCCACCTAAAAAGCTTCAATAATTAGTGTCCTCAGTTCCCAAACGTTAATTGAATGTTAAAAGAAAAGGTGATGTAACACAGTGGTAAACAATCCCCTGTCCCAGCTTTTTTTGGAACGTGTTGCAGCCATAAAATTCTAAGTTAATGATTATTTGCTAAAAACAATAAAAGTTTATCAGTTTGAACATTAAATATCTTGTCTTTGTAGTGTAGTCAACTAAATATAGGTTGAACATAATTTGCAAATCATTGCATTCTGTTTTTATTTATGTTTAACACAACATCCCAATTTCATTGGAATTGGGGTTGTACAACTGCTGCTAAAAAACATACGAGCAGAATGATTTTCACATTGTTTTCTGTATGACAAGAAAGGAGCCAAGTGGAAGGCAATCACTGTGTCGATTACACGGAACATCGCCGAGTATGTGGTGCCCATTTATATGTTACACAAAAGCAGTCATTTATCAACTCATTGGAAGCTTTTGTCCCAAGGTATGTGCTTCCAAGCAGTTTTTAAAAGATAATATGACATAAGAATTGATCGCAAATGATTTTACAGCCACTCAAATTAAAGCTTGTGGAGATCCCCGGACTCCAGTTTGAGAACCAACATCATTGTAGTTAGCTAGCTTCTCTCCCCTGTCCTCGTTGTAACAACAGAATGCAAGCGTACCATCCAAAAGAAGTAAAACCAAAATATCTGTCCGTCTGTCTCAGGTCAAAGCGGAAGATGTTTGGACGAAGAGATTCTACTGGTCTGACCTCGGCCGACCACCGACCCCGACCGACGCCGCAAACCTTTGTAACCCTCAAAGGTAAAAGACAGTCGAAAAGCGACAACTTCAAAGCCCTACTGCTGAGAAAGGGGACTCGCTCGCACTCGTCCTCCCGTATATCGGCTGTCGAGCGTCTTGGAGTAGTTGTTTCTCCTGCTGCCTCCGGCCCCCGGCATGCCCATACCCAAGCCACATCCTTGTTCCAAACCTTGTGGACAGTCAACACTCGCCTGACTCTTAATGGGTCGCAAACATACCTGAATGTGTCCGCCCCCTTGCCAAAGAGGCAAAAAGGGTTGCCACTCTTCTCCTTGCCCATCTTCCTTCCTTCCTCTCTTGCCACGCAACCTCGCCTGCACACTGCTCAGTGGTCAGCGAGTCGGCGTATGCCTGCTCCCCACCGCCACTTTGGTGGCCCCATGACTGCAATCTATGAGGATGAAGGAGAAGACGAGTAAGATGTCCCCTACTCGCAAAACGTTCGGGACATTTGGTTTTCAGGTGAAATTTCACGATGAGCCTCTATCATATATCTGTATCTACTCTAAGATCACTTCCCTCGGAGAACAATCTATTTTAAGCCTTGTGTAGACTAGAAGAGTCAGAGAAAGGAAAGTGGACGTCATTGGAAATACAAAATAAAAAACATTTTGTACATTTTGCCATTCAACTCCTCGTTAGAGAACAAAGTTGTGCAAAAAGTATTAAACACAGTTGGACATTCGTTCAAAAGTTTAAAAATTAAGTTAATCTGTAAAGGTTATAGTGAATTTTAGGGTCATCCTGAAATTTCACCCAAAAACAAAAAACCCTTATGTATCCCTTCTAAAGTCCCAGAAGCCTCGTGATCATATTTGATCCTATTTTTCAATCTCATTATCTCTTTGCTGCGTCCACTTTGGCATGAGATCAGTGTTTGCACATCATCATAATTTTCTCAAACATGCTTGAATGATTGCTGCTATAGTGTAATGTAATATAAATATGTCATTTCATAATATTTGAACAATTGTAAACAGCTCTCTCGGTTTTATCTCTGCTATACTGGACTTGTAGTCTATTTGCACAAAATTAACCAGGGTGAAACCTGTGACCATTTTAGCAGCAATAAATATGAATTGGAAGTTTTAAACAGCAATAAATGGGATAAATATGAAAAGGTATTGTAAATATATATATATATATAAAACTTAATAATAAAGATTCATTCATAAGATTTATAAATAAGATTCATTCATAAGATTTTAATTATTTAACATACATTAGTCACCCGGTGACGCACACTAATAATGTACAGACAGTACCTAGGTATTATCATTGTACAGCGTCAGGGGCGTCACTAGGTTTTATGAACGGGGGGGCTTAGCCGCCAGGGGATGCACAGGATATGAGCGAACGCAGCACGTGAGCACAAATTTCACAAACAGCTTAATATTGTTTTTCAGTGGATTGACAAAAGATACAATACTGTGTACAAGTTTTACGCCACTGTTACATCTATTCATTCATTCATTCTCTGTACCACTTTGCCTCCTGATGGGTCGCGGGTGTGCTGGACCCTATTCCAGCTGACTTTGGGGCGAAAAGCGGGTCACACCCTGAACTGGTCACCAGCCAATTGCAGGGCACATATAAATAAACAACCATTCACACTCACGTTCACAACTATGGACGAGTTGTAGTCTTCAATTAGGCTAGCATGCATGTTTTGGGTATGTGGGTGGAAACCAGAGTACCTGGACAAAACCCCATACGGGCACAGGGAGAATATTCAAACTTGTTGAGAGACACCATGTCCTCAGTTGATGTGCATTATTATGCTTGGGCCACAGTGAGGCGCTAGGACTCATGCTATAGGACGCACCCTTGTGTCATCGTCTTTTATTCTTGCTTCCCTCCTGTGTGTCAGCAGAGTTCTCTGATGCTTCAATTCTTTGATGGCTGTTTGATTTGAGCACAGCGCCTTAATAAATTTCCCATGCTTTGATTTATATTCTCATTTTCTCCATCATCCATTCATCCAAATGCAACCTTAAGCTGCAGCAACTTAACAAAACTCCACACAGGAAGGCCAAACCCCAAAACACAGAACTTTGAAGCTTGAGCGTCGTAGTCTTTCAAGTGATACAGTGAGTGAGCTCGATCTTGTGAAACAGGAATTATCATGCAAAAGAGAAATCCAGTCCAGACTTTACTGCCACAGAGTCAAACAAAACAAAACAAAACAAAAACTCCTCCCATGGCAAAATAAGCATCTCTCACAGTAGCTATAATACAAGAAAATCATTTAAATCACCGAGTTGGCATGTCTGCAGGAAGATAGCATCTTCCAGGAATTTTCCTCCTGAGGGAATGCATATGTTCCAAGTCCAACACTGGAAAAAAAAAAAAAAAAAGTCACTTGAATTTACTTAATTTCGGTTGCACATGATTAAAATTGTTAATTTGACAATTTCTTTTAGGAGAAGAGGGGTAAATTATGTCATTGATATATTTGTTTAGGGGAAGAGGAGTAAATTATGTCATTTTAACACATTTTAATCATGTGCAACCGATGTACAGGTTCAAATTTAATAAATTCAAAGGACTCTTTTTTTCATTGAACTCTCAGTGAAACTCCAGCAGAGATGACGCAGTGTTACCCCAAACAGGTCTTTGCGCCACTTTTACGCTGGCAAAACAATGTTGGCAAGCTCCCATTTGTACTTGTACATTTGTCTCCATGCACAATTGTCTTCTACGCCCCAAGCCAGCAATTGTCACTCGTCTTATTACTTCCTGAAAGCCGCATTTCAGACTGCGCGGGGCCAAAAGTCGAGTTGCGACTGACTCATTGAATGGCTGTGGGACGGAATCAAAAAGACGGGCCACATAAGAACCACACATAGCTCAAGGAACAAATATATTATTGAAAAAACACCCGAGTTTCTCCGCTACAGAAAACGCAAAATAATGTTTAGTTAGCTTTTTACAAATAGTTGACAATGAGATGCGCTCTCCCCATTGCTTGGTAAAATCCATAATTTCCAGTCGTACTTAAATTTTGGTGCGCCAGGATGTCCAGCGCGCAGGAATAATGTATCGCCGGTGGACATGAAATATACAGTAAAACATCAATAATGAAAAATAGAGCAAGATGTTAAAGAAGCTGATAAGTTTAATCAGCATTGTGTTATCTCCTCTAGTAGTGGGTTGGGTGAAAATATCATTTTTTTTTTTTTTTTTTTACAAAATCAGTTTCTGCATCCTGATTGAATGCCTCAATTCAATTCATTGTGCTACTCCTTCTGGTGTGCAGTATAATGCAGCCATACAGACACAAACAAAGAAGAAGAGTTTCACAACTACTGTAAGTGACTCAGTAAGATGCTTTATTAGTATTTTTTTGTCGAGAATAAAGAATATATGCCTGTGAGTTTTGTTATATTGCCTGTCTCCATGTCTTGCTCTGCAGCTTGTGTTCAGATACACCATATTCGCAAATGTATTCGCTCACCTAGCTTGTCACACATATGATTTTAAATGAGATCCCATTCTAAATCCATGTGTTTAGCATGTTGTTTGCAGCTATAACAGCTTCAACTCTTGTGGGAAGGCTTTCAACAAGGTGTAGGAGTGAGTTTATGGGAATTTTTGTACATTCTTCCAGGAGCACAATTGTGAGGTCACACACTGGCTCATTGTCCACTTGAAATCAACCCAAAGATGTTGAAGGCAGGACTCATTGCAGGCCAGTCAAGTTCACCCATTCATCCATCCATTTTCCGTACCGCTTATCCTCACTAGGGTCGTGGGCGTGCTGGCGCCTATCTTTGCTGACTGGGCGAGAGGCCGGGTACACCTTGAACTGGTCGCCAGCCTATCGCAGGGCACACATTGACAAACAACTATTCACACTCACATTCACAACTATGGATTATTTATAGTCTTCAATGAACCTACCATACATGTTTTTGGGATGTGGGAAGAAACCGGAGTACCCGGAGAAACCCCACACAGGTATGGGAGAACATGCAAACACCACACAGGGGAGGCCGGGATTTGAACCCGGGTCCTCAGAACTGTGAGGCAGATGTTTGACTGTCCGTGTCTCTTGGTATGCCGAAGCATTCAGAGTTCCTTTCACTGGGAACAGTTTGGAGATGACCCCTTTCTGTCCCAGCATGACTGTGCATCAGTGCACAAATAAAGGTTCATAAAGACACGGACGAGAAAATTTGATGTGGATGAACTTGACTGGCCTGCACAATCCTGACCTCAACCCTATTGAACACTTTTGGATGAATTAGAGCAGAGATTGAGAGCCAGACCTTCACATCCAACATCCGTGTGTAAACTCACAAATGCGCTTCTGTAAAAATGGTCTAGATTCCCATAAACACACTTCTAACCCTTGTGCAAAGCCTTTCCAGAAGAGTTTAAGATGTTCTAATTCCACAAGGTGGACCAGTGTCATATTAAACCCTATGGGTTAAGAATGCGATGTCACATTCATATCTGAGTCAAGGCAGGTGAGTGAATACTTTTGGCAACAGTGTATCTGTTGCCAAAATAAACGCCTTTCTACACTTTCTATGACGGTTTCCATTATGTGTTAGCATAAAGCTATCGAGGTCATTCCTAAGGCAAAGTTGTTGGTTGTTTTAACTACACAATGTTTAATTCTCTTTGTTTTTTGTTTAGATTAACAGAAAACTTCAAATGGGAGTGGTGATAAGCTTGAAGCCTCTGTTTTCAATAATATTTACAAATTGCTACTTTTTGGTAAGATAACCTTTATTAGTCCCACAATGGGGGAATTGGCAAGTTGGAAGTGAGCTGAGTTCACTTCCACCATACAGCGCTCATAGCTCATGTTTTCGCTCTCAAGTCAAAGCAAAAATTGACCAAATGATAACTCATAGCTTGAAAAACTCATAGGTCAGGTCACCCGTATCTCAAAGCAACTCTGTAAAGGGAAAAACATTTTCAACATGACATACAGTCAAACCTATTAGACTGAAGCTTGTAGCTATGCATACAGCCTCTTTAAACTTTTTTTTTTTTTTAAATCCAATACAGTACATTTTTTTGCTTCGTATGTACAGTACATTTTTTTTTACTTTAAGTACTGTATAGTACATTTTTAAGTACAATTCAGTTGTATTTAACTTTTTAGTACAGTACAATACTTTTGCATTTAATCTTTAAGAACTGTTTCACCATTTTTTAAAGTATCATTTGTATTTAACTTATATGCAAAACATTTTTAATGGAATTATTAATGAAGTACGGTTGTTATTTATTTGCAGTGTTCAAACAGTGCATAATGTTAAAGTGGCTTATAATAATACAGATATACTTTTTAGGAATAAAGCCTCTGCCTTGTTTTTGATTAACACTTGGGTTTGTGATGCAAATGTATTTTAAAGGTGCCATATTTTATCAAACCAATTTTTTTTCTAGTTTTAGGGATGTAATGCTGTCTCTATGTTGCCTCAGTCATCCACGCATTCCTGAGTTCCATAAGTTTTTCCGCCCAGAGGCCTGAAAGCGGGTCTTTTGAATTTCTTGAGCTTATCTACCTTACTAGTGAAGCTCTTTGCCTTCCCTCACCGCTCCCGAGCCAGCGTCTCTTCTACACGGAGGCAACCAATCAGAGGAAAGGGGCGGTCTTAGCCAAATATGGACAAAGCGGATGCAAAACTGGGTCAAACAGAAGTCGCTGTCAGAGGGGGCTTTTCTGGACACTTGTATGACAAAACCGAAGTATTTCTTTTGCAATGAAATTGACATTTTGATACTAGGTCAATGTTAGACAGTCACTCTGTGGAGGTCTAAGCAGCCAAAATATGGGACCTTTAATATTGGTCAAGATGGTGAGAATTTTTGGTGTAAAATGTTTGAGAACCACTGAACTCATCACCAATAGTAACTAGAGCTGCCAAAATTAATGTGTTAATGCGTATGATTAATCACAAAAAATATCGCATTATTCATGTATTAACTTTTTAATTACACAATTTATTTGCGCGGACACGCTCCTTTACCGTCACCGCGGCTGTATATCTGAAACGCGGCACAGGTTGCTATAAGGTCAGTGATCAGGTCAATGCTTACGCCAGTGCAAAAATGAGTGAGGAGAATCCGACTGGAGTGCTTGGTGCCAAATTTTGGTTCAAAACTCACCCCGATGGGACTTTCGATAAAGCAAAGGTAATTTTCTAGATAGGGTAAGCGGTACAGAAGATGGATGGATGGAAGGATGGATGCAGCGCTGAACACTCTTTTCATCTAAGCACAAGTTTAAAATACCAATCTCAAAGAAAATGTGGTATGACGTTTGGTAGGGTATATTTGGTGCCTGTGATTAATTGCGAGTAATCAAAATTCAAAAGTGTGATTAATCTGATAGAAATTTTTTTAATGATTGACAGCCCTAGTAGTAACATGCAAGTCAAGAAATGGCCCCTCCTAGAGGATTTTAGGGGCCACCAAAACAGAATGTGAGTGTACGGCACGTTTTATTAAGAATAAAAAGCAACATGCGACATGATGTAGCTAACCGTAATTGTTTTTCTTCTCAGTACAAGCACCAGGTAAGTTAATAAAAGACAGAAACTATATTTTGTGCAGAGAAGTTTATCCCTGTTAGACCATGTTATTAAGACAGGTATTATATTAATTGACAGTTCAGTACAAAACATTCATTTTTGCTTTCGTACATTTCAGACACTTTACTTTTTAAAACTTTGAATTAAGTAATCATGACCAGAAGTTTTTTGCTTTTTTTAACACAGCTATCTATCTGTACTTGTACTTACAGTAAGTAAATTTTGCCATGTCTGGGAGTAGTTGGTGATAATAATAATAATACTTAACTCGCAACATGGTGGGTACTGGTTAGCACATCTGCGTCACAGTTCTGAGGAACGGGGTTCAAATCCCGGCCTCGTCTGTGTGGAGTTTGCATGTTCTCCCCGTGCCTGGGTGGGTTTTCTCCGGGCACTCCGGTTTCCTCCCACATCCCAAAAACATGCATGGTAGGTTGATTGAAGACTCTAAATTGCCCGTAGGTTTGAATGTGAGTGCTAATGGTTGTTTGTTTATATGTGCTCTGCGATTGGCTGGCGACCGGTTCAGTGTGTAACCCACCTCTAACCCACTCCCCCGAAGTTAGCTGGGATAATCTGTTACCTGAGACTTCAACAGAGTTCATATATGTATGCTATAAACAAAGTCGTCAGTAGAAAGTACGTGTCACCATCGTGAGGAAAGATGACGCAGTTCATGGAGTAAATGGAGTACGGTGTGTAAAAAAACTACTGACACTTAAACTCCAGCCAAGTGGTAAGTCATCGTCGCTCACGCCGTGTTTCTTACTTGAACAGTGGACCCCCACATATTTGCACTGTGGCATTTGCAAATTCACCAATTTACTGATGTCATTTGGAACCTATGCCCCGTTTTTCACAGAAACCCCCACTTATTCGTGTTTTTTTTTTTTTTAATGGAATTGCAATTGATTTTTTTGGTGTAATTTATAATGATCGTCAATTATTAGCAAGTTTTCGCTATTCATTGCCAGGGCCAGTTGCTATCCGCCGCCAACACTTACATCAATACTTGCAGTAAAAGTGTCAACTAAGTTTGTCATAAAAAGAAGATGGAACGTTTGAAGATGGATTGAGACAGATAGAGAGTATTTCACCATTTTTTCATATCGGCTATCAAGTTTTTCTATTCAAATGTTCAATAAGCACTGGAACAAAACAAGGCGTAGAGCTGCTTTAAGTCACAGGAAAACTCTCTACAGCAGTGGTTCCCAAAATGTGATATGCGTACCACTAGTGGTCCCTCTAATGGTACATGAAAGAATCTCTACATTAAATGTTGAAACTGTGCATAGTATAATACAGTGGTTTAACCTTTTTTTTCTTTTTCTTTTTAACCCAGTAGCCTACTCTGTACTTGTTCGGTAAAGTTCAGTTGTGTTTAACTTTGAGTGAAAATACAGTTGCATTTAATCATTTAGAATATTTATTTAGGTACAACGTGTATTCAACTTTTATGTGCAATACATCTGAATTGAATCAATATATAAGTGCATTTTTTTTCCCTCCTATAATTTCTCCTTGTTTTTGATAAACAGTCGGGCCTACTATGTTACTGTATTTTAATGTTGGTCGTGTTGTCGTATTTTTTTTTTAGGTGATGGGGTGTTTGGTTTAAAACAAAATTGAGAACCACTGCTCCATAGAGCCCGTAGGGTTAATTGTCAGCGGGGATACATTAAATTAGTTGGAATTTGAATCTTATAAATGAGGCGGAGCTAGTGCGACGCTGCGATAGGTCACCTCCGCTCAGGGGTTTTTCTTCCACGCAACTAGTGATACAGTAAAGTCCTGTATGGTACAGTACAGGTAACAAACAAAAGGGGTGTGGTTTTTTTTTTTTTTTCCTTCCCCATTCCACCTTATCCAGTAGTTCTAGAGACAGAAGGCTACCTTTAAAACTTTTCAAATCGTTCACCGTCCGTCTGTCGTGTGCCTTCACGTGCAGCTTGCGCTTCCTACTCTTCATCCTCTGAGGAGGAAGTGGAGGAAGGGGACCTCGCTGAGGAGTGGTCCGTCTCAATCGACGTGACGTGAGGATGGAGACCAGGCTGAGGATGGACTAACCGCTCCAGTGCGCGTGTGGATCACACTTTTTTTTTTTTTTTTTTTTTTTGGAAGAGACCGTTTTTGGAAGGGGACACGCGGGGTGTGGGAACCGAAGAGCAAGACAAGAGCGAGACGTGCGGGAGTGAATGGGGTAAAACAAAACAAAACAAAACAAACAAACAAAAAAAAAACCCAAAGCATCCAATAAAAGTAAGTTTAGCCCTTTGTTGAGTTGGTTGTAACCACCTGGTTTTAGGTTGCGGCCCATTCCAGAACTTGAGAACCAACATTTTAAAAAAGTGATCATTAGAAATATTTTGCTTAAAAAGAAAAAAAACAACAACCAGGTAATAATCAAATAATTGGTTTTTCCCAGCTCAATCATCGATAGTTCAATTTTTACGTGATATTTTATTTGTCAAATCACACATTTTGCTGTGTTTAGCGCAAGCCTTCTACAGATACTCAGTAATCTGAAAAACAGACAAAAGCTTTGTGATTTAAGTCATTTAAAGTTAAATAAAGTTACATTTTATTTTAATAACAATATTACAGTAACAAGGAAGCAAATCAATGCTAATGTCAGAGTTTTTTGCTCATGAGTATATGAAAACTGTGTTACCTGCTATGCTAACTAGTCAAGAATAAACTAAGCTGCATAATAAAAACAGAAAAACTTTGGTGTTAATGTCTTTTTCTGATAATATGAGGAATAGGGTGGCGTTGGTTTGAGTGACAATACTCATTTTCGACTGAAAAGAAAAAAGTAAGAGGATTTACCTAGGAGCGGTCTTCTACCAATGGTTAGAGCAATTAGCTTGATGATGTCATTTTTGCTGAGTCGTGTTGCTCACCTTTTTTTCCCCCCTCTTCCTCTCGATGGCTGAAACGGTTAGGTAAGAGGAATGTGTGTGTGTTGAGAGACACAACTTTCAAGCATAATTACTATTTAAGATACTTTAATATGTCTGGTAAAACAATCATTCCTACGAAAGCTGATTTAAAACTTTTATTTCAATTTCAGCTGATATATTTGATATGTAAGTTGGTCATTAACAGGGAACGACAGGAGAAAAAAGTCATTTTAGGGGGTTTAAATCATATTTAAGAATCACCTTTACGACAGTTATACTTTACCTCAGAACAAGTATAATGTTAACAACAAGTGCATGTTTCTGTATTTGAAAATGTTGTCCAATTATGGAATGGCCCAGTAATTAAACATCTGTCATGACAGAGTTAAATAATTGATGCTAAAAGTTCAACAAGGCCTGAAGGCCCTAAGTGTCTCTTGAAGGTCAGCCATCAACGCTGAAGGACGTGTTTGTGTTTGTGATGTGTCCCATCAGTGACGATGGCCCGGTGGCTGACGGTGAAGTCAGTACTGCTGCTGGTCGCCGGTTGTTACAATGTTGCTGCCCTGCTGAAAAGTTACGATCACCAAGAGGCTTGCGGGATCCTCAAACTGGTGAGCCATCGCTCCAATGAAATAACGGAGCAAGGAGAGCTCCACACAAAGAGCGGCTTCAGCGTTCAACTCGGTCAGTATAACTGTAGTTCTTGTCAGTTTACTTCAATTCAGTTTACAGGGGTACCTTGAGATACAGTATGTAGTGACCTGCCCTGTAGGTTTTTCGAGGTACAAGCTGTCGTTTGGCCGATTTGTGGCAAATCTGACATATGAGCGCTGTATGGTGGCAGTAACTCCACTTCACAAGCAGCAATTGAATATATATATATATAGTATCTTCACATTTGAACAAATTTAGTTTACATATGTATTACATATATGTCTCGAAAAAATCCTCTCATTATTCTGGCATTTATCAAATAGAAATACATTTGGTAATCATAATTGACCTAAAACAGGAAAAGTTTAGTCTGATTTCATGTCAGACAGTCAGGGAAAAGACATTGGCACCCCAAAGGTGGCAATATTTTTGTACACGACTGTATGTATGTTAAGCAACGGCTATTTGAACACAAACTGGGCAGCAACACATGTAGACAGACAATATAACAATACTCATGGGTATATTCTCTTTATCCTCTGCGAAGAACGACTAATATTACTGCCACACTGAGAAGCTGTGACTGACTGTCTCTGTGAGTCGTACGATATATCCATTCCGTATGTCCATACGTCTTATACTGCCCCCAGCTGGCCATGGCACCCACACCAGAATGAGCAGTACAATGTGCATTGTATTGCAGAATGTGTGACAAAAACTGTTTAAAATGTTTTAAATTGTATTTAATTATGTCATTAGTGTATGTTTTCATAAAGTATAATATTATAGAGGGCCATTTTCAATAAAAAAAACATTACAATTGTTTTGTTGGGTTTTTCTTTGGGGGGGGGGAGCTGGAACAAATTAATTTCATTTCTATTCATTTCAATGGGGAAAGATGATTTGAGTGTTTTGAGTTACGAGCGTGGTCATTGAAACAAATTAAACCCATAGATGCCACTGTATACGTAAGTGTATTTTTATGGGCCAGAGGTGATGATGCTCACAGGGTGTTTGAAACATTCCTGAGAACTGTCTGTGTTCCACAACATTTGCACAGGCTCCTCCATTGTCTTTAATTGATCACAATGGAATCTTGAAACAGCAGTTGACAATTTGATTGACAATTATTATGAGGATCGTCTTGGCCAGGGTAAAAAAAAAAAAATGACCCAGAACATACTATGCGTGCAAGGAAAATGAAAATGAGGATGTAAGCGTTAAAAACAATTTATCTTCCCCAGGAAGTACAGATATTTCAGTCCCTTCCTGCAGACAGCCTCAGTGTTTAATTAATTCGTTTAGTTAGCAATAGTCCAGTTTCCAAAATGTGAGCCTGAGATAAATGTCGCAAGTCTCACAATGAGTGTGTGACAATTAATTAAAAAATATTTATATATTTAATGCATCTTGCAAAATGCATCTTCCCTCAAGTGTTAGGCCACACGCAGCGTACGGAGCGAACCGATGGCGATTAAGCTGGCTCTGCTGTGAATTAGCTGACGACCCGTGGGCTAGTAGCTATTAGCCGCTAACAGGGTCGCGGACCGGTGTTGGGTCCGTCCAATACATCACAGCCTCGCTCCATGCGCAGGTAGATCAGCACAACAGAGACACACGAATGAGCTAACAAGCTCGATATTTCAGCGGCGGGGTGGTCTAATATGTCAGCGTCTCGTTCAGTGGTGTTGTTGTGTAGGTCCCCACATAATAGAGACACTTGAGCGGAGGTTATCTGTTTATTAAACATAGCGGTACACGTTATTCAGACTGTTGAGCACATACCGTACGAACGAACATATATGATTCACAGGTGAAGGTCGTGCAGAAAGAGTTTTCTGCACAGTCAGCGAACACACCCATGGCGTCCTACAGTTTTTCATGATTTTGGAGTTTCATTTTACATACTTGGCAATTTTTGTATTCATTTAAATTTGGCAGGCTTGATAACAACACCCTTTTCTGTGCTGTGTCAAGACATTTTATTGTCACTTTACAGGGCCCGGAGCTAAAAAAGTGATTCAATTAAAATGTATTGCACATAAATGTTACATGAAAAATGTACCTAAATAAATGTTTGAAAATGATCAAATGCAAACGTATTGTAAGTTAAATACAACTGAACTGTACATGACTATTGTGCTGTACGGGATTAAAAAACAGTTGAAGCGACTAGGACAGTTTGCCCAGTTTGAACCTTTAATTCAGTGATTCTTCGCGTTCCAGGTGTGGATGATTTCTTGCCGGGTTTATTGGGCTTTGGCACAGCGCTGTCTGGCAGATCGCTAGCTTTGCAACGGTTTCTTGCTTGTTACTCAGGTGATCCTGTTTTCATTGTATTTCAGCGGCTCAGAGCACAGATCTGCGGTATAAAGATAAGATCATCAAACACCTGACAGGTCAGGGCCTTCATGCTGCTGTACGCAAATGCTATGAAATGTTTCCTTGTGCTTGCAGTGTAGGTTTTCCGTGGGTACTCCGGCTTCCTCCCACATTCCAATAAATGCATGTGACCACCAACTTGCGATACAGCAGTTTGGCAGATAGAATTATAATATATTATTGCCACACAGTTGAAATTTACTGGTAAATCAAACATAAAACAAGGAGAATTTTACACATTGTGCATGAAAAACAACCACATTGTCCCATTGTTTAATGCTAAAACATATTGGGAAATGTAGACGGCCATGGATGGGCTAACAAATATCATCTGTGTCACAGTCTTTTAAACCTTTCAGCAATGGCTATTTAAACACAAATGGTGGACCAACACATGTAGACAGATAATATACCAATACTCACAGACATATATTCTTTATCGTCTGTGACGACCAACTAATATTAGTCCGACTTACTGAGGAATGAGGAGGCGCTATGTACTGTATAGCCGCATGTTTGTATTACATTGCCCCCAGGTGGCCAGAGCATGCACAGCAGAATGAGCAGTACAATGTCCATTGAATTGAAGCAAAAAGTGTGACAAAAAACATTTAATTCTTTAAATTCTGTGTAATTGTGTGATTACTGTATGGTTTTATAAACATTATTGAAAGCTATTTTTGTCAATAAAAAACACATTTTTGTTGGTCTTATTTTGTCAGCCAGGACTGGATCAGTGGCATTTCCATTCATTTCAGTAAGCAAAGCTGATATGAGTGTTATGAGTGTGGTCACGGAACAAATTAATTCATATCTCAAGGCACCACAGTAGGTAAGAATAATCATAAATCACATATGTCACACTGAGATAAACATTTTCTGTCCTCTTCAGGTCCTCTCTATATCAGCCCAAAGTGCAGGAGTCACTTTCACAGACTTTACCACAATAGGGACTGTGTGACACCAGCCTGTGAGTAGCTAGACCTGCACCAACTTCAACCTACACCTTGAATTACATGACAGCACTCAGCATCGCCGCTCTCCTAAACCTTTCTATCTGTCTTCTGAACATAATGTACAGCACATCTACTCCGAACCTTCACGCGCTGTAACCGTGTCCTCTTTGCACACTTTTCAAATCTACAATATAGTGTTTAACACTGTAGCAACCACAATACTGTACAGTATGTTTATTCGGGATAAGCGTCACTACACACTCGTTAGTTAAATAGTGCGGGGGGGTCTCACGCCAGAAAGTATATGCGCCAGCCTGTTGTTGTTAGTTAGTTAGTTGCTAGTTTTTAGCCCTGCCCAAAATAATATTATCATGGCCATCAATCCGCTGATTTTCGCTATTCGTGTTCCCGCCCAGTCCCAATCCCTGACAAATAGAAGGGGTCCACTGTAATATATTCCAAAACAAATATCTGAATTTACTTCACAGGGTCTTTAAGTTCCTTTCTATTTAACAGGTCATGAATAGTCAGGTTTTTATGTAAAGGTCTAAATAATGCTCAGAAGAATATTGTTAGAAATTTGACGAAACAACATCATGTGCCCACTTTGTAAATGTCATGTTTTCACCCTGTGCAGATTTAAAAAGATGTGCTCGTCTGCTGACCCGACTGGCCAACAGCCTTCGTTGTGCAGAGAGATGAACCCTAGAATGCACGGTACATATTTATTATCGACAGCAGTCATTCACCGTATTCACATTAGTCATTCACAATCAGGGTGCCTTGGCCACTGTATAATCCAATTTCACTGGATTTGTCCAAAGATTATGATTTATTCCTTGCAAATTTATCTTTCTTTGTCTATCAATGCCAGCAATATATAGTGACAGGCAGAACAATGAAGTGCTCTTCCACTAGATGGGTTAATAATTGACGTGTGTATCCACATGTAAAACAGAGTCATGCCCTTGTGTGCAATTAAGCACACACAGATTTCACACCAAGTTCATTGGTGAGTAAAATGAGATGACTATTTCAGCATTTTGTGATTTTATTTGTGGTGGTGTGCCATGAGATTTTTCCAATGTAAGATGGCTGCCTTGGCTCAATAAACGTTGGGAAACCGTGATCTACAGAACCATATTGTGGTCCTGTTTTATATTGCCGCCCATTGTGGGGTCACAACCTTTTTGTAGAAATGTCAAGTCTTTACTGATAACATTATTCCTGAGCTGAAACTCCTGAATAAGCTTGTCCGATCGTATGCCTGATTTCACATGTCAACCAGAATCTTCATTTTCTCAATTGTAACACTCATCTGTTTTCCAATCAGGGCCAATCACTCAATCATGTAGTAGAATAATGAATCTCATATGAAAGTGGTTAAATATTTGCAGACATACCTGTATGATGAGAAATCTGTTGAAATGTGTGTCCTTTTTTTTGTATGCCTTTTTTGTCTTCATTGGATTTACTGTATGTGATCTTGGCATGTTCCACACGTCGCTCTACTAACTGCAGTGTTTGTAATTATGTGGTTAAATGATGCTAAATTATTGACATGATTTGATTGCCCAAGACGAATTATTTGATCAAACAAGTCATTTTGATCATCCATCCATCCATTTATTGTACCGATTACCCTCACAAGGGTCGCGGGCGCGCTGGAGCCTATCCCAGGTGACTCTGGGTGAGAGGCGGGGTACACCCTAAACTGGTCGCCAGCCAAATGCAGGACACACATAAACAAACAACCATTCACACTCACATTCACACCTATAGACAATTTAGAGATGTCAAATAACCTACCACGCATGTTTTTGGAATGTGGGAGGAAACCCGAGTACCCGGAGAAAACCCACGCAGGCACGGGGAGAACATGCGAACTCCACACAGGGGAGGCCGGATTCGAACTCGGGTCCTCAGAACTGTGAGGCAAATGTGCAAACCAGTCTTTCACCGTGCTGCCCCATTTGTATCATATATATTTGAATTTCATAATCATATGGAATATTTTGGATGAGTCCCTAAAATTGCTTGGACGTTTTCAGTGACATCACGACCAACATTTTGTATTTCTTCAATGGAGCCAGAAAACATTTCATGTTTACACTTATTTTTGTAACTCTCATCAAACATGTTTAGCTAGATGTTGTCAAGTTTACCGTGTCCACTCTGTCGTAGTGAAAAATCAATTGATGAAAAAAACCTTTTAGAAATGCGAAATGTATTTGTTAAACAGTACACAGTCAGCTTGTTAACTGAATCACCTCAAGAGACGGTCCAACATGTGCTAATGAAAAGCTAACCCTAGCCAAAAATGTCCACCCTGTCAGCAAGATCACATATTTTGCTGTTTGCATGTACACTCTCTGCTTGCAGATCATTAACCCATCCATACATCCAACCATACATTCTTGTGATTATTCAGCTGTTATGTTTGATCTCTTTAGTAATGTGTTGAGGTTTTGATTAAATGGTGTTTAAGTGTTTCAACAAAGAACTGAAGTGTGGCACACTGAATTTTCTATCAAGTTTCGATTTTGGACGTGATGTTTTTTTAGTCATTTTAGCACAATCAAAGTATAATTTAAAATTAGATTACTTTTACCTTATAATTAGCTTAAAGTACTACAATTACGTTTGCAGTGAGTGGGGCCAAACACTTAATATTTGCAAAATGTTTGTCATTTTGTCACATGTACCTCTGATAACAGCACATCTGCCTTTCAAAAATTCTCTGTCAAATCTGGAAAAAAAGAAAAGAAAATGCAGGTAATGTGTATTTTTGCTGTTGTTATCGTTAGCTAATTTGACATTTTTGAATGTTGTTTTATTATCCTTAAGTATT
Source organism: Phyllopteryx taeniolatus (assembly GCF_024500385.1). NCBI lineage: Eukaryota > Metazoa > Chordata > Actinopteri > Syngnathiformes > Syngnathidae > Phyllopteryx > Phyllopteryx taeniolatus. The sequence continues at coordinate 29,527,746 of NC_084502.1, read as the reverse complement.
GTAAATGGGACGTGCTTTCACACCTTCGAGGCACTCAAAGATTTGATCCTTTTTTACTTAAGTAAAAGGAGTTGAATCCATTTCTGTCTGATGACTTCCTTCGGCTAGGTGGTGGTTATGTTTTGTTTTTATTTTTCAGACACACCTTCCTACTGCTTCATTAATATTATTTTGGAGTTTGGGTGTGCCTCTTCATATGTGGCGTGAGAAGCTCTTTGAGCATCTCCTTGAATAGCCAGTGTACATTGCTCACAGCACAGCACCCTTATCATCAGGTTGGTGTGCGATGAAGTTGGTGCGGGCATCAAGGGTGGCAATATTCACGTCGTCAGTCAGCTGTAGCTGCAGCTGGACTGCGACAGGCAGAACCACATTGCTGTGCTCATGTTGACTTTGGCTAAAGCTCCGTGTTTGCCAAATGTTTCTTTTGCTTGAACGTCTAGGATCAACAAACAGAAGCTCTTCCCAACATGACACCAGGGCACAAGTCCAAAGTCAGAGTCACCAAGTAAATACAAGTGAAAGAAGAAAAAAGATGGCAGCAAGTCTTGTGGTTCTGGTCATTCTCGGCCTCAGCTTCCCAACACAATCAAGTGGGTCAGTGGAACAAATCCATGGGCAGGACCCCCATATTACGAAAACATGCATGGGTGGTTCTTTTAAGACTCAAAATTTTCTGTAGGTGTGAATGTGAGTGTAGCTGTTTGTTTGTCTATATATGACCTGGGATTAGCTGGCGACCAGTCCAGGGTGTCCCTCGCCTCTCACCCAGAGTCACTTGACAGGAAAAAGAGCTTACCTGGTAGCCAACTCTTATGAGCTCCAGCTGAAATTGTTCTAATCCTGCTCATTTTAGGTCACTTTGGGTGTTCCACAGGATTCTCTATTCTTGGCCCCCTTCTGTTTATCATTTGTCTTGTTCCCTTTGGCAGTATCTCCTGTAAGCATAACATCAATTTCCTACGCAGATGACACTGCTTAAAGGTAGTGCAGTTTTCCAACTGCTAGCAAGATTTGAATGTAGCCACGATTGACTCCTTGCCCCGCCCCCTCGCTTCGCTGCCCAAAGAAACGCCCTCAGCTCACAAAAGCATGGCGGCTACATTGATAGTATGACCTTTTCATGTTGGAAAGTTGCTAAACACGAATGTTACCGTTTTTTTGCAATGTACAATTAATAAAAAATGTATGCAGTTTAAAGTGACGAGTAGTGCGATAATCTGGGACAATGTTGATTGTGCAAATGTTGCAGACACTCCTCAGTCAGTGTGCAAATGGGGCAGATGCTACTCTGGCATGAGTGACCAGTGTTGGTCAACAACAGATATGCAAATAGTGCAGCGTGGCGAGACTACTACAGTGAGTGCACGAGTAGTATATAATTGGCCCGACAGAAATGTGACAACAAACTCAAACAAACAAAAAAAAGTGTTTTATAGGTGGCTCAGTATCTGTAACAGTTTCACCAAACAGCTGAATACATGATATGAGTAAAATGTGATTGTTGAGCTGGACGAATCAAATTATTTGATGGTTTATCGCGCATATAGGCAAGCACGCTGTAGAAAGCCGGCAAACCAACGTGCCTATGTGGCAGCCATGTTGGGGAGGTCAACGTTCCCGTCGAAGGCAATGCACGGACACAGAAATTAAGTCGTAACTTGGTAATTTCTCAACCGATTTTTATGAGGTTTATGTTGTTTCAATGACAAAGCCTCTGCTATCAATACACAACATTTGAAAAAATAACTAAAAAATATTTTTTCAAGTTACTCCCAGGTCCCTTGTTGTAATTGTATACCGTTGTACGCAAGCGTATGCAGCACAAGTGCTGGCACCCTTGTTCTTTTGGTTTTCTTGCAGTCTACACACATTGAATGCACTGACAACTGAGTTCCCTACCTTAACGTCACTGTCAGCACGGACCTCAAAATGGGCGTGCCGTATCTACTTATACATATCTCTAGTTTATTATTATCATTAGTTTAAGTATTATCATCATCATTGATATGAACAATAGGTGGATACCACGAGCCCCTTTGAGCTGACTGCTCACAATGGTGTACATACAATCACAACAGGAGCTTGGAATGACGTTTTCCATCCATCCATCCATTTTCTGAGCCGCCTCTTACGTGTCAAAATATTTTTCAGGTTATTTTCTTTTTCAAATGTTTTGTTTTGATAGTACACACTTCGGCGCTGGCAAAAAAAAGTAAAGCTAATGAAAGTCGGTTCAGAAATGAGCAAGTTCAGACTTATTTTCAATTTATAGGCGTGCCTTTGAAAGGAACCTTGCCCCCACCAACGTGGCCGCCACGTAGGAACGTCGCTTAGCCGGGCTGTTCCAGTGTGCTGGCGTATCTAGGTTTCTGTTCATACCTGTGATCCTCGTCAGCTGCGGCCACCTGACACGTGACTCTCAAGCTGACTTGTGATTGGCTCGCGAGTGATAGGCGACGTGACAGGTGAAGCGGAAGTGAACAGACACATTTGTCACAACAACAAAAAAAGCAATTGTCGCAGGAGAACAACCTGACGAGACGCAGCTGACAAGTAAGTTTCTAAGCTCGTTGTTGCCGTGTGTGAGTCGTTTATTTTCGCTCTAGACGCACGTCGTTTTTCTTTTTATATTTTGGTCTGTTATACTGCTCTAAACACGCAGCAAGTGGCGTGACTTTTATAAACAACAACTTGAAAAACATCTCAATGCCTGAAGGAGGTTCTATATTCATGGGCGTAGCGGAGGCTGAAACTTTTCCACTTCCTTTCCATTTTGTGCGCAAAAACTTTGCTTTTGCGCTCACTGTCGCCATTGTGTATACAATTTGCATTTGGATGTGGTCACACATCTGATGGCCAAGTGTAAACTTGGCCTAACATTTAGCACCTCCACGGCAGTATGCGAGAATTCGTTCTCCACGCTTTAAAACGTATTTTGGGACAACATGGTTACGGAAAGTATTCAGACTCTCCTTAATTTTTTCATTCTTTTTAATATTGTAGCCATTTGCTAAAATCCATTTAAGTTCATTTTTTTCCCACAGTAATGTACACACAGCACCCCATATTGACAGAAAAAAAACTGAATTGTTGAAATTTTTGCAGATTTATTAAAAAAGAAAAACTGAAATATCACACAGCCATAAGTATTCAGACCCTTTGCTCAGTATTTAGTAGAAGCACCCTTTTGAGCTAATAGAGCCATGAGTCTTTTTGGGAATGTTCTTCACACCTGGATTTGGGGATCCTCTGCCATTCCTCCTTGCAGATCCGCTCCAGTTCTGTCAGGTTGGATGGTGAACGTTGGTGGGCAGCCATTTCCAGGTCTTTCCAGAGATGCTCAATTGGGTTTAAGTCAGGGCTCTGACTGGGCCATTCAAGATCAGTCACCGAGTTGTTCTGAAGCCACTCCTTCGATTTTTTTTTTTAGCGTGCTTAGGGTCATCGTCTTTTGTGAAGGTGAACCTTCGGCCCAGTCTGAGGTTCTGCACACTATGGAGAAGGTTTTCATCCATGATATCCCTGTGCTTTGCCACATTCATCTTTTCTTCGATTGCAACCAGTCGTCCTGTCCCTGCAGCTGAAAAACACCCTCACAGCATGATGCTGCTACCACCATGTTTCACTGACTGTATTGGACAGGTGATGAGCAGTGCCTGGTTTTCTCTTCGGGCAGTTCCTTTGACCAAGATTCTCATTTGCTCTGACATGCGCTATGAGCTGTAAGGTCTTATGTAGACAGGTGTGTGGCTTTCCTAATCAAGTCCAATCAGTATAATCAAACACAGCTGGACTCTAATGAAGGTGTAGAACCATCTCAAGGATGATCAGAAGAAATGGACAGCACCCGACTTCAATATGAGTGTCACAGCAAAGGGTCTGAATACTTATGGCTGTGTGATATTTCAGTTTTTCTTTTTTTTTTAAATCAGCAAAGATTTCCCCCCCCCAAAAAATTCTGTCAATATGAGGTTCTGTGTGTACATTGAGGAAAAAAATTAACTTAAATGATTTTAATAAATGGCTGCAATATAACAGTGAACAATTTAAGGGGGTCTGAAAACTTTCCGTGCCCACTGTATGTGCTAATGTCTCATAAAATAAAAGGCCCATGGTTCCAGTTGGTTCATCTGGCATTTTAGAGATATACCTCTAAAATACACAAGCGAGTGGAAGAAAATGGAGAAAAATGTTCGGTCTGATCCTCACCAAAATGATAATTTTAAGTAATGAGCTCATAGTTGTAACTGAGAAGTTTATTTGCCACACGATGGCACTATTTACTCATCTAAGGGCTCCAATGCTTATATACAATAGTTGATTGGGCTTCAAGAACTCAATGTATTTGTATGTAGAAATATGATTGAATGATTATACACTTATATGGTTTTCACACTTAGTCTTCTGAAGGGAACCATAACTACAGTGTGGCCTGTGACAAAAATTAGTTTGACAACCCTGCTTGAGAATAAACTGTTAATACTTGTTTACATGACTTAGAACAGTTAGACACACCAGTGACCGCGAATGCTTGATCCACATGTGAATAGAACACTAGAACAGTCGCACCTAGAAACTGTCCTGTGGAAGTACACTGTGGTGATCTAGCACTGACGGACGGGTTCCTGTTAGAGCTGTAACAGTACGAGTAGATCCTGGCCAGCCAGTCTGGCAACATTCCACCTGCTGCAGCAGCACATTCCTCTGGAACATCAGCAAGATCTTTTATTCTGAATGATCCTCGTCCAACATGACGCTAAAGTGTCACTTCAATTTCTCGCCATTCCACAGTTGAGTTTTCTTTTGACTTCAGTGTGAATGACTTGGGAAAAGCCATGTATTTCAACATGGTGTTGAGCCTTGACCTTTAACTAATAACAGCTATGCCACTGTGTGCAGTGAATAGCCTTCTTCCATCCGACTTAAGGTCCGAGGTCAAGAAAGTCACCAAGATCCTCAGAGGATTCACTGAAATCTCCTCCGGGAATGGGCCGGACAAACTGATCCCAGGTAAGGGTTAACAGCTGCAAGTCCAGTTGTCACTTCAGTTGACACTTGTTGAAAATTAGAGGTAAAAGTAAAGATCCTAATGTAAAAAAACAAACTCGGTCTAACACTAGGTTTGATCACGCCTTTGGCAATTTTCCATCGCATTCCTGTGTGGGAGTCAACCCTGGCTGCTCATGTCGTCTCCACAACAACAAACATCAATGCTTCAGTTCTCTTAAAATTATTATGTATAATTATTATGTAGGCACGGCAGCCGAGTGGTTAACACATCCACTTCACAGTTCTGAGGGTTCAAATCCGGCCTCTGACCTTCATGTGGGGATGTTTCATGTTCCTCCCACATTCCAAAAACGTTAGGTTAATTGAAGACTCTAAATTGTCCTGGAATGAGTGTGAATGCTTGTCTGTCTGTACGTGTCCTGTGATTGACTGGCAACAGGTCCAGGATAAGGCTGAAACATTTAATTCAGGCGTCTACAACCTTCAATACTCAGTAATTTGGATGGTTTCCAAGAGGAAAAAAACCAAAGCACCGGGAGTCACAAACGCAACTAAAGTGAGGATAACACTATATATATCGTTTTGTTTTTTAACTGTATGTATAAAAAAAAAACTACAGTGTGTTGCATTTATGAAATCTGTAAACTGCTACAGAAAATTATTTTTGCATGTAAAAAAAACAATTTGACCTCTGGGAAAATGCACTTGGGTGAAGCTTACATTCAAATGTATTTTCCAAAGTCACAAAGAGCCACAGCAGAATGATAAGTCGCATGCAGCTCTGGATCACAGATTGCAGACTCCTGGTTTGATCAAATAATTCGGTTACAAAAACAAGTCAAAGAAAAATCTCTGTCTCGATGCTTTGCAGTGATTATTTATCCTCATGGACTAATGCTAATGTGACTGCAGACTCTCATACCAGTCTGTGTAGAAATAAGATGGCCCAGGAGGAAAGAGTGCATAAAAAACAGAATTTGAGTTCATCCATCCATCCATTTTCTGAGCCGCTTCTCCTCACTAGGGTCGCGGGGGTGCTGGAGCCTATCCCAGCTGTCATCGGGCAGGAGGCGGGGTACACCCTGAACTGGTTGCCAGCCAATCGCAGGGCACATAGGAACAAACAACCATTCGCACTCACAGTCATGCCTACGGGCAATTTAGAGTCTCCAATTCATGCATGTTTTTGGGATGTGGGAGGAAACCGGAGTGCCCGGAGAAAACCCACGCAGGCACGGGGAGAACATGCAAACTCCACACAGGCGGGGACGGGGATTGAACCCCGCACCTCAGAACTGTGAGGCTGACGCTCTAACCAGTCGGCCACCGTGCCGCAATTTGAGTTCATTTCACACTTAAAAAAAAAAATAAAAAAATAAGATACCAAAGTGTAAAGTGTCTACTGAAAAGCAGAACTAAGTAATGTACCACAACAGCACGTCTAAGATCACCAACACAAAGTACCAATGTTAACTAGTTTAATATAGCCGACTGCTGCTCGTTACAAAGTATTATAATGCCGCCACAAGTGGTCAAGGGTAGACACAGCTGCCGGTGCAATTTCAATCGCTTCATTGATCAAATGGTAACATAACATGCATAACTCGTAATAAGCACATTTGAACACAAGCCGCACGGCTGCAACTGGGGCACTCAACACGCAGACAGGCTAACAGTTAGCCTGTAAAAAGCTAGCTGCTAAACTGTGCTCACAGCAGCTAACTCTCATTGGGTGACTGCCTACATTTTAAAATAAAAATCATAGATATTCTAGTTTGGAATGTGAGGATGGCGAACCCACGTGGACAAAAATAATACCTTCACCATCCATCTATCCATTTTCTGAACAGCTGATACTCACTATGGATGTGCTGGTGCCTATCTCAGCTGACTTCGGGCGAGAGGCGCGGTAGACCCTGAACTGGTCGCCAGTCATTCGCAGGGCACAAACAACCATTCGCACTCACATTCACACCTTCGGACAATTAAGTCTTCAATTAACCTACAATGCATTTTGATGGAATCTGGGAGGAAACCGGAGTACCTGAAGAAAACCGAGGTAGGCATTGGTAGGCCTGCAAACTCAACACAGGGAGGCCAGATTTGAACACGAGACGTCATAACTGTGAGGCGGATGTGCTAACCAGTCACCCACCGTGCCGCCTTTTGTTGTTTATTAATACAAAATCCTTTTTTTTTTATCCCAATTAATTAATAGAAGAATCAATAAAACTATTCGATAGCTGCAGCCTCTCACCCAACGTCAGCTGGGATAGGCTGGAGCTCACCTGGAACATGTTAGGAGAAAGGAGCGCTATTAAAAAAAAATAGGTGCATGGATTATTATGCATGTACCTTTACATACGGTAGTAATATGACCATAGATATTTGTACAAAACCAGTTTGACATCTGAGCCTGTGTTATGTTTGCATTCTTGTGTTGTGCGTGCAGCTACAGTGATCGCGTCGGCTGAGGGGCTCGCCATCATCTCAGTGGTGAAGGCGGGTTTCTTGATCACAGCAAGAGGAGGCAGCGGCATCGTTATTGCCAGGCTGGCTGACAGACGTGAGTTATTACATGTCAATTACACATTATTCATACTACAGCTGTAAATAACACTTATTTTCGTAATGCGTTAAACTGACTATTATTTTGAGTTTCATTGAGTTTCTGGTTTGGTCCATGACATCCTTCAGAAAATAGGGAAACATGTTGATCATTGTTTTCCAAAAAAAAAAGCAGAAGTTTGCAAATGTCTTATTTTGATTCAGCAGAAAGAAAATCAGTCTGCTTTCATGGAGGATGACAGAAATCAGAGAATATTTACTTTTGAGAGCCTGAAATTCCAAGGATTTGGATCATTTTAAGTTAAACAAGGTTTCTAAATGATTAATTGATTATCAAAACAGTTGTTTATTAATCATGACACCTTTCATTAGACTCCAGGGGCTAATTCATCTTTACTGCAAGGGGCACATCATGTTGTGAAAAACAACCAAATATAAGTATACCCCTACATATACCCTTTTTTTTAATTCCTGCCTTTTTCCTCAGGTTTTGAGTCTTGGGACCTCTTAAAGGGGAAAACCTTTTCCAAGGACCACCCCCTCATAATCCTAATGCCAGTTAAACATAACTACTATGTGTACCCTAAAGTGCCATAGGAATTACAAAGTTGCGTATTTTTGAGAAAAATGTATGTTCTGACAATAAATTTGTACTTTGTTCAAGAAAAAGTCAAACTTTACAAGAACAAAGGCACATTTTAACTGGGGGGGAAGTCAGCCCAGGAATTTGCCACTTCCGATGTAATATCAGAGGCGTAACAAAGACGGAACTCCACCAGCTACGACCTGAGTGAGAATTTGGTTAAGTTTACCTGACACTTGCTGTCCACATCTCTTTATGTTGAAAGCAATTGTTGCTGATGTAACAAAGTCATCACACATCTAAATATCTTACTGGGGCAAACCATAACTGCTGTATGAACACGCTTGGGGGAGTGGTGTCTGAAAGGCCCAGGGGAATAAATCCCGACACTCCTGTGCTGTCTCAATTTCTACAATGCAAACTAATAGTGTTGTGAATGCGTCTGTGCACAGGCTGGTCGGCTCCTTCTGCGATTGGAATCGCTGGTCTGGGTGGCGGCTTCGAGATTGGTGTTGAGGTGAGCGTCTTGAATGGTGTAACTAAAATGTCGGCAGGCACGTGTGCTTGATTTTTTAGTCTTATGTTCAATGGCGACTTGAAAACATTGCTCACCTCCCCATCTTCCTCAGGTTTCAGACCTGGTGATCGTCCTCAATCATCGGCGGGCCGTTGATGCATTCACAAAAGGCGGGAACTTGACATTGGGAGGGAACTTTACGGTCGCTGTGGGTCCGATGGGCAGGTTGGTTATACGGGAACTGAAGGACAAATGTGGGATGTGCTTGGTGTTGTATTTTGCAGTTTAAAAGGTTTTCATGCATATGAAGTCAGAAGGTCTCCTTCTGGCAGAAGATATCTTTTTTTTTAATGATGATCAGGTGCTCCCAGACAATTGAAAATGTCGCTTCTCCCCTTTACCCTGTATTTAAAAAAAGCAAGAAAAAAAAACATGCTTAAACTAAGAAAAACTAAACTCAAAAAGCATTGTGGAAAAAATTAAACTACTAATTAAAAACTAACAAACCAACTCTAAAAACTAATGAAAACTAAGTCAATTTGATCAATTCAAAACAAAATAAAAACTCAAACTATTATAACCCTGCTGTCGAAAAGTGTTGAGAATTGGCACTTGTGCTAGAACACCTAAAACAAATGCATCTGGATTATCCAATGTTTTTGTGATGTCCATATCAAATAAACAAATGAATAAATAATTTTCATGGTTGTGAACAGAGAGGAACTAGTTTACAAAAGTTACACAGTCAGTGTTTCCTCTCAATATTCTCGATCATCAAGGTCAGTTCAGTCTCAGGGCATTGAATTAATTACAACTGGACTGCTCTGGTTGTCTCGAAGATGTTTTGCATCTCAAATGAGCAGGCTTCATCAGTTCATGCACATACTTGAGAGAGGACCAACCTGAGTGCTGTTTTGTCTTTAAGGTGCAGGTAGACAGCTGTGACCACTGAGCAGATGCATGACATCGCAGCGTTTTACCTGCACCTCAAGGGGAAACTGCAGTCTTATGAGGACAAAAATGTTCATATTCTAGTTAGGACAAAAGACATAGTTTGAAAGAGGCACGAGAGAGGCCGGCTGCTGTCTATGGCGCATGGAGACTTGGGCAACGAAGGGGGAAGCTCGCCGGCATCCAAGTGAAGCTCCCCTGGCGTTCCTTTCGATTCGACCTCACGAATCTACGCTCCCTACTCAACAAAATTGACGAGCTTCATCTTCTGACAAAGACCAGTAAAGACTTTGGACGTTCCGCCGCCCTGTGCTTTACGGAGATATGGCTTTGTGAGGGTGTCCCCGATTGTGCCGTAATGCTTCAGGGCTTCCATCTTCACCGGGCAGACCATGTCACAGAGCTATCGGGGAAAACAAAAGGTGGCGGGATATGCTTCGACATCAACGGAAAATGGTGTACTGACATCACCTTGCAGCCCAGATTTAGAGTCGCTGTTTTTGAACTGTAAGCCATTCTACCCTCCTCGTGAGTTCGCATCTTTCATTCTCGCCGGTGTTTACATTCCTCCTCAAGCTAACACGAATGCTGCACTGCTAACGCTTGCTGAACAAGTAAATGAAATTGCGAGGGGAAAAAACACCCAGACTAACCCCTCATTATTCTTGGGGACTTTAACAAAGCTAAACTCAACCATGAGCTCCCTAAATACAAGCAGCACATCGACTGTCTTACCAGGGAAAATAACATTTTAGACCACTGCTATACGACGCTAAATAATGCTCTGGGCTCGTCTGATCACTGCTTACTTCACTTAATACCAACATACAGGAAAGAACATAAATGTGCAAAGCCTACAGTGAAAACAGTGAAAAAGTGGACCAACGTAGCAAAAGCTGGTTTCCTGCTGATGACCCCTGCCAGAAAGTACATGTTGTGTCCTGGTGGGAAGGAAGACTTAAGCGAAGCCAAATTAGCGATGTGGTCGCCATACATTTACCAACTGTTCCGACAGTTCTCAAAATGTATTTTATTTTTTTTAAGTGACAAGCGGCTTTAATTCCTGCTAACAGACAAAGTGAACAGAATCATTTTCACATTGTTTAGCATATGACAAGACGGATGACGGTGGGAGTCAATTGCGCTGAACTTTGCCAAAGATTTAGTGCCCATTTATTCACCCCTTAAAAACTTTTGACCTGAAGTATGTGCGACCAAGCCTGCAAATATTTTGTCATGGTCACCTATCCTCACCTGTACAAAAAAAAAACAGCATTAGAGAGCTAGATATGCTGTCACAATCATATCAGAGCTTTTCATTGGGCCAAAGCTCAAGTAGGGAGGATAAAATAGATTTGTATGAGCCGTTTTATTGGTGCACCGGTCCCAATGTGTAGGCATGGCCTTTTTTAAAAATAATATATTTATTTCATACTATTTTTGCCGACTTCGAAGTTACAGATCATGGACCCCAGTTTGAGAGCACTGACGTTTACCCTGCGTGTGCCTCTGCGATGTTTGTGACTGCTGGACATGACGTGAACCATTGCAGAAGTATCATTTCAATTTTTGTTGCTCATCTCCAGGAACGTTGAGGCCGATGTTACTCTTCGCAAAATGGCCGCGGTCTACACCTACTGCAAGTCCAGAGGGTTGTTTGCCGGCTTGTCTCTCGAGGGCTCGTACCTGATTGAACGCAAAGACACCAACCGCAAGTTAGGACAGCTTACTGTGTTTTTGTTTTTGTTTTAATTGGAGCTCTAATGCAGGTGTTTTTGTGAGCTTGCAGGTTCTACTCTCAGGATTTGCGAGCGTCGGGCATTTTGAATGGCGATGTGGAGCCACCTCAGGAGTGCGACAACCTCTATGATATCTTAAATAGCTACACGGAGTCCAATGTTACAGACTGGAGCAGCAAGAATGTGACCACTAAGGTATACTGTTTGAAACACACTGTGTAATTGGTATGCATGCAAAGTGCTACATTTTGTGGTTTTCTTTCAGTTGTACTTATGCACTAGTAGCAGAGGTGGAAAAAGTACTCTCACGCTGTACATAAAGGACATATAGTATCCAGATAGCCTATATTTCACTAACAAGTTCTCTTTATGCATTTGTTGTTCAAGAAAATGAAACTGACAGTCATTTCCAATAATATCTGTTTTGGAGCAATTGGTAAATTTCTATTTTCCCTGGGAACGGCCCTTTTCATATTGCCAAAATCAATATGCTGTCATGTGTTGGTTTGAAGGGTGGCACGGTGAGCGACTGGTTAGCACATCTGCCTCACAGTTCTGAGGACCTGGGTTTAAATCCGGCCTCACCAGTGTGGTATGTTCTCTCTGTGCCTGCGTGAGTTTTCTCCAGGTACTTTGGTTTCCTCGCACATTCCAAAAACATGTATGGTAGGTTAATTGAAGACTCCATTGGTGTGAATGTGAGTGCGAATGGTTCGTTGTTCATGTTCCCTGTGATTGGCTGGCGACTAGTTCAGGCTCTATCCCGCCTCTCACCCAGAGTCAGATAGGCCAGGCTTCAGCATGCCTGCGACCCAAGTGAGGATAAGAAAATGCATGGATTGATGTCTTGGTGTGACATCAGCGACGGAACTGCAGACCAAATTTGCTGCATAGCTGGTGTGGACAAAGGAATGTACTATACTATAAAGTGGCTGTGTTTAGTCATATTTATGTTGTCGCTGTAGGGCAAAATTACCCCACCTCCAAAATGACAAATTTTCAGGAAAAAATGGGGACAAAAAAACCCTACCTTGCTTGTTTCCAAACACCGCTTTGTTCAAGTTAGTATTATACCTAATGTTGCTATCGTATGCTGTTGAACACTCACTTCAACACAACAGCACACCAAAATTATGTTCAATCGCTAATTTAATATGCTAAAATATCACAAGTTTATTAGTGTCATTGATTCAAATGGTATGAACACGGCGCCAGCCAGCTGTGCCCATCAAAGTCCACTGTGGTGACGAGACAACCCCACCATACAAAAAGCCTTTAAAAGCAAATCTCTGTGCTGCATCATCTTCTCAAGTTCTTTTTCAGAGGTCTTAGAGCCACAAGCGATTCAATGAATAACATGGTGCGCTGACAAAAGCTATGTATACCGTATTAAATCTGCACGCACTTACCTCATGCGGCTGCCTTCCTTCTGCGACGAAGCATTACAGATCGATTTTAACAAAACAAGCCTACTCAAATGTATCTCATCTCACTATTTTCACTTGTCTAAAAACATTCAGACTTTCAATATAGACTACAATCACGCCACAGCACACGTACTAGCTCAATAAGAAAATGTCCTCCGTCAGCAGGCTCGTGCAGGATTTCAACCTAAATGTGGGTGGGCCAAAACAAAAGAAAAAAAATCCTAATATTAAATAAGTGCCGATGTTCTCAGAATTGGAGAGGTCCTTTGAAGTAATGTAAAGTGAAAAAAATGTCTTGTAAATTTGACACACGAGAGAAGAGCTTTCGCAACACTGCCAAACTTGGTGTAAAAATAGTCTTCAGAAAATACATCATGTCAATATTGTCAATAAAACAAACCTGTTCACGCTCAAGAATTCCTCTTCAAACACCAACTGCGTTTTTCTGTTGATCGCTGACAAAGTTTTTGTATTTGTCTGTTTTCAGTCGTCGCGTCCTCCTTCCCGACCTCCAGCGCCTACTCCTCAGCCAGCAGCGAGCACCTTCCAGAACCAGTCCGATCCTGGTAAATCCACAACAGTACAAGTCCTGCACCAGTACTGGAGTGTATGTCCATCACATGGACTTCACCCATGTCAAAGCACGCTTACTTCCTGTTCCACATTTGAAGCATGAGGACATTCCCCTCTGAATGTCACTGTAACCATGGCAACATGATTGCATGTGTGTGTGTGCGCAGGTGCGGTAGGTAAAAAGTCACTTTACCCAAATATTTCCATCTACAAATCTAACACTTCAAGTAAGTTGGTCTTCAGCGAGCTGCTTCTTTCTTGCAGCAGCATCCCCTAGTGGATATAGCTTACACTTGGTTAAAATTGATCAATAATATGTTTTATTATGGGGATGGGGGTTTCTGTTTTAGGTCAGATTCCTTCCAGAAGAGCTCCAAACTTGGGTATGACACACATTCTTGTGACACATGTAACAAATAATTGGAACCTCAACATCTGCACCAAGCATGCATAAATTGTCTAGACCAGGGGTCACCAACAAGTTGCCGGCAGGCACCACGTAGCCCCCAATGACCACATGAGTAGCATGCAGTCCTGTTCCAAAAAAAGAGGAATAACATTTTTAAATAGAATTTAATTTGTATTCAACCTTTATTTTGCCTGAGATTACAAATATTTTACACGTCCTGGTAGAATGTAAAACAGAGAGTTTTTGCTGCTGTGACCACCAGGAGGCAGTACTTTATAATACAGTCATGCAGACAAACAAAGAAGAATAGATTTCTCTTGTACTCTTACTCCGTAAGATGCTGTAAAATTACATTATTTTTCTTTTTTTGTCACGGATGAAGAATATAAGCCTATGAGTATTATGTCTACATGTGTTGTTCCACAGTTTGTGTGGAAATATCGATTACTTAAAGGGTTGAAAAATTGCTCACGTGGCCATTTTTATGTACAGAATGCTAACTGTTAGCATGACTAGCATTTTTCCATTCATGTAAAGCATTCAGCTAACAGGGGCCAACATAGTTTGGTTGTTTGAAACACAAGATTAAATTTTCTTTGTTTGTTAATTTGATAGCAGACCTCAACTGGGAGTGGCGTTAAATAGCTTGAAACCTGTTTTTTGACGAAACAGTCCAGTATTTGCCAAACTGCTGCTTATTGTGAAGTTGAATTGAGTTTACTGCCGCCATAAAGTGCTCGCAAATCAAATCAAAAAAATCGTCCGAATGACGGCTCATATTTTGGAAAACTCGTAAGTCTGGTCACCCGTATCTCAAGCCACCAGTGTAGTTAACAGGATTGTTGAGGTACGGGCTAATGAATTGGCTTTTCTTTTGCTCGGATTAATGGCAGACAAACTCTTTTCACCACAGGCTAGCCATTGTGTTTTGCTAAGTGACTCAAAGACAACCCAAGCAAACGTTTTATATATACCTGGGAGAAAGTTCTTTCGACAAACCTTATGATGTTGGTTTGGTTCCCAGTCCATCCCTTTTACAAGTGGCTACTACATCTTGCGATCTCCTCTGTACAATTATTTACAACATGCACTAGGGCTGGGCGACTAATTGGAATCTAATTGGGATTGGCAAAGTGTCAATGTGTAAAAGAAAAAAAAATGGCTGATTTGAAAGAGCTAATATTGGCTGAATAATCAGTAGGGGCCCTAATCATGATTATTAATTTTCCATAATCGCCCAGCCCTAACATCCACTCCATTTATACTCCTCAACCAGAGGTTGCGTCGGATGAGTTTTGATGTTTTAAGAGAAATTGAAAATGAAAAACCTTTTGGAGTATATCTGGCAGCACAACCCCAAACACAACAAGTTTCAAACACTTGTCTGCCACCTGAAAGTATCCTGGCGCCTATCATTTACAAACATTCTGTACATAAAAATGGCCACGTGAGCTAACACCATGTTTGTGTCTCCAGAAGGGGAAAAGCAAGTGGCCGGAGCGGGCGAAACCCTGGTGGTCACTGCGGTCCACGCATTTGACGGTCAGCAGCCTGGTGACTTGAGCTTCCAACCTGGCGACCGCATCACCATCATCACCAAGACCGACAACCAGTACGACTGGTGGGAGGGGCAAGTGGGTGGACGAAAGGGCATCTTTCCTGCAAACTATGTCACATACTGACCGCTGCCACCTGGTGTCTTACTGGAGAAAGCCAGCAACAGATATGGAGCTTCGGGTACTACGGAAAGCCATTTCAACATTTGTTCCATATTCTCAATATCCAGTTTAAGGTATTAGTACGCTAGTAAGACAATTCAGTGCACTAGTACAATGACTGTCTTTCTGGTAAGGTTACTAGTGCCGCGTTTGGCCTGCTCCTCAACTATGGAAAGCAGTTTGAGGATTTATCCAATATCAAGTAAATGCTCAAATGTTTCAAAGCCAAGTCCATATACAAGTATTGTACGCCCTTTGTCCTCACGGGTAACACAATTCAATGCACTAGCATAACAACTATTGCCCACTACTGTTTTTTTCCCCTACTAGTGCCACCTTTGGCCTACTAGCATGCAAATAATCCTTACTAGTAAACAATGGAAACTTGTTTGAGCATTTATTTGATATCCAGCTTAAGGTCCATGTACTAGTACACTATTTGTCCTCACTAGTCAGACAATTCAGTGTACTAGTAGAACTATGGCACACAATTTTTTTCCCCCCACTAGTGCCACTTTTGGCCTTCTAGTACACAAACCTTAGTAGTAAAGTAGAGAAACCTGTTTGAGAATTTATTAGATATCCAACTTAAGTACCATGTAGTACACTCGTTCATCTGCGCTAGTAGAGTGACTCGATTTTTTTCCCACTACTGTATGTTACTGTATTTTAGTAAACACTAGTAGAACTACTATGTATATATGTTAATCGTGAGGCAAAATTGTACACTAGTTCACAACTGCATATAAAATTGTACTAGTTAACGTCTAGTGCTTCACTTAGCAGTACACAGTCAACCAGTGGACAATTTTACCTCACCAGTAAGTTGTACGAGTGCGCAGAAATATCAAAGTAGTGCAAAAAGAAAAGAAAAAAAAGTTTTACTAGTGCACTAAATTCTGTTACTAGTCTGGACTACAAGCGTAAGTCTTGCTATACTGGTGCAGAACTTGTTGACTGGTCAAACGTATTCATTAGGCACAAATCATTTATCTCAAATATTGTCGCCATTCATCAAGAATCAGCTGCTTTGAACAAAAACTACATTTTTACCTTTCAAATAAAAGCAATTTTGTATTGAACTACTCTTACAACTGTTACTAACAAACACTTGCACTCGTTCACGTTTCTTATATTGAACATATAACAAGTCTGTTTGACTTGAAGCTTTGAATTCCTGTAATTCTGGGACAGATGTTGACTTTTCACCACCCATGCGGGTTGGCTTATAAATAGTGTTTCAAGACAAATCATACAAATTACAAAAATAGAAATAAAAGCGGCTCGTTAAGAAGAAAACTGGGCTGCCTGGGAGCTGTTGTGTGTTTGCTTTTGCTCGTTGGTGGCAACTGCAGCGGTCAGGGTTGGCAGCTTCCTGGAAAGACTGCAGACGGAGACTCGATTCCACAATTCTTTAAATGCTTTTGTGAGTTCTCGTTTTATGAATGGTTTTTCTTTTGTAGTTCAAAGTCGAGCAAGTTCACAAAAGCATTCGGTGTTGCCAATTTAGGGACTGTGTCCCTGTATTTAGTGACTCTTTTTTTACCTCTAGCGACTGTCTTCAAAGACATGAGCTGAATGATTTTGTCAGTATCGTATGCCAAGAAACTCGCTCGGGGAAAGGATAACGTGGAGTCAGTGGCGCTGAATATTTTCAAAGACACGGTGGCCATTAATGCATTGCGATAGAAGTAATTTACCCACAGGTACGTGAGAGCCGGAGGAGGTTTGATGTTGCTCTTCAACAAAATACGTCTGGACGAGCCAAGCCATGCAACGCGATGGCTCATTATATGATCAATTCTTGCATGTTCAAAATGTTAAAGGTCCCTTTCCATCTGTTTATTTTTAAATTACATTTTTATAATATTTGTCCTTTTACTGGGTTTCCATGATCATTTTGGTTGGTAATTCCCAAAATGTCCTTTTTCAAGCTATTTTAGTTGGTCTCTTCTGCCTGTCATTTGAGACTCTGATTTCTCGTTATTATGCGACCATGTAAACGAGCTTTGCTCTGGTTGGATCGCTCTTTCCCCATTTAACGATGAAAAACAGCTTGTCTCTGATTGGTCCACATCACGGCGTCTGCTCGAGTCACTCTAGAATCTTGGCGGCCAAGCATTCATCAGACGTCACATCCTTCAATAAAACGTTCAGACTCGTGTCCGTTGCGAGAATTTGTTACACGCTCAACGTGCATTCGCTTCATTTGCGCCACATTTATATGCTCCTCTCAGCTCGGTCTTCCTCGGCGGGTCATCGGCGCGCTCCCGTCCCGTGAAGAAATGCTGTGACCGCTCTCTTAAAACCCAGAAATGCGGTTCAGCTAAATTGAGCGGGTGGGTACTTGAATATTAATTGACAAAACTATGTCACAATGTCAGCGATTTCAAATCCACCCATTTTGCAAGCCTTATGCCGTTTATTGACTTTTGGATTCAATCAATAAACTGCATAGATGTCAAACTTTAACCATGTCACAGACTCCTTTTGACCTATGTTGTGCATAAAACGGTATTTTATTTTTTAATTTTTATTTTTTAATTAAATTATTTTTTTTATTCCGATAGAAGTTAACCTTTAATTCAGGATCTATTCTTGCCATTAGGCAAACACAGGCATTTGCCTTGGGCCAAGCGTCTCATTAAAAACTGATTAATAAAGTTGTCTTTGATTTAAAGAAATTATAGTTTGTCTTAAATCACACACTTAAACACAAAATGCTTGATCTGTCATGATTGTTTTGACTGCTGCCCCTTCCCTTTTCACGCAGTAGTCTATGCCATTACTACTCTGCGGTTGTGACCCTGGGTCCCGCATTTTCCTATTGTCTCTAAGTTGTGACCCACTTTTACAGAAGTTAAGAACAACAGAACGCATTGATTAAAAATAGCCTTTAAAAACATGCATGTTAACATGTTTAAAGTGCCTTTCATAGCACGTTATGGTGCAACATTAAGTTTTGGCTCTTTTTGAGGATGCAGACCAAAGCAACTTAACATTTTTAACCGTCTGGATTATTACGCTATATGGGTGTTTATTTGATTACGGGCCTTTGTTTCCTTGATGTAAAATTTTAAGAAAAAATATATTGAAATAGATTTTTTTTTCAGTAACCAGCAGTGGGCGTGCCTAATTATAAGTGTTGTCTAAAATTTCATGTTAATATTAGTATATTTTGACATTTTTTGAGTGGTTTTATGGTGGTATTTTACAGTTTTCACCCTGTCCCTAGCACAGAGTTTGGATATGTGAAGCTCTATCTTTCTACTAAAAAATGCTAAAATGGTGCAACTTTTACCATAAATTCCTTAAAATATAATAGAATTAATAATTTCTCATCATATATACAAATCAGTCTTTTATTTTTACTAAAATATGTCTATCCCCTAAAGTTGCTGTCATTACCGCCACATTGACCATTTTCAGATCAAGTTTATTAAAAATCGGATTCTTTAATTCCCTGTCATTTTGTCTTATCACTTAAACTCATGCTAGGGCAGAGAGAAGTCAGACATTTTGATAACTGGAAGAGTATGTTTTTTTCCTTATTTGTAGCCTTAAGTCACATAATATTTTCATTGCATGTCATTACCAAATGACTTATAGTATTAATGTTTAAAGGTTTAAAAACTTAATCATATAAAATGTTGTACAGGACTCGCTAGCTAAAAGAAACAAATAAGATAACTCTACCAGCATAGCACAGTTAGCTAAAAACTTTGAAATGTCATTTCCATCACGTCATTACCATCACAAGATTAATACATTTTTAATCAATATGCCATTGTGGCGGTAATGACATTTCTCTAAGGTATCTGACAAAAAGACCAAATTAAAAAAAAAGAATCTTATGTCAATATATATGGACATTAACAGATTCTGAGTCACAGAAAGACGACAATTAAGGTAAGATAGGTGTATATATATCGTCTTTGTGGCATTTTATTTTTGAGAAAAATGAAAATCAAAAGTGCCGAAATCAAGTAAACACCCATATAACCTCGGGAGGGGCTGGAAGTTGTGTTTATACTGCAAGTAATATCGTGTTTGACACATTTTCCAAATCACGCAAGTCCAGGATGCACGTTAAATACTTCACTGCTCCTACAGTGTGCCATAACCCGAATTTGTAGGCAAGGTGGATTGCGCCTCGGTCTATCACTAACCTATACTAGCGCAGTACTTAAGTCATAATTACACTAAATATTTGTAAACACACTTCAAGGCCAAAAATATAAAACAATAGTGAAAAGAAGTAAATATGGCACTAACCTAGCATGCCTTGTACCACAGGAAATCTGTAACTTTGAAATGTCGCACCGCAAGTAGGTACCATCGTAAATGGAGGACCCCTTCTAAGTGAGAATACGAGTGGAAACCTTTTCATGGTGACAAATGTGCACAATTTGACAAAAGCAAGAGCCAGATGCTATTGCAGCACTGCGGTTCTAACCCTTAACCGACAAGGGAGAAGTGCAGAGTGACTCTTTTCATCACAAAGATGTGAGTAGTCATTTAAAGTGGTCAAAATGCTACGAGGGGCCGTTAGGACATAAATCATTAGCTCCCACACTTACTATTCAAATGCTTTCACACACACAAACTACTGAAAGGCTCTCATAAACACTACTCAAACGCTCTCACCAACACTAGTTAAATACTCTCATAAGCACGTCGATTATGCTCACACATGAATAGTGTAAATCTTTTATTTGGTAGTTCATTTCAAAAAGTGAATATACAGAAAATAAAATCCACATATTGAGAAAATAAAATATAACGTCAAACGAAATAATTCAAGAAATGTAGAAATTAGGCTGGAATTTGCCCTCTGAAAAGTACTTCAGTGTTTAATAACTATGAATACTGACGAAAATTTTTACTTCTCAACAATATTCTAATTTATTGAGATGTACCTACATTAAAAATAGTCATGAAATATTTGACTGTGTGTGTGTAGTCTGTATTGCATCTCTATGACAGGAGTTTCACTACGACAATAAAATTCCTTCATTCCCTTTGGCCACCTCATTAGGTACAGCGGCGCAGGGGAGATTAAACGCGACTACCCGGCCATCCTGCCTGCAACGAATTGTATACATTTCAGATTGTAACGCAGCGGTGTTGAAACTCTGACTTGAGTCGAAGAGTAAACACACGTCCACTTGCGCTTTAGCCCGAAAGGCACATTTATTCGACTATTGTTCTTATCAATTAAAGTATTAACGTTGAATAATTAAAACCCCCCCAAATCTGAAAAACTACTTTATTCTGAAGAATTAACATTTGTATGTCACTGTTCTTGTTCTTGCTCTGTTGAATATTAATTGCTCTTGGGTGTCTCCTAGTGGTCAGGTGTTTAGTTGGCTTGTGCCTCGGGCTGGCTCTACTGTGACCTTCCGACAGGCAGCTGTGCAAACGCGCTTATAATTGGCCCAGCTGCATTTGCTCACCTTGTCCTTTCGAGGGGGTGTTGAGGCGGCTTGTGACAGTCTTCCATAGAGTCGGGAAGCAGGGTGCCGCTAGTCTCGGGGAGCAGTAGACACAATACGCAGCCTATGATTGGCCCGCTGCTGTATATAAGCATGGCGGCCAGTGAGATGGCTCCCTCTGTGTTGGCCGGGAACAGAGTGCTGAGCAGACAGCCGAGCCGGAAACACAAGTTGACCGCTGACATACAACGCTGCCTGTGGGTGGAACACACGACATCTTAAAACATACTAGTGGCCTCAGGAGGGGAATTTGCCTCCTCTCGTCCATCGCGACAGTGTCACCTGACCACTGTGGGGAACAGCTCGGTGCTGTACACAGCCAAGATGAAGATGGTGACCAGGATGCACAATTTGCCCACCAGTGCCAAACTCATCACCAGCATTGCGTCACCTGTAGAACCGACCGACATCTGATCATAATCCCGTCATGACCTGCTCTGTACCACATTGTATGTTGGCAGTGTTGGGGAGCAACTAATTACATGTTACGCAGGGAGATTATGTAATTTATACAAAATATATGTAATTGTAATCTGTTACATTACTTGGAGAAAATGTGTAATCATATTACAGTTGCGTTTGCAAATTCCCATGATGACAATTTTAATTTCATTTCAAAAATAGCCGTACTTCCCCCGTCTAAAGCCGGCGGTTGTGATTGGTTCTCTCCGGTCATGTCATTCTGCCATAGTCTCTAACATGACGTATTTTTCCAAATGACTTCAAAGCACGGTGGACGACTGGTTAGCGCATCTGCCTCACAGTTCTGAGGAGCGGGATTCAAATCCCGGCCCCGCCTGTGTGGAGTTT
Source organism: Phyllopteryx taeniolatus (assembly GCF_024500385.1). Taxonomy (NCBI): domain Eukaryota; kingdom Metazoa; phylum Chordata; class Actinopteri; order Syngnathiformes; family Syngnathidae; genus Phyllopteryx; species Phyllopteryx taeniolatus. The sequence continues at coordinate 29,505,943 of NC_084502.1, read as the reverse complement.
GCATGTTCTCCCTGTGCCTGTGTGGGTTTTCTCCGGGCACTCCAGTTTCCTCCCACATCCCAAAAACATGCGTGGTAGGTTGATTGGAGACTCTAAATTGCCCGTAGGTGTGTATGTGAGCGTAAATGATTGTTTGTTTATATGTGCCCTGTGATTGGCTGGCGACCAGTTCGCCCGAAGATAGCTGGGATAGGCTCCAGTACGCACGTTACCCTTGTGAGGATAAGAGGTACAGAAAATGGATGGATGGATGGACGGACCTCAAAGCGCGACGTTGTAGTGCTATCTATTACGTTTTTCTGATATTTTCAAAAGGTTAGGCTGGCTCACAGTTACCCTTTTGAACACAAAAAAACATTGACGTTTTATTAACATTTTCATCTTTAGAATTTTGGATTTTTTTTATGGAACATTCACTTATCTGTGTTGTCATATGAGGTTTTTTTGTTAAATTGAGGCACTTATGTCGTTAGGTCATGTTTTTCACATGCTGTAGCTGTTCACACAATGCAATGAACACATACTATTTACATTTAATCATGTTTTGTTATCAGGTTGTTATTTGTGTAAAGAACAAATATGTTATTAATTCCAATATATATTTCTATCCTTTATAGTTTTAATCCACTTGTTGAGGAAACATCCACGGGTCCTGTTGATGCATTCATACAAAATTAAGAAAAGTATCCAAAATGTAATTAGTTATGTTATCCTTTAAGAAAATACCAATAATTCAAATAGGTACACTACAATTACATTTTTAACAGGGTAAATTGTCATTGTACCTAACTACATTTCCAAAGTAATCTTCCCAACACTGCATAATTAGTCAAGCAGTGTTTCCCAACCACTGGGCCTCAAGCACATACACACGTGGATAAAATTGTTGGTACCCCACTGTTGAACCCACAGTGGTCATAGAGATAACTTTAATCTGACAAAAGTAATACATTAAAAAGTTATGAAAATTAATCAATGAAAATCAGACATTGCTTTTGAATTGTGGTTCAACAGAATTAGTTTAAAAAACACAAGCTCGTGAAACAGGCCAGGAGAATTAAGCTGTGTATCCACCTGTTGCCAATTGGTACATCACAATAAGTCATGGCTTCCAGCGACTATATCAGGATTGTGTTCAATGATGCAGACCCACATTTCACACCAAGTTAGTGAGTAAATTAAAGATCCTGTAAAATCAATTCCATGTTTTGTTTCTAAATACATGAAATATGTTTGAAGATGAACGCTGAAAACGTACAAAGACTGAGAACAATGAAGTACTGAATTGTTGAGTTAAGTGTTAAACTCTTTTTCACCATCTCAGTTGTACAGATTTTTTGGCCACGTCGAAAAGATTCTCTATTCTTGTACTTTATGATATACAGTAATGACATAATTAAATAGAATGTAAAGAATTAAACAGTTTTGCCATATTTTTTGCTTCAATTTAACAGACATTGTGCTGCTCCTTCTGTTGTGCGCGCTTTGACAACCTGAGGCTAATACAATATAGACATGTAATTCCTGTGTCTATCACGTATTACATGCAGCCGGTCTCAGCTCCTCAGTAATTTGCAGTTATATTAGTCGTTCTTTGCAGAGGTAAAGAATATATGTGTGAGTATTGTTATATTATCTGTTGCTTTACCGTTTTGTATTCAAATATCCATTGCTTAGAGGGTTATAACACTGCGACACCGATGCTATTCGTCACCCTGTATGGCATTTTGCATTGTTTGTTAGCATTAAGCTAAAGTGACTTATTTACAGCAAAGAAGAATCATCTTTATTGTCACGAACATGCTAGCATGCACATGAAATTTGTTCTCTGCATTTTACCCATCACAGTGAACAGACACACTTGTTAGTGGAAAAGACTGGAGCAGGGGGCAACTTAAGCGCCTGGGGAGCAGCTTGGGGTATTGGTGTCTTGCTCAAAGACACCACAGCTGTGAGGAGATGATAGATGCTAGATGCTGGTGGATGGTCTGGTCTTGAACCTGGGTCCCCACAGTGGCAAGCGATGATCTTAACCATTGGGCCACAGCTGACCCAACCAAGCTGTGTTTGTGTTAATTAAATACACAACATGGAATTCTCTTTTTATGTTTTAGAGTAAACTTGAACTGGGAGTGGCACTAAACAGCTTGAAGCCTCCTTTTGAAGATTTGTTCACTATCAGCCAAACCGCTGCTTCTTGTGAAGTGACTTGAGTTACAGCGGTTGTATCTCAATTTTTGCTCGCAGGTCAAAGCAAAAAATCTGCTGAACGACTCATATCTCAAAAAAACCATGAGTTGGGTCATCCATATCTCAAGGCACCACTGTATATACTTTTTGTGACATTTTTGTTTAGTGGTGTGCCATGAGATTTTTTTTAAATGTACAGGATAAAATATGTGCTTTGGCTCAATAAAGGTTGGGAAAGACTGCGAGAGTGGATGGAGTCTGTACACAAACAAGTGCCACACACAAAGCCTTTGGTTATTTGTGGAAGCCTTACATTGGTATCTGGACAGAAGCAAAGACAGGAAGCAGGCAGTCCCGCTCAGGAACAAGGTCAGCATGCTCATCGGACGCCGATCCAGCCGGACCAGAGGGACAAGCAGACAGGGAGCCTCTGATAGGCCGGAGAAGAACTGCGCGGAGTAAACGTTGACGCCGAACGAGCCAATGTTCATACAGATGCCGAAGTATGTCAGCGCAGTTACAGCACTGGCCAATCACGACACAGATGAGAATTATACTCAGCATGGAGGGACAACAGATCTGCAGCACAGCACTGAGAGCATTATCACATGTGAGTACACAACTGTTACACAACTGCTCGACAACTGGCCAAGTCAGGATGTCCTGGAAGATTATTATTTGTTGCAGATTCATAGTCATTCATTAACACGCCACAGTGAGGGAGTCCTATGAATACGTTTTTACTTCACACCAACGAGGAAAAGAATTTTTTCATTGTCGTGACATTTCATATTGTAAAAGTACAGTAAAGCCCCACTATTCGAGCCATCCCGCAAATAGTGAAAAAAACGAGAGTAATTGAAGCACCCCTTAAAAATGTTTAGAATCTTAATAGTTTCAACCATAAGTACAGTAATCCCTCATTTATCATGGGGGTTAGCAACCATCTTCCGCTTATCCGGGGTCAGGTCGTGGGGGCAACAGCTGAAGCAGGGAAGCAGACTTCCCTCTCGGCAGCTACTTCGTCCAACTCTTCCAGGAGGATACCACGGCGTTCCCAGGCCAACCGGGAGACATGTCTCTCCAGTGTGTCCTGGGGCGTTCCCAGGACACTTCACCATGGAGCCGTCCAGGAAGCATCCTAATCAGGTGGCCAACTGAGCCCCCCCTGGATGGCCGAACTTCTCACCCTATCTCTAAGGTAGAGCCCGGACACCCTGCGGAGGAAACAAATTTCGGCCGCTTGTAACCGCGATTCTTTCATTCACGACCTACAACTTGTTACCATAGGTGAGTGTAGGAACATAGATCGCCAGTAAATCAAGACCACGACTTCTTTACCGCGACAGATCTATACGATGTCCGCATTACTGCAGACGCAACACCGATCCGCCTGGCGATCTACCGCTCTATTCTTCCCTCACTTGTGAGCAAGACCCCAAGATACTTGAACTGCTCCACTTGGTTGATGATCTCATTCCCGACTTGGAGAGGGCACTCCAACATTTTGGGACTGAGTACTATGGTCTCAGATATGGAGTTGCTGATTTTAATCCCAACCGCTTGACACTAGGCTGCGAACCGCTCCAGTGAGAGTTGGAGATCACGGCTTGATGAACCCAAGAAAAACCCTGCAATAGACGAAATCCTCGAAGTAGCGAGTGATTATTTATTGTATTATTCATTCATTCATTCATTCATCCATTTTCCGTACGGCTTATCCTCACTAGGGTCGCGGGCGTGCTGAAAGCCTGTCCCAGTTATCTTTGGGTGAGAGGCGGGGTACACCCTGAACTGGTCGCCAGCCAATCGCAGGGCATATATAAACAAACAACCATTCGCACCCACATTCACACCTATGGGCAATTTAGAGTCTTGAATCAACCTACCACGCATGTTTTTTGGAGAAGAAACTGGAGCACTCAGAGAAAACTCATGCAGGCACAGGGAGAACATACAAACTCCACACAGGCGAGGATGGATTTGTACCTGGGTCCTCAGAACTGTGAGGCAGATGTGCTAACCAGTCGTCCACCATTTATTGTATTTGTATTAAATTGTATTTATTTATTGTACCATATAAATTTAAACATTTCATATATGCAATTCAATGTCAATAAGTGATACTTTAGAGAGGTGCAGGTACTCCATTTGTCCACTTGAGGTCACCAACCACACACTCTACACGAGCACTCTGTGCTCCGCTTGGGTGACATGAACAACCTATGGTGTAAGTGGGTGATTTCCTGGCTAAAGCATTAGGCACTGTGCTTCACAGTGATGGCCCCGGCAGTGTAGGCAGCTCAAAGTATCATGGAAAGTAGAGTCGGCAGATCCTGCTGCTTCCCAGAATTCTTTGCGGTGCTCTTTTTAACTACAGTACTGTGGTTGTAGAAAATCAAGCTAAACGTTGCTCTTTACTTGCATTTGTTCCTGTCCATATTGTTATGAGTTCATGCATTAGCTGTATATGTTGGGCTGAGTTGGTATTTGTGAATTTATTTCATGAGATTCTGCCTGTGGCCTGTGTGTTAAACAATCGCATTCCGGTCATGTAAAGCGACTTGGTGACTTTTAAATATATGAGTTGAAATTGCTCTATATGGTTTCTTTTTCTGCAAACTAGAAGAGCCCATTTGTCCTTATGTATCATTGTTGCCACATTTTAGTCAAATAGCCAGTAATGCTAACGTTACCAGAGATGTGCAGGTGAGTCACTGCACTATGCTATTGCAATTAAGTGAGGGTTCATGTATACCACAAACTGTGATCCCACAAAACATTAATGTAATTTCAAACACTTCTTGTAACATTACATTTATACAAATAAATGACAAATTATTTGATTTTGAAAAAAATTTACCAGAAGCGCAAGGACGCTATATATTGCCTTCGCAAGCCGTGAAAATAGCTCATTGTAAAGTAATAATGACAATTCTGTCTTTTAGTAGTCAGTCGTTTTTAACAGCCATTCTGCAGAGCAAAAACATAGAAACGCGGTGAAGACTCTACATAACTTCCACTAACAGCCCAGGCTAAACTTAGCTCCTCCCGATACACAAAGATCAAAGAATAGTCGAGATGCATTACTTCAACATACAGTGAACCCTCCTCGCATGTTCGTTCTTCAGCATATTTGTACTCAGTCCAAAGCAATAAACATAGAACCTTGGCACCATCTCATAGAATTTTGGTGTTGTTGTTAGGATGGAGTTTTTTCATCTGCGTTTGTGATGTCCTCTTTTGTTGTTGGTCCTAGACTGCATCTCATGCACAGAGTCAAAGTGAAAGTATGTTTTTGCTTCTCTCTCGATGCAGCTGCTAATAGCCGTTACAATGTTTCCTGTATTCCCGAACATTTCTTATTGTAGGCAAATGCCAAAAGTTGAGTTTAATGACTTAATACCACTTGCGTATGTAAAGTGCTAGGCCGCATTCGGGCTAGTGTTTCATGAGCCTTATGTGAAAGTGCTTTGTTTGTGTTGAAATATTAAATTACCGAATACAGTCGTCAATGTAGCATGGGTGCACGATTGTGTTCATGCTAGACGCATGGTGATGATGCTTTGCTTATTCTTTGGCTGCATTGTTACAGACCACAATAAATACATCAATCCAAACAGCATATCAGGCTCTGTTTTAAGTGCTCTGCTGCTATCTTGTGACATCTTTAGCTACTAACAGATCCCTTTTGAGGAGGAGGCTCAATTATTCAGAGCTATTCCCAGCAGGGCTTGGACACCAATTAGCCAGGTCTATGGCGTCATCTGGTGGCATTTAGGGTGAAAGTGAATGTGAATGGTTGGTTGTTTATATGTGCCCTGCAATTGGCTGGCGACTAGTTCAGGGTGTACCCTGCCTCTCTGGGAAAGGCTCTAGCACGCCCGCAACCCTAGTGAGGACACCATTACAAAAAGACAAAGAAAATGGGAACGTGTGGCGGTTCACTGTATAAAAACAATTGGTTACCCCAGATAGCTCATGATTGACAGCCGCCGTAGGATAATTGGATGTCTAAGGGGGAAGTCATTTGGTGGTTGCTCTTTCGGAGCCGCGGCAACTTTCGGCTTCTCCAGCCTGTTTGAGCCCACAAGCTACACACACACACACACACAAACACACACAGACAAGTGGATTATTTAAACTGCAGAATATGTGTGTATGTGAGTGTGTGTGTTAGTGTGTGTGTGTGTGTGTGTGTGTGTGTGTATACCAAGTCCACACACTGCTTGTCTGCCTCACTTCTGCTACAGTAGTGGTACAGAACATCCATTCTCTCCATTAACACCAACCAGCTCGGAGACTCTGGAATGGAACTGTGTGGACAAACAGAAATACTGTACACCTGAGAAGGCCAAATGATCCAAGAGCTGGACAGAAAGACAGTGCAGGTGGACAGACAGCATACAAGCTAGGGCCCGACCGATTAATTAATTTACTGGCCGATGGTAGCCCTTTTGAAATCTGCAAACATTTTTGCAGATTTTTGGTTTTGTTACAACACAACGTATCACATTACTACAACAAGACAAGGATAATGACATACAAACAAGCATCAATACCAAGTTTTGGGTAAGTTTTAGTGTTTGCGTCACTGTGGATACGTACATTTCTTGAAGAGAAACTTTGTTTCCGGGAAACTTTAAAAATGAATAAGAAAAAAAATTGACTCCTGTTTTAGGTTAACTCTCTCTGTGTGTACAGTGCCGTGAAAAAGTATTGTCCCCCTTCTCAAATTCTTATATTTTTACATAGTTTCCCCACTTTCATGTTTAAGATCACCAAACAAACGTAAATGGGAGACAAATATAACCCATGTGAACTTAAAATGCTGCTTTTAAATGGTGATTTAGTAAGGAAAAAGCCTGTGTGAAAAAGTCATTACCCCCTCATTAAATCATAAATTCATTCATTGCTAATCACAATTTTTGGTTAATTTTCACTGATCACCCCCAAGCATGATACCCTCCAGACCTGTTCAATCAAGAAATTGCTTCAGTAGAATCTGTCCCGATGAAATCAAGTCAGACAACAAATAAAAAAAAAAAGCTGCAACAAAATGACATGATCCAAAGAAATTACAGAACAGTAATTGGCATCTATCAGTCTGGAAAGGGTTACAAAAGCCATTTCTAAAGCTTTAGGATTCCAGCAAACCATTGGGAGAGGCATTAACCTCAAATGGAGAAATTATGCAACAGTGGTGAACCTTCCCAGGAGTGGCTGGCCGACAAAGATTACCTCAAGGGCACAGCAACGCCAGAAAGGAACCCAGGACAACCTTTAAAGAACTGCAGGCCTCCGTTGCCTCAGTTAAGGTCAGTGTTCATGACACAACAATAAAGAAGAGACTGGACAAAAACGGCATCCATGGCAGAGTTCCAAGGCAAAAAAAGAAATACTGCTGACCAAAAAGAAAATCAAGGCTCGTCTTACTTTTACAAAAGTACAACTGAATGATTCCCAAGACTTTTGGGAGAATATTAAATGGACTGACAAGATGAAAGTTGAGCTTTTTGGAAGGTGTGAGTCTCGTGACATCTGGCGTAAATGTGTAGTACAGCATTTCAGAAAACGAACATCATACCAACAGTTAAACATGCTGGTGGTAGTGTGATGCTCTCGGGTTGCCTTGCTTCTTCAGGACCTGGACAACTTGCTCTGATTGATGGAACCGTCAATTCTGCTCTTTCACAGAAAATCCTGAAGGAGAATGTTCAGCCATCAGTTGGTGACCTCAGACTGAAGCGCACTTGGGTCTCAGCAGGATAATGATCCAAAACACACCAGCGAGTCAACTTCTCAATGGCTTAAAAAAACAAAATGAAGGTTTTGAAGTGGCCTAGTCAAAGTTCAGACTTGAATTTGATTGAAATGCAGTGGCATGACCTTAAAAAGGCTGTTCATACTTGAAAACCCTCAATTTTTGCTGAATTCAAACAATTCTGCAAGGAAGAGGGGGGAAAGATATATCCACAGAGAGGTAAAAGACTCATTGGCAGTTCTACTCAACGTTTGATTTCAGTTGCTGATGCTGAGGATGGGCAGGTTTAGGGGGCCATTACTTTTTCACACAGAGCCATGTAACTTTGAATTTTTTTTTTCTTTAATAAATGAAATCCCAATTTAAAAACGGAATTTGTAGTTCACTTGGGTTATATTTGTCTGATATTGACATTTTTTTTTGGGATGATCTTAAACTTCAGAGTGGGGGAACTATATCAAAATATATATTCCCGCCAAATCCACCTGTTGCCCCGTGTGGACGGGACCGGCCAAACATTCGGGAGCTCAACCAGCCTGCCTAAATTGTGTTCCATGCACTAAATCCAACTTGCAGTCTACTAATAGTACAGATTAGTGCATATTAGGGTTTAAATTAACGAGAACAGGAACCCCCAACTCTCTGCATTGTCACTACACGTGCATTCCACCCACATATCACAAGTCAGTCTCCTTTGCCAATGTTCATCTGAACTTTGTTTTTTCCTGCATTGTTTCCCTGTAGATTTCCATGTTAGAGCTCATTAAATGTGCTAGAAAAATTCACTACCTGTATCATTTGTGTGCGTTTGGGTTCTACTAAAGACCTCTGGTTATCGAGAACTCTTATCTAATTCATGTAGCAACCTTCAAATTACGAGACTGATAAAAGGTTTGTCGCCACTTTGTCCTGAAGGTTTATACATCTAAAAAAGGCGGTGGTGCCCCTTTACGAGACAAAATAGCTTGATTTATAACACTGAAACTTAAAATCACGCTAAACCGGAAGTAACGCAGGCATCGCTTCCGGCTTAATCTTTTTCCAAACTAATTACATTTTCATTTAACCCCCATATAGGCTACACCTGCATACATTTGTGCCCTAAATATAAATTCATCAGTTCATGATTTATTTATTTTTTATTTTTTTCATGTTTTTTGCACGCCGGCATGGGATTGGCTGGAGAAGCGGTTCAGGGTGTACCCCGCCTCCCGCCCGAAGATAGCAGGGATAGGCTCCAGCGGCCCGTGACCCTAGTGAGGATAAGCGGTCCAGAAAATGGATGGATAGATTTTTTTGCACTTGAAAATTCCTTTGTTGTAAAGTTAAATACTAAATGACAAAGAATTGTAATTGTTGTTGTAATGTTAGGGACCAAAAAAATAATTTTATTCATTATATATTTTTTTTAATTAATCGGCTGATTAATTGGTTATCTGAATTTTTTTCTGCCAAACATCGGACTGGACAGTCTCCCCCCCAAAAAAAAATCCATATCGGTGGGGCCCTAATACAGACACATAGGGAGGTGAGAACAGACCGGTAGAGCGGCAGGCAGATGAACTGAGGCAGAGCCAGAGACAGGTGAAGCTGCGTCCAGGTGGGACTAAGCCAGGCCAGCAAAGCTCCGCCCATTGTCCCAAGACTGAAGCAGAAGCCCAAAAAGAGGGGCGGCCAGAGGCGGGCGGAGGGGGCGGTCCACTCCACAGCTGCAACGCCCAAGCAGAGGATGTGCTTATCGAAAGCGGAACGAGAACCTTGTTGTACTTGAACGTAGAAATCAACGTGTCTAAAACAAAGCAACTTATCATTTACAAAAAAAAACCACTAGATGGCCATCTTGTTGAAACTGTGCAAACTTTCACATATCTTGGTACAGTGTTTGATAGTCACTTGAGCTTCACTCAAAATACAGATTTAATTTTTTTTTAAATGCTCACTGCAACTCAGTCTTCTTAGAAGACCAAGCTGTCATAGTGTTAGTCTGCAGATTTTAGAGCTTGTGTATTCTGCACATATTGAAAGTGTTTTAACATTTCACCTCTGTGCTTGGTTTGGTCACTTGAGTCACAGGTGTGAGATCAAGCGTAACAAAATTGTTAAAATGCCAGGTAAAATGGTGGGAAAACCACCAAAACATCGATCCGCCTGTCGAACTCCCGTTCCATTCTTCCCTCACTCGTGAACAAGACCCCAAGATACTTGAACTCCTCCACTTGGGGCAGGATCTCATCCCCGACCTGGAGAGGGCACGCCACCGTTTTCCGACTGAGGACCATGGTCTCAGATTTGGAGGTGCTGATTCTCATCCCGGGCGGTTCACACTCGGCTGCGAACCGCTCCAGTGAGAGTTGGAGATCACGGCTTGATGAAGCCAACAGAACCATATCATCTGCAAAAAGCAGAGATGCAATTCTGACGCCACCAGACCGGACCGCCTCAACGCCTCGGCTGCACCTAGAAATTCTGTCCATAAAAGTTATGAACAGAATTGGTGGCAAAGGGCAGCCTTGGCGGAGTCCAACCCTCACCGGAAACTAGTCTGACTTACTGCCGGATATGCGGACCAAACTCTGACTCCGGTCATACAGGGACCGAACAGCCCGTATCAGGGGGTTCGGTACCCGATACTCCCGAAGCACCCCACACAGGACCCCCCGAGGTACACGGTCGAACGCCTTCTCCAAGTCCACAAAACACATGTAGACTGGTTGGGCGAACACAGACTGGTTGGGCGAACACACACCCTCAAGGACCCTGCCTAGGGTGCAGAGCTGGTCCCCCGTTCCACAGCCAGGACGAAAACCACACTTCTCCTCCTAAATCTGAGATTCGAATTCCCGACACTTGCCTCACAGTTCTGATGTCCGCCTGTGTGGAGTTTGCATGTTCTCCCCGTGCCTGCGTGGGTTTTCTCCGGGCACTCCGGTTTCCTCCCACATCCCAAAAACATGCATTAATTGGAGACTCTAAATTGCCCGTAGGTGTGACTGTGAGTGCGAATGGTTGTTTGTTTGTATGTGCCCTGCGATTGGTTGGCAACCAGTTGAGGGTGTACCCCGCCTCCTGCCCGATGACAGCTGGGATAGGCTCCAGCACGCCCGCGACCCTAGTGAGGAGAAGCGGCTCAGAAAATGGATGGATATTTAAGTGCAGTGTTAATCTTCAACTAAACATAATATTCCAATGGCTTACAATCATAGTAAATACTCATGCTATTGAATCTGCTTTGTTTTTTTTTGTTTTTTTTATGAGCACTTAGGCCTACTACGGTACTGTATTTTAATGTTGGTCGTTATGGCGAGACTTGGAGAGCCAGGTTTTTTTTAGGTGGTACTTGGTGTAAAATGCTGTGTGTTTTGCTGTTTAAAAAGGTTATTCCATTATTATGCCATGTTTTCTTTACATTTTAGGCTTTCAAGTTTGTGTTACAGAGTGTTTCATAAGTGTGTTTAAATGCATTTAAAAGATGTGGAAGGTGTATTTTAAGTCTTGAACTACAGTATTTTTTTTTTTTAGATTGGCTTCCTATAGTGCGGATTTTCACAACATGAAGAAGGAATATGTAGACTAGTTGTTCTACAAGTACTACATATTACTCGTGAGACAAAACTGTGTACTAATTGAAGTCTCTAAATTGCCTGTAGGTGTGAACGTGAGTGTGAATGGTTGTTTGTTCCTATGTGCCCTGCGATTGGCTGGCAACTAGTTCAGGGTGTACCCCGCCTCTTGCCCACAGTCAGCTGGGATAGGCTCCAGCACGCCCACGACCCTAGTGAGGAGAAGTGGTACGGAAAAGGGATGGATGAATGGATGGATGGATGGATGGATGGATAGATGGATGGACATTGAAGCGTCACCTTGTCTCGGTTATATTTTAGAACACATAAAAGAACATAGACTTTTGAACAGTTTCATTTTTATAATGACTTTTTTAAGGAACATTCACTTATCTGGGTTGTCATATGATGTGATATTGTCATTAGGTCAACATGGTATCTTGTTTTCCACATGCTCTACACACAATGAAACAATATAATTTTTTAGTATGTATTTACATTGCATCACGTTTTGTTATCAGTTTATTATTTAGCGAAAGAACAAATATGTGGTTGATTCCCATATCGCCTATCTGAAACTGCCCGTTCTCGTGTTCTCCATTTTCCATACCGCTTCTCCTCACTAGGGTCGCGGGCGTGCTGGAGCCTATCCCAGCTGACCGTGGGCAAGAGGCGGGGTACACCCTGAACTGGTCGCCAGCCAATCGCAGGGCACTCATGTTAGTAGGGCGCTATATTGTCTTATTAGTCAGGAGTGCTTTTTTAATTATTATTATTTTTTTTTTTTTTTTTTTTTTTTTTACCTAGACTGAAGGAGCAGCTGTTGATACAGGAGCAGCAAACGCCTGTCAGGCAGCGAACGGCGAGGAAGACGAACGGCTGCGGGAGGACAGCAGGCACCAGGCCGCATGCCGCCTGCACCGACAAGCACACCAGCAGCAGCGGACGCTTGCCATACCTGCGCACGTAAACACAAACGTGTAATGTGTAAGTAACGAAATAGAAATAAATTGTTGCCTTGCGATACGAGTCTTTCAAGATACGAGCAGTCTCAAACGATACGAGAAAAGAAAAATGGAGGTTAGCGTGCACTTCAGACTCCCAGACTAGATGGCGCAAGCATACTTTCAAACATCCAGCCACCATCAGCTCACGTCGACAGTCTCGCCTTCCCACCAAAGGAATCCAATTGATGGTCCTTCTACTTTTACCAGAGTCTATTTTCACACAAGTATCTGTCCTTGTACTTAAGTACACAATGTATGTACTTTTGCCACCTCTGGATATACATTTTGATTTTTGTACTCAAGTACATTTCATCGTCTTTCCCTTTTTTTACTTTCACTTAAGTCAGTGATTCTCCAAGTGTGGTTTATAATTACGGTTTAGTTGTATTGAATTTTTAAGCAGACTTTGTTTTTTTGTTTAAAAGTTTTGATTTAACTGCTGGTTTTAACGTTCAAATTGAGCATTATGTAATAGTGGTTTACAATGAAACTGGAGATACGTTGTAGGAATGGTAAATGGGCTTTCTCTTGTATAGGAAAGAAACACTTTCTCGGTTTTTGATGAACACTTAGGTTTACTATGTTACTGTATTTTAATGTTGCTTATGATGTATGCAAGTATATCTGTGCCATCAAATTCTGGATTTGAATTACTAGTGTTGTGCTCAAGACCACATTATCCGAGACCAAGACTTGCCTGACATCACAACTCAACGAGAACAAGACAAGACCGATCTCGAGCCCAAGACCGGTCTTAAGTGTGACAACACTATGAATTACTAACACTGAATTTTTCATTCATTTCATAAAATCATCTACACTTTTCAGTTTTAAAAAAAAGAAACTTATTCTGATGCTAATTCAACATTCAGCTGCAAATTCAGCCGTAATTAAGCGTTTCCCTCCTAAAATGTACTATTTTTTGTGTTTGGTTTTTATTCGTTTGTCTTATTTGCGCCTAAAATTTAGAAATGTTTGTATTTTTTAAGCTTTGAATATTTTGATGGTAAAAAAAGATTCTGCGTTAGTAATTTAAATTCAGAATCTGATGGCAGAGATACCGTACTTCCATAATTATGGAGCTAATTGGAAAGTATTTTTGAGGTGGTAGTTGATGTCAAAAGTTTGAGAACCACTGACTTAAAGGTGAAGTCAGCAGTTAGGGGAGAAAAAAACTCAAAACACTTTTTGTCATATATGTTAAAACTCACTGCAAGTCCAAACAGTAAAATATTATTTAAATGATCTTTTGAAAACTCATCTTTCTCCAGCCTCACCTAATGCCTGCAATTTAATTTTCATTATTAATTTAGAAAGTCTCTACGATGGAGAGAACCGTCCAATTAGACACTGCGCAGACTGGAGGCGTGGACTGGGAGTCTGTCAATCATTTTCTCGTGTACTCGTATTTATGCCAGAAGATTCCTTTGTATCTTTTTCCAAATTAATTACATGTTTTATTTAATCCCATATACGCTACAGTTACCGTTGGGGATATTTTACCTCTTGAGTAGGCCTACTATTATATACAAATTACAAATGGATATGAGTCTTATAATATGCAAATACAGATTATGTATTGTTATATTGTCCATATATTTTTTACTTCGTACTGCTTGCTTAAAACTAGAGCTGTGCTTGTGTGGTTTGTTTTTCACAGGATGGCGCCATCAGAGAACACCTGCGACACAGCTGAGAAGTCGGCTACAGGGAGAGAGAGAAAACAGCCCAGAATTCTGTGACTCTGTATACTTTGGCTGAACTCTGAGGAAAAAAAAGACAGAACAAATTGCAATCTTGTGTGAGTTTCTTAATTAGTGACCCTTTCAGAGAAAACCGAACACGCAATGGTGAGTTTTGCAAAGGTTTATTAATTTGGGCCTCGGGCCCTGGGGAGCAAGCAGTTGGCGCAAAATCTCCAACAGTATGGAGAGATGTTTCGCCATCTGAACATTTTGCATACAACAATTGATTGATTGACACTTCTATGCTTCAAGAGACTTGTAGACTTTCATTAAATCTTTTGTGTAGGCCTAAATTAAAAGTTGTCAATCAAATATATCCCCTCAGTCAGTGCAGGTGGGTGGATTTGGGACACATTTGTGCGTAACTTGGTATTTAAGACAAATTCTGCTTGCTGCCATGGTACAGAAGCTTTGCTGCATAGCTTTGCTTGGCATCAGTTGGCCCAAACTTGCATACTGCGATAAAAAGCCATGAAAACAAAATTATATCGAGGTGAATGGGACGTCCACCAACCTATATTAACGCGCATGCGCCAGAATTACATCACGATGACGTTTCGCAAACGCTCCCATAGAGTAGCTAGTATTATGACAAGCCATAGCTGCTATGTCTGAATGACTTTGGGTATGTTCGGTAATTCAATCTGACGCTCTCACTGCCATTCTGTGAATCCAGTGATCAGAGAGGCAGAGCGTGCTCAATTTTCTATGAATTTACGAACTATCATGTTGGCCATTTGCAGGAATACATCAGTTCCTCCGCCATATTGAATGTGTCAGTTCTGCCTGTAAACATCCGGCCGCTCTGTCTCCTCAGTCAGAGCGGCATTGCGAATAACCGAACAGCACACTGCAACAATGCAAGGCAGTGGGAGTCACTACTTACTACAGGTCAAACTTTGCTGATATCCCATTTCCACCCACTACAGGAATCAGAATGAGAAAAGGTGTCTTTATTGATTTTTGGTGAATATTTTTGATAATTAATAGCACACAGTTTAACCAAAATGCAAGATAGCAGCAAGGTTTGACATGTAGTAAGTAGTGGACTCCCATTGCCAACTACTACAGTAAACAGAATGAAAAAACAAGAACATCTATATGATATATGGTGATTTGTTACACATTTTTCACCCTGGGTTGTGTAATGTGTAGTTGGTCCCTAACACAGACGGTAAGCGAAATTTAGAATCAAGCGCCGTTATTGCTGTTATTGCATATACATCTGTAGTGACAACAAATCCAGCCGTGAGTTTTTCTACAGACTTCCGAAATTGTCCTCCACATACGACACGTGATATCGTCGAAAATGTAGTTATGAGGCCAAGTACGAGCGTGTGAGAACTGAATGTCAGGCAAATATCAACTTCCTCTCACTTCAGGTACATCGATTAATCCCATTCTTATTTGAGTGACAAAAATGTGCGTCAACTTTATGATGAGACAAAGAAAAAGTGAACGAAGCTCACTCGGGGCATGTGTGAAAGCCACAAACTGTTCCAAACTATGTTTCACTTTGTTGTAGAGGATACCGAACAAACCTCTTTGAATGACGTAATTGAACCACGGATACAGGTTTTAAATCAAATGTTTAAATACTCATAAGAGGTTTCATATTTCTGCTTTTAAATATACAATCCATGAACAAACATTATATAGGGCACTGATGTTTATGAACTGGAAGGAGATACGAAATGTAACTCTGATTTCTGAGTGGCAATTGTGAAGAAGAAACCATTCATTTTCAGTTCTTTATTTATAACAATTGAACAATTTCAAAATGGTAGAGGTAAATGTTCAGACATTCCTGGAAGTAAATTTTAAAAATAAGATCCAAATGGATGTATAAATATTTATTAAGTATAGTATAACATACACGTCTAGTTGAGCAATGCTTTGAAAATATTAAATGTGGTTCCTCGTCTGCTTTGCCTGAATCCTCTAAAATGTCCATGGGAATTTTCCACATTACATATTGGCGACAGGTGGCCTTAACAGAATTGTCTGTTGTTCTCTTCAGGGTCACAAAGGACTTGTCCGGATGTTATTCCACATTCGTCTGCCTCTGCATAAAACTCCCTCGTTCAAGATGGTGTCCATGAGGTTTGTCATGTGTCTGCAGTTATGGCAGACACCATTCTGTTGATCAGGGGCTGAAGAGTCAGAGAAGCTTTCCCAGATGTCTCTTGGCGGACTTCAAAACATGGAGCTAGGGTCATGTCACAATCTGTGATTACTCTAAAGTCAGTCTGTGAACTCTCCTGTAAAGCAGGACATGGTGATTAGATTTTGTGTTTGTGAAACTGGCTTTCCATTGTTACAAATATTTCATCTATTCCTTCTGATGTCCGCAGATAAAAGCCGTTTAACCCCTCATACCCATCCCATCCCATCAGCAAAAATGAATGAATAAATACGGTACCATTTTTGTCTGTTTTAATTCTTGTACACATACAGTGGGTACGGGAAAGTATTCAGACCCTATTAAATTTTTCACTCTTTGCTATATTGCAGCCATTTGCTAAAATCATTTTTTATTTTTTTTTCCTCATTAATTTACACACAGCACCCCATATTGACAGAAAAAACATGGAATTGTAGACATTTTTGAAAATTAGTTAAAAAAGAAAAACTGAAATATCACACAACCATAAGTATTCAAACCCTTTGCTGTGACACTCATATATTTAACTCGGGTGCTGTCAATTTCCCCCTCTTGGAAGCCGTCACCTTATCATGGTGGAGGGGTTTGTGTGTCCAATGATCCTAGGAGCTAAGTTGTCATCGGGGCCCCCCTCTAGAGCCAGGCCTGGAGGTGGGGCTGGAAGGCGAGCGCCTGGGAGCCGGGCATGCACCCAGCCGGGCACAGCCCGAAAGGGTAACATGGGTCCCCCTTCCCATGGGCTCACCACCTGTGGGAGGGGCCATAGTGGTCGGGTACAGTGCGAGCTGGACGGTGGCCGAAGGCAGGGACCTTGGCGATCCGATCTCCCGCTACAGAAGCTGGCTCTAGCGACGTGGAATGTCACCTCTCTGGAAGCGAAGGAGCCCAAGCTGGTGTGTGAAGTTGAGAAGTTCACTAGATATAGTCGGACTCGCCTCCACACACAGCTTGGGCTCTGGTACCAGTCCTCTCGAGAGGGGTTGGACTCTCTTCCACTCTGGAGTTGCCCACGGTGAGAGGCGCCGAGCAGGTGTGGGTATACTTATTGCTCCCCGGCTTGGCGTCTGTATGTTGGGTTCACCCCAGTGGACGAGAGGGTAGCCTCCCTCCGCGTTCGAGTGGGGGGACGGGTCCTGACTGTTGTTTGTGCCTATGAACCAAACAGTAGTTCAGAGTACCCACCCTTTTTGGAGTCTTTGGAGGAGGTGCTGGAGATCGCTCCCGCTGGTGACTCCATCGTTCTGCTGGGTGACTTCAATGATCACATGGGCAATGACAGTGAGACCTGGAAGGGCGTGATTGGGAGGAACGGTCCCCCCGATCAGAACCCGAGCGGTGTTCTGTTATTGGACCTCTGTGCTCATCACAGATTGTCCATAACGAACACCATGTTCAAGCAGAAGGGTGTCCACACGTGCACTTGGCACCAGGACACCCTAGGTTGCAGTTCGATGATCGACTTTGTGGTCATGTCATCGGACTTGCGGCTGTATGTCTTGGACACTCGGGTGAAGAGAGGGGCAGAGCTGTCACCTGGTGGTGAGTTGGCTCTGATGGTGGGGGAAGATGCCGGTCCGACGTGGCAGGCCCAAACGTATTGTGAGTGTCTGCTGGGAACGTCTGGCGGAATCCCCTGTCTGAAGGAGTTTCAACTCCCACGTCCAACAGAACTTTGCTCATGTTCCGGGGGAGACGAGGGACATCAAGTCCGAGTGGACCATGCTCCGCGCCTCCGTTGCTGAGGCAGCCGACCGGAGCTGTGGCTGTAAGGTGGTTGGTGCCTGTCGTGGCGGCCATCCCCGAACCCGTTGGTGGACACCAACGGTGAGGGATGTCGTCAAGCTGAAGAAGGAGTCCTATCGGGCCTTTTTGGCCTGTGGAACTCCTGAGGCAGCTGATGGGTACCGGCTGGCGCCTGGTAGCCGGGCATGCACCCGGCCGGGCACAGCCCGAAAGGGTAACGTGGGTCCCCCTTCCCATGGGCTCACCACCTGTGGGAGGGGCCATAGTGGTCGGGTACAGTGCGAGCTGGACGGTGGCCGAAGGCAGGGACCTTGGCGATCCGATCTCCCGCTACAGAAGCTGGCTCTAGCGACGTGGAATGTCACCTCTCTGGCAGCGAAGGAGCCCAAGCTGGTGTGTGAGGTTGAGAAGTTCACTAGATATAGTCGGACTCGCCTCCACACACAGCTTGGGCTCTGGTACCAGTCCTCTCGAGAGGGGTTGGACTCTCTTCCACTCTGGAGTTGCCCACGGTGAGAGGCGCAGAGCAGGTGTGGGTATACTTATTGCTCTCCGGCTTGGCGTCTGTATGTTGGGTTCACCCCGGTGGACAAGTGGGTAGCCTCCCTTCGCGTTCGAGTGGGGGGACGGGTCCTGACTGTTGTTTGTGCCTATGAACCAAACAGTAGTTCAGAGTACCCACCCTTTTTGGAGTCTTTGGAGGAGGTGCTGGAGATCGCTCCCGCTGGTGACTCCATCGTTCTGCTGGGGGACTTCAATGATCACATGGGCAATGACAGTGAGACCTGGAAGGGCGTGATTGGGAGGAACGGTCCCCCCGATCAGAACCCGAGCGGTGTTCTGTTATTGGACCTCTGTGCTCATCACAGATTGTCCATAACGAACACCATGTTCAAGCAGAAGGGTGTCCACACGTGCACTTGGCACCAGGACACCCTAGGTCGCAGTTCGATGATCGACTTTGTGGTCATGTCATCGGACTTGCGGCTGCATGTCTTGGACACTCGGGTGAAGAGAGGGGCGGACCTGTCACCTGGTGGTGAGTTGGCTCTGATGGTGGGGGAAGATGCCGGTCCGACGTGGCAGGCCCAAACGTATTGTGAGTGTCTGCTGGAAACGTCTGGCGGAATCCCCTGTCTGAAGGAGTTTCAACTCCCACGTCCAACAGAACTTTGCTCATGTTCCGGGGGAGACGAGGGACATCGAGTCCGAGTGGACCATGCTCCGCGCCTCCGTTGCTGAGGCAGCCGACCGGAGCTGTGGCGGTAAGGTGGTTGGTGCCTGTCGTGGCGGCAATCCCCAAACCCGTTGGTGGACACCAACGGTGAGGGATATCGTCAAGCTGAAGAAGGAGTCCTATCGGGCCTTTTTGGCCTGTGGGACTCCTGAGGCAGCTGATGGGTACCGGCTGGCCAAGCGGAATGCAGCTTAGGTGGTCGCTGAAGCAAAAACCCGGGCATGGGAGTTGTTCGGTGAGGCCATGGAGAAAGACTTCCGGACGGCTTCGAGGAAATTCTGGTCTACCATCCGGTGTCTCAGGAGGGGGAAGCAGTGCACCATGAACACTGCGCATAGTGGGGATAGGGCGCTGCTGACCTCGGGACGTTGTGAGCTGGTGGGGAGAATACTTCGAAGACCTCCTCAATTCCACCGACATGCCTTCCCTTGAGGAAGCAGAGTCTGGGTTCTCTGAGGTGGGCTCTCCTATCTCTGGGGTTGAGGTCACCGAGGTGGTTAAAAAGCTCCTTGGTGGCAAGGCCGCGGGGGTGGATGAGATTCGTCCAGAGTTCCTAAAGGCTCTGGATGTTGTGGGGCTGTTCTGGTTGACACGCCTCTGCATCGGGGACAGTGCCTCTGGATTGGCAGACTGGGGTGGTAAGGTCTATTCAGGGGTGCTGGAGAGGAGGGTCCGTCGGGATGTCGAATCTCAGATTCAGGAGGAGCAGTGTGGTTTTCATCCTGGCCGTGGCACAGTGGACCAGCTCTACACCCTTGAGGGTGCGTGGGAGTTCGCCCAACCAGTCTACATGTGTTTTGTGGACTTGGGGAAGGCGTTCGACCGTGTCCCTCGAGGGTCCTGTGGGGGGTGCTTCGGGTACCAAACCCCCTGATATGGGCTGTTTGATCCCCGTACGACCGGAGTCAGAGATTGGTCCGCATATCCGGCAGTAAGTCGGACTAGTTTCCAGTGAGGGTTGGACTCCGCCAAGGCTGCCCTTTGTCACCGATTCTGTTCATAACTTTTATGGACAGAATTTCAAGACGCAGCCGAGGCGTAGAGGGTGTCCAGTTTGGTGGCCTCAGTATTGCATCTCTGCTTTTTGCAGATGATGTGGTTCTGTTGGCTTCATCAAGCAGTGATCTCCAACTCTCACTGGAGCGGTTCGCAGCCGAGTGTGAAGCGGCTGGGATGAGCATCAGCACCTCAAAATCTGAGACCATGGTCCTCAGTCGGAAAAGGATGGCGTGCCCTCTCCAGGTCGGGGATGAGATCCTGCCCCAAGTGGAGGAGTTCAAGTATCTTGTGGTCTTGTTCACGAGTGAGGGAAAAATGGAACGGGAGATCGACAGGCGGATCGGTGCAGCGTCTGCAGTGATGCGGACTTTGTATCGATCCGTTGTGGTAAAGAAGGAGCTAAGCCAAAAGGCAAAGCTCTCGATTTACCAGTTGATTTACGTTCCTACCCTCACCTATGGTCACGAGCTGTGCGTTGTGACCGAAAGAACAAGATACAAGCGGCCGAAATGAGTTTCCTCCGCAGGGTGTCCGGGCTCTCCCTTAGAGATAGGGTGAGAAGCTCGGTCATCCGGGAGGATCTCAGAGTAGAGCTGCTGGTCCTCTACATCGAGAGGAGCCAGATGAGGTGGCTGGGGCATCTGATTCGGATGCCTCCCGGACGCCTCCCTGGTGAGGTGTTCCGGGCACGTCCCACCGGGAGGAGACCCTGTGGACGACCCAGGACACGCTGGAGAGACTACGTCCTTCGGCTGGCCTGGGAACGCCTCGGGATCCCCCCGGAATAGCTGGATGAAGTGGCTAGGGAGAGGGAAGTCTGGGTGTCCCTGCTAAAGCTACTGCCCCCGCGACCCGACCTCGGATAAGCGGTAGAAAATGGATGGATGGCTGTCCATTTCTTCTGATCATCCTTGAAATGGTTCCACACTTTCATTGGAGTCCAGCTGTGTTTCATTATACTGATTGGACTTGATTAGGAAAGCCACACACGTGTCTATATAAGACCTTACAGCTCAGAGAGGAGGTCAGAGCAAATCATGATGTCAAAGGTACTGCCTGAAGAGCTCAGAGACAGAATTGTGGCAAGGCACAGATCTGGCCAAGGTTACAAATACATTTCTGCTGTACTTAAGGTTCCTAAGAGCACAGTGGCCTCCATAATACTTAAATGGAAGGACGACCAGAACCCTTCCTAGAGCTGACCGTATGACCAAACTGAGCAATCGGGGGAGAAAAGCCTTGGTGAGAGAGGTAAAGAAGAACCCAAAGATCACTGTGGCTGAGCTCCAGAGATGCAGTCGGGAGATGGGAGGAAGTTCTAGAAAGTCAACCATCACTGCAGCCCTCCACCAGTCGGGGCTTTATGGCAGTGTGGCCCGACGGAAGCCTCTCCTCAGTGCAAGACACGTGAAACCCTGCATTGGAGTTTGCTAAAAAAAACAAATTTTTAAAAACACACTTGAAGGACTCCAAGATGGTGAGAAATAAGATCCTCTGGTGTGATGAGACCAAGATAGAACTTTTTGGCCTTAATTCTAAGTGGAATGTGTGGAGAAAAACAGGCACTGCTCATCACCTGTCCAATACAGTTCCAACAGTGAAGCATGGTGGTGGCAGCGTCATGCTGTGGGGGTGTTTTGCAGCTGCAGGGACAGGACGACTGGATGCAATCGAAGGAAAGATGAATGCGGCCAAGTACATGGATATCCTGAACTAAATCCTTCTCCAGAGTGCTCAGGACCTCAGACTGGGCCGAAGGTTCACCTTTCAACAAGACAATGACACTCAGCACACAGCTAAAATAACGAAGGAGTGGCTTCAGAACAAGTCCATGACTGTTCTTGAATGACCCTGCCAGAGCCCTGACTTAAACCCAATTGAGCATCTCTGGAGAGACCTGAAAATGGCTGTCCACCAATGTTCACCATCCAACCTGACAGAACTGAAGAGGGTCTGCAAGGAATGGCATAGGATCCCCAAATCCAGGTGTGAAAAACTTGTTGCATCATTCCCCCCCAAAAAATTGATGTATTAGCTCAAAAGAGGGATTCTACTAAATAATGAGAAAAGGGTCTCTATACTTATGGCTGTGTGATATTTCAGTTTTTCTTTTTTAATAAGTCTGCAAAAAATTCAAAAATTCTGGGTTTTTTCTGTCAACATGGGGTGCTGTGCGTACATGAATGAGGAAAAAATTAACTTCAAGGATTTTAGCAAATGGCTGCAATGTAAAAAGAGTGAAAAATTTAAGGAGGTCTGAATACTTTCCGTACCCACAACACAACAATTTGATGGATAACTCGTTTTGAAAGCAGAAGTCAAGGATAATAGTATGTTCAGCTGTTCTTCAAGTTACTGTAAAAAATGGGTTTAGTAACAATGCTTTTGAGACAGCTCAACAGTTTTACAATTACAATTTGGAAGTTTTGGTGCAATTTTTGAGCAGAATCACGGTAGTTGACACAATTTGCTTTTACCTGTGATTCACCATTTCTAAAAACGTGTTTGTGGTTAAATGCGCGTGTACAAATCATGTGACTATTGTACAATGCATAGCGTACCTCCTCGTCTGTGACGTACTCGGCCAGGCGTTGAAGTCGACCAGGGTCACCAATAGCCGTGCTCTCCTCTTGGAAACTCTGAACAACAAAAGCGAAAAAATTCACATTGCAGACAGACATTGCCTCTGTACTACAATGTGGAGTATTGATATTTATAGCTTTTATCAAAGCTATTTGTTGCTAAATGGGGCTAATAATCGATGAAATGCAACATTCATGCTTATAACTTTATAACTATAATGTCACAAGAGTTTTCCACTTATATTCAATAGGACAACATTATTTTTACTTACCGGTGAACAAGACGTGATGAAAAAAGGCAAAGTAGCTGCTACAAGAGGACCACGGCAAAGCCAGCTCGTGACTTGCGTGTGCACACCTGCGAGGGGCGTGGATTCAGCAAGAGGGGAGTGGGGGTAGTGCAGTGAGGCTACATTCAAATCTTGCTAGTAGTTTCAACACTACACACTGCACCTTTAAGTAAAGGAGTTGAATGAGTACTTCTACTTTTACAAGAGCATTTTTTTCCCCTGAAGTACCTATACTTCTCCTTAGGAGCGTGAGTACTTTTTGCTGCGGTGTGAATAGTACCTGTCAGCCAGAACTCCGCCCACAAGCGATCCAAGCAGCAGACCCACCATGAAGATCGTCTGGCCATATGACAAGCATGGAGTCCAGCCACACACTGACTGACGCACACAACAAACAAGCAAACGGTCAATCTTTGTTTGCGCCACGGAATTACACTCGTCAATTAGCGTGTGGGTCTGAGTGTAATATCTGTTTGGTGTAATGTACAGTCTGCCTTGAGATACAAGTTTAATTTGTACCTTGACCACGTTTGTAACTCAAATCTTCTTTCCCCATTAAAATGAATGGCAATTCCATTTAGCCATTCCAGCCAAATTTTAATGAGAAAAACAACAGATCATTTTACACTTGAGAATATGTGAGTCCGGCGGCACGGTGAACGACTGGTTAGCACATCTGCATCACAGTTCTGGGGGCTGGGGTTCAAATCCCGGCCCCGCCTGTGTGGAGTTTGCATGTTCTCCCCGTGCCTGCGTGGGTTTTCTCTGCGCACTCCAGTTTCCTCCACATCCCAAAAACATGCGTGGTAGGTTGATTGAAAACTCTAAATTATGCGTAGGTGTGAATGTGAGTGTGAATTATATATTACTTGTGAACTCACTGTAGTAGTCTCACCACGCTGCACTATCATATTTGTTGTTGACCAATACTGGCCACTCATGCCAGAGTAGCATCTGCTCCATTTGCACATTGACTGAGGAGTATCTGCAACATTTGCACAATCAAGATTGTCCCAGACTATCGTACTACTCGCTTGAAGTCTCGGCGCCCTTTGCACAATGGTCATTGCACCGGACTATTGCAATATTAGTCATTCGAACTGCTCTAAGTGCCAGAGGACTCTGCATCTTTTTGCACAATTGTCAAAAAAAAAAGGACCGGCATTACCAGATAACTCAGTGACTGTTTTTCTCAATGTCTTTATGTCTCAAAAGTGTTCTCTGTCAATTGACTGTCTGTTGTCGTACTAGAGCGGCTCCAATTACCGGAGACAAATTCCTTGTGTGTTTTTTGGACATACTTAGCAAATAAAGATGATTCTGATTCTGATTCTAAATGGTTGTTTGTTTTTATGTGCCCTGCGATTGGCGGGCGACCGGTTCAAGGTGTACCCTATGAGGGGCCGTTAGGGACATTATTCAGGATTAGCTCTCACACTTACTAATCAGATGCTTTCACAGGCACACAAACTACTGAGAGGCTCTCATAAACACAACACAAACACTCTCATTCACACGAGTCTTGCTCCCATTAACTCTACTCAAACACTCTCATTAACACTACTCAAACACTCTCATTACCACTACTCACTCTCATATGCACAAGTCTTGCTCTCATAAGGACTACTCAAACACTCTCATTACCACTACTCAAACAATCTCATTAACACTACTCAAACACTCTCATATGCACGAGTCTTGCTCTCATAAGGACTACTCAAACACTCTCATTAACACGACTAAAACACTCTCATACACAGGAGTCTTGCTCTCATTAACACTATACAAACACTCTCATTAGCACCACTCAAACACTCTCATTAACACTACTCAAATGCGTTCACACGAGCACGTCAATCACATTCTCGCACACATCACTGGCATTCACGAGTCCACGTCAATCATGCTCACGCACACGTCGATTATGCTTACACGTGAATAGTGTAAATTTTTTATTGCTGCGCTTTAGCCCAAAAGGCCCATTTATTCGGCAGCATCCGCATCCGGTTAATGGCATCTCGCTCTTGATAGACGAGCCAGCCTAGCCCTTTGTCATACACGACACGGCTTCTGATTGGCCGACCATTACGTCATACCCTTCAGCACTTACACATTAAAAGCACACATTTTAAATCAATAAAGAAAAGCGTTATTGTAACACAATAATCAACAAGTATACGACATATATACATTAAATATATGTATGTATTATACAGTATAATGCTATGTAACGCTACTGCTTAAGTTAGGCTCCCTATTGTACTTCATGGCTGTTGGCCAATGCCATATTTTATTTTGAAACCACTTCCTTTTTAACACATACAAATACACGCTCACATACACATGTCAAACATCTGCACACATACAGCTCAAATAAGCTCGCATAAACATGTCAAATCTATTCACATACCATCCTCAAATTCATTCATAAAATATACTCAGATCCTTTCACATTTCCATCTCAAATGTTCGAATACATACTTGTGGGGAAAAAAATCTGCTAAACAGCGTTGTTAGGACTGATGGGAGCCTAATTTCATTTTTAAAGAAAACTACTCGATGGAGGCGGCACGGTGGACGACTGGTTAGAGCGTCAGCCTCACAGTTCTGAGGACCCGGGTTCAATCCCCGGCCCCGCCTGTGTGGAGTTTGCATGTTCTCCCCGTGCCTGCGTGGGTTTTCTCCGGGCACTCCGGTTTCCTCCCACATCCCAAAAACATGCATTAATTGGAGACTCTAAATTGCCCGTAGGGATGACTGTGAGTGCGAATGGTTGTTTGTTTCTATGTGCCCTGCGATTGGCTGGCAACCAGTTCAGGGTGTACCCCGCCTCCTGCCCGATGACAGCTGGGATAGGCTCCAGCACGCCCGCGACCCTTGTGAGGAGAAGCGGCTCAGAAAATGGATGGACTACCCGATGGAAGCCTTGATAAGCGAGGTTTTGTGCAATTTGTGAGATGACTTAGTTGCAAAGCCTCTAATTAATTGGATATTTTTTGGAGTCCCACCCCTACTATATACTGTATGCTAAACTATACTTTAATACCATACACTAAATACACTAGTATGAGTTAAACAGTTAAACAGTTTTTGTCCCACTTTCTCCTTCAATTGTGCTGCTCATTGTGCTGTGTGTGCCTTTGCCACCTGGGGGCAGTATAAGACGGATACGTACAGATATACCGTTCTGGGGGCACAGCTCCTCTCTCGCCTTCTCACTATGGCAGTCAAATTTGTCATTCTTCGCAGAGGATGAAATATATATTCCTGTGAGTATTGTTATATTCTCTGTCTTCATATGTTGCTGCAGAATTTGTGTATTGTGTGCCTATGAAGTTTCCTATTGCATGTTAGCATTTTGGTAACGGCGGCTACGTGACTGCCTTAAATACTCGTGTACTTCTCTTTGTCTTATGTTTAATTTGACAGTAAACTTCAGCTGTTAGTGTCAATAAACAGCTTCAAGCCTCTTGAAAAATTGTTCACAAATTCTATCTGCCAAACTTCCACTTGTTCTCAAGTGAGTTGAGTTCACTGCCACCATACAGCGCTCGTATATCAAGTCAGCGCTTGCAAGTCAGCGCTTGCAAGTCCCTCCCAGTCAGTGGACTTTTCACCCTAATGACCGACTCACTCCACAATCATTTAACAGTTTGACTCAACTAACATGAGTTGTTTGTTGAAGGTTAGATCAACTCTGGGGCTCTGCCGCCATGACCAGCGTCATCGTGTACATTACTACCTGCTTGTGTGCACGCTACTGGTGATGCGTTCAAGAGCAGCTCAGAAATGCGTTTAATGTACTTCTCTTTGTTTATATATATAACCTAACCCTATATATCCATCCATCCAAAAGATCCATCCCGGCAGGAGGCGGGGTACACCCTGAACTGGTTGCCAGCCAATCGCCGGGCACATACAAACAATCAATCATTCGCACTCACATTCACACCTACGGCAATTTAGAGTCTTCAATTCATGAATGTTTTTGGGATGTGGGAGGAAACCGGAGTGCCCGGAGAAAACCCACGCAGGCACTGGGAGAACATGCAAACTCCACACAGGCGAGGCCGAGGATTGAACCCCGCTCCTCAGAACTGTGAGGCTGACGCTCTAACCAGTCGGCCGCCAGTCGCAGGCGTGCTGGAGCCTATCCCAGGTATCATCGGGCATTAGGCGGGGTACACCCTGAACTGGTTGCCAGCCAATTGCAGGGCACACATAAACAAACAATCATTCGCTCTCACATTCACACCTACGGGCAATTTTGAGACGTCACTCAACCTACCACGCATGTTTTTAGGATCTGGGAGGAAACTGGAGTGCCCGGAGAAAACCCACGCAGGCACGGGGAGAACATGCAAACTCCACACAGGCGGGGCCGGGATTTGAACCCCGGTCCCCAGAACTGTGAGGCAGACGCTCAGACGTTGGAGTTTGCATGTTCTCCCCGTGCCTGCAGTTAGCTGGGATATGCTCCAGCATACCCAGAACCCTAATGAGGATAAGCGGTGTAGAAAATTAATATATCTATATATATATATAGAGAGAGAGAGAGAGAGAGAGAGAGAGAGAGAGATCTATAGTGCCAGAGCACTCATAGCCCCCACTCTGCACATAGCTGCTCGAGACACATTTTGAGGGTCTGGGTCTTGTCTTGTTCTCAGACTGGATTTTCCGTTGAGATCAGTCAAAGCAAAAAAATAAATAAAAATAAATAAATGTCCAAAAGACAGATCAGAGCTGCAAAAATATCTCAAGGCATCAATGTTTAGTGACTAAGAATTGGGAATAAGTGAACAGTTGTGAACACAGTCTAGTTTTCATTTGACTGATGAGTGAACTATATAATCCACTATGTAAAAATACATTTCGAAACGGAATACAAATACTTTGATACTATATTTATGAAGATTTTTTTTACATAACTGCACTTTACTTTATCTGTATTTCTGGCAACTTTCACTTTTACTGCACTACATTTCCTAAGTAAAATGTATACTTTTACTTACAATTCCCCTAACCATGTTTGTTTCTCGCTACTTGAAAATAAAATTGTTGCTGTAATGCCTTAACCGTCGAGCATGAAGCGGAACATTAGTGCCGTCTGGAGTGACTTTCGGTGGGGCCTGTTTTTGTTTTGTTTTGTTTTTTAACTCCTAATGTTTTTTTTCTGCTGTCAATCAAGGGGCCATCACACCTTTCGTCAATCTGCAGTGACTTGAAAGCGAGCAGTTCCACGGTTTACATATATTAGCACTCAGCGTTGGGAAGATTACTCGAGAAATAGGTACAATTACAAGTTACCCTGTTGAAAATGTAATAATGGTGTAATTATTTATAATCTCGCTCTTGTTTTTAGAGTCACATATGTTGAAATTCATGGACTTGGTGGAATTGAAAACTGCTGAATTTATTTTTAAAGGCCGTAATAATGTATTGCCAGGAAATATTCAAAAAAATATGAATGGATAGTCAAGGCAGTTACAATTTAATCCATAATTAAAAGCATCCATACTAGTCTTAGAAGCAGTCTGTGGGGTAGGATTTATAACCCTCTGGAACGTTCTTGATGTGCAAATAAAAAAGAGCGATAATAATAATAAATTTAAATGCAGCTACAAAGTGTTGTAGCTGGGGCTTGAAAGCTGATTTTGTTTAGATGATGTGATTTACTTTTTATCTACGGTAATTTATTATTTCTAGCTTTGCAAGAGAATTTGATACACGGTGGACCCCCACATAGTCAGTTTGGCACCGGGCAAAAATAAATAAAAAATAGCTTTTGCTACCTTCTGCCTCTTATTCATTTGTACTTTGTACTTTATATGGTGTAAATGATATATTTCATATATCCTTTTTCATTTATTTTTCATATGTTTTGATTGTTCGAGCTAAATAAAGGTCAAATCAAATCAAACTACACCACAGAAGTAAACTAAATACATGATCAAATTAAATAAAAAAAGTACACGTAATCAAAACTTTACTCCGCTCACCTATTTAAATACTTTAAGTACATTTCATGTGAGAAGATTACTTTTGATACTCAAGTACATTTCATGTGAGAATACTTGAAGACTTTTAGTTGAAAGATTGACTCACGTCTGGGTCGCCGCTTCGAGTCATCCAATCAGATTCGTATCCTGAAAGTTCCTCGCTCTCTGATTGGTTTCGTGCAAGCGTCCTTTCGTGTTGTGTTCCGTTGCCATTGTGACAGTTCGCTTCGACCACCGCAGCTGTGAAAATGTCTAGGAAGAACAGGGATGCATTGAAGAAGAAGGCGAGCGACAGCCGCCACAAGACGGACAGCTGGAGCGGAGACATGCCGAACGACGCTCTTCCCTTCTGGAACGTTCCACAGGCCTTCAATACACCATGTGGACTGGACTCTGGACCCAACTTGTTGTGACCCACTGCTGGCGTTTCTTTGGAAACTTCAACATGACCTCTGCCTTCTCCTTATAAAGACAGATAGCAAGGAGGTGGAGGAGGGCCAACCCAGGAAATGCGTGTCCTCCCTATCTCATGCAACTTGGGGCCAAAATAAGGGTGGGCAAGGTGTAGAATTAATTCCTATTAGTATTCAAGTCATGTTTTACAATTTAACTTTTTGACTTTTTACCTCACCTTCGAATGAATGACCAGGCCCATCTGCCTATTTTAAAAATGGAATGTGGCCCTTGATACTAGACCCTAACCACAAACATTTGCCCACCCATGGCCTAAAATAAGTGAAAACAAAGTCAGCACAACTCAACACCAAATCTAAAAGCAGTCCCCCCTCTAACACTGTGCCTTTGAAAATAAAAATGCATAGAAGAGGTCTACCTTCAGCTAATTTGCAGTCTTCGTCCCTGCTTGAGAAGACAATGAAAGAATGTTTGTGTGCGAGTGTGTCTGTGTGCATGTGTGTGAAATAATGTTTGTGTGCGAGTGTGTCTGTGTGCATGTGTGTGCGTGTGTGTTTAAAGCTATGCCTCTCTGACAAAACCCCTGGCTTCCACTAGATGGAAGAGAACTTAAAATCCATCTACTGTATGAATCCACCTGTTGCCATTCTTACAGAAAAAAAGTAACGGCTTAGCTTTGTGTGTAACGTAACAGGTCCCCATTTCATACTGAGACTGAGTTAGTTCATTTGGGTGTAAAGTAAGACAAGATCATCATTAGTTGACCATCCTGTGTATACTTTTTGTTTGGTAGTGTGTGAAATTGTCATCATGTAAACTGTGTGCCTTGGCTCAACAAAGATTGGGAAACACTCCCTTATAGCATAAAGTAAAGTTGCGTATTTGTCGGTAGTTACCACCTTCTGTCTAATCATCACTGCGGGTTACAGAGTGAATTATCTTGTCTTAAATATACAATTTTTGGTTATTGCCACTCTTTGGCTACTACAGCGAAAGGGAGAAACACTGCACGCATACACCGGACATGGATATAAATACGAAGCATGCTAAGAAGCTAACGTCAGAGATACTAAGCAAAAATTATTACAAGTAACGATGCCCCTTTTTTAATTGTAATGTGATGCCCAACAGTGCCATCCAAATTAGTGATCAACAATCGCTAGCAATAACATAACTAGGAAATGGTTTTGACAAGAGTCTTTTGGTAGCCATTTAAATATACAGAGATATGATAAATCATGTTGACTGATGTTAGCTAGCTAATTTATAATCCATGCTTTCTCATTTTTATGAAGTTATGCCGTGCTTGGACTGCATCTAGTAGCCTACTGCTAAAACTACATCTGTGATTAATGTACCTCTTTGCAAATTTCCCCACTGTGGGAGTAATAAAGTTTATCTTATCTAACTAGACATTTTAATAGCCTTTATCAATTATACATTTACATTTTAATAGTTGAAAAAAGCCAAACACCAGCAAGAGAACAGTTTCTTCTAGAACTCTAAAACTACAACCACAATTCCAGTGAAGTTGGGACATTGTGTTAATCATAAATAAAAACAGAATACAATGATTTACAAATCATGATCAACCTATATTTAATTGAATAAACTACAAAGACTAGCTATTTAATTTTCAAACAGTTGTGGAGTTTGTATGTTCTCCCAGTGCCTGGTTGGGTTTTCTCCGGGCACTCCAATTTCCGCACACATCCCAAAAACATTCATGGTAGGTTGATTGAAGACTCTAAATTGCCCGTAGGTATGAATGTGAGTGCAAATGGTTGTTTGTTTCTATGTGCCCGATTGGCTGGCGACCGGTTCAGGGTGTGCACCGCCTCCCACCCGAAGATAGCTGGGATTGGCTCCAGCAGGCCGCAACCCTCGTGAGGATAAGCGGTAAAGAAATTGTATGGATGGATGGATGATTCAAATTAAAAAGGTCATTCGAAACAGGTGTTTGGGGGCTATTTCTGTGCACTGGAAGTGGGACATCCAGGCTTGAAGTAAATCTCCCAGGCTGGAGTTGGGACTACCTATGCTGGAGGTGGGGTCTTCCAGGTGGCGCTGAAGTTGGGTCTTCCAGGCTGTGGCTGGGACATCCAAGCTGAAGGTGGGACTTGCATGCCGTACTGGAGGTGGGTATTCCAGGCTGGGGATGGATATCCACGCTGGCGGTGGGTCAGCCACCCTGGAGGTGGGACTTCCAAGATGGAGGTGGGACTTCCATGCTGGAGGTGGGTCTTCCTGGCTGGGGCTGGGATATCCACGTTGGCGATGGGACATCCAGGCTGGAGGTGGGACTTCCAGGCTCAGTCACTGATGGTGTAGTGGTACATTCACCTGACTTTTGTGCAGGCAGCGTGGGTTCACTTCCCCCTCAGTGACTGTGTGAATGTGAATGTACGAGCCAACTTTACAGTACATCAGCCGCCTGTGCAAGTCTGCTTGCATTTCCTTATAAACATAGTTTGTGCGTTTTAACCTCCCAGACTCGAGCAAATCAGTTTCTTACTTCCGTCAAGTCAAAGACTGTTAGTGCACCACTTGTGCGCTACATTTAAAGGGAATGAGAGGAGCTGCTTTGATTGTACAGGGTTGAAGTCTGCTGTGAACACGCCCACACCAGCACAGACGTCCCACTTTTAAAAGCGCTTCTCTACGCAGATCCAGAAAATACCAATACCGGTTCTGAACCACCTCCTCACAGAGTTACGCCACACGCAATGCTAGTGACAAAAATAGAACCCTAGAGCTCCACAATTCAGGACTGCGTAATTCCCAATCTTAGCACATTTTCATCAGTCATCTTTATGTACAATGTATTTGGAAAAAAAATATCTCAACTAAATTTCCAGTCTTTAAAACTGCTTAGAAATATTTTGCAAAAATTAATCTAAATAGCTTTTCCATTGTGAAACATAAAAGTGACAAGAAATCAACTGCTGTGGCGTTTAGGAAGTAAAATTCATGCAGGATGAAAAAAAAAAAAAAAAAAACACAACTCTAGGACACAGTTGTACATTGAAGAGTTGCCAGGAAGTGTCCCAGTGAGGCTACATCCTCGGGTGGAGCCATCACACCTTATTAGCCGCTGACCGCTGATGCTCCATCACGACAGCCACACCCGACAGCGGTATGACGTATGAGGAGGCCAGGCTCTGCAACCCGCTCAGCAGGCATCGCCAGCTGAAGTTGAAGGCTTTCTTCACGTTCTGGTGAGCATACAGTACCCAGGCGGTGAGTCTGTTGAACGTTACTCAAGTGGTAGTTCCTGTTTTTTCGCTAGGGTTACATTCCAGAAGCCCCGCGATAGACGAATATCTGTAAAGTAGCGACCGCATATTTATTTTATTTTTCATTTTCTTTACATATGGGTTATTTTCAAATAACTGGATAAATAACGGTAAAGTTATTCACGGTAACATTCTAATATAGCAATTTTTTAAATGGTTTTATATAGGTAAATGTTGCCCATGCTGAAACAGCAATGTTTAAAGTTCTATTTTCAAAATGTTGTTGATGATTTCATATTTTAGGCATTCATAGTAAAGGGAATCCTTATTGACAGAACAAATGGTGGTGGTCCACTGGAATACACTCCTTGCATAACGGTAAAGTGGAGAACAGTAAAGACATAAACAGCTTCATAAAAAATTGTTAGTTGCACAAATTACATTCAAATTCTGTGGATAAAAGTGCATAAAAAGTAAGCGGGATTGGTTTTCCCTCAAAGAAGAAAGAAAAATGGGGAAAAAAAATATTTATTTTTTTTAACCATGTGACTCTGCAGCTGCTTTGCCGCTAATATGTGGTGCTCCACTGAACCCAAAATATAATTTAGCATATTTAAAACATGTTTCAAATCATGAAACTTCATTTGCGACACATAACGGTAAATACATTTTGGAATTTAAAAAAAGCCTACATTCCAGCTAAACATCTGCAATATAAAATTAGACATGTACGATTTAAAAATCTGCGATACAGTGATACCTCGAAGTCAATCTTGATATGGCGATGGACGACTACTACATTTTCTCCAATTGTGATGATGTAATGCATTTACATTTCAAAACTGCACTGCCAAATTGGCACAACTATCTCTCTTTTTTTTTACAATTTTTGAATGTTTGTTAAACCTAATAAACCCTCAGATTCACTTTATATATGTATATGTGTATTTGCTTCATTACTAGTAATGTTTGATACCACCGATTTCTTTTTTAAAAGTCAAGCTGGTATCAGTGATACTGATCCAATACCACAAATCATAGCTTCACTACTTAGTCATTTATTTATTTTACATTTGGATGTATATTGAGGGAGCAGTCAGACACTTATTATTTTATAATACTGGGAATTGCCAGTGAATATTTAAATAAATAAATAACTGCCACCATAATTTCACAAGTTTGTCAATACCTACATTTTAAAAACATTAATTTAGCAGTGTGAACAAATGAAATGGACTGAAAATTATTGATTTATATTGTGGATATTGTTTTTATTCATCTTGTCGAGTAAACAGTATATTTTTCTAAGTTCACCATGGCTGTTTTATCGCAATTGCTCTGTTTAATGACAACTGTTTGATGTAATCCACTTTCAATTATCAATACTTTAGAAACCTTACCTGAATACAGCTATGCTGATTTTCTTATGTGAAATTATATTAGTGATACACAATTTATTGCTCCAAGCTGAATTCATGCAGGTATTTGTTGAAGCATGTATTTATTTCGTTACTTATTTCATAACTATAGTTATTCATGTGAATAACTCCAACAGCAACAGTGTTTAGTGCTGTTTAAAGCTCCACATTATCCTCCTCCATACTTGAATAGTGCCTGCCTGCAGCAATACATTTTTACTTTTGCACTTAATTACATTTCAGTCTGTAGTTTTTAACTTTGACTTAAATACAAGAGTTAAATCAGTACTTGTACTTTTACCAGAGTCATTTGTATCTATACTTGAATACCTTGAAGGTAGAAAAGCACTATACACGTGAAAGCCCAATTAAGTACAGAGTATGAGCATCAATAGGCTACATTCATTTATCCAAAATGAGCATTATTGTTGAAAAGCAAATTCAGCACATAATTAATAATAACAAAAAACAGAGGAGATGCTTCTCTCACCCTAATGTACTTCTTCCTTCTCCTCTTCCTCTTCTCCTTCCTCCTCAACTTTTCCCCTGGCGTTTCCTCGCTTACTTCATCCTCAATCAAAGGTTCGTATTTATCAGGCAGTATGGCGAAATATACCGCCTTGGATGTTTTCTGCTGCGTCTCGTCGGTTGCCATCGTTCGTCTTTGAGGCAGGGTTTTTGTGTGTGTCTTCCTCTACTGAGGACCTTCGGAGCGGGAATGTCCAACTTTATTAGTAGCCTGAAGCTGTAGCTTGTTGGAGTTTAAATAAATGCAAGATTAGACAAAGAATGTACACATGTTTTTTTCCCCCCTTCTGATCGGAAAATCTTTACATCCTCGCCTCCCAAAAAAAATTGTCCTTTGTGCACGCGCTTCTCCATGTTTGTTTTACAGAATAAACACGAAACTTGTCACTGAGTCAATAGGAATACTTATGTAGATGATCTAGGGAACTGAAAACCTCTTACTTGAGTGCGCTTCATTGAAAATAATCCAAATGCTGTACTCCTCCTTGAAGGTCTGAAGTTTGCTTGCAAGGACGAGCAAATAAGCGTCAAAGCAACTTATTGTTTTAGGACAAACACACTCCTTATTCTGTTTGTGGCCAGACAGTCAACGGAAGTTTCAGAAGCACAACTCTTATAAGTGTCAGTTAAACTAGAGACGTACCGACTGAAAACAATCTTAAGTGGTTTCTTTGTGTACTAACTGCCGACCTGGGGGACTCTGACCCCGTGCGGTCATGGGAGGAGCGCCTGGGTGTACCTTGACCACTAAAGTTGTTTTTTGGGTTGGGTTTTTTTGAGTGACCGCCGTAGAAACACAACTTGGACCTGCAGGATTCATCCAATGATTGGCTTTGTTTTCTTCAGTTTGTCTTCATCAGACTTTTATTTTCAGCTCATTCTTATACAGTCACCTTAAGGAAGTTTGTTGTGTGAGGATTTAGTTAATTATCTTCCAAGCGTGGACTCATGGGGGCAATGGCTGCAAAATAATAAATAATAATAATAACATACAAACGCTTTTCAAACTTTCGTCTTACTGCAGATAGAGTAGACCAAAGCAGAGTCGGCAAAAGTACTTACACTAAGCAGAAGTATAGATACTTGTGTAAAAAAAAAAAAAAAGACTGGCAAATTCCATTTCCATTCCATTTCTGCACTTAAGGAAAAGTAAAAAAAAAAAAATTCAAAAGTACAGTTTCTGAAATGTACTTACGTACAAAAGAAAACATTTGGGGAGTATTTTTTAAAACAAAAATGTTAAAATAAAGCCATCTTTTCTTGAATACAAAGTGTTATAATATGAGAAAAAAAGTTGTATTTTTGAAATTCCCTTGCCAAAATATGACTTCCTTCATATGATTATATTTAACTTTAATATCATATTATTACGACGTTACCACTGAAAAATTCAACTTCATCGCTTGAGGATTATGACTTTTTATCCCGCCCAAAATATGTCTTTGACCACCGACGGGCCGTCATTGGAACAGCAGGCGGCCAAATATAAGGACTGTGACAGTATGGTCTTAAGACACACAAGGGGCACTGCCGGAGTTTGTTTTGAAGGATATATATTTTAATTAGAAGATAATATTCCAGCCATTCATTTTCTACACTGCTTAACCTCTGGTGTCACGGATAAAATATTATTATGTTATTATTATTATATATTTTATTATTGATTTTAGTGCTGTATATGTTCAATAATTATGTTATATTTGTTATAGCTATGGTTGTAGTTCTTTTAAAGTGCTCTAGAAGTTGAGTCGACTTTTTTCTCAAAAATAGAAAACTTTTGAATTCCTATGGCATTTAGGGGTACACATTTATAAGCGTTGCGAACATGGGGGGCATGTGGGGGTCCTTGGGGGAAAAAACCCGAGTGAATGACTGGAAGACCACCTCAGATGGGGTTTGAGCTCTGATTTTGGATGATTTACTAATTACAAATTGTTAAAATGTCACCGTCACTGTCTAAAACCACCAGAACTCAAAGGTTTACACATACGCACACTAAATTGTTCTATTCATATTTTATATATGTTTCTGTCTCCAATAGTTTTAGATGGAATAATATTTTCATATGTATATAAAACCCATTTTGGTCGGAACTGTTCGCTCAGCATATACACGGAAGCTTTACGGTGACGGACAAAGCCCACGGGAACGCCAAAAATTGACGGTAACAACTTCTTCTTTTGGGCACGTAAGAACCCGCGTTGTTGTGTTAAATAGCCTCGGCACGAGTGATCGTTTGCTGCTGTTTAAGGGGAATACACTCGCCGTAACAATGTGTGCTTGTTTTGGCTCTCCGAGTGTAGCGATGCTAATGCTATGCTAGCAAAGTAGCACTCAGCAAGGACGACGCAGTGACGTCATGTCGTATGTTACGTAGAAGAAGAGTGAACTACTGTACTGCAGTGTGGCAAGCCGTTCGAGCTTTTGTTCGATTCTACTAGTCAATAACTAAATTTGTTACTCGTGAGGCAGAACTGTGCACTAGTTGATAACGGTGTGCCACAGAAACAAGTTTGAGTAGTTCACCTCTAACATGCCCCGCTAGTGACTTACTACTTCTACCAGTGTACCCTAGTTCGTTCATTCATCTTCCGTACTGCTTATCCTCACTAGGGTCGTGGGCGTGCTGGAGCCTATCCCACACCCACAATGCATGTTTTTGGGATGTGGGAGGAAACCGGAGTACCCGGAGAAAACCCACGCAGGCACGGGGAGAACATGCAAACGGTAGTTGGAGCCGCTCTAGTACGACAACAGACAGTCAATTGACAGAGAACACTTTTGAGACATACAGACATTGACAAAAAACAGTCACTGAGCAATAAAGGGTTGCGAGTTATCTGGTAATGCCGGTACATTTTTTATTTTTATTTTTTTACAATTGTGCAAAAAGATGCAGAGTCCTCTAGCACTTAGAGCATGTCATGTCATTAACAGTATTTGTTAAAGTAATTTAATTGCAATAAAGTAATTTCATTATAGTAAGTTAGCACCCATTATTTCTGTCATGTTGTAATGTTGATTTGACCTAAACTTATTGGAATTTTACCGGCATCAGCATTGGCCTCAAAATCCGTATCGTTTGGGCCCTAGTTATAAGCAGACATCCATGCAAAATAGTACACTGAAAAAAAGCCCTACCCCTACACTCCCAACGGCTCACCTGTGTTCTCATTGTAGAGCGCCCTGTCATGTGGAGATGATGGAAATGTTGTCACACGTCAGAGGGACATCGGCGTTCTTTAGAGACTCCTTCAGGACGGGCAGTTGTAACACGCTCACTCAGGTGACTCGTGCCTGCAGCACTCTGTTGACTGGCAGCAGCAAAGGGGGTCTTGTCCTGTACTCCCAATCCAGCGACGTATATGACAACCTTTCCCTGGAGGACTGGATCGATGCCAATGTGGACCTGAAGCGACTGAACGTTCTGCTGCTGTGGCGCAACACGCCGGCTGTGGTCATCGGGCGACACCAGAATCCATGGAAGGAGTGCAATCTGTCGCTCGTGAGGCGTTCCGGGATATCTTTAGCTCGCAGGCGAAGTGGTGGAGGCACAGTCTTTCATGACCTAGGGAACTTGAACTTGACCTTCTTTGCTTCCAAGAATGCGTACGACCGCCAGAGGAACCTGAAGGTCATCACAGAGGCCCTGAGGCGTCTCCGACCCGGACTGGATGTTGAGGCCACCGAAAGGTTCGACATCTTCCTCAAGGGGTGCTACAAAATCACAGGTAGGGTTGCAAAATTCAGGGAATTTACAAAGGTGGGAACTTTCCATGGGAAGGAACAAGAACTTCACAGAAATTTAATGTTGCCTGATAATAGGAAACATGGGGAAAATATAGTTTAGCATCTTCCTGACAAAAAAAGTACAATGATATTTTGATTTACGACCAACTCATCTTACCAGTTTTTCGAGTTGCTTGGTCGATTTATTATTTGTACATTTTGCGGCTCAAATTTTTAGTTAGAAACAAGCTTCAGATACGCTGCCGGTTGAGTGAAGTGGAAAAAGAATGGACCAATGCAGTTACTGCTATCAGTATTATGCATGGATGTTTGCTGAGAAGAAAACAAAAATATTTATGCTTGAATGTAATACCTTTCCATAAAATTACCCTCACTTCCAGTTTGGATTACAGTGGTGCTTTGAGATATGAGTGACCCAATTTAAGCGTTTTTTGAGGGAACGGCCATCGTTCGACCTATTTTTTTTAAGGAGGCGACTGGAACGGATGGATGGCATTTTAATGGGGAAATATGATTTGAGATATGGGTGTTTTGAGCTACGAGCGTGGTCACAGAATACAAACTCATATCTCAAGGCACCACTCCATGACCAAAATTCCTCAGCTCAACTTCCCATGGAAATTATGCGGAAACCTTCTGAAAGTGTTACACGGGTAGTCCCGTTGCCCATTGTAGATTAAGGTGTTCTTTTGCGTGTCGTTGACCCTAGGAAGTGCGTCTAGAATCAGCCGGAAGTCATCCTACCATCACTGCACCCTGCTGCACTCTGCCGACCACTCCACCCTCTTGCCCATCTTGCGCTCCTCCTGCCAGGGTGTCCACAGCAATGCCACACCCAGTGTGCCATCTCCTGTGGCCAACCTGGTGGACCATGACCCCACACTGAAGTGGGAGGCGCTACTGGATGCGTTGGCAGATCAGTACAGTGCAGGTACACCGGAACCCCGCTTCACACTTACCTTGACAAGCAATTTTTTTTCAATTGAAATGAATGCAAATTGAATTAATCCATTGCACTGTATTTATGGATCATTTTCATATAATATGATCAAAAATAGTAAAGGCACTTGTAAAAGAAAAAAAAAAAAAGTAATTTAGCATTTTTTTTTATTTTTTTTTTAATCCTGCCTTGGAATTATATGGGGTTACCATGCTGAAACAGTCACACGTTAAGTCCTATTTTCAAAAAGTAATTGATGATTTAAAATTTTTGGCATTCATCGTAAAGGCAATCTATATTGACAGAGCAAATGGTGGTGGCCCACTGAAATACATGTACACTTCTTGCATTACAGTATAGACATAAACAGCTTCATAAAAATGGTGTGAGTTGCACAATTTACATTGCCCTTAAAACTCTGCAGATACAAGTGCATAAATGATCCAAACTACTCATTACACTCTTTGTACAATAGTAATAATGGTGAAGACATGCAATTGTTCTGATGTGTTTGCAAATTTAGACATTCACTCATATCTTCAGAAATAACACCATTAGCTGTGTGCTTTTGTGTGAATGAAAAATGGCTGCCCCATCATGGCACTTTATCTCACAGATCCCTCTGGTGTATTGCAACAACATGAGGCTCTCTCCAGTGGTATGAACGGTATTAATATAAAGACAGCTTGAGTGACAAAGGAACAATTTGTAAAAGACCCAATAAAAGGAACTGTGAAGACACTAAGCTGCATTTGTGTTATTTTTCATGGAAAACACATATTAAGCAATAGGGAGAAAAATCCTACATATCCAAAAATGTCATTAGCATCTTCACAAAACAATTTTTCATTTGGGACACCTGACAGTAAAGACATTGGGCATTAAAGGTTTAAAAGATATTACTTCAGAATATTTCTTTTCTTAGAAACAATTATGACCTTTTGATGGATAACCTCCTCCAATAATTCAAATACTTGTATCAGTAAAATTGATTTTCAAAAGGAAATTCAGTGGGCCATGTCTTTACCGTTATTGATCAAATTATATGAAAATGACCCTTTTATGCTTTCTGTGAATACGACCCATTTTCTGTTCTTTTTCCTACCATTTTTGCACACCTCCTCAGAGTTTGGCGGCTGCGGCACAATGAATGCGGTGAACCCTGCTGATGAGTCCACATTTCCTGGTCTCAGCAGGATCTCAGCAGAGCTGCGAGGATGGGACTGGATCTTTGGAAAGACACCCAAGTTCAGTATCCAAACTCTGCTGAAAATGACCGATGACCTTTCATCGGCCGGACGCACGGTCAGGCTGCATTTGGAAATCAAGCACGGTGTGATTGAGAGCTGTAGCTTGGACGTTCCCACCTGCTGGCTTCCGCCCAGCCTAAGCAGTGAGCTGAGCAGCGTGCTGGTGGGACAGCGATTTTGTCCACATCACACTGCTGTAGCTTTTTCGATGCTGTTACGTTGCGAGAGTGGCGAGAAGCAGAACAGACTGCGGAGACTTTGTGATGCCATATTGGCAGTCATGGGCTAAAACAAACAGAAACTGGGGTAACCCATGTTAATCCCAATGTTGTGGCCTTTGAGGAATTCCCGCATTGTTCAGTTTGTATAACACCTGATGTAAGATGTTCAAATCAGTGAAAACCTTATATCGTGAACCCCCACTACTCTCAGGGGTTTGGGACCGGGCCCGACCGCAAGTAGTGAAAATGTGAATTTTATTTTTTTAATTTAACAAATAAAATAAAATTTGAATAAGCAGGGATATACCACCAATAGGTGTTTTCCATGAAAAACAGGATTTTATATATATATATATATGTAATATATAAACACACAGACACACAATCTAAATATCTGGGGATCCACTGTGCAGTAATGCCTTGATTTATTTGTTCTGTGACCATGCTGATAACTTAAAACATCAACTCTGTTTTAGCAGTACTCCTGTTCTCACTCGCCAACCAAAAACAGTATCCACACTTCCCCGTCTGCTCTCACCCAAAGCCTTCTGGGTAGTGTAGTATCAACACATTTACCAACAGTGAGCAGCGGTTCTCTGTGAAAAAGAATTATATTATGTAAGAATCGCCTGACTGATGAACATCTCCAGTCCATCCAATCAAAGATACCAAGTATGCAGCTCTATCAAAATG
The DNA here is from genome assembly GCF_024500385.1 of Phyllopteryx taeniolatus. Classification (NCBI taxonomy): domain Eukaryota; kingdom Metazoa; phylum Chordata; class Actinopteri; order Syngnathiformes; family Syngnathidae; genus Phyllopteryx; species Phyllopteryx taeniolatus. The sequence continues at coordinate 29,464,213 of NC_084502.1, read as the reverse complement.
GCATAAGAGCAAATAAATTTACCGTCATTTCTCATGCATAATGCGCACCACCAAAGTTGACCTCAAAATTCTGGAAAACCTTTCTACCTACGTATAATGCAGTTTTACAATGCATGATTTTGCTTCTACCCATGTGATCAAAACATTATCTGTATTTTGTTAGGTTTTTTTCAAAGAATTATTCTGAAGTTAAGCACTTTAGTTGAACATGCAATACTTTTTTTATTTACTTGTTCTTATTTTGAAATTCACAGCCCTACTTGTATTTAGTAAATGAGAAAACACAGTTGTGCTCATATGTTTGATTAACCAGGCAGAATATGTAAGATGGGTACAATTCTTTAAAGAAAATGAAGGACCAGGCGCAACACATTTAATTTTATTTTAATGACATTCAAATTAAACGGTCAAGCATTTCAGAAAAGCATTATCATTAAACAAAACCATTAAGAAATTAATGGTGATTGTTGTTCAGTCATTCGTCATATTTAAAAAAAAATAAAATAAAAATAAATTTCACAAATTCTGCCAGGGTATGTAAATTTATGAGCAGTCATGCGTACCCCTGTCATAGTGGAATGAAAGTGTAGGCTACACCTTTTTCATAACCGCTAGGTGGCAGTGGCATATTAGCATGAAAGTGTACACCTTTCTCATAACCTCTAGGTGGCGATGGCATATGGGAATGAAAGTGCACAGCTTTTTCATAACCTCTAGATGGCGGCATACATTTATAAAATGGGAAGGTTTTTTTCCATTTTCCCCTATACCTATGTATAACGCACACTATTGACTTTTGACAATTTTTTGGGGGGGGGGATGCACATACACGAGAAATTACGGTAAGTTTTGATTCATCATTTTACTGAAAAGCAGTTTTAAAACTAAATTTTGGGGAATTTGAAGCATGTTCATACTTTGAATTTTGTGAAATTTTGTGCAGATTTTAAGTTTAAGGTTGTTTTTTTTTTTTAGGTCTTGCCTGGTTTGATTCACATTTGTTTTGTTTTTTTTAAAGAAAAAAAAGCTTCGTTTTAGTCTGTTCAATAAATGTTTATCCCTTTTGGCTTGGGACCAAAGACTTGCTTTGAGTTTGACATATTGCAGAATAATATTTTGGACAGTTTATTAACATCTTGGTACGAGTAAACAAATCGGATTAGATTTTTGTGTGTCAAAATTGTGTATTCTGCTGTATGAGGTATGGCAGAAAGGTTCCAGGACTGGTGTCACAATAGGTATAGTTAAAATCCAAATTACAAGTTGTCCCCTTGGAAGTAAATTGCCTGGAGTGAAAGGCCTTTTTTCGCAGCCTTCTCTGGCATGCCTTCATGTACTCATGGAACGATTCTTCCGGGATCCTCCGCAGCGCCGCCGTCACGGCTGTCTTGATGTGGTCCACGCCTTCAAAATGGCTTTGAAAAAATCCCACGGAGCCAGGTCGGGTGAGTAAACAAGGTGCTCCAGCACGTTGAGGAAGTGTCAGATGCTAAGGGCATTGTGAGCAGGTGCGTTGTCCTGCCACAATTCTTGCCTCTCCTCATGCACTGAACCCAGCAACCGCCACTGCATGTTTTCTGCTTGATTGTCTGGCCCACATTGAAGGGGAAAACTCCTAGTTTGATTTTGAAATATATCCTTTGTGACTCATCTCATATTCCCATACGGCAGGAGGTCTACAAGAATCTATAACTTGTTTGATGACACAGTAAGAAGGCCAGGCTTTTCACATGCCTTTGCATCTTTCAGAATTCTTCAACATCACATACAAACATGAAGCGTGACCTCAGACAACAGCAGCGAGTGTTGCTGAGTGCAGCTCTTCATGTATTTGCAAAAAAAGGAAACGTCTGCTTTTCTTCTCAGCCATTCACTCCTGTTCCGCTCTCATCTGGGCACGATACTTGCCTGTCATCTCTTTAGGCAGCGGCGTGGTGCCAGGGCAAGGCACCTGGCCATCCACCTCACAGATACACTCCCTCAGACAGTACTTTTTTGGGCCAAAGTTGGCAGGGTTGGAGGCCTGCATCTTGGCTTGTGCTTCTCCCTCCAACACCGTCCTGGGGGGAAAAGAAGAGAGCACACGCGTGACAACAAACTTGGTTGCAGAGTGAATTGTTCATTTAAGTTGAGTTGAAGCGCCTGATCAAATTAAACATTCAGAATTAAATGGCACTGTGCACATGTGGTTAGCACATCTGCCTCACAGTTCTGCGGTTGCAGGTTCCAAGCCAAGCTCTGGTCTTCCTGTGTAGGGTTTGCATGTTCTCCTGTAATTGAGTGGGTTTTCACTCCCACATTACAAAAAATTTTAGCTTCATTGAAGACTAAACTGTCCAGAGTGGGAATGGTGGGTTGTCAATTTCTGCCCTGCAATTGGCTGGTGAGCAGTCCAAGGGGTACCTCACCTCTTGCCAAGATGAGGGCTAAAAAGCTGACACAGTTGAGAGAAACTTCGGATGCCATTGCAAAGACAACACAATGACAAAACGGCCACAATAAACAACTACGATCCCTACACAAATTAAACATCTCTCACCACCTAACTGTGTCAAGCAGAACTAAAACTGGGACTATTTCACCTTATGAACCGGAATAGTTGCCAGCTTGGCTTACTGGAGATAAGACAGGATTGGCTTTACCTAACATTAACCTTCAGCCTAGATAGCGGTTAGCATGGTGGGGGGAGTCAGCAGAATCCTTAATTTGTGACGTGCAATACATTTAATATAATACAATGGCATCAATCTACCAATATAAGATATATATTTGATGAGTACTGAACTAAAATGTAAACTGAAAATGGAGGTATGTACAGTATGTAATATGAATTTTCTAATGTGGCTAAGCATTAAAGGGTAGCTTCAACCAAGTGTTCACAACAAACACGGCTATACGGACTGGCTATCTGGGCGGAATTACATCACCTCTGCTGATTGGCGAAAGCCACAATCTCCAGCTTTTCCTTGACAAATGTTCAATGTTCTTGCCCTGACGCTTCACAGTGAAATGAGACTTTGTCCATCCCACCTGCAGTGTTGCAACCAATAGTAACAGTAATTCACCATTTTTTGACATTGGCTATCAAACTGATCTATTCAAACACTATAAGCACCAGAACAAAAACAATGTATCGATCTCCAACGTGGCGGCTGCGGGCAGGCGTGCCTAGAGGTGTGTGATGATGTCACGGGGAAAAGATCTATGCAGCATTTGCTGCCAAGCACTACTTACTGGGATTTGCCCAAAATGGTCTTTATGTGTCGTGAAATGTCTTTGTGGTCCTTGCCTTCCACATCCACCAGCACCTGTTCACCGTCATCTAGGGGAATGACACTAATCAGCTCAGGTCAGATAAAATCCAGCACTGTTTCCCAACCATTGTGCCGTGAAACATCATTTCACTCAATTGCGCCAAAACTATTGATTTATTCACAACAAATGATATATATTTGCGATGTACAGTGAAAGGCAGAACAATGACATTCTCTTCCACTAGATGGCAACAGAAATGCATCTGGTTTGGTGGTAATACTGCGAGATTTTATTTTTCTAATGTCAAATTTGTGTCTTGGCTCAATAAAGGTAGGAAAACACTGAAATACAGTACTAGCTTTCAGACATGAGACAAGACTACAAACCCAAGTAAAAGCTCAAGAAGGGCGACGGCGTCATGTTTTTGAACATCATTATTTGGACCCACGGGTTTTTGTACTGAATCTGAGGAATATTGAAGAACACAAATTTCCTGCGAAACAACAACAAAAAAAGCGGGTCAATATGAAGATGTTGTGAGCTGTGGTTCTATTCATTAGGTTGCGTTACTTTGCAGCACTGACCTTGCTCCGTCGCTGAGCTCTCCCCGTGTGTTGTAATTGACTGTCATGATCTTCACTCGGTTTTTAAAGATTATGTCGCCTTTCTGCAGATACTGCAGCGTCCTCCTGATCGGAAATCTTCCTTTCATAGGCATTTCTAGACCTCAATTAGCAACAAATTACTATTTGAAGTTTGTACAATATCGTTGAGTCGCACGAGTGTAGTCGGCGCGTTCGGATGACGTAATGTAGCTATGACGAGTAGACTCGCCCCGTTGAGCTCCGTGCGGACAGCGACGCCAAGCAAGTGGGGGTCAATGTCGTCAGCGAATACCATGCGTGGACGACAAGAAAAACAAAAGATCAAGGATGCGGGGTGCTACAGCGCGCTGGCTAATCGAGTCCTCATCTCTCTCTCTCTCTCTCTCTCTCTCTCTCTCTCTCTCTCTCTATATATATATATATATACAGGGTGATTGAAAAGTAACTCACTATTTTTATGTACTTGTAATTTATTTCTGAGCTATACGTCTGACAAGAAATGAACATGAGAAGAAAGCGTATTTGATGGAGTTTTATTTAAAATTCGATATGGGCGCCAACATTAGCCACCAGTTTCTCAACCCGCCTGGGAACCTCATTAACTGATTTCACAAGGAACTCTTGTGGGGTGGAAGACCGAACTTCTCGTATTCGCCCTTCAAGTCCTTCCAAAGTCGTTGGTTTAGTAGAATATACTTGCTCTTTTAATCGTGGAACATACACCAAAAAATATTACAACATGAATAAATTATCAGTATTTTAAAATAGGGAGTTATTTTTCAATCACCCTGTATATATATATATATATATACTTTTGGTAAATATTTTTTTGACAGAATAAGTAAGGAAGCAATCTTGTCTTTGTAAGTTTTTAATACAAGAATGAAAGAAATCTTGGAAACAGAGGAAAAGGTACAAGTCGCCATCGTGAGTGGTTACCCCTTACTGAAGCACAAGCAAACAATCACCTTCGTTATACAGAAGTGAGAGAGTCAGGGAAAAAAGAAATACATCCCCTCTCATTCCCACAACATTCCCGCATAATCAGCTTCGTTCAGCTGAACTCAAACTTATCTTTATGGGAATGGGTGCATGCAGAGGATGAGAAAGGAAAATAAATCCAGGGAGTAGTCAAAACAGTCCTGAGCACATTTGCAAGGACACATCTATCTAATCTATCTATCTATCTATCTATCTATCTATCTATCTATCTATCTATCTATCTATCTATCTATCTATCTATCTATCTATCTATCTATCTATCTATCTATCTATCTATCTATCTATCTATCTATCTATCTATCTGTCTATCTATCTATCTATCTGTTCGTTGCCTGTCGGGCATTTGCTGCTCAACAGCCGCTCCTTCAGTCTGGGTAAAAATAAAAAAGCCATCCTGGCTAGTAAGATAATACAGCGCACGAGGGACACTAGCAACGTGTAGTTGGTTTACTAGTTCATATGCAGTGTTGGGAAGATTACTTTGGAAATGTAGTTCTTACAATTACAAGTTACCCAGTTGAAAGTGTAATAGTAGTGTAATTATTTTCTCCAAGTAGTATAACTAATTACATTTGATTACTTGTCTTAGTTTTGAATTAAGTCACCAACAGGACCCTTCGAAGTTTCCTTAAAAAGGTGGATTCAACCATATCTTATTTTGGAATTAACCACATATTTATTCTTTAGACAAATAATAAACGGATAACAAAACATGATGGAATGTAGTGTAAATACGTAATACAAAAAAAAATGTTTGTTGCATTATGTGTACAGCATGTGGAAAACATGACAAATGTGCATAATTTAGACAATATCACTTCAAATGGCAGGGTGTTGAAGGAGAATTACAGAGAAGGTCAGAAGGAGCTACATTGTGTCTTTGTAGATCTAGAGAAAGCCTATGACAGAGTACCCAGAGAGGAACTGTGGTACTGCATGCGGAAGTCTGGAGTGGCAGAGAAGTATGTTAGAATTGTACAGGACATGTATGAGGGCAGCAGAACAGCGGTGAGGTGTGCTGTAGGTGTGACCGAGGAGTTTAAGGTGGAGGTAGGACTACGTCAGGGATCAGCCCTGGGCCCCTTCCTGTTTGCAGTGATGATGGGTAGGCTGACAGATGAGGTTAGACTGGAAACCCCGTGGACCATGATGTTTGCAGATGACAATTATGATCTGCAGGGAGCAGGTGAAGGAACAGTTAGAAAGATTGAGGCATGCACTGGAAAGGAGAGGAATGAAGATTAGCCGAAGTAAAACAGAATATATGTGCATGAATGAGAGGGGTGGTGGGGGAAGAGTGAGGCTACAGGAAGAAGAGATAGCAAGGGTGGAGGACTTGAAATACTTGGGGTCAACAGTCCAGAGCAGTGGTGAGTGTGGTAAGGAAGTGTAGAAACTGGTCCAAGCAGGTTGGAACGGGTGGAGGAAGGTGTCAGCTGTGTTATGTGACAGAAGAGTCTCTGCTAGGATGAAGGGCAAAGTTCATGAGACAGTGGTGATGCTAGCCATGTGATGTACAGCTCAGAGACAGGGGCACTGAAGAGACAACAGGAAGCAAAGCTGGAGGTGGTGGAAATTAAGATTTTGAGATTCTCTTTCGGGGTGACCAGGTTAGATTGGAATAGAAATAAACTCATCAGAGGGACAACCATGGTTACATGCTTTGGAGACAAAGTTAAAGAGCGCAGACTTCGATGGTTTGGACACATCCAGAGGAGAGATAGTGAGTATATTGAGAGAAGGATGATGAGGATGGAGCTGTCAGGCAAGAGAGCTTGAGGAGGACCACATAGAAGGTTGATAGATGTAGTGAGGGAAGATATGAGGGCAGTTGGTGTTTGAGAGGAGGATGCAGGAGATAGGCTTCCATGGAAAAGGATGACAAGCTGTGGCGCCCCCTAACGGGACAAGCCGAAAGGAAAGGAAGATCACTTCATATGACAACCCTGATAAGTGAATGCAAATGTTCCATAGAAAAGTGTGAAAAGACTGATCAAAAGTCAATGTTCTTTTTTGTGTTCAGAAGTATAACTATGAGGTTAACCTTTTCAAAATCTCATATCATATCTCTGTTATCCATCCATCCATTTTCTGAGCCGCTTATCCTCACAAGGGTCGCGGGAGTGCTGGAGCCTATCCCAGCTATCTTCGGACAGGAGGCGGGGTACGCCCTTAACTGGTTGCCAGCCAATCGCAGGGCACACACAAACAAACAACCATTCACACTCACATTCACACTTAGCGGCAATTTAGAGACGTCAATTAACCTACCGGCGGGACAGTGGCCGACTGGTTAGAGCGTCAGCCTCACAGTTCTGAGGTGCGGGGTTCAATCCCCGTCCCTGCCTGTGTGGAGTTTGCATGTTCTCCCTGTGCCTGCGTGGGTTTTCTCCGGGCACTCCGGTTTCCTCCCACATCCCAAAAACATGCATTAATTGGAGACTCTAAATTGCCCGTAGGCATGACTGTGAGTGTGAATGGTTGTTTGTTTCTATGTGCCCTGTGATTGGCTGGCAACCAGTTCAGGGTGTACCCCGCCTCCTGCCCGATGATAGCTGGGATAGGGTCCAAGCACGCCCGCGACCCTAGTGAGGAGAAGCGGCTCAGAAAATGGATGGATGGATGGATGGAATTAACCTACCATGCGTGTTTTTGGGATGTGGGAGGAAACCGGAGTGCCCGGAGAAAACCCACGCAGGCACGGGGAGAACATGCAAACTCCACACAGGCAGGGCCGGGATTGAGCCCAGGTCCTCAGAACTGTGAGGCAGACGCTCTAACTAGTCGCCCACCGTGCCGCTATCTCTGATGTTTCAGGGGTTTTTTTCTCTCAATAAATCTGCAAACATTTCAACAATTCAGTTTTTTTCCCTGTCCATATGTGGTGCCGTGTGTACATTAATGAGGGAAAAAAATAACTTAAATGATTTTAGTAAATGGCTGCAATATAACAGAGTGAAACATTTAAGGGGGTCTGAATACTTTCCGTAGCCATCCATCCATCCATCCATCCATTTTCTGAGCTGCTTCTCCTCACTAGGGTCGCGGGCGTGCTGGAGCCTATCCCAGCTGTCATCGGGCAGGAGGCGGGGTACACCCTGAACTGGTTGCCAGCCAATCGCAGGGCACGTCGAAACAAACAACCATTCGCACTCACAGTCATGCCTACGGGCAATTTAGAGTCTCCAATTAATGCATGTTTTTGGGATGTGGGAGGAAACCGGAGTACCCGGAGAAAACCCACGCAGGTACGGGGAGAACATGCAAACTCCACACAGGCGGGGCCGGGGATAGAACCCGGGTCCTCAGAACTGTGAGGCTGACGCTTTAACCAGTCGGCCACCGTGCCGCCTCTTTCCGTACCCACTGTATATATCTTTTCCCTTCTCCATAGGCGCTCAGGGAAAGCTCAATGTGTCGCTTAATGAGGAAAAGGCTTAACATCCACAAAATCCGTAATATTGAGGTTATTGGTTTGATATTTTCAGAGGTTGAAGTGGGCATTGCTATAGATGTCCACATAAATTTTGGTAACCAGTGATAGCAGTTTTCCGACATCAAGCGAGGTTAAACTTTTTTACGCTTATGTTAAGCGTTTTAATTTACACTGTCCCCTGGGCTACTCCTGTCAGTATCCTAACTCCCACTGTTGGTGCCAGTGGTGCGGATGCTCTTAATGATGAAAGAAATGGAACTTTACTTAACGTCAATATCTGCTGCTAAAAACAAAAAAAAGCTGTCAAAACCTGAACTTGAAATTGTGCTGCGATTTCAGTGTGTTTAGTTTTATTTAATCTAATTGTACACGTGACCCCTGGCATGATTTTGTGTTGTTTCTGGTTGTTCTCCTTGTTATTTGCTGTTGATGTAATGTTTACCTATTTTGTTGAATGCATTTTGCACTAATGGCATGTTTGACATATTGTTAACTAAAGATTGGGAAAACGCTTACTATCAAAAAGTGAGACCAAATGTCTCACGTTGTGGTTTTTCTATGGACCAAAACTAAAACACTAATTATGCTTTTCCTGATTATTATTTTTACAAACCTAATCACAAACTGTGTAGTATCGTGCTCATTGCTGCGTTGTCCCGCACTCGATTCCATATTCAATATATATTTAAATTTACACTATTTTCTGCTCCTTTCTCGTTTGATGATCAGGAAGCCCACATGGTGTATGACCTCTTGTCTACGAAAACAATAAACGATCTTTGGTCAATGTGAGCCATCCGTGTGTCGTGTGCGTGGAGAAACGGATAATCTCGGCTGTCAGGATGGGGAAGAAACAGAAGAAATCCGGGGAGGACAGGTAGAGAAAACATCCACGGGTGTCACCGCGGGGTTTGTCCTCGCTGACACACGGCGGCGCAGAGCCTCGGTGTGTTCAACCATTACGAAAACGTTTGTACCGTAGACTTCCTCGGTTAGCTTAGCAGCTAATTAAAGCTAACCACGAGTCGGCTGCTGCGAGAGTGCAGTTAGTACCAGGTAGTTGTCGAAATAGCCCATCTGAACTAATGTTACCCGATGAACCTGGGCGCTCACGGTTTGTGCTCTCAAGCCGCTCAAAGCCAGTCTCCGAGCTCTGTTGGACTGTGAGTGCTTGCTGGAAGTCAGCCAAGTTAGCCGGCTAGTGCTAGCATCCAGCTGGCTATCGAACGAAGCCCAAAAGTCACCTAAAGATTACAGTGGCACCTTGACTTACGTGTTTATTCGTTCCATGACCAATGATCGTTTCGGCCCCCCTTAAAACACCGTCTTTTTTTTGTTCTGACTATGTAATATCCCACTGTAATATAAGACAATGTAAAGAAATAAATTGGTTTTCTAAAGTATAATGAAGTCGAAAGTCACACAGTAGTAAATTAATGTGTTAGTGTGTGCCTTTAAGGGGCGTGCCCTAGTGAGTGACTACAGACGAAGGTGTTGTACAGACTTGCAATCACTTGTACGGCAAACTCCTTTAACATTGAACAGCCAGACTGGATATTTGTAATGCATTTTTTTCCTTGTCTAAAACAACATTTGAGAAATCTGTAACTCCATCCTTCCTTTCCAAACTTTGCATTTTGGATATCTGCAACGTCATTTCGCCTAGGACAAATCACATGACTTTTGCAATTCATGTGTTTATTAAGGATGTTCAATACAGTAAGCCCCACTCCATTGCTGGGGTTACGTTGCAGATCAGCGCTCAGCCCAACAGAACACGAATGCCTTTCTACAACCCCTCCACCATACCAACATAATTACAAGGGTGTAACCCAATTCGTTACAATATCTAAAAGTTTCATCTTCTCCAGGAATTCTCTGCGATGAAGGTGTTACCGTTGTGTTATCAACGCAGTACAGAAATTCTTCTACACAGTACACAGAAGTCACCAAACAGCCAGCCAGCGGCAGAGAAAACAATAGTGATGCTCTGATTGGCTTAATCAGTAGATACGGCTATTGATTGAGATGCGCGAGATTTAAACTCATAAGCAATGCTGCGAAATGCCAGCAAATGGCCAAATATACACTACGTGATAAAATAAATAACACCAAAAATAAAGTGTTTGCCTGTTCTCAATTTTCTCACTTGATGGGTGTCAAACTCATTTTTTACATGGGCCACATTGTAGTTATGGCTTACCACTGAGGGCCGTTATGACTGTGAAACCACATACTGTAACTGTATGATCACCTCATATTACAAATACAACAAATGCACATACAACAAATTGATAGCTAGTTTTGAAATCAGAAGCTAATGAAAACTGTTCAACTATTATTCAAAAGGGGAACTGGTAACAAAAAATACGTTGTTCTCCACATTATTATATGTGAAAGCAATTTTGATAGTTCAGCAAGAACCATGGTTTGCTTTCCTGGGCCACTTTAAATGATTTGATGGATCTGGCCCCAGTGCCTTGAGTTTGACACCTGTGCCTTACCTGGTTAAATTAAGGTTAAATAAGTGGTGGAGGCAGAGTAGTTTTCAGTAACAGATGAGTGCGTAATTGAAATTTGTCGAGAGCCAGGCTGCGGTCCTCCATACTAACCCTAGTACTCCGTAGCATAAATTATTTATCTTGCGCATTTTTTTTTATATGACAACAACCTGGATTTTTGAACAGGGGTGTGTTGACTTTTATATCCACTGTAGTTTAGTCATTCACAACCACTGTGAACCGGCACAGTAGTGTGCTCTGAGAATTCATCCAATTTCACTTATTGTGCCGAAAATAATTACCTTTGCTAGTAACATATAATGACAGGTTGAACAAGTAAATGCTCTTCCTTAGTACAATTAGGCTGTTGCCATTCATACAACAGAATAATAGCTACGTTTAACTAAGCAGGCCCAGATTTCACACGACACATACATTTTTTAAAGTTAATATAATAAAATGTAAGCCTAGATTGAAGATACATATCTTCATCAAGCATCCTCCAACTGCTTGTAAGGGGACTACTTTTTCCGGTTTGCCTGTGTTGCCGTCGCTGGTTGACAGTAATCCACCTATATGTCTGACAGTTTACTTTCACTTTTCACAACCTACATGTGTCTATGGAGCAGCGAAGTGTCCGGCCAACAAGGCGACAGAGTCCATGTACATCAGCGTGGCTCCGAGAGTACGTAAAATGCGCTGGACCTGCTGCCCAAGTTATGGATTAACAGCAGTTAGCCGTGCATCGTTAGCCACGGCGAGTCTGACCTGCGCAAAGTCAGTGAAAGTCCATCTTCGTCCCCAATGTTGCGTCCAATAATCTGAGTACTACGACTGTGTGCCAATGGTACTTTTTTCCAACTCACTACTATTGTGTGCATTCCATAACATGCCTTTGGCAACAGTGCTGAAACACCTGTAGTGTAGTTTAATGTAGTGTATACTTCGTGCACACTGTTGTGAACCTTGTTGCAGAGGGAGCGCTGGGCTGTCACGACTCTTGAGACAGTAAAACAAAAGTTGTGTTTTGTTTTTACCTATTTTGTTATCCAATTTCTAGTTTGCAGCACAGAACGTCTGCTACGGCGTTAACTATGTGTTTACGTTGTTGCAGTTTGTGGCACGGCAATTTTGTTTCCTAAACTCCAGAGTGTCGTTTAGTTTTTATTATATTTTAAACGGTAGCTATTTTGTTCGAGAAAAGTTTCTTAGTTTTCCACATACATAGTTGTTTAATTTCTGGTTTGCAGCACGGACCGGCGTCTATTATAATTATTTTATTTTTTTTCCATTTATAATAAGTGTTCTAAATAAATAGTAAATTGTTTTTATCACAAGCTCTTCTTTTCTACCCCCAACTCAAAAAAATCGAGTCGTATATCGAACCATGGATCAGTAATTTTTATACGTATCGAATAGTGACTTTGGTGTATCGTTACAACCCTAATCACAATAAATTTGAATATGGTAGAAAAGTTCATTGATTTCACTACTAATACATTACACACGTGGACAAAATTGATGGTTAATAAAATAAAAAAACACAGTGGTCACAGAAATAACTTGAATCTGACAAAAGTAATAATAAGTAAAAATCTAATGAAAATTAATCAATGCAAATCAGACATTGATTAAGACACTCATGAAACAGGCCTGGACAAAAATGATGGTACCCCTGGAAAAGATTGAAAATAATTTGACCGTAGGGAGATGTTCAAACAAGGTCCATCTATCCATCCATCCATTCTCTACACTGCTTATCCTCACTAGAGTCATGGGTATGCTGGAGCCTATCCCAACTCACTGCGGGCAGGCGCCTGGGTACACCCTGAACTGGTTGCCAGCCAATCGCAGGGCACATATAAACAACCAACCATTCGCACTCACATTCATACCTATGGGCAATTTAGAGTCTTCAGTTAACATACTGTGCATGTTTTTGGGATGTGGGAGGAAACCGGAGTACCCAGAGAAAACCCACACAGCCACAGGGAGAACATGCTAACGCCACACAGGTGAGGCCGGATTTGAACCCGGGTCCTCAGAACTGTGAGGCGGATGTGCTAACCAGTTTTCCCACCTAGTGTGTGTGTATATTTAATATACAGGGCGATTGAAAAGTAACTCCCTATTTTTAAGTACATGCAATTTATTTCTGAACTATAATTCTTACAAGAAATTAACATGAGAAGAAAGTGTATTGCATGGAGTTTTATTAAAAATTCAATATGGGCGCCCGCATTAGCCACCAGTTTCTCAAGCCGCCTGGGATCCGCATTAACTTATTTCACAAGGAACTCTCCTATTCGCCCTTCAAGATCTTCCAAAGCCGTTGGTTTGGTAGGATAGACTTGCTCCTGTAACCCACCCTACAGAAAAAAGTCACAGGGTGTTAAGTCAGGACTTCTGGCTGGCCAGTCATACACAAAAAAATTTAGAAAAAAATGACAACATATGAATAAATTATTTTAAAATGGGGAGTTACTTTTCAATCATCCTGTATATTATATATATTGAATTGAGCTTTTGACACTATTCTATTTTTTTTAGATGTACCTGTAAATAAATTCTGCTAGGGAGGATGGGGAAACAACGCTTTGAGCAAGTTGGCGAGTCAGCAACGTGTGTGTGTGTTCCAACAGAGGGACCAGAATGAGCAGGTTTATGTTGCTGCGAGTGTTTGTTTGACCAACTGATTTTGACTCCATCAGCACTAAAGAGGACGACATCGATGCTCTGGCAGCAGAGATAGAAGGAGCTGGATCATCAAAGGAGTCAAAAGGGAAGAAAAAGAAAAAGGGAGCCAAGAAGGATGACTATGAGTATGTGACATTCTTTTTTTCTTCATCTCACCCACACTGAATCATCACTAACTTGTTTGTTCGCTGCTGCAGTGAGGATGACATCCTGAAGGAGCTGGAGGAATTATCCCTGGAGACACATGGGGAACATGAGAAGGTAAAGCTGGCTTTAGCTGCTTATCACATTTGTCAGTATGGTTGCAAAATTCTGGGAATTCTCAAAGTTGCAAACTTTCTATGGAAATTAATGTCAATGAACAGGAATAAACCTGGAATTTACAAAATTGAAGGTTTGCTCTTAGGGCTGGAATTGATAAATGGCATTTCCGTTCATTTCAATGGGGAATGGTGATTTGTGATGCAAGTGATTTGAGTTACATGCATGGTCTTGGAACAAATTAGACTCATAAGTCAAGTAGGGCCTATAAATATTGTGTCGAGCACTCGAGTAAAAGGTGAAAAAAACAACAACATTATTTTTGTTTTATTACTAATATGCAATTTACTCTCCTTTACGAGGGATGAACTTCTATCCTTAAACTGCATATGTTGGTACTGGGTCAGGTATACACTACAATTTGAGACGACAAAGTCAGCCTAAACGGTTAGCATTTGCGATTAGCATTAGCACTACCGATTACAATTTTAACTTAAAAAAAACTAACTACCATTCTCCTCACTCATACAACATGTTATATGGACATTACACATCTAACAGTGTCTTAAAAATCACTTACAGATGCTCCTCTATCGCTTTTTGGTAGTGTTTTTTACTGGCCCAACACTGTGTCCGTCTGCAACAAATGTCCGTGCAGTAAGCATGGACAGTGGCCAAATGGTTCCAGTCGGCGCACATTGGTTCCGGGAGGTGCAAATATGCTTTTATTAATGGGTTTTTTTCTTGCCTCGAGGCAGACATTTTTGCTTCCACCAATTTTTGTGGATGACTTAGCAGAGTTAGCCGATTTTTTCCGCAGGGCACATATAAACAATCGCAGGGCATATACAAACAAACAACCATTCGCACTCATATTCACACCTACGGGCAATTTATAGTTTTCAATTAACCTACCATGCATGTTTTTGGAATGTGGGAGGAAACCGGAGTAACCGGAGAAAACCCACGCAGGCACAGGGAGAACATGCAGACCACAAACAGGCGAGGCCGGATTTCAACCCAGGTCCTCAGAACTGTGAGGCAGATGTGCTAATCAGTTTTCCACCGTTCCGCCCTGTTTAAATGTCATGCATTTAATTTTACTATTTTGCATGGATGTCTGCTTATAACAAAACAAAATGTTTCTGCTTTCTTGAACATTATTCTGTTCCAAAATACCCCAACTTAACTTCCCATGTTAACTCTCCGGAAATGTTCCATCCTTTGCAAACCTTTGTGTCAGTGGGACACAAAGGTTTCTTCACCGAGTTGCCTCCAACTTTGTCTCTACGTAGAAAGACGATGTCGCAGTGGATGATGATGTGGAGCCTCCTAAAGCAGAGAAGAAGAAAACCAGAAAGGGAAAGGTGCAGAGTGCCAGCCCTGAGGAAGAGGAGAAGAATAAAGCTGAAGCTGCAGATGATGAGCTGAGGAACGGACAGCAGAAGGAGGTGGGGAAGAGAAGTACTGCTAGTTTTGTTGATTTTTTTTTGTTTTTGTTCTGAACCTGCCTGTCGTTAATGATGTCATTCTTTCACCTAAAGGTGGCACCTGCTGCTGCTCCGTCCGGGTCAGATGAGGAGAATGGCTCACGTTCTCGCTTGAAGACCAAAGGAGGTAAGAAAGGTGCCAAGAGACTTTCCGGCTCTGACGAAGATGAAGGCACAACTAGAAACGAGCAAGAGGGTGAGTCAGAGGAAGATGAGGATTTCAGCTCTCGGAGCGACAAAAAGATTAAGAACAAAGGTAAAGCTGCAAAGAGCGAAGATGAGGACGAACAGGAGGAAGACAGTGGCTTCAAGATAAAGACAGCGGCACAAAAGAAGGCGGAGAAAAAAGAGCGGGAGAAGAAGAAGAAAGAGGAGGAGAGGCTCAAACATAGGAAGCTGAAGGAGATCAGTGCAGATGTAAAAAAAGAACCAGAGAAGAAGACTGCAGAGACCACACCCCCACAGGTGGTCCCAGTAGTGGACGTAGATAGAGATGAACAGGAAGGCGCAGAGCCAGCAGCCGAGGAGGGTAAGATATCGTCCTCTACGCACAATGCCGCACTCAGTGAAAAAGAGTCAAGTATGTTGTTTTTGTTCTATCAGATGAGGGTGACAAGAAGAAGAAGGACAAGAAGAAGAAGAAAGGAGAGAAGGAGAAGGAGGAGAAGGAGAAGAAAAAGGGACCAAGCAAGGCCACGGTGAAGGCCATGCAGGAAGCTCTGGCTAAGATGAAGGAGGTGTGTTGTTAAAAGTGTAGGCAAGGGCGCACGCTAAGTATTATTGTCCTCAGATATCAGAGCTGTTCTTCGTCTGTAGGAGGAGGAGCGTGCCAAGAAAGAGGAGGAGGAGCGGCTCAGGCGGCTCGAAGAGCTGGAGCAACAGAGGCTGGAGCAGGTAAGAAACCAGATAAACCTCCACTGTGGAGTTGAGTGGGTCAAACACCACACAATTTAAAAAAATATCACAATTTTAAGTTGGCCATGTAATATTTTTGTTCTACTCCAAAACTTACGTATAATAGTTGTCTGGCGCTGTAGGTTTGGTTCGCTTCCCGTAATAGTCTTTTTGCAGCATAATCCTAAACTCAGAAGATCCTGAGGCTTGTATGTTGGTATGGCTGTCACAATAAAAACTATATCGACTTATCGTTCGATAATTTTTCCGGACTCGTTAAATTGTCATTGTTGTGGTGAGCCGCCGGCGAGTTGTAGGGCTGTGTCATTAGCCGCGAGTGAGCTCGTAGAATGCAGGCAGACCGTTGTTGGCGCCGTTCAACACTCCACAGTCTTGCTCCATGTGCAGGGCATAGCAAACAACAGAGACACTTAAGGGAAAGTTAACTGTTCATTATGTTTGCTAGCCCGTGGACTAAGCAGCTAAACAGCTTGCTCCACTGCATCAGGGCCTCATTCCGAGGTTTTGTGTGTGTTAGTCCCCAATTAATACACACACGGGAAACTTAACTGTTTATTAAGCACACGTTATTCAGCCAGTAGTTGAGTATAGCGAACGTATTTGATTTGATTGGGAGCATTTGTGCCCTGCGACAGATGCACCATCTACAAAAATAGAGCCCTTTATCTATTTTTTTAAGTGTGAAATGTTTAGGGCTGGGCATTGTTAAGAACCTCACATAGGATGCAAATTCGATTCGATACTCCGTTAAATACTCCGATATCGATTCAGTAAGAAGTAGAAATACACCAATAAGAGTAAATTTGGACAATTTTGATGTATTTGTTTTTGATGCTATGTAAAAATATGTCCTGTCTCACGTCACATTTCTTAAGCAATAAAACATCTGAAAATACACATTTGCACTTAACTTATTGTACGTGTGAAGTCCAAACTTTAAAAAACATGACACTTGTGTACAAACACTGACAAGGTAAAATGCATGTAAACTTAATGTTTATTTCCTCTTGGAAATTGTAATAAAAAAGGTGCACAATAACTTATTAGCTGATATGAAGTACAAAAGTAAACAGATGATGACAGCAAAAAAGTAAAGTGCATGTACACTTAGTTGAAACAATATTTCTGAATGTATTAGGGTTAGGATTACTGCTATTATTGGCTGGGTTTTTAGGTAATTCCTAATGAGGTAGCATGTTTAAGGCATTGTGACAATTGCCAGTACTTTCTTTGTCAAACCCCATTCATTCATTGCTTGCCTCTGTCAACAAGTTTGCTATATTGCTCCCTGTGGGGCTTCCGTGGAGGGCGCTCATCTGCAGAACACTTGACCCTAATTCCCACTCGTTCGAAATGAAATGAGAAGTAGTAGTAGTTATGCACGTAGGGGTCAGTCGCTCTGAAAGTCCAAGCATCACATGTAAGTGTCACTCTTTCTGCAGACTTCAACAACAACAAAACCGCTGTCTTAACTCTGTGTACAGCTTGGGGATGGCGACTTCTAACATGTTTTCGTGTTGGTATTGCATATTGTGGTTCAAGTGTCCTTTGTCTATTTCCTGTGTTCCGGATTTAGAGTGGAATCCAAAATGAGACCAAACGTAAGATTTAAAAGTAGAGGTTGCTCGCTTTACACTGGCGCTGCCGCGATGCTTGCTTAGTCGCCGTTGTTGTTCTTGCTTGGTCGAGTGGGGCTTCCGCCAGTACAACGCGACTCACATGCAAAGTGTTCCATACTGGCCAGGAGGTGATTCGATTGGCTGATATTGAATTGCGGGGGGAAAAATTGCGATGCATTGATGAATCGATATTTTTATCTACCCCTAGAAATGATCCCAAACTTTGGACATTGTCTGTTGATGTGCTCTATCCTCCTGGCTCGCCACCTTATTTCTACACTGAGTTGGTGCGTGAGTCAGCAGTAACATTAGTCCGTGGGGCAAAATGATCACTGTAAAGCTTCGAAGCAAAGATGTAACTTCTACTTTGTTATCAGATGTTTCGAGTTATTCGAGTCATTGTTTCAGCCCTAAACATATGATATTTTTTTTAACGTAATAAAAAGATAGTTTTACTTTTGTTTTATGGTCTCTCCGTGGAACTCACGTTTTACCTCTTTGACACCTGGCAGGAGCGTCTTGATCAGGAGCGCAAGGAGAAGAAGAAGCAGAAGGAGAAGGAACGGAAGGAGCGTCTAAAGAAGGAGGGGAAGTTGATGACAAAATCCCAGAGGGAGGCGCGGGCTCGTGCTGAAGCCACGCTCAAATTGCTGCAGGCTCAAGGTATGTTGGCCAATCAGCTTGCTTTTCTCATAATTGATCACCAGCAAGTACTTGGACTGTCCTCAGCTGACCTGTGTCACTGTGCAGGGGTGGAGGTTCCATCCAAAGACTCTGTGCTAAAGAAGAAACCGGTTTATATGGACAAGAGGAAGAAGAAGCAGATCACTCAAACTCCAGAAGGTACGGCGAACCGGTTTGCTAGTCACAAATTCACCTATTCACGTTTCTTTTCTGTGGAACCTATCCTCAGCGATTCGCTGAAAAGCCCATTTTTGTGCTCTTTGCGTGATACTGTAAGATGGCACAAGACAGCGCCAAAGTAATGTGTCAACCAAGTATTGTTTAAGTGATACATCTGGAATAAGAGATGAACATCTTTGTCTGTCGAGGAGGAGCAGAGTTGTTAGTGGAAGTTATACAGAGTCTCGGTTGGATCTACATCTACGTGTGGATTTCCAATGCTTTTTTTTTTTTTTTTTTCAAATCAAATCATCTGTAAGCCTTTTATTTTTTAGGGTAATATTGTAAGCTTAGTGTTTTGGGATCATAAGTTTGTGGTGTATTTACAATTCAACTCTTAATATAGGCAATTCTAAACATTTTTGGTGGGGGCGTCAATTACTCGAAGTTATTCGCTATACATCACCAATAGTGGGGACCTCTTGAACGTCTCTTTATTTCTTGTTAGTTGCTTGCTAACGGCCTATGAATTGTGTATTAGAAGTGGGCGGTTGGGCACATTTAAAAAAAAAAAAAAAAAAAAAAGCAGCAAATTATTAGGGATGTCCCAATCAAATTATTATTATTATTTTTTTTAACGGTACGAGTCTTTCATTTAGGTATCTGCCGATACTGATTCCTGATCCCATACATAAAATAAATTGAGAAAATATACTAATAATAATAATATAATAATAATTTAAAACAAATAAACCAAACAAAAACGATACAATATTTAGCAATTAGCAAATATATATAATTTTGGTAATCGTAATTGACTTAAAACAGGAAACATTTTGTCTGATTTCATATCACCCAGTCAAGTGAAAAAATCATGTATCTGCTGTATCTGCTTTTTCTGCTGTGCGCGCCTTGGCCTCTTAGGGGCAGTATAGTGCGATGCATGCATGGAGCCACACGTTTGCAGTAAGCTTAAAAAAGAATAGCAGAAGAACTTGGTGATAAAACATTAACTTGTTTTTCACATTTTAGGAAGAATGTATGCCTGTGAGAATTTTTATATTTCCTGTCTGTATGTGTTACTGAAGGTAAATCCCTCCCTTGATCTCATGCTAATTCTAACTAGCCCCTCAATAGAGTTTTCCATTGACTGTTAGCATCAAGCTGAAAACGAACAACTGTGTCTTGATTAAAATGTACAATGTGTGTAATTATTTTTGTTGTGTTTTTAATTTTACAATAAACTACACCTTGAGTGTCATTAAACCGTTTAAAGCACGCTCATGGAGGGCTGACACTGTGTGTGTGTCAATGTGTGTGTGTAAAAGCGCACGCGCACACAAACACACAGTGTCTGCGTGTTTCTTTCCTTCACTCATACTGGTACTAAAAATACCTGAAAGGATACAAAGTTTAAAATAAGATATTGGCAAGATATTTGTACCCTTTGATTATTATAAATAAAACCAATCTTTTTCACTCAATCTCGATCAGCTGAAAATCACATGATCGAGTTTCCCGATTTTCGATCACATGATCAGATCGGGACATCCCTCCAATTGATCATCTCACTTTCATCAGCTCCTCTCCATAGTGGCCACAGAACTAAATAAACTGTCAACTCTAGTTGAGCTAAAGCACAGTGACAGTAAAGCATAAGTATCCAGATAATTAGATGCTAAATGGCACCACTGAGCACAAAAAGCTAGTAAAACATTGTCCTTGCAAGCAAGCGTATAGCACACAAAATGGAAAGTAAAAGAGTTTTGAACTATTTTATTATTGTAAAGTCAAAAACCTCTGATTTCAGCCCGTCAAATGTGAATAGTTTCTGATTTATTTCATCCTCAGTGAAAGCAAATTTATTATCTTTGTGTTTTAAACCAAACAACATTAATGGACATTGGCTGATTTGGAAAAAATGATCAACATTTTCTGACATGTTTCAATTCAAATTCTAACCAAGTTGTTAGCAAACTGTATATTTGTAAACCTAACTACGCCAACGGTTCGGAGTCACTCCAGAACAGTTCTCATTCACTTGTGTTCTCCTTACCAGAAACGTCTGCGGTGATTTTGCCAAAATCAGAGACGGCAGAACATGTTGCCCCGGAGACGGAGGCAGTGACACAGCAAACAGAGCCAGGTGAGAGGTAGGAGGTGTGTACATGTTGAGGATAGATGCGTCAAGATTTAACGTTGGTGGCTCCTGGCTTTTAAAAACATTTTAGAGGTTAAGGCAGATTTTGCTGTGGACGACTGGGAGGCGATCGCGAGTGATGAGGAGAAAGGTGAGTGATGACGCATGACTGGTTGGAAATGTGTGGTGTTCCTTGCAGCTGCTCATTGTTTAAGTTACTCTTTGGCAGAGTTAAAGAAAGTCCACATTGAGGTAAAAGAGGAGCCCGTTGGCCCACCTCAACCCACTGCCAGTGAAGAGGAGGAGGAAGAGGAGGAAGATGATGAGGACGAGGAGGAAGAGGAGGAGGAAAGCGAGGAAGCGCCGGAGGAAGAGATAGCGAAGCGGGTGGTCGTAGGTCAGGGGAAGAAGCAGCAGGCGAAGGAGAGTGAAGACGAGATAACTGAGAGCGACGATGATGATGATGACAGGACCAAAGAGGAGCGTCTGTACGATCGAGCTAAGAGGCGGATCGAGGTGAGTGTCCAAAGCACCTGAGAAGTGAGCGCTCAACTCTTTTCATTCATCTCTACGTGAACATTTGTGATCTTGTAGAAACGGAGAGCAGAAAACATCAAGAACATCGACATAAACAGGTTGAGAGCGCCGGTCGTGTGTGTCCTCGGACACGTCGATACTGGGAAGACCAAGATCCTTGATAAGGTACACGCTCACCGTTGATATATCTCTGACTTCTTGCTGACTCCTTTTTGTAGACTTGACTGGTTTTGACTATTGAGTAGTATTGACTTATCAACCAGAGGGCCATTTGTTATGTAGTGGATCACATACTGTAGCTCCCAGTCTGCCATTGAAGCTCCTTGGGAAGCATGGGAATTACAGCCTGATTGCATCGTGTTGCATTATGTACCTTTCTGTAAATCATTGACTCCCAACTACTGTGGCACAGCAGTGAGCCGTGAGAGATCATCAGGTCTGCACGAGGAAATAATCCAGTTGAACTTGATCAGCCAGAAAAAATGTTCTGGAAGTGAATTTCTAGCTGTTGGCAGCTCTGTAGTCCTAGTCATGAATGCAATTTTACTAATGATTGGCATAGTTTTATTAATAATTGGCGGGCTTTAATTCATTTTAGATTTTAATTAATGTAAAGCACTTTGTGTTGCGTTTTTTTGTATGAAAAGCACTTATAAATTCAGTTTGATTGGTAAGTTATTTCTGCTTGCGGTTTTCTGCCTTCGGCTCCCCAGTTTAATTTTTTGGTTTAGGTCAAGAATTGTAATTTTGGTGTATCACTACTTTTTACCCAAAAATATAATGTACAATCAAATCAAAGTACTTTTCTGAATGAAGATTTACTGGAAGTTACTGTGAAGTATGTGGACTCACTATCTAAGCAGAAAAGCCTTTGGCGGTGTCCAACCATCTCTGTTCAATTTTGGTGTCTCGGTATCATGAGATGGTCGCCAGTAGCCACATAGCAAGTATTTCAAGGTTCAAGGTGCTTTTATTGCCAATTCTTCTATATGCGTAACACATACAGAGGATTGAAATTACGGTACTCAAGGGCCTACGGTGCTACAAAAGACAGTACAAATAACACTAAACCACTAAAAACTAAACCAAAATAAAACTATGGTATATACAGTATAAAAAGTATTAATTGAATGTGCAAATATCAACGATCAGGTGACTTGTGCAACATAGTCAAGGTCAGAGAACCAAGGCAAATGGGACATAAATTAGATGACAAAACCCCAATGCTGCTTAAGTGGCTGGTGCGACCCTGAGTCTGGTGTGTGTGTGTGTGTGTGTGTGGTTGTGTGTTGAGTGTGTGTGCATGTGCATGTTTGTGGGGCGTCAAGAGTTTAGGTGGGCAGAGGACAGAAGAGGTAGAGGGGGCAGGGTGGGCATAGAGTTCAGATTCCTGACAGCCTGATGAATAAAACTGTCTTTGAGTCGGCTAGTCCTGGCCCGCAGACTCCTCCCTGATGGGAGCAGACTGAAGAGGCTGTGTGACAGATGGGTGGTATCCGCCGCTATGCGGAGGGCTTTGCAGGTGCGGCGGACGCTGTAAATGTCCTGCAGGGAGGGAAGAGAAGTTCCGATGATCTTCTCAGCTGCCCTCAACTATGCGGTGGAGTGTCTTGCGGCAGGATGCGCTGCAGGCTCCGTACCACACAGTGATGCAGTTTGTCAGGATGCTCTCTATGGTCCATCTGTAGAACGAGCACATGATGGGGGTTGGGGCTCTTCCTTCTCCTCAGCTTGAGCAGGAAGTAGAGACACTGGTGAGCTGTCTTGGCCAGTGATGAGGTGTTGTTGATCCAGGAGAGGTCCTCGGTAATGTCCACTGCCAGAACTTGGTGCTGCGCACTCTCTCCACCACAGCACCGTTGATGTTCAGGGGAGCATGATGGCAGTGCGCTCTCCTGAAGTCCACAATCTCCTTGTTTTTTTTCCACATTTAGGGAGAGATTGTTGTCCGTGCACCACCCGGCCAGGCGGCTCACCTCACTCGTGTAGTCTGTCTCCTCCCCGTTGCTGATGAGACCCACCACAGTTGTGTGGTCTGCAAACTTGATGAAGAGGTTGGAGATGTATGTCGGTGTGCAGTCATAGGTCAGCAGGGTGAAGAGGAGGGGACTCAACACACAACCTTGTTCTATTAAGCCATGTTTGTTGTTACTGGATTTATTTAGTGAGGTTGGCGCTCAGTGTTCTGAAACGGATTAATGACATTTCCGTACATTTCAATGGGGAAAGATGATTTCAGCTATGAGTGTTTTGCATTGCGTGTGGCCACAGAACAAATTAAACTGTTGTACATTCTTTAATAATCAAAATGGCTACCAAAAAAGGAAAAAGTTCAAGTCATTGTGCTATTAATTTTGTAAGTCAAGGTACCACTGTACTTGTTTTTGAGTGCAGATTTGTTTTCTTGCTATTAACTAATTTCTGGCTCTTGTTGCTCTCTCATTTGCACAGCTGCGACACACCCACGTTCAGGACGGCGAGGCAGGAGGAATCACACAGCAGATCGGAGCCACGAATGTCCCGAGAGAGACGATTGAAGAGCAGACGAAGATGGTGAAAAATGTATGAAGACAACACACACACATTCACACACACAAACACACGCACACATAAAGACGGTGTTGCGATGACTTCAGTGTTTGTTCATGTGTAGTTTGACAGAGACGGCATGAAGATTCCCGGCATGTTGATCATTGACACACCAGGACACGAGTCGTTCAGGTGAGAATTTGTATAGGATGCACTGATTTGAAACGTTAGCTTAGCGTTGGGCAGCTAAGAACAGTATCATTTTGGCCAGTCTAATTTGACAAACAAGTCCTTGTGATGCATGTGATCAGTAACTTGAGGAACCGAGGTAGCTCCCTATGTGACATCGCCATCCTGGTGGTGGACATCATGCACGGTTTGGAGCCTCAGACTATCGAGTCCATCAACTTGCTGAAGGAAAAAAAGTGTCCCTTCATCGTGGCGCTCAACAAGGTGACTTCCTGTCAGCCGCCGGATGTGTCATCTTATCAATACGGGCTAACGGCAATTCTGCTCTTCAGATTGACCGTTTGTACGACTGGAAGAGGAGTCCTGAGACGGATGTGTTGGCGACACTGAAGAAGCAGAAGAAAAACACCAAGGACGAGTTTGATGAGAGGGCGAAGGCCATCATCGTGGAGTTTGCTCAGCAGGTGAACATTGTTGGTGTTTATTAGGTTTTCAAAGGGTTGGGTTTCCAAATTTGAACATTCCCGTAATTTTGCAACCCTCGTCTTCACTGTTTTGCCTCCAAAAACAGGCCAGGATGCACCCGTGCGTTGTCATAATCTGCTGCTCTAAACTGCTATTCGTTGTTGATGTCCTCAGAGTCTCAACGCTGCTCTGTTCTACGAAAACAAGGACCCCAGGACGTTTGTGTCGCTGGTTCCCACATCAGCTCACAGCGGCGATGGGATCGGAAATCTCATTGGGCTTCTTGTCGAGCTCACTCAGACCATGTTGGCCCGCCGTGTCGCGCATTGCGACGAACTCCGGGCTCAGGTCATGGAGGTAAATGAGTCGACCTAAAGCACTTAACACACTGTAAAGACAGACACATGTTGATTTTGTCTGTGTTAGGTCAAAGCCTTGCCTGGCATGGGCACCACCATAGACGTCATCCTGATCAACGGGCGGCTACGGGAAGGCGAGACCATCATCGTCCCCGGAGTGGACGGACCAATCATCACACAGATTAGAGGGCTGCTCCTGCCACCTCCTCTGAAGGAGCTCCGGGTCAAGGTACGCAGGTTGTCGACACACCTGCACGTTACATGTTAGCTTGGACTTGGATCGCTTCCACTGATAACGTGTATATTGGTTTTTTTTAATGACAGAATGATCATAAAACATAACCCCATAACCCAAGGAGACCTTATTATTTACACTAAAGGTAGGGACTGCGACCACAATTGGCAAAAAAATAATTGCATTGTTGTGAGATCATTGACTGAACCGCAGACCGAATCCACTGCATAACCTCCAAGATACAACTTTTCAGCAAATTAAAAAAATTTAAAAAAAACTCCGGTTTCGTGCCACATCACAAAAATATGCGTGGTAGGTTGATTGAAGACTCTAAATTGCCTGTAGGTGTGAATGTGAATGCGAAGGGATGTTTGTTTAAATGTGCCCTGCGATTGGCTGGCGACCAGTTCAGGGTGTACTCTGCCTCTCGCCCGAAGATAGCTGGGATAGGCTCCAGCATGCCCGCGACCCTTGTGAGGATAAGCGGTACAGAAAATGGATGGATGGATGCTTGGATTTTGAAAAAGAGCAAGTACAGTCATCCCGCAATATAACACAGTTCACTTCTTGCCGGCTCAGCGCGTCACAGATTTTTTAAATTGTACAGTACAGTAAGTACAGTTACTCAACTGCATGTCTCTGGTAAGCATTGTTAGCTATAGGTATTGGTACTGTATAACTTGTTGGTGATGAAGGAATGCATGTAACTTTAAAATATATGGAAGTAATACCATAAATACTTGGTCGCTGCTTTGCTGATTTCAACTCTTGCGGGGGTAATTTGGAATGTAACTCCCGCGATAAACAAGGGATTACTGTATACGAGATGATTGACTGATTGATCAATCATCTCGTATATTGTATCACTTCAACATGCTTCTTGTCACCAGTTACTATTTTCCTCTTAGCCAGTACTTCAGCACCATTTTGTAGCATCTTAGAACATTATACAGTATATATATATATATATATATATATATATATATTATTGTATACAAATGAAATGAATACAAAGAACAATTTTATTTTGTGACTGTTATTGTTTTTGCCTCCTTAAGTCTTCATTTTTGAGCTAATAGATTATTTTTTGTTTTTTTTTAATCTATTAATTTTTTTTAATAGAACCCGTATGAGAAGCTGTTATTTTATTATTATTATAATTTTTTTAATGTATAATTATTAATTTTTTTAATAGAACCCGTATGAGAAGCACAAAGAAGTCTCCACATCTCAGGGTGTGAAGATTCTGGGTAAAGACCTGGAAAAGACGTTGGCAGGGCTCCCCCTGCTGGTGGCACACAAAGATGATGAAATACCTGTTCTAAGGGTAACAACGCACGCACACACACACACTCACTCAGTAGCTAATTTACAGAATCGACACAGCTGATATCTGCTGATGGTCTTGTCTTTAGGATGAACTTATCCATGAGCTCAAACAAACTCTGAGCTCCATCAAGCTGGAGGAGAAAGGAGTTTACGTGCAGGCGTCCACCCTGGGATCACTAGAGGCTCTGCTCGAGTTTCTGCGCACATCTAAAGTACCTGTGAGTAATGGTCTAGTTCTATTATGTCAGCGGTCCCCAACCTTATGAAATGAAATGTGTATGTATGTGTGTGTTTGTTTGTGCATGTAGTACGCTGGCATTAACATCGGTCCTGTCCACAAGAAGGATGTGATGAAGGCCTCAACCATGCTGGAGCATGATCCACAGTACGTCTGCTTCTCTTCTCATTTCATATCGAATGAGCTCGTGTCCACACTGATGGTGCTGGATCACCACAGGTACGCTGTGATTCTGGCGTTCGACGTGAAGGTGGAGCGGGAAGGCCAGGAAATGGCTGACAGCTTCGGCGTCCGCATATTCTCCGCTGAAATCATTTACCATCTTTTTGACGCCTTCACCAAGTACCGTGACGACTACAAGAAATCCAAACAAGATGAGTTCAAGTAAGCACGCGCATTTTGCTGCTCACGTTCGGTTTGTGGTTGTTGTTTGACAGCTACTGTGTGTTTGTGTGAGTTTAGACACGTGGCGGTGTTTCCGGTGAAGATTCGCGTCCTTCCTCAGTTCATCTTCAACTCCAGAGATCCCATTGTAATGGGCGTGTCAGTGGAAGCAGGCGTCCTACGGCAAGGGACGCCACTCTGTGTTCCCAGTAAAGGGGTGAGTAAGTTTTCAAAGGGGTGGAAAATGGCTGTTAATTTTATGGGAATTTAAGCTGCAGCATTTTGCAAATGTACAAATTGAAAACCGATGGACGTTTATGTGAATTGCTGGCTGCGATGTCGCGGGGCTCAGAGGAGAAAAAAAAAATCATCCATGGGGATTGCGATGCATTACGCTTCTGCGTTAGCCAATGGTGCACTCGAGGCGACCACAGCAGCGCGCCAACGGCCTGCTGAATTTCAGCAGATGCAAAGGCAGGGGTAATTGTCCTATCGCGGCTGCCAATCATTACACCGGGGTTTAGAGTCTGCCTGGACGACACAGAGTACCTCTCTGCGGCCCGTGAGAGAATTTGCATCGCTGGGAAGGAGCCGGGAAAGAAGGCACGTATATGATTGGCAGCTGAAAGTTACGCAGGACGGGGTTTTCAGAGCATTCAGCGACACACCCACGGTGCCTGAAAGCTTGAAACAACGTCTCAAATCTTGACCAGTTTGTATGTATGTAAGTTTGGGGAACGCGGCCATATATGTGTGTGTGTGTGTGTGTATATATATAAATATTTGGTTGTTTGTTTATATGTGCTCTGTGATTGGCTGGCGACCAGTTCAGGGTGTACCCCGCCTCCTGTCCGAAGATAGCTGGGATAGGCTCCAGCACGCCCGCGACCCTAGTGAGGAGAAGTGGCTCAGAAAATGGATGGATGGATATATATATATATATATATATATATATATATATATTGTGCATTATTTGTAGGATGAATCATCTCATTTTCAAGGGGGTCCTTTCAACAAGTATAATCACTAATATACAAAATAATAATTAAAGATAAAACAAAATCATAATGCGAGTACTAATCATGCACCCACTGCTTCCCTAAGCTGAGCCTCCCACCAACCAGCCAATATTTCATATGCATGTACATATATATTAATACATAATATAAATAGTGTACACAACATCAAGGCACAATATTTTAATAATTTTGTAATTGTTTTATTGTCTTTCTATTATTGCAATGCCTTGATTTTAGTGAGGTTAGAAGCCAGTCACAGTCATGAATGCAATTGGACTAATAACTTCTAAAATAATAGAGCCTGCACTCCAGCTGTGTGGGCGTGTCCTCCTCGTTTGCCCTGTGTAACCATCAGCTGTCAATCAAGTACGTGTTTTTGGCTCTGTGTGGCTCACACAACCAGTGTGAGCCAAGCTGACTTTCGCTTAAACGGGTAACTTTCCCGTATTGCTGTAATATGGTTGCACATATGACACAAATCTAAGTGAATCGGTGGGTGACTTCACAAACCGACGCCGTTCTGGCGTGCTTGCTGCCTTGTTCGCTTGCTAGGCAGTTCACTCGCGAGCTAGCACACATAACAAACCGTTATCTTTCCCTGCAGTGTCTCTGTTGTGAGGGCCCGCGCAGGGCACTGCTGTGGCGAGTTGGATGGGCCCCAACGCCAGATCGCGGGCGGCTCATAGCTAGACGCTGACGTGGGGTGGCAGAGCAGTCGGGTTTGCGGCGGCCTTCCCCCAAGCGCAACGCGGCGCACACGGCAGAGACACTGTTGCTCAGATAACACAAAACACACAACATTTTTGGGAAGATGCATTTTTTTGGGGTTGTAGGCAAAGCTTGATGGCCACCTGCACGCTGTAGTGGTAGAATTGGGTCAAGTTATCAATAAGTGGCAAGTACGCCGAATAGCCACTGCACAGAAAAAGGGCACTTGGTACTTAACTCTATATAGTGGGGGAGGTGCGACTCATGCTTGAGGCCTGGTTGCATTATCTGGCCTCGTTTTAGCCCTGTGCAAAAAATCCAGACAAATGAGAAGGTAAAAAAAGAGTTTAATGCAATATCACAGCAATTAATTGCTAAATTGTTCTGTCTTTGCATGTTCTCAACACTTAGTGTACCTTCAAGCATATTTAATGTAATTAGAAAGAAACCCGTGAAATAATTACTTTAATGGGTCTTTAAACAACAGGTTGAAAACAAGCGGTGCAGTGATGCGTAGAAAGACAATAAAACACAAATCCCCGTCATGTTCTTTATCGTCTGCAAAGAACTAATATTAGTGCTGTACTAGTGTGCTGAGAGGAGCTGAGAGGAGTGGGGCATCTCAATAAACATGATAGCCGTTTGTTTGTCTTACACTGCCCTCAGGTGGCAAGGTGGGCACACCAGAAAGAGCAGCACCATGGCCATTCAATTGATGGAGTGTGACAGACTTTTTATTTTTATTTTATTAAAGGCGGCACGGTAGCCGACTGGTTAGCACATCTGCGTCACAGTTCTGAGGTGGCGGGTTCAAATCCAGGCTCACCCGTGTGGAGTTTGCATGTACTCCCCGTGCCTGGGGTTTTCTCCGGGTACTTTGATTCCTCCCCCCCCCCCCCCAAAAAAAACATGCATGGTAGGTTGTTCGAAGACTCTAAATTTCCTGCAAGTGGCTGGCGACCACTTCAGGGTGTTCCCCGCCTCTCGCCCAAATATAGCTGGGATGTGCTCCAGCACGCCCGCGACCCTAGTGAGGATAAGCGGTACTGAAAATGGATGGCTGGAAATTCTTTTTAATTGTATTTATGTCATAACTGTTTTTTTTAGTACAATCCTATTTTCCCCTAATTAAAATACACGTTAAATTTTTTGGGGTGTTTTTGGGGGGAGAAGGCTAGAACAGATTAATGGCATTTCCATTCATTTGAATGGGTTGATTTCAGATGTGAGTGTTTTAAGTTACGAGCGTGGTCACAGAACAAAGTAAACTCGTATCTCGTGGCCCCACAGTGTGTGTTAATGTGTGGCCTATGTTCCTGTTAATGGGGTTTCAGTTTGTGGACATCGGTGTGGTCACAAGCATCGAGATCAACCACAAGACAGTGGACAGCGCCAAGAAAGGTCAGGAGATCTGTATCAAGATTGAACCCATTCCCGGCGAGTCGCCCAAGATGTATGGCCGCCATTTTGAGGCCACCGACATTCTTGTCAGCAAGGTGAGTCCACCTCACACCACTTTCGGTGTCATCATGGTGACAAGGTTATTCAGGACAAAATAGCAGATGCTTGAAGGTCATGAGGGTAAGGCTGGGCGAGTAAATTTTTACATTTTTTAAATTGAATTAAAATTTAAAATGTAATCGTGATTTTGATTTTGGCTTCCCACAATCATAAAAACATTATAATCGAAGAAAAACGAATCATGTGCCGCAGCGCGGGTTGTGTTTGCAAGTTCCTGCATTGTAAATGCACGCTGGACGCAGCGTGTTGCTTGTTGCAAGCGCGCGACGCATGTTCTTCTGCCTTCCCTGAACGTGCTTTAAGCGGTTTATTGACACCCCAGGTAGAGTTTACTGTAAAACTAAACGCACAACAAATATAATTACACCCATTGTATATTTAAATACAAGACACACATCGTTTTCGACATCGCCAGCTTGTGCTAACAGTCAATGGAAAAGCCTATTGACGGGCTAGCTGACATTGGCATTAGATCATAACAAATATTCACACACAAATGCTGTAGTAACACATACAGACAGACAATGTAACAATACTCACAGCCATATATTCTTCCTTATCTGTGAAAAATTAGTTTAATAAAGTTTTATTTATCCAAGCATTTTAGTAGTGATGTCAATTGTGATTTTTCACTAGTAGCAGTCGGGCTCCCCATTACTCTAATCCTATATTGTTGTGAGTGGTTTCTCCACATTATAAAATGTCTGGAATTAAAAGCTGAAATCTCACCTCCTATGCATCTTTTGACTTAAAACCCAAATAAATGTAGCAAAAATAAAGGAGTTGGGCTCAGAGTATATTGTGCAAAATTTTAGAATATCAAGTCAGACATACAGATTCCACTACACCAAAACTAAACAGAACACAGCGAACATTACAGATGTTTGAAATGTGGACCAAAGTGTCATTCTGAGAGCTAAACGCCGATTGACAATTGACAATGTTGCAGATCACCCGGGCATCCATCGACGCGCTGAAGAACTGGTTCCGGGATGACATGCAGAAGTCGGACTGGCAGCTGATCATGGAACTGAAGAAGACCTTTGAGATCATCTGAGCAGCTCGCACATATAAGGAGGCACCTCTTCCTGTCGTGGCACGGAATGACAGGTTTTTACCCGTGAGAAGGCTCTCATCCGGTGTGCCCCGGGTGAAACAGTGCTACTCTGAAACATTTCACTCTCAGTATTCCAACGTGCCTGTTGTCTTTTTTGTTCTCTGCTCCGATTCGTGACTGCTGTCGCTTCCTGTCTCTGCCTCCAAACGGACGGACACTGACGGTCTTAACCAGCCCCTGCTTTTTGGGTCTGCCAAAGTGCGTTATGGGACCGTAAAATACACAAGGAAACAGCAGTGGCGACAGTAGCCAGTTACAAAGACAACTCTGTTGATACCTTTTGCTGTGCGCTTTCTTGGCCATGTTGGCAGCGGGGGCAGGTGGACAGAGGACAACCCTCGGAAATGTTTTACTGAAGTGCTAAGTAATAAATTCCCATAAAACTTGTACAATGACTTTTTTGTGTGTGGAAATGCGTTTGTTCTCAATGAGTCGGCAACTGGAAAGTCCACAAAGTGCTGGCGTAAATGTATTTCACATCCTCTTGAGTTTCATACACGACATGAGGACTGGGGAAAAAGAAAAAACATGACTGCCTGTGTGAGGTTGTTTCTCCAATGAGTCATGGTGAATGTATTTCCTTTTGCCAGCCCAAAAACCACCAGTTTATGCAAGTCAAAAATTCGGAAAAACCACGTACACGTAAGATGCATTTTTGGAGTTATCGTTGGCTCAATGGCGGCACGGTGGCCATCCAGCCTTATAGTTCTGAGGATTGATGGTTGGAAAAATAGTTTGGTACCTTCTTTAGTAAAATGTTCACTGCTACCACTCTCAATTTATTAAAAATTTACATTTCGGGGTGGCCTTTTATTGTAGGCAACCACCAATCTCCAGGCCCTCTCTTAACGGCCCACATCAGATCCAGAGATATTACAATACAATACAAATTATACTCCTGCACTTTTTTGGAATACTTTCACTTTGAATACTTAAATGCATTTAAAATCACATTTCTTTTGATTCTTAAGTACAGCAAATTTCAGCCACACTTGTCAACTGTTTTTCACTTCAACTTTAAGTGTATGTTATGTGATTACCGTAATGAAATTAAGAGATAACGAATCCACTTAGATTTTGCAACATATGTCATTGATATAAGTATGTATGTTTCAAAATCCAGAAACACGGTCGCCATTTTCTTCCCATTTTTTTGGTACTCGGAAATGAGGTACGGGAATTTAGCTGAGGTCCACTAAAATCGTGATTTGTCATTGTTTTGCGCAAGTTAATACTTGTTGGAACAAATCCCTTTACCACCTCGTTTATAAAATGTTCATTTCGGTTGAGATTTTCTGTGGTTCTGACAAAGATGAAAATGTTCCTCAATTTCGGTGTCAAAAATCACACGTTAATAAGATTTGGTAATGACAGAAAACGATATGGTGGTGATTCATTTATTATTGTTTTGGTTTTCTGTGAAGTTTTGAAATAATTCTGGCGATTTGCTGGCTCTTAGTTTGATGATCAAAATGACATGCTCAGAATGCTCAAACGGACGCCGCCCTGTTTAAACATAACATTTCTGTCTCACTTGAGGCACATCTGGGCATTTCTCTCTCTCTCTCTATATATATATATCGAATATTTTAGTTTTATTGAATAATTGGGGCGGCACGGTGGGCGACTGGTTAGCACATCTGCCTCACAGTTCTGATGACGGGGGTTCAAATCCGGCTTCACCTGTGTGGAATTTGCATGTTCTCCCCGTACCTGCTAGGATTTCCTCCCACATCCAAAAAACATGCTTGGTATGTTAAGTGGAGACTGTAAATTGTCCATAGGTGCGAATGTGAGTGCGAATGGTTGTTTATTTGAATGTGCCCTGCATTTGGCTGGCGACCAGTCCAGGGGGTACCCCGCCTCTCGCCCAGAGTCAGCTGTGATAGGCTCCAACTCGCCCGCAACCCTAGTGAGGATAGGTATGGAAAATGGATGAATGGATAATTGAGTATTTGGATAAATTCTATTTTTGCTTGGTTAAAGACCAATTATGGCCGGATTTGAACCTGGGTCCTTAGAACTGTGAGGCAGATGGGCTAACCCAGGGGTCTAAAACCCACGGCCCGGGGGCCAATTGCGGCCCGTGGAATGATATTTTGTGGGCCGCAGGACAAAATTAAAGCTTGGTGTTAGTGCGGCCTGTGTGTTTTTTTTTCTGACATCCATCTTTTTGGTTTATGTTTTTTAACACTTGTGGGCTACCGTAGCTTAAACACGTGACGACAACACGAATTAGAAATGTAACATAATTCAGAATTATCACTGAAAGGAAAAATTATCCTGTCACCTAGCCCCACTCATGTCGTCTTCAAAACCTGCCGTGAAGAGAAAGGTTGACGATGAGCACAGAAAATTTCAGGAGTAGTGGGAGACGGAATATTTTTTTGCTGAGCCCAGAGGCATCCCGACGTGTCTAATATGCGCAATATAAACTTGGGGTGCACAAGGAATATAACATCAAACGTCATTACTCAACTAAACTGATATTGTTGCTATGTACTGAGTGAGATGATCGCTGAGACAGGAAAGCCATTTAAAGATGGCGAGTACATCAAACAGTGCATGTTACAGGCTGCAAGTATAGTCTGCCCGGAAAAAAAGGGTCAGTTTGGCAACATCAGCATTTCTGCCAACACAATGGCAGAGTGCATTTCTGACATGTCAGGTAATATTTATGATCAAGTGCGTGAAAAAGCTCAAGATTTTCATTCATTCTCAGTCGCTCTTGATGAGAGCACAGACGTCACTGACAATGTATGTCCGTGGTGTTGATGACAATTTTTAAGTGCTGGAGGAGATACTCACAATAATTCCAATGCATGGCCAGACCATGGTCAGGAGGTATTCCGCCAGCTGTGTGATGCCATTGCGGATGCCATCTTACTATGGAAGCATTTTGCTGCAATAACAACTGACGGAGCGCCATCAATTACGGGGAAGAAAAATGGACTGGTGGCACTTGTTCGAAGAAAACTGGAAGAGGAAGGCTTGGAAGAGGCCATTGCTCTGCACTGCATTATCCATCAACAGGCCCTTTACAGCAAATGCCTGAAGCTTGACAATGTGATGTCTGACGTTGTGAAAGTCATCAACAATATCAGATCCAGGGTTTTAAAGCACCGTCAGTTCCATGCTTTTTTTTTTAGAGGAAATAGAGTCAACATATGAGGATGTGCGCGACTTCACAGAGGTGCGTTGGCTCAGCAGGGGGAAACTTTTGAAGAGGTTTTTTTTAAGTTAAGGGCAGAAGTTAAAGCTTTCATGGAAAGGGATGGGGTGACTGAGTCTGGTTGAGTGAGAGTAAGTGATCCCAAATGGCTAATGGACTTAGCTTTTCTTGTTGACATCACACAGGAGCTAAATATACTGAA
This sequence comes from Phyllopteryx taeniolatus, assembly GCF_024500385.1. Classification (NCBI taxonomy): domain Eukaryota; kingdom Metazoa; phylum Chordata; class Actinopteri; order Syngnathiformes; family Syngnathidae; genus Phyllopteryx; species Phyllopteryx taeniolatus. The sequence goes on along the minus strand of NC_084502.1, from coordinate 29,429,445 downwards.
TAAGAAGTTACAAGGCCAGGGCCCACTTGTCAGTGTTGCATATGACAATGTCAGAGCATTCGCCACTAAACTTGTGTTATGGAAAGCTCAGCTTTCCCAGACAAACCTCGGCCATTTTCCCGCATTGCAAGGCACTCATGAATTCTGGCACAACATTTCACAGTGAGAAGTATACAGATACCTACGGGAAGAATTTGATCACAGCTTTGCAAGACACACAGATCCACTTTTCAAATGTTCGCTGACCCCTTCTCCTTCGATGTGGAAGATGCAGGTTGTCCGGGCTCTCCCTTAGAGATAGGGTGAGAAGCTCGGTCATCCGGGAGGATCTCAGAGTAGAGCCGCTGCTCCTCCGCATCGAGAGGAGCCAGATGAGGCGGGTGGGGCATCTGATTCGGATGCCTCCCTGGTGAGGTGTTCCGGGCACGTCCCACCGGGAAGAGACCCTGGGGACCACCTTGGGCAGGACACGCTGGAGTGACTACGTCTCTCTGCTGGCCTGGGAATGCCTCGGGTTCCCCTCGGAAGAGCTGGATGAAGTGGCTGGGGAGAGGGAAGTCTGGGCGTCCCTACTAAAGCTACTGCCCCCGCGACCCGACCTCAGATAAGCTAAGTTTTATTCCGAAAGGTATACCTGTATTTATTATTGTAAGGCACTGCAACATTATGCACAGTTCAAACTTGAACACAGTGCTTGACTATGGGAAATAAAAATGTACTTAAATCATGATTACATTTGAATGTTTTCAACAGAAATGTTAAATACAAGTCATACTCCAATGCAAATGTATAGCATCTATCCATCCCTTTTCTACACCGCTTATCCTCACTAGGGTCGTGGGTATGTATGTTGTTTTTTTTTTGAGGGGGGGATGTACACGGAAAAAACCCACGCAGGCACGGGGAGAACATGCAAACTCCACATAGGTGAGGCCGGATTTGAACTCGGGTCCTCAGAACTGTGAGGCAGATGTGCTAACCAGTTGGCCAGTTTGACGTGTACTGTACTTAAAAGTTGTATACAACTCAATTGTATTTGAAAAGTGAAAATTTACTGGATTTTAAAAGGTTTTAACTGGCTGTATGCATAACAACCTTCATTCTAATGTTTTGACTGTATGGTGTTTTAAATGTGAATTTGACTACTCTTTGTGAATCACAGATGTCATAAAGCCAATCAATTTGTCTTGATGAATATGTCCAATTACAGTTTATGTACTCACATTCCCGGACAGAAAAAAAATCGTTTTACTGGTTGAACGTTATGCTTGATTAATTTCTGACTTTTCAGAGAAGCCCAGTAAGACGGCTGAAATTGGGGGGAATTCAGTTTGACATCCCTCATTCACGTTCAAAATGGTGAGCTGACTGAAAATGAAAGAGTCCGCATTAAAGCACTTCATGATACTGGATGGTCTGTATGACAGATATGACAGGTGGTCTAATAAATCTGTTAAGCGCTCTACATTTGAACTATTTATGTTCTCATACTTGGTCAAATACACGCTGATTCTGATCTTGTCAGCGCATTCAGTTGCCATTTCGATTTTTGATCAAATACAATATGAATTTTGATGTTGGAGGAAATGGTTTTACAGCGATACACTAATAAGGGTAAAATTATACATCTTGATTCAAATGTTAGTACATTTCAGTCCACTGTTTTTTTTTATACAAATACCTGTACTTGTGCTTGAGTACAGAGTTTGAGTACTTTTGTCTTTTTGGCTGTCAGTTGGCATTGTGGATGAAAAGTCCATGAAGGTCCAAGTGAACACTGGCAGGAATAGCAGCCCGTGCCAGCTCCTCCAATGTCTTGGCGTCGAGCACAAGCATGAATGGCGAGGTGTTAGGGTCTGGTGAGATGACGGATGATAAGATCACACCTGCACAGAAGTTATGGAATCTTTAAAGTGTGTTCATCACGGCAAAACAACAACAAACAAACGAGAAAAGAAATTGAGAGTATTTCGTCAGAGAAGCTCACCGTCATCTTCGTCCACTGCTCCGGGTGACGCAACAAACACAGGTTCTGATGGGTAGCAGTTGTCCTGATGCCATTCCACATGGGTCCTGGCGACTGTGTCAAACTTGATGATCTGCGAGACAAATGATGATGATGATGTGACAGGTCCCTGATTTGATGTCTCTTTGGATGTCTTTGCTTCAGCAGTCCTGACCAGCGATAGCATTTCCCATTGAAATGAATTGAAATGCCATTAAGCCGTTCCAGACGTCCCTCTCAAAAAAATAAAAATACATCAATAAATAAAAAGTGTGTTTTTGAGAAGGAAGATAGCACTCTACAATGCTGTACTTCATAAAAACAGAGTAATAACACAACTAAATAGAATGCAAACAAACAGTTTGGGCATCAAGAGTTAAAGACCCTGTAAAGTGAATTCAGAGTTTTCTTTCTAAGTACATTATCTACTGAATATTTGCAGGTGTTAAAAACATCTGCAAAGACTGAGAACAATATAGAATTGTTGAGATATAGAGCCATGTGGACCGCAGCGACAGGTACATTTAACACCACTTTTCATTTTTAATCGATTGCACATTCCCAAAAATAAAACTTAAAACCGATAACATTAAACAATAACTAGTTGTAGTAACACTATTTGTTTTTCCGTCAAGACGCCTGCCTTTGGCAACGGATTTGGAACTAGGAAGCACACGAATTCCTCACATCTCGTGAAAGCGAGAAAAAGTATTTCAATTTAATGGACAATTGGCTAAATCGGACGAACCCCCATTCTATCGAGGTTCCACTGTACATAAGTAAAAATAATAGTTACAATTCATTTTACTCTCGGTTTCTGTATCACTACTTTTTTTTACTTAAGTACAGCCATTGAATCAGTACTTCTGCTTAAACCAAAGTCTTTATTTTCGTATTTGTACTTCTACTCAAGTACAGAGTGGGATTACTTTAGCGACCTCTGGCCCTGACCTTGTTTGGTTGTGGCGACCAGTCCACTTTTGAGCCATAGAAGTATCTGTACTTCTTGCAATTGAACTTGTAGTTGATGTTGGGCAACTCCAGACCTGGTGAGAGATCACACATACAGTAGATGGCAACCATTTATTTGATGTACTAGTAAGACTAATTCAATGGAAGAGTAATTTTTTTCCCCCCACTGCTAATGCCCCATTCATTTTTCTAGTATGCGGCATTGTCATACTCATGAGGACAAAGAGCATACAGCTGTAAATCCTGTTTGAGCATTTATTCAGTATCATTCTAGTACACTGACCTGTCTATGGTCTACTATGCTTTTTGTCCTCACAGTAAGTAAGTAGTAAGACAGTGGTCTACTAGAACGACAGTCTTTCTAGTCAAGTTTTTTTTTTCCACTACTGCCTTCTACTACTGTATGACATTTCTGCACACTCGTAGAACAACTATGTATGTTATGTATTTAATGTCACTAGTAGTACTATTAGAAAGCAGTTGTCAATTAGTGTAGTTTTACTGCACTAGTAGAATCCCTATCAATAGTGTTGCTTTCTCCACTACTGCCGTCCTCTACTGTATGACATTTCTGTGCAGTAGTAGTACAACTAGGGCGCACTAGTAGAACAAGTGTATCTTGCTTGTCAGGTTAAACTTTACACTAGTTGACTGAGTACTAATCGACATACTAGTGACATTATCTACTTGTCAACAGCTAGCACTTCAGTCGTACAGGTGTTACATCTGTGCGCTACTAGTACAACTAGTGAAGTGCTAGATGTACACTAGTAGAATTTGATATCTATCATATTAACAGTAGCACCCATTTGTCAACTAGTGCACATTTCTGCTGTACTGGTAGAACAACAAGAGCGCAACAGTCAAACAAGTACACGTAAGATAGTCAAGCAAACCTGTGCTACTAGTAAAGCATTCGATGTTAACCAGTAGAATATTATAATGTCACTGGTAGTACTAGTCTGTCCTAGTCGTTCTACTCGTGTGAAGAAGAGCATACTAGTAAATGGACAATTCAGTACACTAGTAGGATATCGAATAAATACACATTGGCATCCAACAAGTTGAGCGGTGTACGACTTATTCATCATGGCGACTAAAAGTGACCTTGGAACAGAGTTTCCGGCTGGCAGTAAACGTCACCGTCGTCCGTCATGATTGCTGTGGCAGTCGTGTCTGCAAGAGTCACCAGGTTGGCTCCTTTTGGTGAGTCCTGAAAAACATACACTTTGCTTAAATGGGGTGAATACTCAGAGAGATTTAGAGATTGCGGTTTCATTTCTTTTTCATATTGACTTTAGAACAGGGGTGTCAACCTCATTTTAGTTTGGAGGCCACATTCACCCCGATTTAATCTCAAATGAGCCGGGCCAGTATATTTGTGGCTTAATACAGTAAGCTAAGCTATAAATAACAACCCTTCCCAAATGTTCCCATTGTTTTGGTGCCAATAATTACAAGTACATTCAGAAAATATTCACATTTATTTATTATTATCTCGCTGCAAATCATATGAGCAATCAGAAATTCCTAAACAAAATGATAGCATTTTCAACAGTATTATTCATCATTTTTGTATTTTTTATTTTCACAAGTGAAACTTACAGATCAAAGTTTATCTACTGTATATACAGTGTGTACCGTTTATACTGTAAAACAACTCTGTTTAATGCTGTTTTTGGAAGTGTTGTTACAAGTAGAAATCGTTTTCAATTTACACAAATTTACGTATCAATCTGGAAATCATGACCTCAATCACACCATACAAACTCAAGTGGGAGCTATTCAGAAACAACTGTGCAGTTATCCACTTACTTTGTAAATGGATACGTAAAAATACACACAATTCTACTTCCCTTGCGCCTTACCTTGTTGACATGCAGCGGTAGGACGAACCGCTGGCTAACTGGTGGCGAGGAGTTGGAGTTGACCTCAATGAAGCTGCTGGTATTCATCCTCAGAATCTTCATGTAGAACATATCGTAGAGATTGCTGTCCTTATAGGCAATTAGGTCGAACACCACATGGTCATCAGTCTCGTAGGCATTAATGTGATGAAAGACCACCAGGGCGTCACCATAGAAACAAGTGGAAACCCTCTTCCCGGTCGTCCGGCTGAAAAGGTGAAAGAAGGTCTAGGAAAAAGTAGAGGGTCAGTTGCTGGTTAGTGTGAGGGCGATGGCGTCCAGATGCATCCACATACAGGGTGGTCCTTGTCGAACTTGAGGCAGCTTCCCCAGTTAATGCCACGGAAATAGGCGGTCGCCAGTTTGACAACGTCCACTTTGAACGGTTGCTCCACGAATACGATGAAGTTCTCAGTCATGCCAAAGCTGTGGAAGTAGCTTGGGAACAGCTTGGAGCGAAAAGGAAGTGAGCAGATCTGTTGCACCTGCCGCAGGGCGGGGTTCTTCTGCCCAGGACCTGAAATGAGGGACTCCTGGTAAAGTTGTTTATTGTTGGTTCTCACCATGATGTCTATTTTGCCCTCCCTGAGCCATGTTTACGTTTGGGAGATTTCAAACGCTTCTTCAAAAATGAGTGCTTTGGAAAGTATTTTATTGCCGCTCCCAGTTGAAGTTTCCTGTAAAACTGAACATCAGAGAATTACATGTTGAGTAATTAACCAAGCCACGTAGCTTTGTCTTAGACTTTGTCGGCAGCCGTGGCCCAATGGTTAAAATGTTACTGCATGCCGCTAAAAACGGACACTGGGCCGCAAATGCCTCTACCCGTAGTTTGGACACGCCTGGTATAAGATATCAAATGTGATTGAGACTACCTGACGCATCAGCTGGGACTTTAAAGATGACATACTTTGGTGGACCAAGACCTATGATGGCGGTTCCCATGTTGTATGTGTTGCCTTCATCGTCATAGTGAGGGTGAGCTGTTGCCAAATTGATAGCAATATGGTTCCTGTAGTTGATCTGAAATGGGTTCGGGGTTCAAATGACATTATTGGACAATATTGAGCAGAATCTGAAAGAGTTTTGGATTAAGACTCACTCTTCCTATGGTGTCCAAAGTGACAGGATCGATTTGGTTGATGTAGTTGATTTCAGAGGAGGCGTAGTAGTCCTGACCGTAGCGAATGATGTTAATCATGTTGTTGTCTGTAAAGTCGGGAATGATGTTGCTGAGATGCGTGAATACCCTGGCGAGGAAGAGATGTTTGGTGTAAAAAACACGTTCATGAATAGACACTAAATACAGCAGTACTTTGACATACGAGTGCCACAACCTGACAGTTTTTTGAGTTATATGCCGTTTTGTTTTTTTGCTTTGTGTTGTGAGCAGAGCTCGATTCTGATGCCCGCCAAGCCGCCATTGGTGGGTTCATTACCACCGTGGCGGGTAGCACAGCCACTCCCATTAGCCATTTTGGCGGGTTGAATTGTGTTCACTTGTTTGGACTGCGCCAGCACAGTGGACGATTGATTAGCACATTCCCCTCACAGTTCTGAGGACCCGTGTTGAAATCTGGCTTTGCCTGTGGGTTTTCTCCGGGTACTCTGGTTTCCTCCCACATCTCCAAAACATGCCGGTAGGTTAACTGAATACTCTAAATTGTCCGTAGGTGACTGTGAATGCGAATGGTTGTTTGTTTGTTGCTGTCTCCGTTGATGAATGCAAAGGGTTCCGTCAGAAAGGGCATCCGGCTTAAAACTTTGCCAAACAAATATGCCCCTTTTTAAGAACAAGGGTGATGTGCAGAGCTGTGGGAACTATAGAGGAATAAAGTTGATGAGCCACACAGTGAAGTTATGGGAAAGAGTAGTGGAGGCTAGACTCAGGACAGAAGTGAGTATTTGCAGGCAACAGTATGGTTTCATGCCTAGAAAGAGTACCACAGATGCATTATTTGCATTGAGGATGTTGATGGAAAAGTACAGAGAAGGTCAGAAGGAGCTACATTGTGTCTTGGTAGATCTAGAGAAAGCCTATGACAGAGTACCCAGAGAGGAACTGTGGTACTGTATGCGGAAGTCTGGAGTGGCAGAGAAGTATGTTAGAATAATACAGGAAACGTACGAGGGCAGCAGAACAGTGGTGAGGTGTGCTGTAGGTGTGACAGACGAATTTGAGGTGGGATCAGCCCTGAGCCCCTTCCTATTTGCAGTGGTGATGGATAGGCTGACAGATGAGGTTAGACTGGAATCGCCGTGGACCATGATGTTTGTATATTGGTAGAAGGATGATGATGATGGAGCTGCCAGGCAAGAGAGCTAGAGGAAGACCAAAGAGAAGGTTGATGGATGTTGTGAGGGAAGACATGAGGGCAGTTGGTGTTCGAGAGCAGGATGCAGGTAACCCTATTACATGGAAAAGGATGATGCGCTGTGGCGACCCCTAAAGGGACAAGCCGAAAGGAAAAGAAGAAGAATATATATATGTATATCATCAGCCACTTTCTATCCACTGCAGGATGAAGGCCTCTTCTTAACGTTTCCAACTACCACAGCAGTTTGCAATTTGTTGCCACTGTATTCCGGTGTGGTTAATAATTTCATCTATCCATCTACCCTTAGTTCTTTGCCGGATTTGAAAAATGTGCAAATAATTTTGACACATATGTCTCCCCATAAATGCGTTGTTACTCTTTGCCAATAAATGACAGACAACTGTATATTTGGTCTCCAGGAACTTCACTGGTCTTTCCTCACATAAAAAACTCACAATTGGTTGGTATGAATACCTTGGCTAATATTCTTCCCAAACTTTAACAGCAGCTACTCCGTTCAAATCTATACTCCCTTGTATGAAGTCAAATAAGATGATCCATGTTTGGATTATTTAAAAAAGTTATCAGTCAACACCTTTTCACTTTCTATTGTTTGCTTCAGCATTTACTTTTGAGTTGCTTGCAAATACCCAATGTCTACAAATGGAACTTTTCAATAGTTAGTAAATAGGACTAGTTATTTCATCTAGCTTTACTCATCCATCCATTCATTCTCTGTACCGCTTTATCCTCTTGACTGGTCACTTTAGGATGTCCTGCAGCTAATTTTAGCTGACTTTGGGTGAGAGGCAGGGCACACCCTAAACTGGTCGCCAGGCAATCATAGGGCAGATGCACTGTAAAAACAACCAATTCACACTCATATTCACACCTAGGGACAATTTAGTCTTCAATGAATCTACCTTGCATGTTTTTGGAATGTGGGAGGAAACCGTGGTACCTTTAATCAAAAAATTGCTAAACACGTGCTAAACGGCCAGCTGGAGCCGCATTAGGCCGCACCCTTTAAACGCACATATCAACCACTCAAATTTACAACAGTGTCTGTGTTACATTCGGCATATTTACACTTTACAAACTAATTTATTTCTTTACATTCTCTGTTTTATTAGGTTTTTATATTAAGTTTTACAAAACAGTGGTATTTTTCGTCATTAAGAATATAAAAAAAAAACAACTGTTTTTGCGAGGGCTAGAACGGATTAATGAGATTTCAATTCATTTCAATGGGGGTAAATTATTGGATATGATGTACCACCGTAGTTCCGTAATGTACCTGGAGAAGATGTTTTTGCAGGGGTCGGGATAGACCATGGTGCCAAACTCGGAGACAACAATCCGGTCAGCCTTAATATTTTTCTTATAGGTGTGGCTCTTCAGGAACTTGCTTCTGTAAAACACCTCACCTGGAGAAACAAAAATCACAGCATCAAGGGGAGCAGCAGCATGAGACCCATGCCAACACAATATTGCCATTATGACGTCAATGCAGTTAAACACGTCGTCAGAAGGACTGACCTATTTTACAACGTAAATTTTATGGAGCATTAAATGTATTGCCGTGACAATTTAATCTGCACGAGGGCCAACAGAATCAGTAGCGCTGGCCCAGCTCTGGTATGGTAGCTTTTATTGTCAATCTGCAATCAATAGGCTTTAGTAGTTTCTGTGCGTTTTCCCACAGGTCCCTGTCCATCCAATGTTTGAATTCTTATACTTGAAGAGTGAGGCTACAGGGAGAAGAGATAGCAAGGGTGGAGGACTTGAAATACTTCGATGGTTTGGACACGTCCAGAGGAGAGAGAGTGAGTATATTGGTAGAAGGATGATGAGGATGGAGCTGCCAGGCAAGAGAGCTCGAGGAAGACCAAAGAGAAGGTCGATGGATGTCGTGAGGGAAGACATGGGGGCAGTTGGTGTTCGAGAGGAGGATGCAGGAGATAGGCTTCCATGGAAAAGGATGATGTGCTGTGGTGACCCCGAAAGGGGCAAGCCGAAAGGAAATGAAGAACCAGAGGTGTGGACTTGAGTGACATGACTTGGACTCGAGTCAGACTCGACTCATGAATTTGATTACTTTAGACTGGACCTGACAGTGTGTTAAAAGACTTGGATTTAAACAGCAATGACTCGTGACTTCACTTGGACTTGAACCCACTGACTTGGTACTTTGATCAAAGAACTGAAAATCAAAATGTTACAGTTTTCTGTTTCTATAGTTACAGCATATGCGCAACTTACTGTTTTACTCCAGGAAAATGTGATATTTGACAACATAAAGCTGAAAGTCTTAATGATTTTTTATAAGGTCAAAAGTGTACAAACAACAAAATTTCTAACGTTGTTAATTCTTACTATATTTTAACAGTCAACGTCTTAACAAGCGCACTCCAGCAGACGACTTGACTAAGAGGTCATTATTTCACACGCCACCTAAAGTAATGGTTTCATTTAAAAAAAAAACAGTTCATCCATCCATCCATTTTCTCTCCCGCTTATCCTCAACATACGGTAAATCAACAATAAATGTGACAGCTAAATACGGTATGTGTATACATTCCAAGAACCACTGTTAACATACACAAAAACGACGGTGACATTTAACGAAATAATAAGGACGGTAATTATTGAAAAAAAAAAAAAATCCACATTGCATTGTGGGAATCGTGCGGCTTGGCGTCACGTATGCTTGTTTTCGTTAGCAGCTAGCTTTGTGAGCAATCGCGCAAATAGTTACACAGTGGGCCGGCCGTGCGCTGTCTGGATTCCTGTTCATTACAGTCTGGTTTAACGTGTTCTCAAGAATCAGTCTAGTATTTCTTTTTTTTAATCACTTAATTTACCGATTGCTCAGCACGCAGCTAGCATCTATTCAACCTGAAACTAAATTTTGGATTCTCATATTCTTTTTTTGTTTGGCTCTTTTTGACGTAATATTCTTATGCAGTGCCCCCTCGTGTTCAGACTGAGATAACACAGTTGGATAAAACTGTACCTTTATAACAAGATGACAAAATTGTGTTCCTCTTTTTCTTTTTTTAAATTAATGCCTTATGTTTTTGATACTCACAAGAAATGCCATGTTTAAACTGAAAATTATTTATAGGAAGCCAATTGGTCGTTCATTTGTAAAGTGAAATGTATCATTTTCTCTTGTGCATTCACAATTGCTATTGAACCAAGTAAAATATATATTTTATCCTAATACTTGATTATTCTGATAGAATTGTCAGTAGAATACTCGATTACTAATTGCAGCACTACTGGTCATTTTACACTTGCGACTATGTGAGTCCCGGGATGCTCATGTCATAGAAACAATGAGCCCGAACCCTGGAACAATGAGTCCCTGCAACTTATTATCACGGAATACTGATACAGTAATCCTCCGCTGCATCACGGTTTTTGCTTCACAGTTCCGCTATATTGCTGATTTTTATTACAGTTCTTACTCTTTAATCTTCAATTTTTCATACTGTTTGTACAACCCCAATTCCAATGAAGTTGGGACATTGTGTTAAACATAAATAAAAACAAAACAATGATTTGCAAATCGTATTCAATTAAATATAGGTTGAACATGATCAACTTTATTGTTTTTAGCAAATAATCATGAACTTAGAATTTTATGGCTGCAACATGTTCCAAAAAAGCTGGGACAGGTGGCAAAAAAGACTGAGAAAGTTGAAACACCTGTTTGGAACATCCCACAGGTGAACAGGCTAATTGGGAAAAGGTGGGTGCCATGATTGGGTATAAAAGGAGCTTCCCTGAATTACTCAGTCATTCACAGGCAAAGATGGGGCGAGGTTCACCTCTTTGTGAACAAGTGCATGAGAAAATAGTTGAACAGTTTAAGGACAATGTTCCTCAATGTACAATTGCAAGGAATTTAGGGATTTCATCATCTACGGTCCATAATATCATCAAAAGGTTCAGAGAATCTGGAGAAATCACTGCATTTAAGTGGCAAGGCCGAAAACCAACATTGAATGCCCGTGATCTTCGATCCCTCAGGCGGCACTGCATCAAAAACCGACATCAATGTGTAAAGGATATCACCACATGGGCTCAGGAACACTTCAGAAAACCAATGTCAGTAAATACAGTTCGGCGCTACATCCATAAGTGCAACTTGAAACGCTATTATGCAAAGCAAAAGCCATTTATCAACAACACCCAGAAACGCCGCCGGAGTCTCTGAGCCCTAGCTCATCTATGGACTATTTATGGACTGATGAAAAGTGGAAAAGTGTTCTGTGGTCCAACGAGTGCATCCATCTATCCATCCATCCATTTTCTGAGCCGCTTCTCCTCACTAGGGTCGTGGGCATGCTGGAGCCTATCCCAGCTATCATCGGCCAGGAGGCGGGGTACACCCTGAACTGGTTGCCAGCCAATCACAGGGCACATACAAACAACCATTCACACTCACAGTCACACCTACGGGCAATTTAGAGTCTCCAATGAATGCATGTTTTTGGGGTTTGGGAGGAAACCGGAGTGCCCGGAGAAAACCCACGCAGGCACGGGGAGAACATGCAAACTCCACACAGGCGGGGTCGGGGATTGAACCCCGGTCCTCAGAACTGTGAGGCCGACGCTCTAACCAGTCGGTTACCGTGTCGCGGTCCACGTTTATTGAAAAGGTGATGTAACACAGTGGGAAACATGACCCTGTCCAAGCTTTTTTGGAACGTGTTGCAGCCATAAAATTCTAAGTTAATAATTATTTGCTAAAAACAAAGTTTATCAGTTTGAACATTAAGTAGCTTGCCTTTGTAGTGTGTTCAATTAAATATAGGTTGAACATGATTTGCAAATCATTGCATTCTGTTTTTATTTATGTTGAACACAACTTCCCAACTTACAATAGTTTTGTGTTATCTATTAGTCTTGCTCTCTATCAATATATGGGTTTAGGCCTGCCATGATAATTTTTTTTAGGACAATATATTTTCCCCCAAACTTTCAAGATAAACGATAGTATGTGATGTGTTTTATGCCGCTGATATAATGATATTAGAGCATAATAAAGACTTGTACACATAGAATGGGTACGGAAAGTATTCAGATCCCTTTAAATTTTTCACTCTTTGTCATATAGCAGCCATTTGCTAGGTGTAAGGTGGACGCACATTCACAAAGCTTTTTGTATCCCTCATCATTTATCATCATGTGTCTAGGACGCTAGATGCACATCAAATGAGATCCAAATGCAATGCAAACTTTTTTTCTCCATACCCACCGTCTTTGAAAGTGAAGCTGTGAATAAGGGACATCCCATCGAACCAGTGGTTGTACTCCGAGTCACCCACAGAAAATAATGCAGGCCCGTTCCTTATCAGCGTGCCATGCAGCCATGTGGGCACACAACCTGCAAAGAGCACCTGTCAAAGGTCTTCGTCTGGACTATCACTAACCATGAGGGCCAATACAGTCAACCGAATCACGAGACACAGTTGAGCGATCATTTTCTCAATAGCGATCACAGTTGGATTCTCTAGGACAGTGGTTCTCAAATGTTTTACTCAAAATACCACCTAATATAATACTTGGCACATTAAGTGTTCAGCAAAAACGGAGACAGAGGTTTTATTGTTAAATAGAATGGTTAATAATACTGTAAGTCACTGTAACAGCATGGGCAGTTTCTGCATTAATACTGTGCTTAAATTGAGCAAAATTAGAAAAACTTAAATAATGCCTGAATTCAAAATGTGAAACATAAAATTTGAATTAAAACACCTGAATATTTAACAAAACAATTCCTAAAGATCAATTGCAAATGTATTGAACTTGAAAGTTAAATACGACTGAACTGTGCTAAGGAAGTAATTATTTTTCTACCACCAGAAAGAGCCCACACTTTGACAATCACTGCTCTAGGAGCTTAGAGAATCCCATTTACATTTTCATGATATAAAAGGAGACATTAATTGCCTTTCTTTTTCCCCCTCACCTTTCACTTGAGCTTTCACAAGCTCAGGTGTCTCCTTCCCATTCTGAATAAATAATGACTGCATTTTATTTTCCCGGTGCTGCTGCAACTCCACCACTGAATGAACAAAACACTTTAAGCGCGCCTCCACTTATCTGTCTGTGAGCGTCCTGTAAACGTTACATAAGAGCTGCTGGGTCATCACAGAATTGGACAACAGTTTCAGTTATGTGTGTGCTATGTGTGGTAATGAAAGCAAAGAATCAGATAAAGTGGACTTCAGACTCTTGTATCTCTAATTAGTTAAATCTGTTAATGGCTTTATAGCTGCTCTTATCAACATCACATGCAACACGCTTCCTTTGACCCTCTTTAATATTGCGAATGCTGACAAATTCATGCAGAGGTGGCAAAAGTACTCACACACACTGTAGAACTACACAGTCGAAGTAGAACTACCTGTGTAAAAACATACTTTGGTAAAAGTAAAACAACTTATCCCAAACATCAAGTAAAAAGAACAGACGGAAATGTACTTCGGTACATAAGTAAAAATGATTGTTGTTGGGTTTTTTTTTTTTTTACTGTATGTACAATACAATAATTGGTTCACTTCACATTCCACCATGTCACTGCTGTCGTTTCTCATTTGTTGCCTGCACCACGTTAAAAAAAAACCAAGGTGGGACAGGGGCAAAAAAAGACTCGGAAAGTTGAGGAATACTCCAAAAACAGATTTATAGAAAACAAGTTAGTGTCATGATTAGGTATAAAAGGAGCATCCCCCGAAAGGCTGAGTTGTTCACAAGCAAGGATGGAGTGAGGTTCACTACTTACTGAAAAACTGCTTGAGCAAAGAGTACACCAGTTGAAGAACGATGTTTCTTAACATACAATTTCAAGGAATTAAGGGATTTCATCATCTCTGGTTCATAATATCATCAAAAGATTCTAAGAATCTGGAGAAATCTCTACACAGACGCAGCAAGGCTGAAAACCAACATTTAATGTTGGTGACATTTGATCCCTCAGGTGGCACTGCATTGAAAACCGGCATCATTGTGACAAGGATATTGTCACAAGGGCTTAGGAACACTTTAGAAAACCATTGTCAGTTAACACAGTTCGTCTCTACATGTAAAAATGCATGTTAAAACTCAACCATGCAAAGCGAAAGGCATATATTAACAACACCCAGAAATGGCTCCAGCTTCTTTGGGCCTGCGCTCATCTAAGATGGACTGGCACAAAGCTGAAAAGTGTGCTGTGGTCTGACAAGTCCACATTTCAAATTCTTTTTGGAAATCATGGACGTCGTGTCCTCCGGGCCAAAATTGTTATCAGCGTAAAGTTAAAAAGCTAGCATCTGTGATGGCATGGGTAACTTGCGTATCTGTGAAGGCATCATTAATACATACAGGTTTTGCAGAAACATATGCTGCCATCCAACCAACGTCTTTTTCAGGGATCTCCATGCTTTTGAGCAAGACAATTCCAAGCCACATTCTGCATGCGTTACAACAGCGTGGCTTCGTAGTAAAAGAGTGCGAGTATCCCTATGAAAATGTGTGGCGCATTATGAAGCACAAAATATGACAACGGAGACCCCCGACTGTTGAGCAAGTTAAGTTGTACATCAAGCAAGAATGGGAAAGAATTCCACCTACAAAGCATTGACAATTAGTGTCCTCAGTTCCCAAACGCTAATTGAGTGGTGCTAAAAGGAAAGGTGATGTACCGGCACAGAAGGGATACAGATCCTCCTTTCTGCTTGACCTAAGAGCTCAACAGGACAAAAAAAAAAACAACAAAAAAAGGGCAAGGTGATGGTAACAGTGGTAAACATGCCCGTGTCCCAGCTTTTTTGGAACGTGTTGCAGGCATCAAAGTCAAAATAATAACATACTAAATAATAAATAATAATAAATAAAATACTTGCAAAAAATGCTAACAGGGCTAGTAGGTCGGCTAGAACCTGCACTATCAGGTGTACCCTCCATATCTACAGTTTACAAACTATTCTCTAATTGGTGGACACGTCCCTCTCGCAGGGAAAGCCTCTCAAGGAGAAGTGGTACGTTTATTTGGTCGGCGTTTTGGACACCAAGTCTGTGGGATAGCTGAAGAGCCTTGTCGGTGTCTAGCAGTGGTGCGGCTGAAGCTAGCAGCCTTGAAAACAGGGCAAAAAAATACAAAAATAAATGAAAACAGGGCTACTGTGCGCTCAAAAATGTAAAATAGTCTCAAAAAGGTAAAACATAAAAATATAAGTAGACGAGGCGAAAGCGTTGTCTGGTGCGGCATCTGACCTTTTTATCGTTTTCTTTTTTTGCCCCATTTATTTATTATTATTTTTTTAAAGAGATGGGAGATTATCCGAATGCTTTGAACTCCTGTTTCATAGATAGTGTCGTATATATGTGTGTGTATAGCTCTTATGACATTGAGGTGATTATAGCACAAAAAGACACAAAATGGGCTCAGAAATGAGGGCTGATATCCAAACTGTTTCCATATGACAAAAGGAGGCTACGACTGGTCTTGGATGAAAAATGGAGTTTATTACAAACATTTGACACAGAGCTGTTAGTGGTCACTTAGCAGCTGTTAGATTTGTATAAATAACACTGTTTGATTGGTCGATTCGTTCTTCTGCTCGCCAACGGGGTTGGCACTCAAACAGCACCACCAACTCTCAATTCCCATCTTGACCCTTCATAGTGTGCTTTTCATCACCTTTATTAGTGCTCTAGCATAGGCCTAAAAACTGAGGCGTGCACTACAATCCATCTTAAAACCTTCGCAGTGCACTACATCTGATCCCAAAGGGGAACTAAACCCTTTTTTTGTTGTTGCCAGAAGAGGTTGTAGGTGCCAGCACTTCTCAAAATACAGTACTCTGATTAATACTGCGTTAGTGGAATAAGAAAGAACCAGAGGATATTTTGCAAATCTAAGGCGGGCACCATGTTGGGCGATAGGATGAAGTGACATCAGGACCACAGTAACACTGGCCGCTAGCCGCCATCAACTGACTCGGTATTATGCAATTTTAAACAATGGCAATGTAGTTAGTGATAGAACTTGGTTTAGGGATGGTGTTGTGTTGATGTTGGTGGCAACATGAGGTCTGGCTGTCAAAGTTAATCCAGCCGCCACAATGATTGCTCATACTATTTATTACGGTAGCAAGCCACAACGCGCTGTGGGCCAATTTACTCTGCTTTAATCACAGTACCCTGTTTTGACAAATACTGCCATATTACAAACGATTCTTGCAAAAAATACAAATCAAGTGGGGGTGAGTTCCCCTTTAAAGCCAACAAACGTAATGCACCATGTTTTACCTCAAACCCTTTGTCGTTGCACTGCATTTCCGATTTAAATCATTTATAGTGCGATGCATTGATATAGTGTACCACATTCCCTCTAAAACACTTTAGAACAGGGGTGGGCAAACATTTGTGCCCAAGGGTCACATTTAATTTTTAAAATTAACAGACGGCCCAGGTTATTTGTAGATTAGGTAACAATTTATTTTTTTAAATGTGTATGTGTTATAATAAATCATTTGCATTTTTGAAATGCATAATTTCTAATTTAATAAAAATTAAGACCAATTTAAATGATTTCAAATTGTCTATTTAGTCATTTTAAGTTATTTACAATTAATCAAAGGGGGACTTTGCTATTAAATTTTTTTTTGTTAAAACAGCAATTTTGATAAAGAGCTGTGAAACAAATCACCTCTCTGGCCTCATCCTTTGCCTTTAATTTGTGATAGGTACAAGAAACCATCACGTCTGAGGAAAATTGCAAAAATCCCCTTTAACCGATTATTCAATTTAGAAATCCATGTAAAAACACAGTAAATACATTTTAATCAAATCATTTTTAGGGGAAAAAAAAGCATAAATAAAATAAATAAATATTACAGTACTCTTGATCATTTAAATGCTCGGTGGGCCAAATTCAAGATTGGAGCAGGTCTAATTTGGCCCCAGGGTCCTAGTTTGCCCACCCCTGCCTTTGAATGTAATGTATTCATTCTACCGCAGTGGTCACTATTTTCCACCTTAAACGACTCACAAGGGGCTATATTCCCCACTACTTAGTAGGGTTGCAAAAAAAAAAACAATTTTAAAAAGCAGATTTTTCAAAGTTGGGAACTTTCCATGGGAATAGATAACATTGAAGGTTGTCTCTTAACAGCTGAACATTTTTTAACAGGTTGGATTGGGGGGGGGGGGGGGGGGGGGGGGGGATGAGTAATATTTAAGTCAACATTTATGTTTTGCTCAATTAAATATTTAAAATGATAAAATTCTAATTCCAAATAAATCTATTGAATTGTCATGTTTAATTGTATTATTTTGCATGGATGTCAACGTAAGGTTTATACTTGAATGTGATGAGCTTTCATTAATTTACCACCAATTACCACTTTATTCCCAAGGAAAGTTCCCAGTTTGGAATATTTCCAAAATTCCCCAGTTTATCTTCCCATGGAAATTTACCGGAAACTTTCCGGAAATTTTACAACCTTACTTCTTTTTAACAGCCCACTATATTCAAGCTTAAAACCTACATAAAGCAACTACACATCACTGTAAACCTGTCAAAAACTAAGCGCTACATTCTACCTTAAACCCAGCACTACTTTTTCAGGCTGCATAGTTCCTTAAGGACGAGGGTGTTGTCTGAGAATGGCACCAGAAGAAAGACAGACATGTAGAGAGGTTGACAGGAAACAGGAAGTTGGGACACGGAGAGAAATTGGGCAGAGAGGAAGGATCCGTAGAAGGAGAACGAAAAGAGGTTGGACAGAGAAACCAGAACTTGGACAGGGAAATGGGCAGGATGCTGGATGAGATGAGAGTCAGGAAGCGAGATGGGCAAAAGTTGGACAGCGGGACAGACAGTGTCATATATGAACATAAACGAGAAATGCATAATCAGTAGATCCAAAGTGAGCAGAGCTGCACATATGAAGTCACCATAGTGGCCCCACCACAGGTTGGGATGATAATGGTGGTGGTGGCCAAGAGAGACAGTAGACCTTTTCAGAAAGTTTGTAAACAATAGGCATCAGGGTGCTTCCAGGGAGCAGAATGCAAGTGACTACCGCAGACCTGAACTAAAATCGATAACAAAAACGTATGTTTGGGGTGTGCCGACATACCACATAGCATATACCACAAACTTATTTGTGTTTTCAATTTCCTTAAAAACAATAAATAGAAATTAATTCAGCGGAACATGTATGTAAATTGAGTGGATGTCGTAGTAGTACAAAGAAGATCGCAAGACTCCCTAGTGGCCACTTCTAAAGGGACGTGCTATCAATTTCAGCCTTAAAAGAGCAAATCTAGGCCGTTATTCCAAGGAACAGAAAAGTCAATTAGTCAGTCCCTAAATGATGTTAACTACTGTATATCTGAATTTTCACCATGTCTTTTTTTTTTTTTTAAATCAGCTTACCAGTTTAAATGTAAATTATTACCCCCGTTCCATCTTTTGCCTCGTAGGATATTTTCAACTGACACATCACATGTTCAAACTATAGGTTGGTAGAGAAGAAGGCTAAAATTTTCTGAAAATTCAAATTTTCCTTTTCCTCCGTTCAATCTCTCTGCATTGGTCAAATGACGTCAAGTCTTCTACACACTGGAGCGATCTGCTGAACAAAAAGTCATTCGAGACTGTTTGCTCAGCAGATTTTATTTTTCAGCAGTTTTTGGGGAGCAGTTTTTAGAGAGTTTCCTGCCTCACAAGACCTTGAAAGGCATTTCAAACATTTTTGATATTTTTCACCTCGTGAGGTGAAAAGAAAAATCACCATTGTGAGCGCTATTTGAGCTGAATGCTGAGGGCAGAAATTCAGGTAGCCAATCAAAATGCATCCTCGGTTCACCCGATTTCAAGATGGTGGGCCCCAGCAATGTTTTCAGCAACTACATCTTCAAGATCAGGATAACTTGGTCAGTAAGCGGCCAGATTATACCTTCTTATATGATGTAAGATCTTTCAATTTCAAAAAGTGATGACTGCCATCAGGCAGCCCACCATTTCCAGTACTCTCTCAAACTTTCGCTACTCAGTCAGCTATACTGCCGAAATGATTTAGGGTCTCCTCGGCATAACATGTGAAGAAGGTTGGCATATACGCCACGCCCAGCCCTTCGCTGTACACATGGCCTTGTCCACATTCTCCTTCATACAGGTACTTCAGGATGGTGACGCCTCATCAATAAAAATGAGTAACATAATTTCATCAGTGTTTTCAGTTTCATTAAAGTCCCCTCCAAAGTCATTGTCATGTTTTGTTAATAAATACATTACATATGTTTGAAATGCTGAAAATGTGCAAAGACTTCGAACAGTATAGTAATGAATTGTTGAGGTATAGTTTAAAACTCTCCCCTCAATTGCCCAGAATTTTTGATGAAAGCTGGCTGAGGGGTGTATAATTAATTAATTATAAACAACAAGCACCCTTATTAAATGCAGTGGCCATTCAGTGGAATTGCCACTTCCTTAGTCATTAACTTGCCCCAGTTCTACCAGTATACCATGCGCAGTTAGCCATCAAACTATGACTATCTTCCCTAAAGTTTGTGTTTTGTGTTGTTTGGGCTATGATGTCTGTGCCGTCTGATCCCACGTATGTTGTGTTGCAAGGCAGTGGCGAACCGGACAGGATCCGCCATCCTGTGGCCCCTTGCCAGCAGTTAGAGTAATCGCTAGAGGTCCCGCACAACAGCGTTAGGGTTGTCAGCCACACAGTTGGTGGACCTGACGTCGTGGGGCGAGGAAGCATGGGTGGCGGAATCACAGAGGGGGACCGCTGTGCACCACACTGCTGTCGTCGCACATGCACCCTTTGGTGGCCACAGCAGCACAATGCCAGGTGAATTTCAACAAAGGCAAACGAGGGAAAATTGTCCCAGCATGGGGCTCAGAGGCGGCGTTGTCACCACACAGTGGTTCTGCAGTCCATGTGTGTGTGTGTGCGATGCGCATCGCTGGGAATTCTCCTTTCCCCACTTCAGAGCTGTGAGAGAAGGCACATATTTGATTGACAGCTGAAAGTTACGGGCAGGCGGGGTTTACAGAGAACTCAGCAACAGCTTCTGGAAGCTGAAAAAATGTCTCAATTGTTTACTATTTTGAAGCTTGATTTCACATACATTGCAATTTTTGTATTCATTCATTCCTTGTCCTGCTTCTTAAGAAGCCTCATCTTTGATGTGTCAAATTCACAAGACATTTTTTTGGTGACTTTGAGAGGGACTTTAATGAAATCGGATGAGGCAACGTCTGGCCACATAGCCAATTTATCCTCAAATATGTAGCTGCTGACAACTTTGGTGGGGGCACATCCATCCATCCAATTTCTTCTGGTTATCTGGGGTCGGGTCACGGGGGCAGCAACCTAACCAGAGAAACCCGGACTTCCTTTTCCCCAGCCACTTCATCCAGCTCTTCCGGCTTTTTCCGAGATGTTCCAAGAAAGACCAAAAGACATAGTCTCTCAAGTGTGTTTTGGGTCTTACCCGGGGCCTTCTCCCGGTGGAATGTTCCCAGAACACCTCGTCTAGGTGGCATCCTAAGCAGATGCCCGAGCCACCTCAACTGGCTCCTGTCAATGCGGAGGAGCAGCGGCTCTACACCAAGCCCCTCCAAAAACTCATATCAGTCATTTATATCCGTGATCTTGTTCTTTCAGTTACAACTCGCAGCTCCTTACCATGAGTGAGGGTGGTAAATCGAGAGCTTTGCTTTTCGGCTCAGCTCCTTCTGCGGCAGACCAATGCAGAGTCCCCATCACTGCAGATGCTGCACCGATCCGCCAGTTGATCTCCCATTCTTAGCTTACTGGTGAACAAGAACCCGAGCTACTTCAACTCCTCTACTTTGGGTAGAACGTCAATTCAGACCTGAAAAGAGCACTCCATCCTCATCCGACTGAGAAGCATGGTCTCAGAATTGGAGGTGCCACTTCACACTCGGCTGCGAACCGCTCCAGCAGGGGCTGGATGCCGCCATCTTGAAATCATGTGACAGGACTATGCGCTTTGATTGGTCACCTCAATTTTTGCCCTTAGGACGTAGCTCGAGTAGCGTTCACACAGTGAGTTTTTCATCCAGCGAGGTGAAAAATGTCAAACATCTCAGATTTTTGTCTCAAGGCCTCATGAGGCAGAAAACTCACTGAAAATTACACACTGTCACACACACACACACACACACACACAGACACACACACACACACACACACACACAGAGCAACCTGCTGAGCAAATGGTCTCAAAATGACTGTTCACCAGATAGCTTCAGAGTGCGGCACACTTAAGCATATGTGTACTAGTGGTGCCGTCGGAGATTGCGCTGTCTCTTGCCACCCGGAAGTATGTGTGACGACATGGTGAAAAGGTCTATTCTGGTGTGCCAGAACAAAACAAAAATCATGAAATAAAGGTTTAACCGCCAACACAATGGTTGTGATGGCAATGCTACAGTGGATAACGATCCACCTAACGATCAGTGGATAAAAACCTACACAGGAAGACGCCACTAACACATACACTCCCTCTCTCACACACACGAATATGACAAACAGTTTCTCTATTAAGGTGAAAAACAGATTCCATTAATCTTCATATCCATCATCATAATCTTCATCCAGTCAGTGGCATGTATGCAGTACAATATACAGTATGTGCATCCGGGGGCAGAGTCACGCAGAGACATCCAAAAGATCCGGTTCTTTTTTTCTTTTTATTATTTTTTAAAACTGTCTAGTTGCTAGGCAACGGCAGGTTCCCGGATGCAAAGTTTGTGGTGTCATCTGTGATTAGCTTGGAGACCAATCAGATGGCAGTCCTGAATGGATGATGTCTGAAGGTGTGTTTTTACACTGAAACCACAGGAAGGAGGGCGGGCCTAACTTTACCTGCTACAGGGATTCGGTGTGTGTGTGTGTGTGTGTGAGTGTGTTATTGTGTGTCGAGTGCGCTGCGTGCCACCCAGCCTTCGGCTGCCGGCGAGTCGCTATTTGCTGGTCGGTACACGAGACTCTGACCCTGTTGGTTGGAGGCCAGAATTTGAACCTTCTCTCCTCGGAACACGCAGATCTCGTCTTCGCGTACGGCCACAAAGTCCTGAAGAACCAGCACCAACTCCTACGGGGACAAAGGTCATGAGCAGTGTTGTCATAGTTACCTTGAGAAAGTAACTTAGTTACTTTACTAATTACTTGATTTTAAAGGTGTCATATTTTACCAAACCAATCTTTTCTAGTATTTGGGATGTAATATTGGCTCTATGGTGCCTCAGTCAACATATGAATTATGAATTAAAATCATCCACACATTCCTGAGTTCCAGATGTTTTTCTGCCAAGACGAAGGGGGGGGCGGCACTCCAACCTTCCCTCAACCCTTGTTGCAGAACGCCCATCGGTGCGCAAATTCTGAGCGGCGCACTGGGTGCACAGTTTATGGGAGTACATTTTCCGGCAGGAATGCATTGCCAGCACTGCCAGCACTCTCGCCCCATTGATAATGGGCACAATCCAGGGACGTCGCACAGGACGCCATTTGGTCCAGGACCGCCATTGTATCCATAGGACTGCATTAGCGCCTTACTTAGTTCCTTACTTGGCAATATACTTCACAAGTTACAAAATGACATCAACATGAACCAATAGTTTAAATATTCATGCGTAGCTTTGAGCTACATTAAAGGAGCTACTTAGTGCAGACTTGACATGACAAAGAAGTACTTAAACATGTAAATAAGTGCAACATTCTCAGTACATTTCTCTACAGACCTTTAATGACATAAATATGACCACTTATATAGTGCTTTATCTACACTACCACAGTGCCCAAAGCGCTTTACAAAGCCTCACATTCATCCATTCACACACACATTCATACACCAACGGGCAATTGCTGTCATGCAATGTGCTGCCATGCCCACTGGGAGCAAATTAGGGTTCAGTGTCTTGCCCAAGGACACTTCGACATGCGGACAGTCTGAGCCGCGATTCGAACCAGGTACCCTTCGGTCACTGGATGACCCGCTCTACCTACTGAGCCAAAGCCGAACAGCAGCTGTCAATCACATTGGTGACGGAGCCGAAATAAAGTACAGAAACTGCCGTAAAAGCAACACGGCAAATGCGCATACAATGTAAACCACTAAGTGAATGAACAATATACTCAAGGTTAATTTTCTTTTATCAAATTTTTACTCCTCACCCCTGGCATGTTTCTGGCATGTGCAATTTTTGTCCTACCGTTTTATGCACAACATAGGTCAACATGAGTCTGTGACCTGGAATAAGTTTGACATCTATGCAGTTTGTCGACTGAATGCATAAGCCTTTGAACACGAAACCGCTTTCAAAACAATAGGATTTGAAAACGCCGTTGTTCTGACTTATTTTGTCATTTAATATTCAAGTACCTGCCCACTTCGTGGTTGGTACACGCCCACTCATCCCAGGGAAAGCGGCTGAGTGACAATGCTCTGTGTCTGGTGCAAAGCTTTGCATCACCGGCCAAACTCAGATGAGTTGAGGAATAAATGGCTTCAATTTATTTTAGGGGAAATTCCTAAGCATTCAGAAACCCGAATTGTGCTGTCTTTCATGGAGGATGACTTTATTAAAAATCTTGCTGGAAATGCATTTCCGGATTTTAAGCAGCGACCCAGCCATCAAGCCATGCAAATACAGTATATAAATGGGAGATGTGTTTTACAACAATACTTTACTATATTCATATTTTATAATGTAACAGTGGATTAAATAGTAAAGCTTGTGGCCACTGCCGCCAAAATGTGCGCAAGTGATGAACGCCGCGCGTCAGTAATGTTGAAGTGATTGAATGGGAGCCAACGACCAGTCAGAGTGAAGACGTTTTCTATATTTAAATTGAGAAGATCACCGATCCAATCAGAGCAAAGCTCATTTGCATGTTGAATATTATTGAGAAATCAGGCTGTGTCAACTGAAAAAGAACAACTAGAAAAGCTTGAAAAAGGGCATCGTAGGAATTTCCAACCCAAATTATATAACCCGATAAAAGGTCATCAATGACTATACAAATTTAAAAACATTCTCATGGCACAGGAACCTTTAAAAATCAAGATGTGTATAGCCCACTTAAGATTTTATTCCCACCTGGACCTCCTGATCGCTGTCGTGCAATGGCTGAGGAGCGTGGCCATTTGGTGTGGGTGGGGCTGAAGGTGATCGTCCTGACGACAGCGGGCGGGTCATTGTTATCCCACCTTCCTTTTTCTGGTACTCGATAGGAGACTGGAGAGCTAAACAGTGGCATTAAATATCAAAAAGGTTCATGGAACGATGCAACGTGTCCATCCCGTCACTCACCAGACAGGAAGTTGTTCTGAGCGTCTAGCAGGGCGGCAATGTTCTCCACCCATGTGGTCTTGATGCTGGTGGAGGACGCCTGGAGCGTGAAGCGCTCCGCCGAGCCGCGAGACCACAGCATAAACTTACAGGGGTCTCCTTCCACGCTCTCCTGCATGGCCAGGTAACTCACCTGAAGACACAACCACAGTGAACTATAGCACAGATTTTTAACCCATCTTTTTTCAAAGGGTTTTCTGCTATACAGGCAAGTCTGAATTTAAAGTTGCGTGTCTTCAATGTACTACCACGATGTGCCGCACCATGCCAGGCGGCACTGAGTTTTACTGGCTGTAGATGTAGTTTAATTAAGAGACAAACCATAACATCAATGCTACTTCCCATTAGCCTGTCATTGGCATTCTGCAATTGATGTCAGCATTGAGCTAGTCGGCTTTTATTATTGTATGGTTTAGTTGAACATTTTACTGTTTAAATAATCTTTTATTCTCTTTTGTTCTATGTGTCAGTTTTACAGTGAACTTCTACTAGATGTGACAAATGAACAGCTTGATGCTTTGCGAGTGTCTCGAGCAAGTCTGTTATATGATAGTCTTCCATTTCATGACAGTGAGAGTTTGAGAAGAGGCACTATAAAATATGTTAAAAAGTGTGCTTAAAAAGTTTAAATGTGTTGAAAGTGAGTGGGAAGGGTAAAACTATTTTTTTCCCCCTGTATGGTCTCTCTTATTTATCCCCGATTGCATGTCGGTCTGGAACGTGTCCTCTGCGATAAACGAGGATTTACTGAACTTCAGTTTTACCACTTTAATGAGTCTGGACCAGTCTGACCTTAATGCTGTTCTTGAACTGGTATCCGGGGTTGTTGGATCCTTTGCGGAGGAGTTCGCTGAAGATAATGATCTGCTCGAACAGGAAAACCCGGCGCTCTTTGCTCCGAGACAAAACTCCGCCATCCTGCTCCCACACACAGAAGGTCTCCTGTTGCAGCAGCTTACCCTGAGAGGTCAACTTCCCCTGAGGACAGACGCACATCAGGCCACTCAAGATGCATTGGTGCAAGATCAACATTGTTACGCAACATAGTGATCACACTTGTCCTTCCTGTCATCCCAGAGCAGTGCACGCAAAGTGGAAGAGAACACCAGATAAACCTCAGCTACTTTTTCAATATTTTTGGCTAAGATAGTACTGCAGCAAAGGGCTTGTTGACTTAACTTTGTATTTCCTCTCAGGTAAGACGTCTGCTATGGTCTACTGAGTGTAAAGTGGACAGAGTGTGAATATATTGTAGCGTCTGCCCAGATGTTGACAGGCAGACCAGGAGGTGGTCGATGAACAATCTCTTTAATGATCAATGGTTGTATTACTGTCTGCTGTAACCACGCCGAGAATAACAACACAAAACTTTAAACTGTCTGCTCTTACCTTCTGCTCTCATTCAGTGGCCCACCCTCCCCCCAAGGCGGCTGCCCATATCGCCCATATCAGAAACCGCCCCTAACTTACAATACCATAAATATCACATTTACAAGAGTGCCACCAAACGGTCTTCAACTAATTCAAGGTAATAATATATTGTAACACGGTCTTGAAATTGTAACACTGTCTTAAAATGAACATTTGCAACCAGCTCCGAGAGTACAATTAGTGAAATAAATACTATTGACTACTCTCTAACTAGCTAACTAGCATGGCCAACATAGAAGAAGTAGCAAATAATAAAAATTTTATTCCGAAAAATTATATTGTTAATTTTCTTTTTGTTTACTGATGTACTGTACCTATGGAGCGCATGCGCTGGAAAAAAAGTGATTTAATCCAAATATCTCAAAATGATACATTTTTGTGCTGTAATTGCAATACCGCGAAACAATATTTTTGCTCACGGTTATCATCCCTCATGGGAACTCGACTTGACTTGCTTATTTTTTTTCCACAGCATCCTGGGACTTGTTTAAATCTAGAAGGTAAGGCTTAAAAACTGAATTACTCCCACCTCTGAATTTTGGAACTGACTGAGTAGTTTCTGGTTATTAGCATACCTCATATCCCTGCAGGCGGCCGAGGTTCATCATGTCATTGCAGCGCTTCGGGACCAGCGACATCAGCTCCAGTGCTTTCTACAAACAAAGTGCATGACATGGTGAAATGTGTCGAACAGAATGGTCTAGTCAGCACTTCAGAAACCCACGTCAATTTCCTCGCAGTCCAGCCCAGCTTTGGCCGTGTACTTCAAGAAATCCTGAGACGCACACAAATCATCTTTAAATATTTTCTGTCATGTGAAAAGCTCTGTAAATGTGACTTGTTATGTGACCTTCAGCAGGAGCTGATACTTGGTGATCCTCTGGATGGGCTTGATTAGGTAATCACTGATGGACATCCTGCAGCTGATCTCATGCTGGATCTCCTACACACGCACGCACGCACGCACGCACGCACGCACACACACACACACACACACACGAGTTATGATTACTACTACTCTCTGTGGACAAATATGTCGAAAAAATATCTTCCCAGAGGTGGGGGGAGTAAGTCATATATGTGCAAGTCACAAGCAAGTCATAACCTTCAAGTCTCAAAATAAATAAATAAATCTAACAAGTCGAGTCGCCGCTAAATTTCAAGCACGTTGAGTCAAGACATTACTTGGTTTAACCATGTCGCAAGTCAAGTCATACAATTTTGCTCCAGTTGCAACTTATATTGGAGTGTTAAAAGTTTGTTCACAAATCATAACACTAAGTATTCACACATTATAAAAGTCAAATGAGCAACTACTGAGATTATGATTTAATTTATTGCACTGAATTGTTTTAAACTTGGATTTCAAACTCAATTTAACTCAACTTTATTTCTGATCAAACTATGCTGTTTACTTTGTGGTGATTATTTGAAAACCATCTATTAAACCTGAAACAGAGTAGTACGCTGGCACATTTTGGCTGATACATTTTAGCTGCCTTATCACTCTCTGTAAAAGATTTTCTTTACTTTAATGAGGGTCCCTCACTGTACCATGGCCAAAGGTAGAAGCCCAGGTCTCATTTGTGCCTGTCTGTGCAGAAAATCCTCGCTGCCTTGGATCAAGCTCCCGCCTTTCTAGCTAGCCTGCTTGGCTACCTAGCTGGCTCTAATCATCTTTCACGCTGTGCAGGATAAACTTTCTCCCATTGAGTCTGATGCGGGCGCCGTCCACCTCGGCAATGTCTCCTTTTTGGCTTTGGTTGTGGCACTGCCATGAATATTTCTGCAACTCCTCGAGGCTAGGCTAACAGGAGCAGGAGAAATTTTAAAATATTTTGCATTTCTTCTTAATTGAATGTGATGGGGCAGCATTGTAGCGCTTAAATAATAAGTAAAATAAAAGAATAAAGTAATAAGTATGTTTTTTTTTTTTATTTGTTGTGATTAGAAACAGAAAATTATGATTCGCCGTTCATTTTTTTCAGCAGACTTGTCGGGTTACCACCGATTCGTTCGTAGCCCTGGATGATACTAATCAGGAACGCACTTGTCTGAAAATATTCCGCCTGGTCATTGAGCTGAGGGAAAGCTAGAGTTCTGCCTGTCAATATACAGTATGTGGCTGGCATAGATAGATGAACAAAGATACATCCATCCATCCATTTTCCGTACCGCTTATCCTCACTAGGGTCGCAGGTATGCTGGAGCCTACCCCAGCTATCTTCGGGCGAGAGGCGGGGTACACCCTGAACTGGTCGCCAGCCAATCGCAGGGCACATATAAACAAACAACCATTCGCACTCACATTCGCACTTACAGGAAATATAGAGTCTTCAATCAATCTACCATTGCATGTTTTTGGAATGTGGGAGGAAACCGGAGTACCTGGAGAAAACCCACGCAGGCACGGGGAGAACACG
This sequence comes from Phyllopteryx taeniolatus, assembly GCF_024500385.1. Classification (NCBI taxonomy): domain Eukaryota; kingdom Metazoa; phylum Chordata; class Actinopteri; order Syngnathiformes; family Syngnathidae; genus Phyllopteryx; species Phyllopteryx taeniolatus. The sequence goes on along the minus strand of NC_084502.1, from coordinate 29,400,982 downwards.
CAAATTCCACACATGCGAGGCTGGGATTTGAACCCCGGTCCTCAGAACTGTGAGGCAGATGTGCCACAAAGATACATTATTTGTTGTAAATAAATAACTTTTGAACCAATTGTGTGCAATAGGATTATTTTCCACAGCACAGTTGTTGGGAATTCCTGCTCTAAAGCAGTGGTCCTCAAACTTTTTTTTTTTTTTTAATTTTTTTTTTTTTACACTAACTACCACCTAATACTTAGCTTTACAGGTACCACCATAATGACCAACAATACAGTAACATAGTAGGCCTAAGTGTTCATAAAAATGAGATCTTATCCCTAAAAATTTAATATCGTTGTATGCCACTGTAAATATCATACAGTTTGAACATCAACACTGCACAGGCAAATTTAAAAAAATAAACTGTACTTAAATAATGATTAATTAAAATGTATTGCACATTAAGTTAACAATACCTAAATAAATGTTTAAAAACATTCAGTTCTTAAATAGTAAATGCAACTCTTTTTAAATCAAAAGTATACTTAGCTAGTAATTATTTTACCACGAGCGTACCACGAGTGGTACTCGTACAGTATTTTGAGAATCACTGCTCTAAGGTATGTGGGAAAAGCACAGAAATGTACAGTACCTCAAAGAAGGACTCATACTCGATGACGATGTACTCTGATCGCGGCTTGTTCTGACAGTAAACCACGTACATGTGAAGGCGACGCTCCTGCAGTGCAGACACACACACGTAAGCAAAAAGAGCAGAATTGGTTACGGCTGCTGTTTTCTCCATTTGTTCTTCCATCCATCCGTCAATCCATTCTCTTAACTTCTTATCCTCACTAGGGTCGTGGATGTGCTGCCGCCTATCTCAGCTGGCTTCGGGCGAGAGGTGGGGTACACCCTGAACTGGTCACCAGCCAGTTGCAGGGCACAGTGTTAGGGTTAGGTTAAACAAACAAACAATTAACACTCACATTCACACCTACGGACGATTTAGAGTCTTCAATTAACCTACCATGCATGTTTTTGGAATATGGGAAGAAACTGGAGTACCTGGAGAAAACCCATGCAGGCACAGGGAGAACATGAAAATGCCACACAGGCAGCTCAGAACTGTGAGCCAGATGTGCTAACCAGTCATCCACCGTGCCTTCTCCATTTGTTCATGAATGCTCCAAAAAAACGGATGCTTCACTAAATAAACACAACTCACATGTCTGATGAAGAGGTCGGCCAGTAGGTCGTGATTTTGAATGCAACGCTCCAACTCGACCAGGAAGAAACTAGAGGACAACATAAAATGAATTAGTTGAGTGAATGTGTGTGTGATTACAGATTTGGAGATTTACTGCCCCCCCCCCCCAAATTAAATTTCAGATAAGCAATGCACAAAATACAGAAGCATGCACTTGTGTAAATGATTGTTATAGACCAAATATAACTGCAGCTGTAGTAAATGATTCCCAAACATTTAAAATACCAAACAGACTTAATCATCCATTAAAATGGCTTTTTTCTCGTCCCTCCCTTCTTGATGACCGACCACCTTACATAGTAAATAAAACAGATTAAACAAGTTTTTTGGTATCATGTTGATATGTCTTCCTTGTAATTGTCACACATTTGACACATTTTAAATACAAGTAATTATTCTTTCCCTTTTGTTACTAAAACATTTTTAGCCATCTCGAGGAAGAGAAATAAAAGTGAGCTACATGACTCAGCGGAAATGACATTTTTGTCCCAATGTTTTCCACTATAATGGTGTGTCGCTCAAACCTATGCAACGCTGTTACTCTTATTATCAGGAAAAGATGCATTAATAAAGTTTTTCTAACTTTAACTAAGTTAGTTCTTGACCAGTTAGTATAGCAGCTAACACAGCTAGCATGTATATTGAGCAAAAACTCCATTTGCAATCCTGTTACTGTCATTGGATTAATACTAACATTTAAATAGCATTAAAATAAACTCAACTTTATTTAATTGTAAAAGATTTATCCAGCAATATCTTTCAAATATGTTTTTCAGGTGCCTGAGTATCTGTAACAGGGTTGCGCCAAATACGGCAAAATATATATAACAAAAAATAGAAAGATTGTACAATTGATCGTAGAGCTGGGTAAATCAAATTATATGACTGTTTATGTCCGTTTTTCTAAAAAACATTTGGCCTGTCAGAATGATTACGATACCAACTTATCGCTCGCTAAATAAAATGGACATGATAGTTTTTATGACCTCGATAAATTGTCATTTTTGTGGTGAGGCAAAGCAGAGTTGGAGGGCTGTGTCATTAGCCGTGAGTGAGCTAGTGGAATGCCCTCAGACCAGTGTTGGCTCCGTCAAAAATCCACACCCCTGCTCCATGTGCAGTGTCTAGCACACAACAGAGACACTTGAGGGTGTCTATTATGTTCGCTAGCCCATGAGCTAGCGAGCTAAGAAGCGCTCTACACCGCAGCGATGTAAAATGTCAGCGCCTCGCTCAGAGAGGCAATTAACACACGCATGGAAAAGTTAACTGTTTATTAAGCATAACCTCAGCGGCACACATCATTCAGCCAGTAGTTAACTACAGAAAATGTATTTGATTGGCAGGTGAAGGGCTCTTCTCCAGCGCCTTCAGCAGACCAACCACACAGTCCTGCAGCTCGAGGGCGGACCTTATTTTTCAATGAATTCGGAGGCATTAAAAAAAAACCAAAAAACATTATCTTTTATCGTGATAGTTTTTGGGAAAATATATCGACCTATAAACGTTTTAGTGACAGGCCTAGAAAACAAAAAATAATAATAAAACAAAAGCTCAATTGTCAAATGCTGGTACCTAAATTGTCCCCAGATTCTGGACTGACCCATATATCATACACTCACTCGCGATGCCAGTCGTAGATCTGCTGGATGTTGCCAAAAACGATCTTGTCTTTTCCTCTCATGTCCTCTGGGATTCCTCTGACATCCAACCTTGACATAAAGCCCTGTTGCACACACACACGCACACACCCCCACATTGGTGTCAAGTATCTACGTCGGTGTCATCTATAAATTGTGATTTGCGGTGTACACATTTGGCATTTGACCTCAACGATGACACCCAAGTCCTTCACGTAGTCCTTCTCTGATTGGACCATCTCGCTCACTACAAACCTATGCACAGAGACACCCAATGTTAAGCTTGACACGCCTCGAGTGCTTAACTTAGCTTTCTCGACTGAAGAGTGTGTTGGTCTCACATGCGTCCTCTCATAGCTTTGTTTGTGTGCTCACTGTCCGACTCTGAACTTTGGTCTGAGTCAAGTGCCTGCGGACCAATGATAGTTGTGAAGAAAAAAACACTGCAGACAGGTGAAAAAAAAATAATCAATGTTACCGCGGTGTTGTTGGGATCTTTGATGATCTGCATGGGGGGTGGCAAAGGGGTGTGACTTTCTTCCTCTGGCTCCTCCTCTCCTCCGCTTTGTCCTGCTTCCTCCTTCTTCGCCTTCTGTGCACAGGAACCAACAAACTCATCTGCTGTGTCTTTGAGATATACTATGGTTTTCATTTTGTGTTTTCATTTCAGGAAAAATAGGAAAAATCTTAAATTTTTTGTTTTTGTGTTGAGGATACGCAGTATAGAAAATGGATGGATGGATTAATAAACAACTACACTGGTGCCTTGAGATACAAGTTTGATTCATTCCATGACCACGTTCCTAACTCAAAACACTTCTGTGAAATCATCTTGTCCCATTTAAATGAATGGAAATGCCAACAATTTGTTCTAACCTTCCCCCCAAAAAACAACAGAACTGTTAAGGCCTCTTTATACTCCCGCGCTCGTGTCTGAATTGCATCACGAGACCAACGCATTGGGCCACGCAGCCCAAAATTATTGATGTGCGTAGAATGCCGCAGAGATCATCTCTCATGATTGGTCCGTTTTAGTCACATGCTGTGATGAAAACATTTCAATACCATCTACGCTGCCACCTTCTTGATCTATTTTGCAGCATATTTAAACATATTATCTGGTCATCTAGGTCCATTTGTTCTAGCAGACACTGTTCCACGGTCGTCATTGTTGTTGCTTTGTTCCTTGTTCCGGAAAGGAAAGGAAAAACGGCTACTCTACCCCGTGATGTCCTGGCCAATACCAGTCGTAGCGACACCCCCGACTTGGAGAACTACAGTACATTTTCAAAACTGCGCGTGTGGGTTGTGCTCAAGTATAAAGGCAAACTGCATGCGGGATAGCCGCAGTGACGTCAGCGCGGTCGCCGCCCGCGCGAGTATAAAGAAGCCTTTGTGTGTATTTTAAGGATGTGGAGAAATAGCACTCCATAATATTGTACTTTGTGAAAACGTACAATAATGACATAACTAGGTTTTTGTCAGATTGCATCGATTGAATGACCATTGTGCTGCTCTGTCTGGTGTGCCTTGGCCTCCTGGTGGCAGTATACAACAGACATACGGATACTGTTGATTGAGACATCTAACTCCCCACAGCTCATCAGTACGGCACTCATACTAGTCGTTCTTCGCAGAGGGTAAAGAATATATGACTGAGTTCTGTTAGAGTCCGTCTACGTTTTACTGCACCGTCTGTGTTCAATCCTTTGCTTAAAAGGGTTATAGCACCACAACCTGGATGTTTTTTAGCGTTAGCATTAAGCTAGGAGACTGACAGCCTAAGCCATGTGGCTGTTTTAAATAGACATGGGGTGACTCTCTTTGTTTTATCTTTAGTTTGACAGTAAATCTAAACAGAGTAATAAAGTTTGAAACCTCATTTTGGAAGAAATGTTTACTAATTGTAACTGCCAAATTGTTGCTTGTTAAGTGAGTTGAATCAGTCAAGTCACTTGTATCCCAAGGTACCACTGTAATCAGTCACTTTTTTTTTTATTATTATTTGATTGCCAATCGACAATATAAAGAATGAATGATACACAGATTTTTGTCTTGCGCTCGCTCATACTTTCTTTTCTGTGTTCCTACCATTGTTGAGTTCCCTGTGAGAGGCATAGTCACATCTGGTCTGTTGTCTCGCCTCCTATTTCGGATTGGAGCCTTCTTCTGGCCATCTGCTTTTCCTTGACTCAGCCTCCTAACGGGACTGGTCAACCAGCGCTGTGGTAATGAACACATTACCTTTAAGTTAGTCAGTATGATTATGATGTGATTACTGGCTCTAGTTGAACAACCATGGTACTGGTCAGTATATATTGAAATTGAAATAATTTGGCATTTAATTTTTAAGGGCATTAGATGATTTTGAAATGATATGAAAGTGTTTTCGGATTAGAGTTTGGAGTATGCTCTAAATCTAAAATATTAGTGTCGGCAAATATATGACATTTAGGAGGACGTAAATTACTAGTGGATTTGAGCTATTCGTGTTGAAGTTCACGTCAGCTAGCTAGCTGGATAGATACAGTGGATATAAAAGGTCTACACACCCCAGTTCAAATGCCAGACTTTTGTGATATAAGAAAATGAAACCAAGATAAATCATTTATCCACCATTAATGTGACCAAGATAAATCATTTATCCACCATTAATGTGACCAATACCCTGTACTCAATTTAGTTTTTTTAATCATTTTTGAGAGGCTAAGTAAATATAAACAACTGACATCATGTCACATCCTCATAAACGGGATGTGGCTGTGTTCAGAATTAACCAATCACAATCAAGATCATGTTAAATAGGAGTCAGCACAAACCTGCCACCATTTAAAGTGCCCCTGATTTAATCACATGAAGTTCAGCTGTTCTAGTAGGCTTTTCCAGATACTTGTCTAGCTTTCTATGAGAAACCTCAAGGTTTTGTGCCAATACTGACTAGTATTTAGAACTTTTCATAATTCCCTCCACCTTGACTAAGGCCCCAGTTCCAGCCCCAAAGGATGATGCTGCCACCACCATGCTTCACAGCAGGTATGGTGTTCTTTTGACGATAAGCAGTGTTGTGTAATGCCAAACATACCTTTGGGAATTATGACCAAAAAATTCAACCTTGGTTTAATTGGACCATAACAAAAACTCCCAGACACGTGGGAAAATGTAGAGTGGGATTGTAATGGACTGCTCTAATTTTAGGAATCTAGTGGACCATAGCATGACTTGTGTGGTTACTGGATGTGTTAGTGGTATCACCAGAACTGACTTCAATTCTTAATTACCTTCAAGGTGTTTCCTGTCCCTGAGCCACTACGTTTTGGTGCCGGTGAACTGGCAGCGCCCCCTGGAGCCCCTCCCACATTGGAGACAACAGTGGATGTCCCACCTAAGAGGAAAGACAAAAATAGCAAAGGTGGGAATAAGTCATATATGCGCAAGTCATAAGTAACTTTCAAGTTGTACTCTCAAGTTTTAAGTAAATGCCAAGTTACTATTACAAAAAATAAGCAAGTCGAGTCAAACCGGAGTTAAGCAAGTCATAATTCAAGTCATACAAAATTGCTCCGTCACAACATATCTTAAATCACAAAACCAGTCTCCGTATGGTCTATTACTTAATTCATCTCAAAACATAGCTATCAATGAGCTAAACTGTGAAGTTAATGTATTTATCCATTTTCCTGTTTTTTATAGAACCAGATTACATCATAGTTGTCATCTCTTATTATTGAGTTGAAAACCTTACAAGTTGTCATTCTTTTTTCCCCGATCTAATCAAAAACACAATCCTTAAATCTTTTGGCACTTCTTCCATGACACTTACTTCATCAACTGGCCTCCACATCATAGCATAGCATGGTGGGTTGCCAGGTTTGCATGCACTACACAAAAAATAACTTTAAAAAAAATAGCCCATTATCTTGAAAATTCAGATTTTCAAATGTAAACAGGCAAGACTTGTCAAGTCATGCAGTTCAAGTCGAGTCTCAAAAATACAAAGTCCAAATCAAATTGAATCTTTCATTCATTTTAGACAAGCAGGTCCCAAGTCCTAAAATAGGCGACATACTGCAAGACTGACTCGAGTCATGTAACTCTAGTCCCCCACCCCTGGTCACGACGGAGTAGTTAATTTGCATTGTTTCTTACTTTGAGTGGGGTGAGCGTGCAGCCCAACTATCTCAGGGGTTAACGGTCCAGAATCTGCAAAGGGAAAGACACAGATACATACACCTAAAGTGAAAGTAGTGAGGAAGAGATGGAAACTTATGAATGTGACCTCAACCGTGTGAGAGATCATCACGTGTGTCGCATATAATTACTCAGTTTCACTTAATTGGTTCGAAAAGTATTTATTTTCTACAAATAATTGATCTTAGTTCATTTATCTATGCCAGGGACATACAGTAACAGGCAGAACACTTAAATGCTCTTCCATTGAATGACCGAAGGTACAGTAGCTCACAGGAGTCCACCCCTCACACTTTTGTAAATATACAGTACACTGAAGAAATGGCACTTTGCTACATTGTAAAGTAGTCAGTGTACAGCTTAACATAAAACAACATAACTCGAACACAGCTATTCATCCCTAAACAGCTGGAAACAAAAATTAGTAAATCCGCAAGTGAAAATGTCCAAATTGGGCTCAGTCAGCCATTTTCCCTCCCCAGTGTCATGTGACACGTTAGTGTTACAAGGTCTCAGGTGTGAATGGGGAGCAGGTGTGTTAAATTTGGTGTCATGGTTCTCACACTCTCTTATTCTAGTCACTGGTAGTTTAATATGGCACCTCATGTCAAAGAACTCTCTGAGGATCTGAAAAAGAAATGTTACTTTACATAAAGATGGCTGAGATGCAGCATGGCCTATTATTAAGACTACTATCAATTGTAGCAGTGTCTTTTGTTCACTTTTGTCCCAAGATATAATAAAATATTTACAAAAATGTAAGGGGTATACAGACTTGTTTGAGATACTGCACATAATCTTTGAATCCAACTTTTGTGACATTTGTTTGGTGTGCTGTGAGGGTTTTCAAATGTAAAGTATGTGCTTTGGCTCAATGAAGGAAGGGAAATACCAACATACAATACACATCCATTAGGTCTATGTGTGACAATGCTTCACACACACAAAGAAACCTGCATGTCCAGTTTAACATGACTGAAACATTCCTGCTACACGTCAACACTCGGGCTTTGCTGTCAATGGTTAACCACCTCTCCCACACAACGCACCTATCTGACCCACCTCGTCTGTCCTCGCACGTAATCCAACCCCAAACGACAGAACAATCCCAGCATGCACTTCTGCCACGCCGCATGCTTCAGTGCGCATCCATGTGGCCAGAGTAGAAGTCAGGGAGACCCCTCAGACAAGTGTCACGGTCATTATGAACAGCAAGACCCAAATCCAGAGAAGTACCGGTCAGGGGGCGGGGCTTAGCTGAAGAGGCGGGATTCTACTGTATTTTGAGGGGTGTGTGGCTTTTGATGAATTTCGATTAGTTGTTCAGTGACAACAAGGAAATATAAGTGCTTTAAACTGGGTTGATGATATCATTTCGTCATAGAAAATTGATGATCAAGAAAATGGAAATATTAAAACCATCCATCCATTCATTTTCAATAGTGCTTATCTTCAGTAGATTGGCAGTGGAACTGGAGCCTATCCCAGCTGACTTTGGACGAGAGGTGGGTTACACTCTTGACTGGTCGCCAGCTAATCGCAGGGCACATATAGACAAACAAGCGTTCACACCTATGGACAACAGCGATGTCCAAAGATTTCCATTGAGGGCTTCAAACAGAAAAAGGGAAGGAAAGGGGTGGTCCCATCTTCATCTTGTGTTTATGAAAGATGCTAAAAAACAAAAAACAATTCAATGTGCTGTAGGTCAACATACGCCAATTAGGTACATCATTAATACGCCAGTTAAATAAGTCTAAAATCACAGCCTAGTTACAATTTACATTTTTGTATTAACTAAAAAATAGTTGGATATCTTACAACAGTGAAATTTATTTAAAATCTTGAATACAAAGTGTGACAATTTTTTCCATTTAGAAAAATATTTAAAATAAAGTGTGACAACACATTCAAAGGTATTTAAAAAAAAATAATTTAAAAAAATAATTTGACAAATTTTCAATGAACATTTTTTTTACATTTGTGTGATAACTTCATGTATATCTTAAAATTATCATTTAAAAAACCGTGTGTCAAATTTTCAATTAGCCATATTTTACCATTTTATTTTTTGAGTAAAGTATGGTAACCTTTTACATTAAAAAATATTTAAAATTTGTAATTTAAAAATACATGACGAAATTTCTGGCATGACCTCTCACCCAAAGTTAGCTGGAATAGGCTCCATCTCACCCGCAACCTTAATGAGGACAAGCACTATAGAAAATGGATGGATGTAGAACAGAAAGTAAAAAATGGAACAGAAGCAATTTTTTTTAGCAAGAAGCAGAGTCAGGATGTTGACCTGCAGATTTCTGCTAGCTGAATGCGATACTTACTATGGTATTTATCTGCGGCCCAGATCTCTTTTCGATCATTATCATTATTATCCGTTTTTAAATGTCATACATGTAACACTCGCGTGCAGTATTTCAAGATTGCGTGTCCTGACAAAGCAACAAGCGTGATGAATCTTTCATGTTGAGCTGCTCTGAAATATTTAGAGGACATGGCTAGAGACAGGAAAGGACACAAATACACCAAAATACCTCAACAGGAAGTGCAAAGGACAGCAAATGAGGGAAATGGGTATGTGGGTGGGAGAGTCTGGGTTCCTGAAGATACTCACCCTTCCCAGAGCTTGTCAGCGAGGATGAATTGGAGGCACTGAAGGAGGTGGTGGTGATACAGGACGGGGCATTGCCTGAGGAGGCAGGGGACGCCGGGACCAGTGTTTCCATGTCGGCCGCACTGTGGGAGTGTGACAGGCAGAGTGCACTCATCGGCAACAAGCCCTCCTGGTGGGAAAACAGTCAAAATCAACACTTAGTGGCAACCACACAGGGTGGCATTGCTGGGGGGTTCAAGCTAGAACTAACACTGCGTGACACTCACAGTCCCTCAATTGTGGGCATGTCTGAACCTCTCACCTGTTGTGGAGTTTGATCGGTGGTTCTGACCAGACACCAGCCGGCTCGCTCGGCCGAGCGCTCCACTAGCTCCACAGTCTGACCGCAGCGGACACTGAGCTCCCCAGGTGACCCAGAGGAGAAATCCAGCAGCACCACCACTAACTCACAGCCTCCTGACAGCTGGATGAAGGTACACAGACAAGCAGGAGAATTACTGCAATGTTCAGGTTGTACAGATCCCATCCTTTAAACATGCGTCACACAATGAGGCACTCTGAAGCGGCCACGGCAGGCTGAAGTCCCGGTCCACACGCTGGCGGTCAAGTCGGACTTTTTTTTCCCCCTCCATTCTCACTCTTTCGCCTTTCTCTACAAACACTCACGGCCGAAAACGAGGCACTCTGATGAGGACACGCCAGCCCAAAGATCCAGTCCATACGCTAGCTGTCATGTTAGATTTGTTTTCCCCCTTGCTCTTCTGCCTTCTCTCAGTGTCCTGTACACACGCATGGCAGACAACGAGGTGCTCTAAAGAGGCCACGCCAGCAGACTATCCGAAGGGAAGATGCATTATTGGTGTGTAGGCATAGCTGGCTAGCTACCCGCATGTTGCAATTGCGCCAGATAACCGCTGATGCGAACGCTCAAGTTCTGAAGTCTCACAAAGAACTAAAACGTACCTCTGCAGTTGAGCAACGACGTCAAGTTTTCTCAAAGAGTGGGACCATGAAGGGAGGAAACCCCCTCACACAAAAACAGACACGCACACACAAGCGTGCACACACCCAGCTGCAGCAGTGATGAGGTCATTCCACACACACGCCTCTCAACACAGTGTGAGTGAGTGATACCTTGTCGCTGTCTGCAGTGTTTTGGGATGTTCGGGAGGCGATAGAGACAGTGTCGGGCTGACTGCTGGCGTCGCCCAAGCTGTCGGCATCTTCGCTGGTCTCTCTGTCAAACAGGAAGTGCAAAAATGCTGTAAAGCAGTGATTCTCAGTGTGGAAAGGGCCTCATTATAGTAAAATATAGGGCTCAGCGATATGGCTCAAAATTCATATGACAGTACAAATTGAATACCTTCACGTAATGGCATTTATCCCGTTATAAACATTCTGTAAGTGTAAAAATTATGATGGAAATATTTATAAGGTAAATTAGATTTTTTTTAAAGTTCGAAAGCCAGCCAAGCTACGGCTAAAAGTGTAGTGTACCTCCTAAACACTGAATTCTGGTGTTTCGCTAGTCCACATTTCACTTTAGCTTAGCTGTTAGCATGGCATCTCCGTCTTCTCCTGTTCTCGCTTCTTTCTCAATGTGTCGCATGATTAACTATTCTTCGTCCTCCTTAACGATACATATCAGAAGTGTCGCTTTTTATGTGAATTAGAGGAGAGGAATCGCACCACAGAAGGAAAGCGTTTAGCTGCGCCACATCGCCAGCCTCAGCTGGTGTGGAGCAAGTTAGCCAAGTGACTAGCAGCCCGGAAAGAAGGGTGGATGGGTGACTGTTGGACATAGACCCCTGTGTGGTTGGCAGCTCCTCCAGCTCTGTGGTAAGATGTGATTAAAGCCATTTTCACACTGAGGCAGATATAATGACGTCATCAACAAGCATTATTGTGATTGTTCCAAATAAGTCCAAATCTATATTGTAGGCCAAATTTATAGTCTACCCCATATAAAACCACAGAAACCTGAGTAGAATGTGATACAATCTCTGGCTAAGTACATCCATCCATCCATTTTCAACACAGCTTATCCTGGTTAGGGTCGCGGGACGCTGGAGCCTATCCCAGCTGACTTCAGGCGAAAGGAGGACTGCACCCTGAACTGGTCGCCAGTCAGTCGCAGGGCACATATAGACACGGACATTCACACCGTCACTGAGTGGGAACTGAACCCACGCTGCCTGCACCAGAGTCAGGCGAGTGTACCACTACACCTGGCCTGGCCAACCCGCGGCTCGCGAGCCTCATGCGGCTCTTTAACTAGTTTCATGCGGCTCTTCAGGAGCTGTCACATGACATGTGTCAAAAATGCTTGGCTGGCGCTGTCATTCACTCCCCCTACAGCTAGATGGCACACTGACCATGTAAGCCTGTTTGAGTGACGTCAAACGAGTGACGAGAGAATCTTTGGTGTGACATCATTTGTGTTGTAAACAATTTCCGTCAAGTTACCGCTTGAAATGGCAGGGAAAAAAAGCACAGCCAAACGAAAATATGAAGTAGAACACAGGACGTTTTTGCCAGAGTGGGAGAGTTTATATTTTTTTGTTAAACGTAATGGCAAGCCGATCTGCCTTATATGTCACGCAGCATTAGCGCATTTCAAAGCTTCAAATCTTCAGCGTCACTTCAGCTCACTCCACCCTAACATCGAACAGGAATTTCCAAAAGGGACTGAACTTCGCAAGAACAAGTTGGTCACTTTGAAAAGCAAGGCAGAAAAGCAGGTGCAGTTTTTCAAAACATTTACAAAACACTCGGAGACCGTAACGCTTGCATCATATCAGCTGGCTTGGAAGCCAGACTGTTTGAAAGCCCCGCTCGTCACAGATGAGGCTGCGGCTGAGTTGGAGATGATCGACCTTTGTGAGGAGGATCAACTGAAAGCTGTTTTAAGGGAAGGGACCGTTGAGTTCTGGAAAAGTGTCCCAATTGAAAAATACCCCAACATCAAACGAGCTGCGCTTAAGATACTGTCCATGTTTGGGTCAACGTACGTCTGCGAGTCTGTGTTTTCTACCCTGAAACATGTGAAATCAAAGCATCGATCTGTTCTGACTGACACTCATTTGAAAGAATTGCTTAGAGTGGCAACAACAGAATACAAGCCAGATTTGAAGAGGATTGTTCAAGATAAGGAATGCCAGAAGTCTCACTAAGCAGCATAATAAGAGAAAGATGTTATTGAAAATTATTCTATTATTGTTTGTGGACTTGCTTGAACTGAGAGTTTGTGTGTGTGAGACAGTGCACACAATGTTAACTGTTGAAAATTACTGATATTATCATGTTGGTGTGGTTATTTTCATTAGATCTGGCTGAGCAGAGGTCTGTGTATGCGTGCATACATGATTAAAAGATGATGTTCATGTGTACCCGTGTATGTGGCTCTTTGCAGTAACACAGAAAAAAAAGTGGCTCTTAGTCTCTGACTAGTTGGCCACCCCTGCACTACACCATCAGTGTAAAAACTATTAGTTTTTAAACTTCTATTTAGGCACAATCTTATTTCACTTTTATGTGCAATACATTTATTTGAATCATTATTTAAAAAATACTTTTTAGGAATAAAACCTCTATCTCGTTTTTGATGAACACTTGAGCTACAATGCTGCTGTGTTTTAATGTTGGTTATTATGGTGGTATGTACAGTAGGTAGTATTTTTCTAACTGGTACTTGGTATAAGTAGTTTGCGAACTGTTAAGGTTTGTAGACATGCCTTGCATTTAATGCCAGTGTATTCGCCCTAGGGATGGTCATACTAATCGATTAATTTATGGTACCATGCAAGCTCACAAAAGTGTTTAGCACAATGGTGTCCAAAGTTCGAACCCCAACCCTCATAACTGTGAGCTGGATGTGGAAACCACTCCACCACCAATGCTCCCATTCCTTTGAAATTATTATTTAAAAAAAAAATAAAATCAATTTATTGCTCATTCAAGGTAACAGGGTATGTCACGTGCATTCTGACCTGCGTGTGATGCTGCGTTGTCGCCCAAGAGTCAGATTGGGGGTTTTCGGAAGGGGGATGGGCTCTCTCAGTGCCCCGCGCAGGTGACCCCGCCTCTCCTGGATCACCTGGCGAATGCTGCGGACCCACTCCTGCTTCACCTCCAAGGACGATGCCTGACGGGAGAGCGCAACGGTTTGAAGGACTAGTCACACCGCGGTTCGGAAATGAAAACAGCAGGCTGATTGTTTACTTTCAGAACAGTCTTGTTGTCCGAAGTTGGCGTCCTGCCAACCCAAAGCGCAAATTTACAAGGATCCCCTTCTATGTGTTCAGTCACACCAAGTTCTGATGTCTGATGTGGAGGGACAAAATAGAGTCATTAGAAGAGGCCTAATCCATTGGTGTCCCTGTATGGAGTGGAAAGTGAGTGTTACCCTCAAGCGGCTCTTGTAAAGGTACTTGGTTCGTCCCGATGAATCTTTAATTTCCTTGCTGAAGATGAGTGACAGCTCAAACAGGAAGAGGTGTCGGTCACGCCCCTTCCTGATGAGAGACTTTGGTTCCCAAACGAGAAAGGAGTCCTGCAGCAGGAGTTCACCTTGCACCTCTAAGCCCTCTTCAAGACCTGATAATGACATGTCATCATTATTGCCTTACATACTGTGACGTGAAAGGACAACTAACCTGTGAGCCTCCTTTTGGTGTTCATACAGCAAAAATATATAGCTGTGTTTATTTGTGTTCAAATAAACAGGCCTTGATTCATCACTAATAAGTACATTTGTACAACCTTAATTCCAATGGAGTTGGAACGTTGTGTTAAACATGAATAAAAACAGAATACAATGATTTGCAAATTACCTATATTTAATTGAAGACACTACAAAGATATTTAATGTTCAAACTGGTTGTTTTTAAACTTGGTTGTTTTTAGCAAATAATCATTAACTTAGAATTTTATGGCTGCAACGCCGTTCCAAAAAAGCTGGGACAGGTGGCAAAAAAGACTGAGAAAGTTGAGGCTTGCTCATCAAACACCTGTTTGGAACATCCCACAGGTGAACAGGCTAATTGGGAACAGGTGGGTGCCATGATTGGGTATAAAAGGAGTTTCCCTGAATTGCTCAGTCATTCACAAGCAAAGATGGGGCGAGGTTCACCTCTTTGGGAACAAGTGCGTGAGAAAATAGTCGAACAGTTTAAGGACAATGTTCCTCAACATACGATTGCAAGGAATTTAGGGATTTCATCATCTACAGTCCATAATATCATCAAAAGGTTCAGAGAATCTGGAGAAATCCCTGCATGTAAGCGGCAAGGCAGAAAACCAACATTGAATGCCCGTGATCTTCGATCCCTCTGGCGGCACTGCATCAAAAACCGACATCAATGTGTAAAGGATATCACCACATGGGCTCAGGAACACTTCAGAAAACCAATGTCAATAAATACAGTTTGGCGCTACATCCGTAAGTGCAACTTGAACATGGACGCCCCTGCTTAACCACCAAATCACATTCTGCACGTGTTACAATAGCGTGGCGTCGTAGTGAAAGAGTGCGGGTACAAGACCTGTCTCCCATTGAAAATGTGTGGCGCATTATGAAGCGTAAAATACAACAACGGAGACCCCGGACTGTTGAACAGCTGAAGCTGTACATCAAGCAAGAATGGGAAAGAATTCCACCTACAAAGCTTCAACAATTACTGTCCTCAGTTCCCAAACTTTATTGAATGTTGTTAAAAGAAAAGGTGATGTAACACAGTGGTAAACATGACCCTGTCCCAGCTTTTTTGGAACCTGTTGCAGCCATAAAATTCTAAGTTTATGATTATTTGCTAAAAACAATAAAGTTTATCAGTTTGAACATTAAATATTTTGTCTTTGTAGTGTATTCAATTAAATATAGCTTGAACATGATTTGCAAATCATTGTATTCTGTTTTTATTTATGTTTAACACAACGTCCCAACTTCATTGGAATTGGGGTCGTACAATCATTTACATCTTCTCAATTTATATTACTTCCCGACATGTTCCGCTGGATTACTTTTTATGGTTTTGAAGGAAATTGAAAAATACCTAAACCTTTTGAGGTACAGTATATCTGGCCGCGCAACATCAAATACATGAGACAAATACAAGTTTTTGTCACTGTTTTCAGTACACTTCAGCACTAGTAATTTACTTTCTGCCACCTGGAAGCACCCTGGCGCCTATTGTATACAAACATTATGAAAAGGTCTACATTATAGGAAGAAAATAAGCTTGGGAACAGTGTTACCTTCTAACATGCTAACATGCATAGCATCGTTTGCTCTCTTGGGAACACTCAGCATCACATCCAGGCCTTCCTTGATCTCACCCTTTCCTTCTTCGCAGCACGCCAACAACTCCTGCAAACATGCACATGTGTCAATTGAGCCAATGGTCGGGAAGATTGTGTCACCAACTAACCTTTAGGAGCAGTTGATACTTCGTGATCCTCTGAACGGGTTTGATGAGCGCTGACGAGATGGAGTTGGCGAGCCCGTGTCTCCTCTGGACCTCCTGCAATACCAACGAGACCGAAGACTAAAACTGTTGGATCCAGACACCTGTTGGATGTTTAAAATAAAAAATAAAAAAGACATTACCTCAAAGAAGCCAGCACCGTGCTGCTGGATCAATAAGCTGGAGTCTGGCTTGTTCCTGCAGTAGGTCACGTACATGTGGAACTTGTCAGCCTGAGAGGCGGAATACAAACACACTTAAGGGTGGGATCATGATGAATGAATTTATTGTTGTTTTTTCTTTCTTATCAATGCAAAATTGGTTACCCAGGTGACGAAACAATGTCCCACATCTTCAGGAAGCTGCTCATAATTCTCTAGCTCCTTCAGGAAAATACTGGAACAGACATCACTCTTATTGCACTACAGACACACAAACACAAATGCACTCTTTCGAACGGCTTTTGTACCTGTTGTGGAACTCGTAGATATCCTGGATGTTCCCGAACACCACATCATCCCTGTTGTTAAGACCGGGTGGGACGTCCTCAGAGCCGCTTGTCATCTCCCACATGTATGTCTGCAGCAGGTAGGGGTGTGGGGGTCAGGAATTATCATGTTGTGCCAGCATGAGCACTGTCATGACTTAAAACCAGTGGTAGGAAGTAACCGAATACAAACACTTCATTACTGTACTCAAGTAGCTATTTCAGGTATCTGTACTACACTTGAGTATTTATTATTCTACCTTTTACTTCTTACATTTAAAAACCGCTATCTATTTTCTGCTCTTTACTTTGTCATAGTAGCCTAGTTAGTTCTTTCGACCTCTGCGGATGACGACACAACGTAAACAAGATGTAAATAGAGAAAGGTAAAGTCAGCTAATGATGATGACGCAACAGATTTGGAGAAGCAAGATATTCGCCATCCATGGCCTTATTTAAGAGAATTGTTTGATGTTGTTTGCTCCAAGAATGATTTGTGACAAATACTTTGTGTTTCGTACCATCCTAAAACCCACCAGCTACAAAAATTCTCCCATCTAATCTGAAACAACACATATACGGAAGGAGGATTTTATTTTATTTTTATCATTAGCTAATTTGCCATTTTTTGGTTACTCATATAACAAAGTTAGCAAAGCTATGACAATGTTGTTTTGATGGCATAAAAACCTAAGTAGGATACTGTATGACTACTATGCTAGTAAATAAAAGAGGGAAACTATTTTGTATGCAGAGAACGTAATCAAAACAGGTATCGGATGTAATTCGAAGCAAACAAACAAACAAACAAAAAAACAGGGTTTTTTTGTACTTGAGTACATTTTGCCACCTTTGTTTAAAACTAATGTTCGTCTTGCAAATTGGATTGAGTGGTACCTCAATGCATTCTTGAAGGTCTCGGACATAGACTCTCTCCGTCTGCAGAAGCTCCGCCATGATGTACCTGCAGCACACACCTGTTAGTGAACTTCAATCACACTAGGGCAGTGGTTCTCAAACTTTTTATACCAAGGACCACCATTGTGAACATTAAAATACAGTCGCATTGTAGGCCTAAGTGTTGATCAAAAACGAGTCAGAAGCTTTATTTATAGCTGGATTAACCCATATGTAATAGTACTAGTACGTAATTTAAAAAAAATATATATATATATTTTTTTTTTAATGTATTTTATTTATTTATTTGACATTTATTTTTTAATTTAAAAAAAATCCCTAACAGTTAGATACTCACTCTTTTTTGCGGGCTGAGCGTCTCTTCTCATCGCTGACCTGGTGGCTGGGGTCTGACAAATTGACCTCGGGGTCTGAGTCAGACAGACTGTTGGGAATCAACTCGAGTTCCAAGTCCTTGTTGTCCTAATGGGGAAAAACCCTCATGTTTAAGTTCTTTAACAACCGTCCATCCATTTTTTGTATAACACGTCCTCATTAGCCTACCCCAGCTGACCTTGGGTGGGCGGCGAGGTACCCCTTGGACTAGTCACCAGCAATTGCAGGGCACATAATAAAATAAAAAAAAACACTCCACTCACATTCACACCTATGAACTATTTATTGCATAGTTAAAAAATTCAAGGTCCGCGGACAAGATCTGCCCCCCGCAATTGCCACAAATTTTCTTTGATTTCTGTTCAAAACTTGCCATAAATATTATGATAATCAAATGCAGGGGCAAATACTGTATGTAGTATGACAAGGTGAGTTTTAGGATTCTCACACAAACCATACTGTATTAGGTACTTGCCAAGAAGTAGAACTGTGTGGTTGTGGTTTAGCCGCATGCCTAGTCCATAAACAAACACAGTCCAGCTCAGCTTCTGGCTGTAGCAAATGTCATGCCTTTCGAAATGGCATCATGTGAACGTGAAAGTCAGCACAGTGTAGGAAAAAAAATAGTGCAGTACAAATGCAACTTAAATGTGCATTTAACAGCTTCCCCGTGGCTGTTCTGGCCACTCATGCCAGAGTAGCATCTGCTCCATTTGCACACTGATTGAGGAGTATCTGCAACATTTGCACAACCAACATTGTCCCAGATTATCGCGCTGCATGTACTCCTTGAAGTCTCGGCGCCCTTTGCACAATGGTCATTGCACCGGACTATTGCATTATTAGTCATTCGAACTGCTCTAAGTGCTAGAGGACTCTGCACAATTGTCAAAAAGTTTTTTTACCGGCATAACCAGATAACTATTAACCCTTTAATGCTCAGCGACTGTTTTTTGTCAATGTCTTCATGTCTCAAAAGTATTCTCTGTCAATTGACTGTCTGTTGTCGTACTAGAGTGGCTCCCACTACCGGAGACAAATTCCTTGTGTGTTTTTTGGACATACTTGGCAAATAAAGATGATTCTGATTCTGAAATTGATCCAAATCAGTCACAAATGTGTTTACTAGTGTTTTTATTGCATAATTATTCACACTGTTCAAATTGTTTCCTGCTTCCTTCATTTCCAAAAAAGATTTCCTAAAAAGAAAATATTTTAGCTATCGATGTTTTATTTTAAATGTCTTTTAAATATGTTGTTGTTTTTTATGCAAAAGATAAGCACTTTTTGTCCTGTTACTGTTCCGACTGTGAACCAAACTTGTACCCCCTAACGCATATTTCCAAACATTTATTGAAATTATATTATATATTATATTACAACGGCGGCACGGTGGACGACTGGTTAGAGCGTCAGCCTCACAGTTCTGAGGACACGGGTTCAATCCCCAGCCCCGCCTGTGTGGAGTTTGCATGTTCTCCCCGTGCCTGCATGGGTTTTCCCCGGGTACTCCGGTTTCCTCCCACATCCCAAAAACATGCATTAATTGGAGACTCTAAATTGCCCGTAGGCATGACTGTGAGTGCGAATGGTTTGTTTGTTCCTATGTGCCCTGCGATTGGCTGGCAACCAGTTCAGGGTGTACCCCGCCTCCTGCCCGATGACAGCTGGGATAGGCTCCAGCACGCCCGCGACCCTAGTGAGGAGAAGCGGCTCAGAAAATGGATGGATGGATTATATTACAACCCCGTTTGCATGTTCTCCCCGTGCCTGCGTGGGTTTTCTCCGGGCACTGCGGTTTCCTCCCAAATCCCAAAAAATGCATGGTAGGTTAATTGACAACTCGAAATTGCCCGTAGGTGTGAATGTGAGTGCGAATGGTTGTTTGTTTATATGTGCCCTGCGATTGGCCCAGTGCCCAGATTATCGCACTCCTCGCTTTAAGTCTCGGCGCCCTTTGCACATTGGTCATTGCACCGGACTATTGCAATATTAGTCTTTCGAACTGCTCTAAGTGCTAGAGGACTCTGCATCTTTTTGCACAATTGTCAAAAAAAAAACAAATGTACCGGCATTACCAGATAACTAGCAACCCTTTATTGCTCAGGGACTTTTTTTTGTCAATTTCATTATGTCTCAAAAGTGTTCTCTGTCAATTGACTGTCTGTTGTCGTACTAGAGCGGTTCCAATTACCGGAGACAAATTCCTTGTGTGTTTTTTGGAAGTACTTGGCAAATAAAGATGATTCTGTTTCTGATTCTAAAAAACCGGTCCAGGGTATACCCCGCCTCCAGCCCGATGATGGCTGGGATAGGCTCCAGCCTGCCCGCAACCCTAGTGAGGAGAAGCGGCTCAGAAAATGGATGGATGGATATTACAACCCCAATTCCAATGAAGTTGGGACATTGTGTTAAACATAAATAAAAACAGAATACAATGATTTGCAAATCATGTTCAACCTATTTTTAATTGAATACACTACAAAGACACAAATATTGAATGTTCAAACTGATAAACTTTATTGTTTTTAGCAAATAATCATTAACTTAGAATTTTATAGCTGCAATAGGTTCCAAAAAAGCTGGGACAGGGTCATGTTTACCACTGTGTTACATCACCTTTTCTCTTAACAACATTCAATAAAGGTTTGGGTACCGAGGACACTAATTGTTGAAGCTTTGTAGGTGGAATTCTTTCCCATTCTTGCTTGATGTACAGCTTCAGCTGTTCAACAGTCCGGGCTCTCCGTTGTCGTTTTTACGCTTCATAATGCACCACACATTTTCAATGGGAGACAGGTCTGTATTGCAGGCAGGCCAGTCTAGTACCCGCACTCTTTTACTACGAAGCCACGCTGTTGTAACAAGTGCAGAATATGATTTGGCAATGTCTTGCTGAAATAAGCAGGGGCGTCCATGAAAAAGACGCATGTACCTTTCAGCATTAATGGTGCCTTCACAGATGTGTAAGTTACCCATGCCATTGGCACTAACACAGCCCCATAGCATCACAGATGCTGGCTTTTGAACTTTGCGTCCATAACAGTCCGGATGGTTCTTTTCCTCTTTGGCGCGGAGGACACAAAAGTCCACAATTTCCAAAAACAATTTGAAATGTGGACTCGTCGGACCACCGAACACTTTTACACTTTGCATCAGTCCATCTTAGATGAGCTCGGGCCCAGAGAAGCTGGCGGCATTTCTGGGTGTTGTTGATAAATGGCTTTTGCTTTGCATAGTAGAGTTTCAAGTTGCACTTACGGATGTAGTGCTGAACTGTATTTACTGATATTGGTTTTTCTGAAGTGTTCCTGAGCCTATGTGGTGATATCCTTTATACATTGATGTCGGTTTTTGATGCAGTGCCGCCTGAGGGATCAAAGCATTCACGGGCATTCATTGTTGGTTTTTGGCCTTGCCACTTACATGCAGTGATTTCTCCAGATTCTCTGAACCTTTTGATGATATTATGGACCGTAGATGATGAAATCCCTAAATTCCTTGCAATTGTACGTTGAGGAACATTGTCATTAAACTGTTTGACTATTTTCTCACGGACTTGCTCACAAACAGGTGAACCTCGCCCCATCTTTGCTTGTAAATGACTGAGCAATTTAGGGAAGCTCCTTTTATACCCAATCATGGCACCCACCTGTTCCCAATTAGCCTGTTCACCTATGGGATGTTCCAAACAGGTGTTTGATGAGCATTTGCTAAAAACAATACAGTTTATCAGTTTGAACATTAAATATCTTGTCTTTGTAGTGTATTCAATTAAATATAGGTCGAACATGATTTGCAAATCATTGTATTCTGTTTTTATTTATGTTTAACACAATGTCCCAACTTCAATGGAATTGGGGTTTTAGTTGTTGGGAATCACTGCCCTACCGATTATAAATGTATGTCGTTTGACTATTATAGCAATAACTACGATGCGGTCAACTGAAAATGCTTATGACGCAGGTAATACCTGTGAGCAGCCTCCCAGCGCCGTCTCCAGCAGGTGACGATACTGGCCCATTCTGACAGTGAAGTCCCGGTACCGTTTATCCACAGCGGAAACACAACGGCGTAGCTCCAGGCGGTGGGCGTGGCCTTTAGATAGCATGCTCTCGGCCAGTTGGATGAGCAAGTGAACCTTTTCCTGGGTGTGCTTAGGACATGACAGACAGGGAGTCAGAGATTAAATGCCATCATCTTTGTCAGTATGCACACTCAGAGCTGATTTACACAACATTCCAAGTGATACAGCACAAAGTGCAATACTCAATATTATCCAATCCAGTATTTAATATTATTGTAAGCCACTGTAACAGTATGCACAGTTTGAATATCAACACTGTGCTTCAATATAGGAAAATAAAAAAATGTACTTAAATACTGACTGAATTAAAATGAATTGCACATAAATGTTAAACATAAATTGTACCAAAATAAAAAATAAAAAAACACTTCTTAAAGATAAAATACAAATGTACTCAAAAGTTAAATACAACTGAACTCTACTTAGGAAAAGATTCTTTCACATACCACCAGGGGGAGCCTGCATACCACACTTTGAGAATCACTAAGTTAGGCTTTCTAAAAGTAATAAAAGTAAACCAGTATGCTATGCTTATGCCATGGGCTGGCTCTGTGCACATTCTTACCTTAGCCGAAACACAAAACTGTCGGTGCTGGTTCAGTAACTCCTGCGTCTCAGTCCCTGTTACCCCTGGTGACGTGTGTGTGGCTAGGTAGTGGTCCCCTGACTGCGCTAACCAATCCAGAGCCTGCATAGAAAATACATATATATGTTTCAGAAAAGGATAATTTCTTTCTATTAATGACTTAAGGCACCCTCTGACCACTATGATTTCTTTTTCTTGTGTTTAGTTTGTATGATAATTGTAACGCTAATGCTAATACTCTTTCACCGTTTCGAGATTCCCCATGACACTTCAAAGACTAAAAGCTGCATGTTTCTGTGAGGCTCTGAAAATGTGGTGGAAACTCAAACAGTTCTCTGGATTGTTTCAAAGTCCCCACTGTCCCATAAAAATACCTATATACAGTACATGACTTTCAAGATTTCCCCACTATCCTTCAAAAATCAACGTGCATGTTTCCATGGGAACATGCAAATGTGGTGGCAATACAGACAGTCGTTGGGACTGTTTCAGCCTTCCTCTTGAACACTGTTACCATTCATTCATTCATCCATTTTCTGTACCGCTTAATCTCACTCGGGCCGCGGGCGCGCTGGAGCCTATCTCAGCTATCTTTGAGCGAGAGGTGGGGTACACCCTGAACTGGTTGCCAGCCAATCGCAGGGCACATATAAACAAACAACCATTCACACTCACATTCACACCTATGAGCAATTTAGAGTCACTGTTACCAGTGAAATATTTAAAAAGGTGCAAAATCCCCACCATTTGACTTCGTTGTCACATTTCTGTGGGGCCAATTATGTATTACTCGTGCACTCACTGTATTTGTCTCGCCATGCTGCACTATTTGCATATACTGGCCACTCATGCCAGAGTAGCCTCTGCTCCATTGCACACTGTTTGAGGAGTATCTGTAACATTTGCACACCAACAATGTCCCAGATTATCGCACTACTCGTCACTTTAAACCGCATACACTCCTTGAAGTCTCAGCGCCCCTTGCACAATGGTCATTGCACCGGTCTATTGCAATATTAGTCATTCGAACTGCTCTAAGTGCTAGAGGACTCTCCATCTTTTTGCACAATTGTTTTTGTCAATGTCTTTATGTCTCCAAAGTGTTCTGTAAATTGACTGTCTGTTGTACTAGAGCGGCTCCAACTACCGGAGACAAATTCCTTGTGTGTTTTGGACATACTTGGCAAATAAAGATGATTCTGATTCTGATTCTGATTACCATCATTTTCCTTAACATGCACTGGTATATCAAAAATTCATCTTAGTAGACCAGGGGTACAGGGACGTCGGATGGGGGGGAAAAGGGGACAACTGTCAACAAATCATTTTTCAAAGGAACACTTCAAATGACCCCCCACCTCAGTATCATCAAAACAATGCCTTCAGCCGGTGTTAAATACCTGCTGGGCGTGGTTCTGGAACATGACGTACTGCTGGCACTGATCCAGTCGGCGCTTCTTTAATGTCCAAAAATGGAGAACTCTATTTTCTCTCTGAAGCAACTCGCTGAGGATACCTGTACACACATGCATGTATACCCCCAACACACAAACACACACATGCACGCACGTGCACAAACACGCACACTAATGATCTGTTTGTGTTTTTGGGGCTCCCCTTACATTTTGACTTGACATGGTGCATGTGTGTGTATGAATGTGTGTGAGTGAGGGAGTGAGTGTATCTGTCAGCGTCTGAGTGTAAGGGAGGGAGTGAGGGAGTGTGTGTGTTCGTGCGTGTGTATGTGTGTGTTTGGTGTGTGAGTGATTTTTTTTTGTGTGTGTGCGTGTGTGTTACCTTTAACCTGTTGTTCTGGTACCCGTGAGTGCCCAGTCACCTCAGTAACCCCCGATACGGTGACATTGTGGCCAGAGATGTTGGCCATGGTGACACTGTTGCGGTGGATGTACTTGAGGAAAACCTCCGCGTTCCTTCTTGCAAGCGTGCAGGCCTGTTTCCATAGAGACAAGAAAGTGACGGACGTTTCATTACAGCTGGCAAGTATCTTAAAATTTTACTTTACATCAGGGGCTCTGAAACCTTTTGGGTCTAGGTGCCCCTTTCCAGCGAGAACTTTATTAAAATGGGAAGAAATAATACTTTATTGCACATTATTGTGCGAATCAATAATCAATAAGCACACAGACCACCGGGAGTCCGGGAACCCCTGATTGAGAACACTGCTTTCTACAACACCTTAAGAAAGGCCTCCTTCTGCTCCATGTGTTTGTTAATGAGAGGCAGGAGATGCTCAGGCTGTCTGTCTCCACCCCCGCACCAGTCCTCCTCCCTGCGGTACTCCTGCTCCAAACTCTCCAGCACACCGCATACCTGCATAATAAAAGTGCCCACACAGTTTACTATGACGACCAGTGGAGGACAAAATTCAGCATTACCTCTCACAAACACTAGTGACACTTTTTATGCTCACACACCATTGAAATGCTCTCATACGCACACTACTGAAATGTTTTCACAACTACTACTATTTTTTTTTTCGCTCACACACACTACTAAAATGCTCTCACACTTATTACTGAAACACTCTCACACACACTACTGAAAAGCTCTCACTCTCACTGTTGAAATATTCACACACACAGTATTGACTTTTTTTTTTTGTGCTCACATTCTACTGAAATGTTCTCACACACATTGCTCTCACACTCAAAACTGACATTATTTTTTTTTTTTGCTCACACACTCACTACTGAAATGCTCTCGACACACAGTACTGACATTTTGTTTGCCCACATACACTGCAGAAACTGAATTAGCTAGTGATAACAATTGAAAAATACACCTTACCTCTGTGAGTTTTTTTTTTGTTTTTTTTACATTAAAGTAGACAGCAAATTTTTTAACGCTAGAAGCGTGTGTTTTTTTTAGGATCGCACAAGACAACACCATCCATCCATTTCCATACAGCTTATCCTCACTAGGGTCGCGGGAGTTCTGGACCCTATCCCAGCTCACTCTGGGTGAGGCAAGACAACACATTCCCCACAAATCATAATTGTAGCCAACAAAATCAAACAATTCTAATAATGGAGAATATCTTGCCAAATTTATTCCGTTATCGTTGTTCATACTGCTTGGTTTACATTTCACCTTATAAGTCCCCAAGATCTCAGTCAATTAGTCAAAATCTCAAGTTAACTGTGGCAGACTTTACCTCTGTCTATTTACTTTGTTTTTACTACTAAAAAAAGAAAGAAAAAAACTCAAAAAGTGCATCGTGAGAGCATTAACAAAGTATTTGTACTTCATTATTTGCCACCACTGATAAGTTGACAGGAGGATAAACTTCTGCTTACCTGTTGCGATGTTCTGTAGAAGGCGGCAGATGCGTTGACCAGTTTGAGTCGGTCTTCGATCCGCAGCATGAGTGTCTGCCAATGCAGCGCCACCGTCTGTGCACAGGACCTTACTGCATCTGGATCATAGTGGCCTGACCTAGAAAAGGGGTCAATGTTTTGGGTAAAACAAACAAACAAGTGGCACAGGGACAAATCCATAGACATTGATACTGTATAAAGACACTTGAGCTTTGAATCCTGCGTCTACTTTGCCACCATTTTGGATGTGGCAAAGGGGAGCTTGTGTGCTGCATTGAGATGTACCAAACATATACTCAAACTCAGGTCTCCTGAGATTAGGACTGAAGTTGAACAATGAATTTTGATTGTATTTGGCCATCATAACATCATTCTACAATTACAATTTGCTGACCTTGTGGGTAATACGTATACATATGTGCATAATACTGTCAATTCCTGCGATGAAACCAGCGTCCAACAAAAAGAAGTCGTTCCCATTTAATGAAATACGAACTGCTATTGCTGTTAGCTGTTTAGCTAAATGTTCTAATACTATGTAACTTTCCCCAAGATAAAGTATTAACTTTGTGCACTTTGTAGATTGCCGCTTATATATCTTTGTATATACAGTAGGGTTTGAACCAATTAACTGACAAGTCGAAGAGTTGACTTTACTATTCTGCATTGACATTTAAAGCTTGAAGTCGACTAACCACGTGTTTTTGGCATCTTGTGTTCAAATCGGTCAATTTACAGAGGACTTTCGACTTGCCCGTCTGCTGCCATCGTTTGACTATAACTCAGCAGCAAAATGTCCTGCTAAGAAGGTGACACAGTCTTCATACATCTACACGGGTCAGAGAGTACGAAATATGATGGTTGTGGACGAGAATAGCGGTTAGCCTCTCTAGCTTAGGCTATTTCGATTGCCACTTGTCTTAAAATATTCACACCAGCAGGACCACAGGACTGGCGGTGAAGAATGAGGGCAGACCCGCGAAGTGAAGCTCCATCTTCGTCACCAAAATGCTAAGTCTGATAATGCACGGACAACGACTTTGTTTCTATGCTTGTCCGTCAAAATGTGTCTTCATGTGAAACCAGTCCGTTGTGCAAAAAAGTTTGGAAACCGCTTTGCTGTGCTGAAAAAAATATCAATGACGTCACCGATTATTCAACTTTGACTTGACTTTCAACAATCACATAATCGTCAATTTCAAAAGAACTTTAGTTGTTCAACACCTAATATACAGTATGTCTATAGACAAACCTGACTAGCAGTTCTGCTCTCTGCTGTAGAGCCAGCGCCACCTGGTGGGTCCTCTGCAGGGAGTCAGCATGTAGGAGAGCCTGGACATAACACCAGTTAGCTGTTCCCCAATACAGATACTATGCCCTTAGTTGTGTGTGTGTGTGTGTAGTAACCTCTATGGCCTGTTGGAGGCGCTCATGTTCCCTCTGCAACTGTTCAGCTTCCGACAAACAGCTGGAGTTCAGCATGCAGGATGACAACATGACCTCGCCCTCAGTGATCCAACCGAGCACCTGACCATCGCACATGGATCAGAACCAAAGGGGTGTGTGTTGTATCTTCGGCCTGCAAGTGTGTTTGTGTGACCCATTTGATCTGCATGTGTGTGTTATGTGTTTGACCTGTATGTGTGCGTGTATGTGTGTGTGTCTTACCTGTTTGACCTGGTTCTGCAGGTGTCTAAGCTGCAGGTTCTGCTCCAGGTGTGTGTGAGTGTGATCTGCAATCTGCTGCAGTTCCTTCTGTTTGTCCAGCATTAGGCGTTGCAGCTCCTCCACCTGAGAAGAGAGATCGCCCTCCACCTCTGACAGCTCAATTCCTGACACACATACGGACACATACAGGCACACACAGAAACATGCATACATGTGCATATGCATGACAAAAAATAGAAAAATAGAATGCCCCAATGAAATTCAAGTACATTAATAAAACTGTGCAATCTCCAATCATGTGCTTACTGAATGTGTGCGTGTATCAATGGCAAAGTCAATGAGCCGGTTTCCATGGGGACCAGCTGAGTGCAGTTTCCATGGCTACCCCATCCCCCTTTCTCCTGCCCCCATTATCCTCCTCTGCCCCCCCACCCTTAAATCATCTGTATGTTACTGAAGCAAGCAGACTTACATCAGCCACTCTGTATAACTGTATCATATTCTACTCTATCACAATTTGTTCCATATAGTTCTATTCTCTTCAATAATTGTACTCGTAATTGTATCGAATAGATGTTTCAAGTGTCTTCAAGCTCCAAAGTAAAAAGCTGTACAGGTGCTTCATGACCCCCACCTCAGTAACCAACCTCTGTCAACCTCAAAGTGACAGCATTCACATGGCGCCTGCTATTCTGACAAAAAATACACTTCAGAAAACGCAAAAGAACCCAACACAAGAAACACAAAGCTGCTAATTCACCTTAAAGATAAAGGGATATAGACCATACAGTTCAGAAAAAAATGAGAAGACGGTCACTTGAGGAAGTATGAAGGAAACCAAAGAACAAACCAATACATAGAAAACATCCATCCATTTTCTTCTGCTTATCAGGGTCCAGAAGGCAGGTGCAGAAATTGAGGCAAGGATGCCCAGAGATCCCTGTCCCCAGGGAACCCTGAGGCATTCCCAGCGGTGAGACATAGTGTCACCCAGTCATAGAATAGATCTGCCCCGAGGCAGCGTCCCACTTGGCACAAGCTCACTTTTCGAAGTGAAAACCAAGGACTCCGATTTGGAGGTTTTGTTTTTAATCCCCATGACTACACACTAAATTAAGAACCTTCCTAACACTGAAGGTCACTGTTTGATGAGGTCATCAGGACCAAATTATCTACCAATAGCAGAGATGGCATCCTTAATCCACCAACCCTCAAGGCCTTGACTGCATCTAGAAATTATCTCTGTAAAGTTGATGAACAGTTTTCTCCAGGTCCTCTGATTTCATACATGCAATTCTGTAGCTCTAAATTGCCCAGAGGTGTGAGTGTGAGTGTGATGGTGGTTGGCGACCAATGTACGCTACCTCTCACCCAAAGTGAGCTGGGATAGGGTACATCTCGCCTGTGAACTTAATGAGAACAAGCAATATGGAAAATGGGCAGAAGTTGAGAACAGAACAAGTGACAGAGGCCAGACAACTTCCACCAAGTCTTCTCCTCCATGTTACTTAAGGCTATAAATGATACAGACGTATTCAATGTTGTAAAAACACTAAACAATAAAAGGTTCGTTGATTGCTTTAATATCCACATGGCATTAGTAAAAAGTATTATAGAATATGTATTGCAACCATTCACATATATATGTAACTTGTCCTTCAAATTTGACAGATTTATTGAGAAACACAATTTCTTATGTGAAAACAAATATGGCTTTAGAGCAAAAAGGACCACCTCGATGGCAGTGATGGAACTTGTTGAAGCAATAGCTACTAGTATAAATAATAAAGAATTTACAGTTGATTTTCTTTGACTGGTGCACGGTGAAAGACTGGTTAGCACATCTGCCTCACAGTTCTGAGGACCGGGGTTGAAGTCCCGGCCTCGCCTGTGTTGAGTTGGCATGTTCTCCCCGTGCCTGCGTGGGTTTTCTCTGGGTACTCCGGTTTCCTCCCACATCCCAAAAACATGCGTGATCGATTGATTGAAGACTCTAAATTTCCCATAGGTGTGAATGTGAGTGCGAATGGTTGTTTGTTTATATGTGCCTTGCGATTGGCTGGCGACCAGTTCAGGGTGTACCCCGCCTCTCGCCCGGAGATAGCTGGGATAGGCTCCAACACGCCTGTGACCCGAGTGAGGATGAGCAGTACAGAAAATGGATGGATGATGGATGGATTTTCTTAGACTAAAAGTTCTTGATACTATAGATCAAACTATATTAATGAATACATAATAGCAATATGGCATAAGAGGTTTGCCATTTAAATAGATGTAAAGTTAACTAGATGATAAATATCAGTATGTGCAGTTTAACAATGTTGAATCAGACCAGTTGGATAAGTCACGGGGTCCCCCAATAGTCCCTTAACTATTCATATTGTATTTCAAGTCCAGTATATTTGCTGTCCCTCAAAACTACTCAAACGTGTCCTATTCGCTGATGACACAACTCTATACTGCTCTGGAGTAGAACTCTAGCAGCTTTTGAATACTGTGGAAAATGAATTAAATACATAAAAAACTGGTTTGACACTAAGAAATTATCGTTGAATTGAAACAAAACAAAGTTGATAGTTTTTGGCACTAGCCACATCAAACACCAAGTCAAAATTATTGTCAATTCAATCGAAATAAGAAGAGTGAATGAAAATAAATTTCTTGGAGGAGTATTGATGCAAAACTATGTTTGAAGTCACATATAGATAATGTCAAAAGAAAAACATTCAATAATTATAGGTCCCCTTTAACCAAGGAAGTTCTGAATAAGAAATCATTATACAGATTATATTGCTCTTTGTTACTGCCATACCTGACCTATTGTGTGGAGATATGGGGTAATACCTACAAAACAAATTCTCAGTCTGTTTTCAAGCTAGAAAGAGTTATACGAATTGTCCATCCATTCATCCATCCATCCATTTTCTATCCGAGGTCGGATCGCGGGGGCAGCAGCTTTAGCAGGGATACCCAAACTTACCTCTCCCCAGCCATTTCATCCAGCTCTTCCGAGGGGATCACGAGGCGTTCCCAGGCCAGCCGAGAGACATAGTCTCTCCAGCGTGTCCTGGGTCGTCCCCGGGGACTCCTTCCGGTGGGACATGCCCGGAACACCTCACCGGGGAGGCGTCCGGGAGGTATCCGAATCAGATGCCCCAGCCACCTCATCTGGTTCCTCTCGATGTGGAGGAGCACCGGCTCTACTCTGAGATCCTCCCGGATGACCAAGCTTCTCACTCTATCTCTAAGGAACAGCCCGGACACCCTGCGGAGGAAACTCATTTCGGCCGCTTGTATCCGGGGTCTTGTTGTTTCGGTCACGACCCACAGCTCGTGACCATCGGTGAGGGTAGGAACGTAGATCGACCGGTAAATCGAGAGCTTCGGCTTAGCTCCTTCTTCACCACAACGGACCGATACAAAGTCTGCATCACTGCAGACGCTGCACCGATCCGCTTGTCGCTCTCCCGTTCCATTCTTCCCTCATTCGTGAACAAGACCCCAAGATACTTGAACTCCTCCACTTGGAGCAGGATCTCATCCCCAACCCGGAGAGGGAATGCCACCCTTTTCCGACTGAGGACCATGGTCTCAGATTTGGAGGTGCTGATTCTCATCCCAGCCATTTCACACTCGGCTGCGAACCGCTCCAGTGAGAGCTGGAGATCACGGCTTGATGAAGCCAACATAACCAGATCATCTGCAAAAAGCAGAGATGCAATTCTGAGCCCACCAAACCAGACCCCCTCTATGCCTCGGCTGCGCCTAGAAATTCTGTCCATAAAAGTTATGAACAGAATCGGTGACAAAGTGCAGGCTTGGCAGAGTCCAACCCTCACCGGAAACGAGTCTGACTTACTGCCGGCAATATGGACCAAGCTCTGACACCGGTCGTACAGGGACCGAACGGCCCGTATCAGGGGGTTCGGTACCCCATACTCCCGAAGCACCCCCGACAGGACTCCCCGAGGTACACAGTCGAACGCCTTCTACAAGTCCATAAAACACATGTAGACTGGTTGGGCAAACTCCCACGCACCCTCGAGGACCCTGCCGAGGGTGTAGAACTGGTCCACTGTTCCACGGCCAGGACGAAAACCACACTGCTCCTCCTGAATCTGAGATTCGACTTCCCGACAGACCCTCCTCTCCAGCACCCCTGAATAGACCTTACCAGGGAGGCTGAGGAGTGTGATCCCCCTGTAGTTGGAAGACACCCTCCGGTCCCCCTTCTTAAAAAGTCTTCCAATCCAGAGGCACTGTCCCCAATGTCCACGCGATGTTGCAGAGGCGTGTCAACCGGGACAGCCCCACAACATCCAGACCCTTTAGGAACTCCGGCCGAATCTCATCCAACCTTGCCACCGAGGAGCTTGGCCTTCCACCGAGGAGCTTTTTAACCACCTCGGTGACCTCAACCCCAGAGATAGGAGAGCCCGCCTCAGAGAACCCAGACTCTGCTTCCTCATGGGAAAGCGTGTCGGTGGAGTTGAGAAGGTCTTCAAAGTTGACTTCCCACAGACTCACAATGTCCCGAGTCAAGGTCAGCAGCGCGCCATCCCCACTATACACAGTGTTGGTGGTGCACTGCTTTCCCCTCCTGAGATGCCGGATGGTGGACCAGAATTTCCTCGAAGCCGTCCGGAAGTCTTTCTCCATGGCTTTACCGAACTCCACCCATACCCGAGTTTTTGCTTCAGCGACCACCAAAGCTGCATTCCGCTTGACGTATTTTCAAACAACAAAACACCAACAAAGGGGCAGGCCAAGACCTTGTGTCCCCATCTGCGTGGATGAGCTCGCTCCAGTCGTCACAGAGATCTTCAATAGCTCTCTGGAACTGTGTGAAGTACCATTCCGTTTCAAACGCTCTACCATCATCCCAATCTCAAAGAAACCTGAATCTCGGATCAGAATGACTACAGTCCTGTCGCCCTGACATCTGTGGTCATGGAGTTATTTGAACGCCTCATGCTGGACCACCTCAAGAGCGTCACAGGACCCCTGCTGGACCCCCTGCAGTTTATCAACCGACCAAACAGGTCTGTGGACGACGCAGTCAACATGGGACTGCACTTCATCCTATAACACCTCGACAGCGTGGGGGCCTACGCGAGGATCCTGCTCGTGGATTTCAGCTCTGCGTTCAACACCATCATCTCCAAACTCCTCTCCTCCAAGTTTCTCCACCTTAGCGTCTCGTCTGCCATTTGCTAGTGGTTTTAGAGCTCCTCGAAGCTGAGGCTGGGGAACACCACCTCATCCACACGCACCATCAGCCCCAAGGATGTGTCCTCTCTCCGCTGCTCTTCTCTCTCTATACGAACGACTGCACCCCAACGCACCCAGTTGTCAAACTCCTGAAGTTTGCTGATGACACCACAGTCATCGGCCTCATTAAAGATGGTGACGAGTCTGGTTATCGACAGGAAGTGGAGCAGCTGGAGCTGTGGTGCGGCCGACACAACCTGGAGGTGAACACGCTCAAGACTGCAGAGATGATCGTGGACTTCAGGAAGCAGCCTTTGCCACAGCTGCCCCTCACGCAGACATTCAAGCTCCTGGGAATTAGTCTCTCAGGACTTAAAGTGGGAGACCTACATCAACTCCATCCTCAAAAAGGCCCAGCAGAGGATGTACTTCTTGTGCCACAAGAGCTGTTGAAGCAGTTCTACACAGCAGTCATTGAATCAGTCCCATGTTCATCCATCATAGTCCGGTTTGGTGCTGCCACAAAAAAGGACAAACTCCGAGTGCAACAAAAAATCAATACTGTGGGAAAAAATCATTGGTACATCCCCTACCCACCCTTGAGGATTTGCATGCTGATAGAACTAAGACAAGAGCATGCAAAATCCTCGTGGACCTTCCACATCTTGGTCACAACCTTTTCCAGCTCCTTCCCTCAGGTAAGCGCTATTTATCAATGCAAACTAAAACCAGCAGACATTCCAACAGCTTCTTCCCTCTTCCCATCAACTTCTTAAACTGTTAACTTACAATTCCATTTTAACATGCTGCCAATTTTGTCTTGAGATTGTGTTTACGTCGCCGTAGGGACTCTTCCACATTATTCGTGCACTCACTGTAGTAGTCTCGTCACTCTGCACGATTTGCATATCTGTTGTTGACCTATACTGGCCACTCATGTGCTTGAGAAGTATCTACACCATTTGTCACTGTTCCAGATTATCCCACTTTAATTTATTATAATTATCCCACTTTATTTATCCCACTATTATCACTTTAAACTGTCAAAAAAAGGTTATGCCTTTGCACCATTTGCACAATTGTCACTGTGCCAGATTATTCCTTTACTAGTCATTTCAAACTGCTCTAAATTGCTCAAGGACTACATCATTTGCAAAAAAAATAAAAAATTATATCAGCGCTACCACATTACCGGTAACCTTTCATTGTTCAGTGACTTTCTGTACTGTGTTTTATGATTTTGTGTCTCAAAAGTATTTTTTTGTCAAATGGCGGTCTGTTGTCGTACTAGAGCGGGTCCAACTACCGGAGACAAATTCCTTGTGTCTTTTTGATATAATTGGCAAATAAAGATGATTCTGATTCTGATCAGCCATGGGATTCTTTAGTCCATTTTGTTGGTTCTGCCATTTCTCAGCATAACAGCTTGCACTTTACGACTCGTTTGGTCGAATGACCTTTTGAAGGAACAAAGCAAGCAACCAAAGGACTCACCTGTTGCCTGGACCTCGCTGATGTATTGCTGAAGGTCGTGACCTTGCTGTACAACCTCATAGGTCATGTTGTTCACTGCGAGCCTCCGTTCCATGTGCCTGTAGATCAATCAATCAAAATCTTAAATATCAGTCTCTAGCGGACACTTTCCCCCCTTTGACATAACACCGAAGTGTACACCTGTGAATGCGTTGCTGTGCTAACGTAAGGGCCTCTGGGCTAGCTTCAGCTAGCCGTGATGGCCCGAGTGCTTGCTTGTCTTGGTTTGTTTCAGATAGCCGCTTCTCAGCAGAAAGGTCCTGGGATTGTTTTTGCAGCTCCTGCTTCCAGGCATCCATCTCACCGGTTACCTGGGAAACAGTACATACACATCATTGAACAACAACTGGAAGGTTTAAGAATTTAACTGTCATTTTGGAATGCCACAAAATGTACCTCCAATATGCACTGTTGTAGAATACGCAATTGCAGGTAAACGTCCAATCGGATCTTCCTCTGATGGAAAACTTCCTCCAGCTGAACGTGAAACTCCTCCAGTTGCTGCAGCACCGACTCCACATGGGCCACTGAGCTGCCTTGGGGCCTAAAACAAATACACACTCCATTAACTTTGTAATTCACCTCCAGGAATCACCTGCGCGCTAACATCAAAAATCAAACAAACGCATGAGCAACAATACTACTGTACATTGACCCCGAGCCAGCCTAATGAGGGAAGTAGGCGCCCCAACCCTGGCAAACCATGCAGCAATGAGCCGTGAATCTAACACATCTCGGCTCTCTACGCTACCTGAGTTGCAGGATGAGGTCTTCCCCTTCTCTGATGACACTCATTGCAGCCTCCTGCGGGGCAGGGTTAGAGGCCGGGTTAATGTGACTATTAGAAGTCGGGGTCAGAGGTGGAAGGGATGTTGGGCTTTTGTGAGAGGGTTAGTGTTCTGGTCTGAGG
The DNA here is from genome assembly GCF_024500385.1 of Phyllopteryx taeniolatus. Classification (NCBI taxonomy): domain Eukaryota; kingdom Metazoa; phylum Chordata; class Actinopteri; order Syngnathiformes; family Syngnathidae; genus Phyllopteryx; species Phyllopteryx taeniolatus. Next base: position 29,365,702 of record NC_084502.1, on the reverse strand, counting down.
TCAGACATAAGCAATCACCTGTGTGTTGGCCTGCTGCTGTTGTTGCTGGTTCATGAGTGTCTGCAGAGCTTCCACCGATTCAGAACCAATGCAGAGGTCAGCCGAGAGCTGCTTCTGAAGCCCTTCCATCCACGACGACAGCTGTGTGGGAGACGGAGATTCTATTAGAGATCAGGTTCAAGTCACATCCTACAGACATGTTACCTCTTTGGTGTGTGTGTAGAAAGACACAGCCAAGTCTAGCAGCATCTTCCTTTGTTCCACCTTCTGAATGAACGCCTCCAGAAACACACACAAACATAGCATGTTACCTTCCTTTCCCTCCATATCAATCTCATGTTCTTATAAATTAGTGGTCCCCAACCTTTTTTCTGTCACGGACCAGTTCATACAAGTACATACATGCATTTTACGGACAGACATACATTCGTCAATGGGGGTGAGTGGTGGGAGGAGGGTGGGGGGTCGCCGATGGTGCATGGTGGCGAAGTTTGCCGATCTGGAGAATCTCATTGGGGCCTAATCAACAACAGGGTGGGGTGGTGGGTGACCCGTCTCCCGCTCCACCAAAAAAAAAATGAAAAAAAACGTTTTGGGTGGTTGGGGACCACTGTTATAAATCATTGCACCTTTTTTTAGATGAAAGGCAGATATGGAAGGAATACTCAAATAACCATTGTGCTGAATGCCTATTTATTGGCCGGAGATTGTCATGTCCAGGTAGGTCACCTGCATGCGGAGCTCCAATTCTCGGGCCGCCTGGTAGATCTCTTCCTCCTCACATTCGCCGGACTGAGCTAGTTGGTCAGCTGCTTCCAGAAGCTTCTCTGCGTTGGTGTAAGTGTTCTGACACACACACACATCGATCACACATGTGCACAGTGAACATGGTGTTACACATACAGTACGTAAAATGAACTAAGACAATAGTGAGAGCTTCACTCACCTGAGCCACTTGCTGAAAGTCGTCGTGGCGTTTCTGAAGAGCTCGCGCTCGGTGCAGAGACTTGCCAACACCACTGTGCTTGTTGAGGAATACTTCGCCGTGCTGCTCCACCCAGTCCAACACCTGACCCGGTTGGAGGGAGGGACCAACAGATGGATTAAGACATGATTGTGACAAGAATGTGTTGCAAGCCGGGAAGTAGCCAGGTCCCATCATTTCAGTAAATCTGCGCATCGCACCTGTCTGACGTCCTGTTGAAACACACACAGCTGAAGGCGCTGGTGGAGGCGTAGCTTGCGGTGTTGCCATGCATTCTCCAGGTCATGGTGACCCTGCAAAAGAGCTCAGTTAACCTACACCTGTCTATCCCACCAGTAATAGTGAAACAGGAAGTGGGCTACACCTGCATGACCTGGTGCAGAACTCCCATGATTCCATGTGTGGTGGCAGTGAAGTCTGGCTTAGGTGACGTGTCATTGTTGTCTGTCACTGTGCAGCGGTTTAGGACATCCAGCAACGCTTTACCACTCTCACTGACCTGCACACAGACAGGTGAGCAGAAAAACAAACAAACCAATGTCCAGATTGACACACTGACACAAAAACAGTCACCTGGGTGTAGTTGGCAGAGATCTCCTCATTCAGCTCCTGGTGTTTTTTCACAGCTTCCTCTAGCTCAGCCGTTGCTAATGGCAGCGATGCCTCAGTATAGGTCTGAAGCCACACCTCTGCTTTGTGAAGGAACTGCCCACACAACCAGATAGGAGGACAGAACAGGTAAGCTATGAAGGTGTACAGTAATCCACCGCCTATGAGAGGTTCACTTTACAAATTCACCCATTCGAGTTTTTTTTTCTGTGGAACCTATACTCTGCAGGCGGCACGGTGGAAGACTCGTTAGAGCGTCTGCCTCACAGTTCTGATGACCGGGGTTCAATCCCCGGCCCCACCTGTGTGGAGTTTGCATTTTCTCCCCGTGCCTGCGTGGGTTTTCTCCAGGCACTCTGGTTTCCTCCCACATCCCAAAAACATGCATGGTAGGTTAATTGAAGACTCTCTGAATGTTGTAAGATGAGTTTGAAATTGCATTACAGTGTTTTGGGGTCATAGTTTGTGGTATACTGTATTAGGTTTAAACTAGAAATTATTAATAGAGGCAATTATAAACATTTTAGTGGGGAACAATTCCTCACAGTTTTTTGCTATTTACGTCAGGGTCGTACAAATAGCAAGTAGCTTCCCTACAAATAGCGAGCATATACTGTATTGATCATTGGTTGACTACTGACTAATCACCTGCTCTGCCCCTTGGTGGAAACCAGTTGCCATGGCTATTGTGTTGCTACGCTCTTCCAGTGCTGCGGTCAGTAACTTCCAGTCTTCTTGTAGCTGTGAGGACACCGTGGCAATCCTTTCTGCACCAAAGTGACCAGCCTCTGCAAGCCTGGCTGCCACAGTAACGACACTGTCGACATTCACACTACCGTTCTATACACACACACACACACACAGACAATGACATCAGCAAAGGTTGGAACAGTTAAACACAATGCCGAGTGATTTTGCATACTCACCATCACATTTGAGGTGAAGTGCTGATGTTGTGTTTGCAAGTCAACGGCGTGCTGATGGTTCTGACCGACCTCCACCAGAGTCTGCATGAACAACTCCTTACTGTGGGCGATCCACTCGGACATCTATGGGGGGCAAGATTTGGCATGATTTGATGGAGCGTGATTTGCAGAAGACTCTCCATCCGCTGGTGGGCAGACTGCTTCTGCTCACCTTGGTGGCGTCCTGCTCAAAAAGGTGTAACTGCAGCGCCTGCTCTAGGTGGAGCTTCGTGTCGCTCCAGCTCTGCAGCAGGTGACTACGAGCAACCTGGAGACGGTCTAGTAGCGAGGAGACCTTTGGCGCCACACTTTGGAAGTCAGCCCCACCTGACAGCCAGCTGCCATGGCTCCCACCACCGCTTTCGTTCGAGTTGTCCCCATGGGAGGGGCCCAGGCGCATGCGTTGGAGCAAGCTCCTCCCTTCTCGGTTGAGGGTGTCAACCGGGGCTGTGGCGATGGTGTTACGGAGACGATTGTGTTCCTCAAGGATTCTGGAGGTAAGAGACGGTTACCATCAGCAATCAATATGGTACAGTGGCCTCTGATGCTCTTGCGGAAACGTTCCCTCCACCCTGTCTTTGTCCTTTTGACACACACTGGCAAGCCTAGGTGGTTAATCACTAAGTGGGATCCTCACTTGCGGGAGTCATCCACATCCTGCGGTTCTGGTATGCTGGTCAGCCCAACCTCCAGCTGATCCAATTGGCTCAGCAGTTGTGTGGCAGCCCCTGAGAACTCCTCCAGACCCAGACGCAATTCAGTCCACTCCACATGATCATACTCCAGTGAGCCACCAAGGTCAGACGTTAATTGAGAAGGGTCAACCAACCGGGACAGACCTTCTACGGACACTAGACTGGTCTGAAGACAAAATAGTGGACTCATAACTAGCTTTAATGGAAGTGAAAGTAGAGGTTATCGGTAATAAAAATGTTGGTAGCGTTCATAGGATTTGTTGGCCTTAGTACTCCAATTTAGAATGAAATAATAGTAGTACCTCAAAGCTGAGCTTGGCACTTCCCAGGTTGGTCTTGTGTTTCTGCCAAAAGGTGTCCGGTTTGATGAGCAGTGCTATGTGGATGTTGGAGGAAAAGGACTCCTGCAAAGTACGTAACACCGGCTTCACGCTGTCCCACTTACTACCACGCATGTCCACCACCACTGTGAACCCTCGCGCACGCACGTCCTCGCTGAGACAGAGAGGGACACACGGTCAGCGGTGACAGGCAGACATGCAGATAGATGTGAAGATAAGCGCACCTTGGTATTGTTGACAGGTATGTGACCAGTCGGCTCAGATCTTCCTGTTTTATTCGCTCGTGGTTGGTCCTGGCTGGGAATGTGAGGATTGGTCCTCCTCGTTTGTCTCGTCCACCTGGACATTTAAGTGGGTAAAGACCAGACCAAACAAAAATGTTGCAATGATCTAGCGGTGAGCTTTACCTGACACAAAGGCCACTTTCTCTCTGAGCACTGTCAGGACGTCACCTGCCCGGACGCACTCTGCTTTACTGGACCCTGGAATTCCGAGACACATCGTTAGCTGTCCTGCCAACATTAGTGCACCAAATGTGGCTTTGCCCGAGTCTATGCTGGGCTCTGTGGCTAATATTAGACCAGTCGGACTTGCTTAGAAGTGTGGGAGTTTAGCTAAGTGAGTCATCATGAATGAGGTTTACAGCCTGATAGCATGTTTGAGGAGCAATCATTAAAACACTCATTTAGCAACCGGATAAATCCATCAGCTGTCAGTTTCAGCAGCATACATTCCATCAGTAAGGGATTTACACACACACGTTGAATTAGTACCAAGCCCAAAATAACTGTGTTGTGGAGGCCTTCAGAGAAAGTTGCTCATGCTGTCAGGACTCATTAGCCTGATTACATAACAACCATCATGAAGCTGTCTCACTCTGATGTGGATTCTGTGGCCAATAGCTGCTGGAATGATCAGCCATCCATTTTCTTATTCTCATTAGTGCCACGAGTGAGCTGGAGGCTATCCCAGCCGACTGTGGTCAAGAAGTAGGGGTTAGCCAATTGCAACATACATCGACACAGACACATAGACAACAACCATTAAAGCCTTGGAAAAAGTCTTCAATTTACAGTCTTCAATGAACTTCAGTGTTTTGGGAATGTGGGAGGAAAACCGAGGGCCAGAGAAAACCCACGCACAGGAAGAACATGCAAACCCCCTACACACCAAAGCCAGAGCCTGGATTTGAACCCCAAACCCCACGACTGTGAGGCGGATGTGCTTACAGCTTTGCAGACGCGCCGCCTCTCAATGAACTATAAATAAACATTCCGTACGGGTCCCTCCCAAATGTGATCAAATTTAGAACCTCCTGTGTGAAAATCAACGAAGGAGTCCATTATTAGAACTCCTTGAAGTCAGTTGCAGTTGCTACAATACGGTAATTAAAAGGTGGTAGCCAATCAGAGAGCAGCATTCCCGTTGGCTTTGGAGTACAAAAACTCGTAAATGGGCATGTGGCCATATGCCTGTAGCATCTACCTACGGTACAGTGGTCTGAGCGTGCTCCACAAATATGGGCGTATGTGTGAAAGCATCATGGCGATAAACACACGCCCTATACCTGCCGTCGCCAGGCCGTCCGGGCCCGGTTCTCCTGCTCCATCCACTGGATTCATCCTGCTCCTCCTCGACGTCCCCGGGCTCTCTCCTCCGTTATGTACCGATGGTCGCCGGCCTCCTCCTCTGCCTACCCGTCCATACCGGCGGCTTCACATCAGATGGGGATCCCGAACCGAGCTAATATTAGTTCGCCGTAAGGGACGGACGTGTTCGCGCTCCTCCCGGTAACGATTCGTGGGTCAGTGATGGTGCATCCTCCACGTTCAGCCTCGACAGTCCTCCTCCTCCTCTTCTCCCTCTTTGATGGTGATGATGATGATGATGATGATGATGCTCTCTACGGTGATGCCGCACGGCACTGCATCTCACGCTTCATCGTAAATGCTCGCGTTACCGTTACCCTTTGAACGTACCATCACACGGACCGGTACCATCTCCCCCCCCCTCCCACCCAACCCCACCGTGTCCCTCTTGAAGATGATCGCCTCGCTCAGTCCGTCCACGAGTGGACGCGACGCGCATGCGCACAGAGTGGGGTCGTGCACGAGCGCTGCACCACCTACCGGACGTGCGCGCGCGATTCCGCCAACTGAACGGCCAGGTCGTTTGAGCATTTGCTCGATATCCTATGCTGAATTGTCCATGTGTGGTAATTGGCATGTGCGAAATGCGCTACCGCACAGGCAGCAGGGGGGTGGCGGGTGGCAGATGGCAAGCCTCAATTAGTGCACCCTTGTCATTCTACTAATACAGTAGTGGTGGGGGGGGAACTCACTAGTTAGACATTCGTTCTACTAGTGCTCCCTAGTCATCCTAATAGTCAGCTGAATTCGCTTACTAATGAGAACAAAGAGCTAGTACTAGTTCGTAGACAATCCAGCGCACTAATAGAACAACTAGAGCTCACTAGTAGAACCACTAATGAGACAAAATGGCACCATAGTTGTTCGACTAATACAGTTGTGTAAGACAATATAGTGGGAAAAAACAAAGACGGTTGTTCTACAAGTGCACTCAATTGTCTTACTAGTAGGACAAAGAACCTACTAGTACATGTACAATTCAGCGCACTTGTAGAATGACTAATTCTACTAATACAGTAGTGGTAAAAATGTCATTGCCCTTCTACTAGTGCACCCTAGTCATTCTACTTGTGTGCTAAATGTCTTACTAGTGAGGACAAAGAGTGTACAAGTACCTGAACAATTCAAAACACTAGTTGAAAAACTAAGGCGCACTAGTAGAACAATTACATGGTACTAGTGAGGTAAATCAATGCACTAGTTGACAACTACTAGTGCACCCTAGTCATTCTACTAACACAGTAGTAGAAAAACATCAACAGTAAGACATTTATTCTACTAGTGCGCTGAATGTCTTACTAGTGAGGGTAAAGCGCTTACTACTGCAGTATGTGAACAATTCAATGCACTAGTAGAGCGACTAGGGCGCAGTAGTAAAACAACTATATGTTACAACTGCAAGCTACAAGTACTACTTGTGACATAAAGTTCTACTAGTTTGCATGCAGTGCTTCACTAGTGGTACTAGTTGTGCGTTGATGTCAACTAGTGCTTAGTTCTGCCCTAGTCATTTTACTAGTGCACTGAGTTGTTTTACTAGTGAGGACGAAGAGCGTACAAGTAGACAATTCTGCGACAGTGACATACTGTAAGATTCTACTGGTTAAGATCTCGCTCTGCATGAGAAGTACTAGTAGTACGCAGACATCAACTAGAGCAATTTTGACTTACTAGTAACATGTAGTTTTTTTTCTCGTACGCCCTAGTCATTCTACTAGTGTGCCCTAGTCGTTCTAGTGCACAGAAATTTTACACGGTAGTGGAAGGTAGTCGTGGAAAAAATATCAGTTGTAAGACAATCGTTGCCAGTATGCCAAATTCTCTTACTAGTGGGGACAAAGAGCGTACTAGTACATGAGCGCACTAGTAGGACATCTAATAAATGCTTAAACGGCTTGCCATATCGACAAGCTCTACCATTTCACTTCATGTGAATACCATACATAGTTGTAACATATAATTTAATGCAAATAAACAGTACATCGTGAGTTCTATCAAGGCGGCACGGTGGACGACTGGTTAGAGCGTCAGCCTCACAGTTCTGAGGTGCGGGGTTCAATCCCCGTCCCCGCCTGTGTGGAGTTTGCATGTTCTCCCCATGCCTGCGTGTGTTTTCTCCGGGCACTCCGGTTTCCTCCCACATCCCAAAAACATGCATTAATTGGAGACTCTAAATTGCCCGTAGGCATGACTGTGAGTGCGAATGGTTGTTTGTTTCTATGTGCCCTGCGATTGGCTGGCAACCAGTTCAGGGTGTACCCCCCCTCCTGCCCGATGACAGCTGGGATAGGCTCCAGCACGCCCGCGACCCGAGTGAGGAGAAGCGGCTCAGAAAATGGATGGATGGATGGAGTTCTATCAAATATTACCTGATGGGTGTTCAGAGGTGGCGACATACCCGTGACCTTTCCTGCTATATATTTTTTATTATTCGAAAGGGTAGAATTTGTTTTCAAGTATTAGGTTACCGAACTAGCTGGCAATTGCGTATCTGCAGTATCAGATTTTATACTTATTATGTAAGATAATAATAATAATGATAAATCACCATGGTCGTCTACCTTATCCCAAATACCCTGCTGAGTCTTCTTAAAAAGTGGATCCTCTGCTCTATTTTTGAACAGATACTTTCTACTTGCATGTGACACTTCATCTCTATATAAATTTGCACTTCCAGATATTTATAGGCGGTGACGTTATTTTCTTTATCAAAATGAGTCTCCTATTAACTTGAGATCCACAATGATTTGTTTTGTTTTCTTGGTAAAGTATTTAATTTTTAAATGATGTTCATCGCACCGCTCTCAAAATCTTAGTAGATAGTAGATGGTCAACTAACATTATTCGGAACACTTTTTGCCCTTCTCTCCTTTGATCACGTCGTGAAGCTAGATACGGACGTCATCACGGAGCGCCACAAAGCAAGCCAGGATAGATACTAGGCGCAGGATGATGACGTCCATCGTTTAGCTAAGTTGATCAGCAAACGGCGCAACTAATGAGTCAAAAGGCTATTTTAAAGAGCGTTTACCTGCAAATAGTATGTCATTTGTGGTCGCTAATGGCTTGTTAAAAGGGTGCTTATTTATGAGGACATAAACCTACTTTGTTCCGTGAAGAGGTGAATGTTTCTTGTGCGTTTAGCACAAGTCTGTAGGAAAGCTTATATCATTGTAGACGCTCTATCTCTGATGGAGCAGCATGAGGAGGCTGTATTGCGCCTGAAGCAACAAGTGGAGGACACAAGTCTGAGTCCCGCTGACAGAATCAACCTGCTGAATGATACTTTAAAGCGTGAGATCTTTTCTGTTTCTCTCTGATACACTGAATTAGTTTTTATTTTTATTTCTATGTAACCAGAAGTTGGCAAAGTAACCAAAAATGTTTCTCAAGTAAAAGTGCCGTTACTTTAGAATAATATGACTCAAGTAAAAATAAAAAAATAGTCTTCCACTTTGGTGACCTCTGTTCTAGTAAGAGTAAGTATTTATTTTAAAAAAACTACTCAAGTAATGAGTACCTGGTGATTAACTCGATCCATCCATTTTCTGAACCGCTTATCCTCACAAGGGTAGCGGGCGTGCTGGAGCCTATCCCAGCTATCTTTGGGTGAGAGATGGGGTACATCCTGAACTGGTCGCCAGCCAATTGCAGGACATGTATAAACAAACAACCATTCACAGTCACATTCACACCTGCGGGCAATTTAGAGTCTTCAATTAACCTACCATGCTTGTTTTTGGGATGTGCGAGGAAACCAACTGGTTACCACATCTGCCTCACAGTTCTGAGGACCGGGGTTCAAATCCCAGCCTTGCCTGTGTGGAGTTTGCATGTTCTCCCCGTGCCTGCGTGGGTTTTCTCCGGGCACTCCGGTTTCCTCCCACATCCCAATAACATGCATGGTAGGTTGATTTAGGTGTGAATGTGTGCGCAAATGGTTGTTTATATTTGCTCTGCGATTGGCTGGCAACCAGTTCAGGGTGTACCCTGCCTCTCGACAGAAGATAGCTGGGATAGGCTCCAGCACGCCCGTGACCCTTGTGAGGATAAAGTGGTACAGAAAATGGATGGATGGATGTTAATCATGCATGACATAGGTCTTCTTTTTTGTCGTCTGTAAGGTTCAGGTGAGTTGAATGTGAGGCCTGGGGTGTCCTTCTGCCTCTTCTGGCTGCAATTCGCACGCCGTTGCTTCTGCCATGGTTCACGTAAATTTGTCCCTTTACTTCTGTGTGCGGCCACAGAGACTCTGTGCGATCGTGACTGCCAGGCTCTGTTTGATTGATGAAATGGAGTCAAATGTTAGAGGTTACGTTGAACTCGTTAAATAGAGCACCTGAAGCACCTCTTTCTGACAAACCAAAACAAATAGATAGTGCAAGCAATAATAGGTAAAAATAAATGTAGGAGACTGAATGTAGCTCACTATTAAGGAGTAAAAGTAGAATTTGTTGTTAACAAAAATCCATCCATCCATTTTCTGAGCCGCTTCTCCTCACTAGGGTCGTGGGCATGCTGGAGCCTATCCCAGCTATAATTGGGCAGGAGGCGGGGTACACCCTGAACTGGTTGCCAGCCAATTGCAGGGCACGTAGAAACAAAAAAACATTCGCACTCACATTCACACCTACGGGAAATTTAGAGTCTTCAATTAACCTAGCATGTTTCTGGGATGTGGGAGGAAACCGGAGTGCCCGGAGAAAACCCATGCAGGCACGGGGAGAACATGCAAACTCCACACAGGTGGGATTGAACCCAGGTCCTCAGAACTGTGAGGCGGACGCTCTAACCAGCCGACCACCGTGCCACTGTTAACAAAAATACTATTAAAAAAAAAAAAAAAAAAAGTTCCATTAAAACTACCCTGACAAGAACAAGTCATCCAAACCTTTACATAAATAAATGTAACAGAACAAATGTAGCACGTCACTCCCCATCTTTGGCTGTTACTGTGATCCCATTTAATTTAATCAAATTTAAATTTATTTTATGGAGAATGTGCATTAATCAATATCAAAAGACATGAAGAGATGGTTGCACCAGATTTAGCATAAAACCTAATTTCCATCTGTAACCTAGAACATAAAATATAGCAAACAAACAAAGCAAAAAACAAACATTAGACCTCCAAATTTGGGTACACAACACTAAGACATACTTATAAAATCTACAATAAAAATGCATTGTACAACCCCAATTCCAATTAAGTTGGGATGTTGTGTTAAACATAAAAACAGAATACAATGATTTGCAAATCATGTTCAACCTATATTTAATTGAATACACTACAAAGACGAACTATTTAATGTTCAAACTCATAAACTTTGTTTTTAGAAAATAATCATTAACTTAGAATTTTATGGCTGCAACACGTTCTAAAAAAGCTGGGACAGGTGGCAAAAAAGACTGAGAAAGTTGAGGAATGCTCATCAAACACCTGTTTGGAACATCCCAAAGGTGAACAGGCTAATTGGGAACAGGTGGGTGCCATGATTGGGTATAAAAGGAGCTTCCCTGATTGCTCAGTCATTCACAAGCAAATATGGGGCGAGGTTCACCTCTTTGTGAACAAATGCGTGAGAAAATAGTCGAACAGTTTAAGGAAAATGTTCCTCAACGTATAATTGCAAGGATTTTAGGGATTTCATCATCTATGGTCCATAATATCATCAAAAGGTTCAGAGAATCTGGAGAAATGTAAGCAGCAAGGCCAGAAACCAACATTGAATGCCCGTGACCTTCGATCCCTCAGGCGGCACTGCATCAAAAACCGACATCAATGTGTAAAGGATATCACCACATGGGCTAAGGAACACTTCAGAAAACCAATGCCATTAAATACAGTTCGGTGCTACATCCGTAAGTGCAACTTGAAACTCTACTATGCAAAGCACAAGTCATTTATCAACAACACCCAGAAACGTCGCCGGCTTCTCTGGGCCCGAGCTCATCTAAGATGGACTGATGCAAAGTGGAAAAGTGTTCTGTAGTCCGACGAGTCCACATTTCAAATTGTTTTTGGAAATTGTGGACATTGTGTCCTCCGGGCCAAAGAGGAAAAGAGCCATCCGGACTGTTATGGACGCAAAGTTGAAAAGGCAGCATCTGTAATGGTATGGGGCTGTGTTAGTGCCAATGGCATGGGTGAATTACACATCGGTGAAGGCACCATTAATGCTGAAAGGTACATACAGGTTTTGGAGAAACATATGCTGCCATCCAAGCAACGTCTTTTTCATGGACGACCTGCTTATTTCAGCAAGACAATGCCAAACCACATTCTGCATTTGTTACAACAGCGTGGCTTCGTAGTTAAGGAGTGCGCGTACTAGACTGGCCTGCCTGGAGTCCAGACCTGTCTCCCATTGAAAATGTGTGGCACATTATGAAGCGTAAAAACGATAACGGAGACCCCGGACTGTTGAACAGCTGAAGCTGTACATCAAGCAAGAATGGTAAAGAATTCCACCTACAAAGCTTCAAGAATTAGTGTCCTAGGTTCCCAAACCTTTATTGAATGTTGTTAAAAGAAAAGGTGATGTAATACAGTGGTAAACATGACCCTGTCCCAGCTTTTTTGGAACGTGTTGCAGACATAAAATTCTAAGTTCATGATTATTTACTAAAAACAATAAAGTTTATCAGTTTGAACATTAAATATCATGTCTTTGTAATGTATTCAATTAAATATAGGTTGAACATGATTTGCAAATCATTGTATTCTGTTTTTATTTGTTGAACACAACATCCGTTGAAGATGATTTGCAAATCGTTGTTGTTGTTTTTATTTATGTTTAACACAACATCGCAACTTCATTGGAATTGGGGTTGTAGATAAAATTATCAAAACATACAGTGCAAGGATAGTAACAATGTCAAAAGTCCAAATGAAAAATACCAAGTTCACAGTGTGAGAACGACACTCTTACATGTTAAATTTAAAATAAACCTTATAGCTGCTGATATCCTTGGTGAGGATGTAGGATCTGCCATTGTTTGGACATGCATTTACCATCATTTCAGATTCATTTATTTATTTATTTTGTTTATTCTTATTAAGTTGGAATAGTCCAGGAAGGAAAAAGTAAATGAAATCTTTCATCAAACCCAGGGTTTCTGAACATGGCAGCGGCCCCGAAGGACGGCGGTATGCTGACGAGATTCAAGTCGCTTTTATATCAGAGCGGCATCCTGAGCCACTGTGTCACCCTTCTCACTCTGGATCTCCAAAAACTGCAAAGCAACTGCAAAGCCGCCGTCACACTGGCATCTCTCACAAGGCACGTGCCAGACAACAGGCCAACAAACTTTCTCTGTTTTTAAATTTTGTACATCTGTTGTTCTTCAATATAAAATACTGTATGAGGTTGTTGGCCTGATTTAACTTTCTGTCTGTCTGCTTGTCGCTTAAGTTCCTGTTGTGTGGGGGTGGAGCCTGGTGAACTGTCAGAGACCTTTCATAGGCTGTTCCTCCCATCAGTTATGGATGGCCTTTTGTCATTGGCCAGTCGTCTTGCGAGGCGAGCAGAGGTGAGATGGCGAGCCGACATGCTTACCTACCAGTCGTGCAGAACGTCAAGACGTCTAACTGGCGTGTGCGCTTTCAGTGTGTGTCTCTCTTTAGGAGGGTGATGGACTCGGTCAGCTGGCTTCTGCGAGCACACGCACAGCTCACCACGCAAGGTTGGTGTCCTCCTGTTTTTTGGCAACTGCCATAATGATATCCAGATCCAAACCATTAATTTATAACTGTCCAAAAATGATAATGAGAACTGCAATTGAAACTTGAAACACTTTTATGTTCTCAGTTCTCAGCTCTTCCTACTATGCGCTCATTCAGGGCTGTGATGAGGTCACCATGTCACTGCTCTTTGTTCAGATGTGGATTAATTTATGTACAGCTAGCAGGTAACACACACACAACATACATTGAACTCAGTTTATTGCGCGTCATCTATGGCTATTTGCCGGAATTGCGAGTTACTTGGTAATAATAGCTTGGCCAATTTCTACCGCAACTACATCGTTCAGTTAGCAATCAAGCCATGCCTACAACCAGAACAATGTATTTTCCCTAAAGTGTTTTGTGTTATTTGGACTAGTGTCTCTATTGTGGGACCCACGCACGCCAAGCTGACGATGAGTTTGATGGCTCCACTGCCAAGTGCCCTGCTACTAGTGGCTAGCCTAGTATTTATTAGCCACTTGTGGGCTCGTGGACCGGCGTTTTCTCCGTCCAATACTCCACAGCCTCGCTCCATGCGGCGCACGTAGATCGACACAACTGAGACACTAAAGGGAAATGTAACTGTTTATTACGTCCGCTATCCCGCAAGGGCACGAGTTAGCGAGCTAAGGAGCTCGCTTGACCATGGTGGGGTCATCCAAAACGTCTGCGCCTCTTTTGGAGTTGTGTGTGGGTCTCTCCACGTACAGAGACACGGGAATGTTAACTGTTTATTAACCACAACCAGTAACCACAGCAGTGCCGGTTATTCAGCCAGTAGCTGACTACAGACACTTGAGCAGATAGCGTACGAGTGAACGTATTTGATTGACAGGTGAAGGGTTTTCTCCAGCACCTTCAGAGGACACGGCCACACAGTCCTGCAGCTCGAGGGCAGGCCTTATTTTTCTTATCAGAACCATCTTTTACATTCATGGTGTTGTTTTGTTCGTTCTAATTTGGCAGGCTTTTAAAAAACACTCGTCTCTGTGGTATATCAAAAAGAATTTTTTTGGGCTTATTTGGTGCATCTTTAAAAATTGGTGATATAGCAGGAGTTGATTGTAGTAACAACTTCGTCTTTTATTGTCAAAGATTGCCAGCTAAAAGACCTTCCTCCTTGTGTGTACAGTGACTTTCTCTCCAGTTTAAGTGATGATGCCATCCTATTGCTGCTCAATGAGGCTGTAGGCCAATTTGCTGTGACCTCTGATGCCTCACTGGGCGGAGCATCTGTCAGACTGATCCTCCACATGGCCAATCAACTGCCGCTTCAGCCCTTTCTCTTCAACTTCAAAGGTTAGGTGACAATCTATTAGGAAATCTCATTTGTTTATTTGCAACCTGTTCGGTTCTCGATCCTCGCTCCTCTGTGTACGTTGTTAGCTCCTCCCACCAGAGAACGTGTAAAATTCTCTCCTTGATGTCACACAATCACCTCTGTTGTTCACTTATTACAATTTATGGATTATTTATTTAGGGATTAAATATAACTCAAATATCCTTAAGTATTATGTGAGATGCAAAAACAGTATATAATCATCAAAGCTTTTTTATTTTCTTGTGGGCAAATTCATTTGACAAAATTACATCCTTATTGTTATAGACTTCCATTTCGTAGTAACCATGAGCCAGTGTCATTAAGTCATTTCAGTATTAAATACTGCCACAAATAACCCAGCAAAATATGCATGTTTAAACTAAAATAATCAGGGAATGACAAAAGCAAGTCCTTTCTTTGTTTACACGTTTTTACATGTCACTGTCAAGAGGCTAAAAGGTCTTTGGTAAAGGTTGCTTGGAGACTGTAGACAAATGCTCTAATTCTAATTTGTCACTCTGCAGTCCAGTATGAGCTGTGAGGTTAGAAGAGGTCACTGTTGTAAGAGAAGACATTGATTGAAAAAGAAAAAAAAATTGCTGTTTGTCTTTGCAGGTTTGGACAGCCTATTAGACAAAGACTGGCGAGGACGGGGCTTTGACCAAGAAGTAGATCAGCTGATTGCACTCACACAGTCTCGGGAAATCCTTGTAAGTCACGGGAGTCACCCTGCCTGTCCACCTACTGTCTGTCATTGCTATCACCCTTCTCTCATATAGCCTTCTGTCGACCGTGTGAGAGCAGCGTGTGTGATTCAGGCAGCCTGGAAATCCTATCTGACCAGACGAAGACTGAAGTGTCTCAGTGGAGTGGTTTCCATGCTGCAGCGTCGCTTCAGGTGCGTCACATAATTAAAGGTAGCGTTGAACGATATGGCCTTAAAATAAAATAAGATTTTTTTTTTTTTTTTTATTGTTTTTGTTTTTTGCCCTAAAATCCAACTTGAATTTTTTTTTGCCCCTTTACCCATCAGAATCAGAATCATCTTTATTTGCCAAGTATGTCCAAAACACACAAGGAATTTCTCTCCGGTAGTTGGAGCCGCTCTAGTACAACAGACAGTCAATTTACAGAACACTTTGGAGACAAAGGACATGACAATGACATGATTCAAAACAAGTGTTTGCTTTTTGTTCATTTCTCCTGATGCCAAACAAGCTTTGAGGCAGGTATTTTTTCCCGCTGCATTAACTTACACAGAAGTTCCGAAGTAGAGAGAACAAAAAATCTGAACAGATAATGTGAAAATAAGGATCTCTTGGAAAAATGTCCCTTTTGTCAAAACATGTTAACACGATCCTTAATACATTAACATTCTCAATTTATGTCATAAATCAAACTGCTGATCTCTCATAGTCTTTTCGCATGTAGAGTTGTACAGGTGAGGTGGGGCAACCACCAAAATATGTGCAGCTCCGAAGGACATACGTCTGGTCAAAAGTTTCCGACGTGGATAAATTACATCTTTGGCAACGTTTGAAGGGGAATCATGTCTTTGGCAATTTTCAGTGCAATCAACTCTGTGATTGGCTTCCACAGGGCTCCTTTCTTTACATACACAAAACAATTTGTTCCACTCATGTTCTCGGGAATGAAAGTTGTTTTTTAAAAAAAAATAAAAATAGTCGCTCGAAGGGTTGGAAAAATCGCAAAATTTAGCAACCAAATCACCGAGTTGGCGACACTGACTAAGCTTTTGTGTGCGTGTGTGTGTGTCAGGGCTCTCAGAAGACAACAGCAACAGCAGAGGGATGCACAGCGGTTGCAAGAGGAGTTGAATTTTCAGGTTAAAACATAGCGGTTGCTTAGCATACATCTACACCACCTACCACCCAAGATGACTGTGTGTGTGCATTGTTTGTTCGTTCAGGTGTGTTTGCAGCGTCAACAGGCAAGGAGGAAGTTCCACCAGAAACAGAGAGAATTGCTGCAGCTTCTACCGCCTGGTATACTTGCACAATCACGCATAAACACACACACACACACACACACACACCAGAAGTGGAATGATCCAAAAAAATATTTTGGAGAGGGGAAGTAAAAATAAACAACTGAAATAATGTGGCTACACAAGTGTGCTCTTAAAACTGGGATGTGGCTTTGTACAGAATTACCCAATCACATTCAAACTTGTGTTAAACGGGACTCAGTAGATAACTGCCACTGTTTAAAGTACCTCTGATTAATCAGCTGTTCTAGTAGGCTTTTCTTGACATTTTTTTTCCTTTTTAGCAGAAGCCAGAACGTTTTGTGCTATCACTGACTGCTATTTCAAACAGTTTTTTTTTAAAAAGCCTCAAAGCATGTTGCTGCCACAACATATCTTTTAAAATTGTGACCCAAAAGTTTCATCGGACCAAAACACATGTTCACATTTGTGTATAGGACATTTTGTTAAAATGGTAAAATCTAGGTTGAACTTTTTGGCCATGATCCCAAAAGGTAAATTTGATGCAAACACAACACTGCTTATCACCAAAAGAACACCATACTTACAGCAAAGCATGATGGTGGCAGCATCATGGTTTAGGGCTGTTTTTCTTCAGCTGGAACTGGGGCCGTAGACAAGGTGAAGGGAATTAGGAATAGTTCGAAATAGCAGTGTTAGCACAAAAAAAGTCAGGAAAATCTGATAGAGTAACTGAATTTTATTTGGGCTTAATAAGAGGCACTTTAAATGGTGGTAGGTTGGTGCTGACTCCCATCTAACATCAATTTGGTCTTTTTTTTTTATATCACAAAAACCTGGTATTTGAACAGGGCTGTATAGACTTTTTATATCTACTGTAAATCTCAACGTCCAAATCAAGCAAGTTGAGTCAAGTCATTACTAGGATTAAACAGGTCTTAAGTGAAATTATGCAATCTTTCTCTGTCGCAACATTTACAAAAGCCATTTTGAACTCAGTATCTGTACTTAATGTTAGTAAGCTGTACTAATGCACTCACGTTTTTTTAATGACTCCAAAACCAGTCTTTGTCTTCTCAATAAATGACATGAAACTTATTTGATGTTTATCCTCCTATCGGTGAGCTAAACTGTGACGTTAACATAGCTTACCTGTCTGTGGGATTTATAGTGATGGATAAAGTCAGATGTTGTAATTGTGTTTCTCATAATTGCATGTTGTCTTTCTTTTGCGATTTGATCAAAGACATAATCCTAAATGTAATAGTGTTCGGAGTTCCCTCGATGATACTCGCTTCATGAGGCGACCTCATTGCATACTGATAAAAGAAAAACACCTTTCTTTAAAAAAAAAAAAAAAAGACCAAGTCTTGAAAACGCTGATTTTCAAATGTAAACAGGCAAGATATGTCAAGTTATGTACAACCCCAATTCCAATGAAGTTGGGACGTTGTGTTAAACAAATAAAAACAGTGATTTGCAAATCATGTTCAACCTAAATTTAATTGAATACACTATAAAGACGATATTTAATGTTCAAACTGATAAACTTTATTGTTTTTAGCAAATAATCGTTAACTTAGAATTTTATGGCTGCAACACGTTCCAAAAAAGCTAGGACAGGTGCCAAAAAAGACTAAGAAAGTTGAGGAATGCTCATCAAACACCTGAGCTTCCCTGAATTGCTCCGTCATTCGCAAGCAAAGATGGGGGGAGGTTCACCTCTTTGTGAACAAGTGCGTGAGAAAATAGTCAAACAGTTTAAGGACAATGTTCCTCAATGTACAATTGCAAAGAATTTAGGGATTTCATTATCTACGGTCTATAATATCATCAAAAGGTTCAGAGAATCTGGAGAAATCCCTGCATGTAAGCAGCAAGGCCGAAAAACAACATTGAATGCCCGTGACCTTCAATCCTTCAGGCAGCACTGCATCAAAAACCGACCAAACAATATATTTTCCCCAAAACTTTCACGATAAATTTTTTTTTTAAATGCCATTGATAAATTATATATAAATTAATAAATAATGTATAAATTCTGGGATGGTAATCAAACATGAGCACAACTGTGTAATGTACTCTCATTTACTAAATAAAAGTAGGGCTGCAATAAGTCCAGGTAAATACAACCCCAATTCCAATGAAGTTGTGACGTTGTTTTAAACATAAATAAAAACACAATACAATTATTTGCAAATCATGTTCAACTTATATTTAATTGAATACACTACAAAGACAAGATATTTAAACATATGCTGCCATCCAAGCAACGTCTTTTTCATGGACGCCCCTGCTTATTTCAGCAAGACAATGCCAAACCACATTCTGCACGTGTTACAAATGTGTGGCTTTGTAGTAAAAGAGTGGGGGTACGAGACTGGCCTGCCTGCAGTCCAGACCTGTCTCCCATTGAAAATGTGTAGCGCATTAGCGTAAAATATGATAACGGAGACCCCGGACTGTTGAACAGCTGAAGCTGTACATCCAGCAAGAATAGGAAAGAATTCCACCTACACAGCTTCAACAATTACTGTCCTCAGTTCCCAAATGTTTATTGAATGTTGTTAAAATAAAATGTGCTGTAACACAGTGGTAAACATGACCCTGTCCCAGCTTTTTTGGAACCTGTTGCAGCCATAAAATTCTAAGTTAATGATTATTTGCTAAAAACAATAACATTTTATCAGTTTGAAAATTCAATATCTTGTCTTTGTAGTGTATTCAATTAAATATAGGTTGAATATGATTTGCAAATCATTGTATTCTTTTTTATTTATGTTTAACACAACGTTCCAACTTCACTGGAATTAGGGTTATAATTCAAATCAAAGTCAAATCAAGTATCATGAATACCAAGTCAAAGTCGAGTCTTTCATAAGATTTAGCCAAGCAACTTTCAAATCCTAAATTGTGTGAATTAGGTGAGGTCTGCCTCGACTCAAGTCATGTGACTAAAGTCCCCCACCTCTGACACACACAGACACACTATAACGTCTCTTCGTTTCCAGACCAGGTGCAGCCGTACCTGCTAGAATGCCAGGTCCGTGCAGCCGTGTTGATCCAGAGCGCCTGGAGAGGGTTTCTAGCCAGACGACGCATTGACTCGCAGCGAGATTCATTGAGACTCGAACACGCTCAGCAGCATGCAGCCAGGACCCTGCAGCGAGCAGTGCGTACTGTATATGTTCAACTGCCGTCAAACCCCATTTGAACCAAAATTGAATGCTTGCTCGTGTCGGACTGACTCCTCCGTCTTCCAGGTCCGTCGCTTTCTCCAAGAACGGCAAGCGGCAAAAGTCTTGGCCTCTGGACCTTGTTGGATTGGCCATAAGGGTTTGACAGATAGCAGGAGGGCAGTGTTGAAAAGACAGGTGGAGGAATACATCAGTTTACATCCTGTAAGGCACTTAACCTTGAATTACTTGCACGCAGGTTCACTGTACAGATATCTGTTTTCTGTTATAGGGAGTAAAAGTAAGAAGTTGTCAGAAAAATCAAGTAAAATGCAGATACCTAAAGAATCTGATTACAAACCGTTCTGCATCAGTACTACTGCGCGCTAATGTGCGTGTGTGTGTGTGTGTGTGTGTGCGTGTAGTCAAGTGCGGTGAGTCGTCAACAGTGTGAACAACTCCATAATGACGTGCAGTGGCGGTTGCAGGCGCTTCTGCAACAGGCAGTACAACAGAAGAGGGAGGAGCAGAAAATTGAGTCCCTGTTGGCTCACACTCACACTCAGCTGGATCGACTCAAAGGTTGATTTTCCTCTTTTGTGATTGGCTCATTGTTTGAATTTTATGTGCTGATGTCTGGACATATCCATCATGGCATCTGTTTGACTACCAACATTTTATCATGTCAGTGTTAAATGTTTCACAAGTCATTGATGGTGTAGTTGTTCACTCTCCTGACTTCCATTCAGGCAGCATGGGTTCAGTTCCCACTTAGTGACAACGTCAGTAGGCGGGTTTACTTGGAGCCTCTTATTCCGATTAGAATCGGTTTAGAAGCCCAGACCGAATGAAAATGGTCCATATAAACACCTCATTTGGAATAAACAGGCCGAATCTGAATGGGATTTGATTCGGATTCACAGGGTTGGAATATTCCTCTTGCCAAACCGATCAGCAGTACATTTTCGTTATGTAAACCATGAATTGTAATTGTGTCGGGCTGTGCTCTGTCTGCGCATGCTCCGTCTTGGCATCAGTGTCTCGGCGACGTCATCGTTTATGCACTTGGAAACATGGTGGCTTCTGACCAGAGCTGGTCGTTGACGTAGATGTTTTTAACTACTTGTTTTTATCAAGTTATTGCTTGAGTAAAAGTGTAAAAACAATGGCAACTACTGTGCTGAATAGATGACGTCCATCTTGATAACGTTTAGGTGACGTTTACATCGAACTGCGTGTTTCACATGTCTGTGCAACGGCTGTTCCGAATAAACGTGTGTCACATGTATACACCAGATCGGAATAGATCACGTCACATGTAAACAGTTGACCAGAGATCTTCAATCGGAATGATTTCAATTGTAATGACAAAAAAGTCTGCATATAAGCCCAACTAATGACTAACTAACTAATCCTTTTTCTGCAATTGACAATTGAAAAAATCTGTTTTTAAATCTAACACAAAAGAAGGAAACATTTCCTTTATTTTATATATTCCAATTTTAGGCTCTGGTCAAAAATGGAAAAACAGGCCACAGGACTGAATGTTTTAAATATTTTACTCATTCACTGCCAGCTGTTTTCAGAGTTCCCCATATTGTGAGCCATTTTAGAGCATCTTTCAATACCCACAGAATATTGTGTTCTGAGACAATCTAAGCCAGTGGTTCTTTAAACTTGTTGAAGGTATGGAACCCCGCAACTTTCAGCTGGCGTTCACTGAACCCTTCCTAAATTTGAAAAATAAAATATGGCGTATTTCAACTTCAAAACAGGTATATATTTTATTGTCTGTGTAGATTCTCAGTCATCCAGGTCATGCTCAAAATGAACCGTGCATCGGTTGCACACAAAATCATTGTACATAAAAGGACAAAACCAACAAAACATGAATTTCACACAAAAAAACAAACAAATTCAATTCAATGAAAATTTACTGTAAGTGAATGTGAAATTTGCTGTTGCCATTCCACTTGGTAAGTGCCACTCTCATATCAGAGGAATGGACTTCGTTGTGAAAATTCACAACAAATACTCTTCCTTTGTGTTATTTCTACAATCCTCGAAAAGGGTTCGTGGGTAAGAGTAGATTTTTTTTTCTGTTGCCACAGAAATGCTATCAACTCAAATGTATCGTTGAAATGTTAAATAAAGAGAGTTTAAAAAAAAAGAACAAAGCATTTCAATTTGAGGCAAAGCGCTGCAATGGTAAACGGCCACCTTGACGCAGTGTTGCGTTTTGAAAGGCATGAACACTGTATTCAAAATGCAGTGTAAAAAGAGCTTTTTGTGAAAAGAAACATGTCAAGCGGAACAGTGACATTGATGTTTTTTTTCACCTCAAACTATAAAACAACAAAAGCAAGACTGAGAAGGAGGGGCTTTTGGATGGCAAAATAAGGTATTTACTTACAACTAAGAAACGCACTGTGAGTGACGCAGACTCACCCCATAGCTAAACTTGATTGTCAGTGGCTTTTTTTTGCCATTCACTCCAGGTACTGCGTCATCTTTTCTCATGATCGCGACACACATTTACTACCGAACAAGACACATACGCTGTTTATACTATACATATACTGTACATACTCTGCTCGACTGTCAGAGGCCTAAACCTGTCCAACTTCCACTGTGTTGGCATTTCTCTCTGCCATAATCTACATTAAAAGCGGAGATGCGACACCTCATCTTTATGTTCGACTCAAAAGCTGTCATGATCTCAAATCCAAAGCGATTGAATGGCACCATCTACAGTGATGTTAGTCATTCCAGTGATTTACAAACCTGAGTTTCATGGACATGCTGGGTGAGACCCTCCTCCACCCATTGAAAAACTTACTTGACACACAGATTCATTGACGGCAATAAACGGTTGGATTCCATCCATCCATCCATTTTCTGAGCCACTTCTCCTCACTAGGGTCGCGGGCGTGCTGGAGCCTATCCCAGCTATCATCAGGCAGGAGGCGGAGTACACCCTGAACTGGTTGCCAGCCAATCGCAGAGCACATACAAACAAACAACCATTCGCACTCACATTCACACCTACGGGCAATTTAGAGTCTCTAATTCATGCATGTTTTTGGGATGTGGGAGGAAACCGGAGTGCCCGGAGAAAACCCACGCAGGCACAGGGAGAACATCCAAACTCCACACAGGCGGGACCGGGGATTGAACCCTGGTCCTCAGAACTGTGAGGCTGACGCTCTAACCAGTTGCCCACCGTGCCGCCGGTTGGATTCCAGTTGACGAATATAAATGTCAACACCAGTGACTAAAAATGGAAAGAATGAATAATACACAGATTGTGAATGCTCATCTATCTTCATATGTGCCCTGAGATTGTCTGCCGACCAATCAATGGTGTAGTCTGCCTTTCGCCCAAAGTCAGCTGGGATAAGATCCAGTTCACCCGTGGCCTTGAACAGGATGGCTGGATAGATGGGTAGGAAAGTCTTGCCTTGAGCCAACACAGGATTTTCTCACTCT
The DNA here is from genome assembly GCF_024500385.1 of Phyllopteryx taeniolatus. Classification (NCBI taxonomy): domain Eukaryota; kingdom Metazoa; phylum Chordata; class Actinopteri; order Syngnathiformes; family Syngnathidae; genus Phyllopteryx; species Phyllopteryx taeniolatus. Next base: position 29,342,774 of record NC_084502.1, on the reverse strand, counting down.
TCCTTTGCAGATGCCCCATCCCTCTCAGCTGTCATGGCGACCGATATCAAGTCCTTCCTGAGCCCTTCTGGTACCATTGCCACTCGGGGCCGTGACGCCCACAATTCCAGGCTACAGGCGCACAGGCTGCCCTGGTGGCGAACTTTGGGGGAGACAGCTTCAGTACTCAATCCAAAGGAGGAGATGGAGCTTGGTGGAGAAGTCAGGAGCTGATGAACTGTCAAATTGAACCATCACAGTGGTTACTGTTAGGCTTTACACGATCAGGATTTTTGGGGCTGATCAGCGAGTTTAAAAACCCGATAACCAATGCGATCACAAGATGGAGGAATGTGTCTATTTAAATGACCTGTTCATTTACTGTATATACTTGTTTACTTAATAGCTCAAAAAATTATATTTACAATAAATAATGTATCTTTGTTCCTCTATTTATGCCAGTGAGGCATAGTGATGGACAGAGCTAATGAATGGTCTTCTATTAGATGACAGGAAGTCAATACAGTAATTAATGTATCCACCTTTTGTGACATTTTTGTTTGTTGGTGTGCTGTGAGATTTGTCAATTGTAGAATATGTTCCTTGGCTCCATAACGGTTGGATCAGCAGTGATGCTCTAGTCAGATCGTGTATTCTAATCAGTCAGGTCAAACTAACATTACATGACAGAAATAATGGGTGCTAACTTACTGTAATTAAGTTACTTATTTTTAATTAAATTACTTCACCCACACCGCAACTTTAGAGCATGATTCGACAGAATGGCGGCATGTTTACGTGCAACCGTTAGCGCTAGCACTAGCTTGTTAGGCTACATAACGTTTTTGTTGCCTGCTTCTGCGACGTATCTTATTAAAAGTACGTGAACATATCTCAAGCAAGCCTTAAACGAATGTCCTCTTCTTCCCTGAGCACCGGTGACCACCAACACGTTTTTCCCCATTTTGTCCTTATAATACAGTCGAGCCGGCTCCCTCCAGTCTTGTTGTCGTCGCCACGGTAACGAGTGTATCCGGTCACATTTGAGTTGACAAGATAAAGCCCAATGATCGTAAAAAATGTGATGCGGTGGTGTCAGAATACAAGATTTTATTGCAGTAGTCTGAGTCTGACAGTGCAATCGTGAAAGAGCAAATTTGTCTTGTAGTCTGATTCGGGCATTACGTGTTGTCTGTCCCACACCGCTGACGTTTTTAAAATTATTATTATTATTATTTTTAAATAACTTCATTGGCTGTCAGATATTTACAGTACTACGCCAAAAGAAACACGACAGGGCTAAAAATAAACCAGCTTTTGGATTCAAATATACTGTGCACGCGGCGATGCGGAGTTGTCTTTTGCAGAGCCATTGATCGGATCGACGAATTATGACATTAAAGCCAATCAGCATAAAATGCTAAATATCGGCCGATACCGATCAGCCCGATCAAATCGGTGTAAAGTCTAGTTACTGTGTACTGTACCTGTAAATTGACTGTCATATGAAATTGTTCTGTTGCGCTGATAAATAAATGTACTATTTTTTGCATTTCGAGTCTGTTTTGATTACACTAATATGTTTATAATTAAGTCTCAACTAAATGAAGTGCTTTGTGGGTGTGAGAGAGTAAAATGTAGTAGTGTGTGACAGCATTTCAGTATGATCTGAGAAGATTGCAATATACAATGATTATCCCCCTTCTTAAATTCTTACATTTTTGCATAGTTTCCAGATCATCAAAACACGTACATATCAGACAAATATAACCCAAGTGAAGTTAAAATTCGTTTGTTAAATGGTGTTTTAATTTTTCAAGGAAAGAAAACCTATTCCCTTACCTGGTCTTGTGTGGAAAAAGTAACGCCCCCCGAAACCTAATAACTGTGCAGGCCATCCTCAGCAGCAACAACTGAAATCAAGTGTTTTCTATAACTGGCAATGAGTCTTTCACATCTCTGTGGAGGTATTTTGGCCCACTCTTCCTTGCAGAATTGTTTGAATTCAGCAAAATTTGAGGGTTTTCAAGCATTAACGGCCACTGCATTTCAATTGGATTCAAGTCTGGACTTTGACTACGCCACTCCAAAGCCTTCATTAGTTTTTTTAAAGCCATTCAGAAGTTGACTTGGTGGTGTGTTTTGGATCATTATCCTGCTGAGACCCAAGTGCGCTTCGACTTGAGGTCACAAACTGATGGCTGAACTTTTCTGTTAAAGAGGAGAATTAATGGATCCACCAATCACAGCAAGTTGTCCAGGTCCTGAAGGAGCTAAGCAGCCCAAGCCCTCACATTACCACCACCATGTTCGACGGTAGGTATGATGTTCTTTTTCTGAAATGCTGTGCCACATTTAAGCCAGATATAATGAGACACACATCTTTCAAAAAACTCAACTTTCATCTCGTCAGTCATTACAATATTCTCTCTTTTTAAATGTTTTTTTTTCAAAAGTAATACAAGCCTTTATGTTCTTTTTAGTCACTCGTGGTTTTCGCCTTGGAACTTTGCCATGGATACGATTTTTGCCCAGTCTCTTCTTTATTGTGTAATAAACACTGACCTTAACTGAGGCAAGGGAGGCCTGCAGTTCTTTAGAAGTTGCCCTGAGTTCCTTTTTGGCCTCCTGGCTGAGTCATTGCTGTCCTCTTGGGGTAATTTCTGTAGGCTGGCCACTCCTGGGAAGGTTCACCACTGTTCCATGTGAGGATAATGGCTCTCACTATGGTTTGCTGGAATCCTAAAGGTTTATAAATGGCTTTTGTAACCCTTTCCAGACTGGTAGATGTCAATTACATTATTTCTTCTTTCTTTCTTTCTTTGGCTTGTGTCATTTTGTTGCAGCTTTTTTTTTTTTTTAGATCTTTTGTCTGACTTGATTTTGTCGGGACAGATTCTGTTTAAGTGATGTCTTGATTGAAGAGGTCTGGAGCTAATTTGGCTTGGGTGTGATCAGTGAAAAGTAATCAACAATTGTGATTAGCCACAATTCCAGTAATTCATGATTTATCAAGGGGGGTAATTACATTTGCAAACAGGGCCCAGTAACTGAATATATATATATTTTCCTAAATACATGAAATCACCATTAATAAATGGTATTTTAAGTTCTCTTGGGTTATATTTCTCTGATGTTTACATTTGTTTCATGATCTTAAACAAAGTGGGGAAACTATGCAAAAATATAAGAATTTGAGAAGAGGGCCAGTAGTTTTTCACGCCACTGTAATGTATGAGGATGTTTTAGTGTGACGTGTGAAAGGATCCCCTTCCCATGAGCTCATCACCTGTGGTAGGGGCAAAGGGGGTCGGGTGTGTAGTGAGCTGGGTAGCGACTGAAGGTGGGGATCTTAGCGGTCTGATCCCCGGCTACAGAACCTGGCTCTCTGGAATGTCACCTCTCTGGCAGAGAAAGAACCCAAGCTGGTGTGCGAGGCTGAAAAATTCCGACTCTATATAGTCTGTTTCACCTCCACACACAGCTCGGGCTCCGGTACCAGTCCTCTAGAGAGGGCTTGGACTCTTTTCCACTCTGGAGTTGCCCACAGTGAGAGGCGCTGATCAGGTGTGGACATACTTATTCCCTCTTGACTCGGTGCCTGTAGGTTGAGGTTTACCCTGATGGATTAGAGGGTAGCTTCCCTCTGCCTTGGGGTAGGGGGTTGGGTCCTGAGTGTTGTTTGTGCCTATGCACTAAACAGCAGTTCCGAGTACCCACGCTTTTTGGAGTACTTGGAGGGGTGCTGGAGAGCGCCCCCGCTGGGGACTCCCTCGTTCTGCTGGGGGACTTCAGCGCTCACGTGAGCAATGACAATGAGACTTGGAGGGGCGTGATTGAAAGGAATGTCCCCCCGAACAGAACCCGACTGGTGCTGTGTAATTGGACATATGTGCTCGTCATGGATTTTCCATAGTGAACACCATGTTCAGACATAAGGGTGTCCACATTTGCACTTGGCACCAGGACACCCTAGGCCGCAGTTTGATGATCGAGTTTGTGGTAGTGTTATCAGACTTACGGCTATATGTCTTGATGCAGGTGAAGAGAGGGGCGGAGCTATCAACCGATCACCACCAGTGGTGAGTTGGCTCCAATGGTGGGATAGATGCTGGTCTGACCTGACAGACTCAAATGTATTGTGAGTGTCTGTTGGGAACGTCTGGCAGGGTCCTCTGGCAAAAGGAGCTTCAACCTTCACCACCGACAGAACTTCGCCCACGTCCTGGGGGAGGTGGGCGACATTGAGTCCAAGTAGACCATGTTCCATGCCTCAATGTTTGAGGTTGCCGACCGGAGCTGTGTCCGTAAGGTTGTCGTGCCTGTTGTGGCGGCAATCCCCAACCCGTTGGTGGACACCAGCAGTAAGGGATACTGTCAAGCTGAAGAAGGAGTCCCATCGGTCCTTTTTGGCCTGTGAGACTCCGGAGGCAGCTGAGGGGTACCGGCTGACCAAGTGGACCACAGCTTTGGTGGTTGCTGAGGCAAAAACACGGGTGTGGGAGGAGTTCGGGGATGCCATGGAGAATGACTTCCGGACGGCTTTGAGGAAACGGTTGGAACGGTTCACAGCCGAGTGTGAAGCGGTTGGGATGAAAATCCGCAACTCCAAATCTGAGGGCATGGTCATCAGTTGGAAAAGGGCGGAGTTCCCTCGCTGGGTCAAGGAGTCAAGTGGAGGAGTTCAAGTATTTCGGGGTCGTGCTCATGAGTGAGGAAAGAATGGAGCGGGATAGTGACAGCCGGATCGGTGCAGCGTCTGCAGTGATGCGGATTGTGTATGGGTCTATCGTGGTGAAGAAGGAGCTGAGCCGAAAAGCAAAGCTCTCGATTTACCGGTCGAGCTACATTCGTACCCTCACCTATGGTCACGAGTTGTGGGTCGTGACTGAAAGGACAATATCACGGACACAAGCAGCTGAAATGAATTTCCTCTGCAGGGTGTCCGGGCTGTCCCTTAGAGATAGGGTGAGAAGCTCGGTCATCCGGGAGGGGCTAAAGTCGAGCCACTGCTCCTCCGCATTGAGAGGAGCCAGATGAGGTGGATTGGGCATCTGTTTAGGATGCCTCCCGGACGCCTCCCTGGCGAGGTGTTCCGGGCACTTCCCACCGGGAGGAGGCCCCGGGGATGACCCAGGACACGCTGGAGAGAATCCCCCTGGAAGAAAGAGCCTGGACCAAGTGGCTAGGGAGAGGGAAGTCTGGGCTTCCCTGCTTAAGCTGCTGCCCCTGCGACCCGATCTCGAATAAGCGCAGGAAAATAGATGGATGGTTGTGAGAGGATTTCATTTGTGCACCGAAGTGGCAGAACTGGGGTGGACTGGCAGGCACGTGCACCCTCCCGCCACCCACACACACGTTTTACCCAAAGTTCCTCTTTTTTACCACAAGTGCCCCTCTCTGTACTGCGACAAGTGCCCTCAGAGCTGCAAAAAGTGTCCTCAGAGCGGCCCAAAGAGCCCTCATAGCGGACATAAGTGTCCCTGACAACGTTCGATCAGCATACAGAACCTTAAGCTTTGTTTTTTCAGAAACTCCTATCAGGGTGACTTTTGGAGCAAAATTTGCCACCGAGCGCACTAGTCTGAGTCTCCTTACCCATCTTTGGACTGGCCTAAGCATTGACCTGATCACTGACCTTATAGCAAACGGTGCCGTGTTTCAGATGTCCATCCACCCATAAAGCTAAAGGAGTGTGTTCAGTCAAAATAAATGTGTGATTTATCTGCCTTAATACGCGATTATTGCGATGTTTTTCTGATTACTCATATGTATGAACAAATTCTTTTTTACAGCCCTGTGGATGTGGTAGAGTATTTTAGTTGTGAGCTTTTCATTTGTGTGTGATCTAAAATATTAGGTTATGTGTGTGTGTGTGTGACAGCATTTCAGTAGAGAGAGCATTTCAGTGTGTGTGCGTGTGAACACGTTTTAGTAGGTGTTTATGTTTGTCGGTAGTAAATGTGAGAGCATTTCAGGAGTGTTTCACAGTGTTTTGGGATCTGTATAAAATTCAAATGAGCAGACTGAAACAATTTTGTTTGCAAGAACTTTGTTTTCATGTCATCAATATTTACAGTCAGAAGTGGTTCAAACACGCTTTCATGGTCTGGTCAGTGACTCAACTCTTTGCTGAGCGCCTGTGCAAAACACTACTTATGCGTTTGTCCATCTTTGTTGATGACGTTCTTGAGAAGCGTGACCAGGGATCTCTGCTTGGTCTCATCCCACCCCTTCATGAAGCCACCGTAGCGTTTACTGGCAGGTGGGCTGCTCCAGCGAAAGTGCTTCATCTTGTAGGAGTCGCCTTTCTTCTGGACGCCATCCTTCTCCATCACCTCATTTTCCTCCGTTCCTGCCGGCAACTCATTGATTAAATCACGCCTCATCTCTCCTGGGAAAACTTCACTCGACTCCTCCTCCACATCGTTGGACATGTACACTTTAATGGGGCGCCGTTTTCGGCCTACGGGCTTCCCCCAGCGGAAATGCTCCATGGAGTAAGAGCGCTTGGCAGGGGCAGAGGTGTCAGAGTCGGTCAGAAGGGGAGGCTGCAGTGAGGCGGTGTCAGGATTCAGGTCACTGAGGTCGGTGTGACAGAGTTGCAGACACTCCTGAAGTGAAGTAACATAAATACAAATAAGTTAGGTTGCACTGAGGCAGGATGTTCTATGGGGAGGCTGCAGTCGTGTTTTACCATCATGCTTGTTGAGTCCAACTCCTGACAGGCCGCATCTTCCCAACACTGACTGGCGGCTCCTCTGGCCACACCCACAATCACCACGGTCACCAACAGCCATACAGGACACATCCTCCTGCTAATTGAGTAAACGCACGCACATACGCACACATGGATATATATACATGGTAACATCATAACTCCTCAGGAGTGATATTAGTCGTTTTTTTAAAATTGTCATTATTGAACACATACAATAACGAATAAACACAAGATGAAAGGGGGAAAAACAATGTACATATTCAATAGGGGTGGCACGGTGGCGACTGGTTAGAGCGTCAGCCTCACAGTTCTGAGGACCCGGGTTCAATCCCCGGCCCCGCCTGTGTGGAGTTTGCATGTTCTCCCCGTGCCTGCGTGGGTTTTCTCCGGGCACTCCGGTTTCCTCCCACATCCCAAAAGCATGCATTAATTGGAGACTCTAAATTGCCCGTAGGTGTGACTGTGCGTGCGAATGGTTGTTAGTTTGCCCGATGATAGCTGGGATAGGCTCCAGCACGCCTGCGACCCTAGTGAGGAGAAGCGGCTCAGAAAATGGATGGGTGGATGGATATTCAATAGGGGTAGGAAGAAGTAAAAAAAACAAAAAAAAAACTTATCAGGTCCTACCCCTAATTCTGAATACAGATTTGACAATATATTTGATAATAGTAATGAAATAGGAAGCTAATCATATACAGTATATTCTAAGTATCCAAAAATAACAGGTCCATCTAAAATAATCACAACATTCAAGCTAACATTGCCAACTTCTTCGTTGTGATCAGTTTTATTTATTCATTTATTTATTGCTTATACCTGATTTGTATATTTATTTATCACTCTTATTTTAAACATTTTAAACAGAGTAAGAGAGCTACGTTTTCAGTTCATTATCTTAATCATTGCACGAGTTAACTCCTAAAACGGAGAGACATCTCTGTTTTATATTTGTTCTTGTGTTAGATTTTTTAAATACACCTGTTCCCCTCAGATTATCACAAAAATTAATTGATCAAAATTAAGTCTTACCTCTCAACTGTCTTTGTCTTCATTCTCTGATGATTGCTGGGTTCTTGTATCGTCTTGGATCAACCCACTTTTTATATTGTCTGCCAGGGCCACATACACATTGACACACACACACGCCCACGCATACGAATGACATCATCACCAGCCATTCATAACTTTTCTCCTCCAGCCTTTCTTTGACAAATATTTGCTGATTAATTGACCATGTGACAAAAGCGTCACTCATGGGCGTCACTCATGGGCGACAATCAGCCACACACGTTAGGGGAAAAAAAAAATAATTCGCTTTTGTGTGGTAAATGTCAAACATCGGGTTCTGTAGATTAACACCAGGCTGGTATGTCGTCAGTGGGATTCTAACCTGCAGACTGAAGTGTATGGTTACACGCCTGCACACCTGCTGCAGAGGCGTCCTTTTGTCTGCAGGCTCAGCATCGTTCAATAAGATTCTCTACGGCTCTGTTGGCTTCCACATAACCTGGGATTGTACTGTACTTTGCTACTGAGATTTTAAAATTCACTCTCAAATCCAAAGGTTTTCAACATCCGAGAGGTGCTTTTTTTTCTCTCTCTCTTAAAGTGAGCTTTGACCCTTGGCTGGGTTATTTTGAACATTAAAACAGTGCCCCCCCCCAAAAAATACATTTAAAAAAAAAAAAAAAAAAAAAAAAGAACAATCAGCAATAGACAATGAAACACTTAGAGACACTGTAAAGTAGACTTTACACCGATTTTATCGGGCTGATTTGTATCGGCTGATATTTAGCATTTTATGCTGATCGGTTGATCGGCTTTAATGTCATAATTCGCCGTTGATCGGCTCTGCAAAAGACATCCGCCATCGTGCACAGTATATTTTAATCCAAAAGTTGTTGACTTTTAGCCTTGTCGCGCGTCTATGGACGTACTATTGGAAATATCTGACAGCCAATAAAGTTATTTAAAAAAAATAAAAAATTGTGTGGAACAGACAACACGTCTGAGACCAACAACACTTAATGCCCAGATCAGACTACAAGACAAATTTGCTCTTTCACGGTTGCACTGTCAGACTACTGCAATAAAATCTTGTATTCCGATACCACCGCATCCCGTTTTTTTACAATCATTGGGCTTGATCTTGTCAATGCAAATGCGACCGGATACACTTGTTACCTTGGCGACGACGACAAGAGTGGAGCGCGCCAACTTTGTATTATAAGGACAAAATGGGAAAAAACATGTGTTGGTGGTCACCGGTGCTCAGGACAGGAGAGGACGTTCGTTTAAGGCTTGCTTGAGGTATGTTCCCATACTTTGAATACGATACGGCTCGCAAGCGGGCAACAAAACGTTATGTAGCCTAGCAAGCTAGCGGTAGCACGAACGGTTGGACGTAAACATGCCGCCGTTCTGTCAAATCATGCTCTAAAGTTTCGGTGTGGGTGAAGTAATTTAATTAAAAATAAAGTAATTTAATTACAGTAAGTTAGCACCCATTATTTCTGTCATGTAATGTTGGTTTGACCTGACTGATTAGAATACACGATCTGACTAGAGCAGTGATTTTCAACCTTTATGGAGCCAAGGAATTGACAAATCTCACAGCACACCAACAAACAAAAATGTCACAAAAGGTGGATACATTAATTACTGTATTTACTTCCTGCCATCTAATAGAAGACAATTTATCATTTGTTCTGTCTGTCACTATGCCTCACTGGCATAAATAGATGAACAAAGATACATTATTTCTTGTAAATATAATTTTTTGAACAATTAAGTACACAAGTATATACAGTAAATGAACAGGTCATTTAAATAGACACATTCCTCCATCTTGTGATCGGATCGGTGATCGGTTATGTTTTTTTTCAACACGCTGATCGTGTAAAGCCTACTGTAAAGTGAGTTCAGAGATTTGTTTCCGAATACATTATTTTTATTTGAAGATAATTGCTGAAAACACATGCAAAGACTGAGAACTATGTCGTACTCATTTGTAGAGATGTAGGGTAAAACTATTTTTCACCACTTTGGTTTTTCCTGATTTTTTGTGTGACGTACTTTGGAGTCCAGCTTGAGTCTCCCCACCTACTCTATATAAGACCCAGCGTTCCTTCGTTAGCATCAGCTGCTGTCTGGTGCAATTGCAACATGCAGTTCACTAGCTATCTAACACTGCACCCCAACAATTAACCTTTCCCTCATATAGTCCACTGGCATGGCTGCTTTAGAGCGCCTCGTTGTCGGCAGTGAGTGTGCGCACATCTCTGAAAGAAGTCGGAAGAGTGAGGAGCGGGAAGTCCAACGTGACAGCCAGTGAAAGGACCTGGTCTCCTCACTTGTGTGGCTGCTTTAGAACGCCTCATTGTTGTGGCCTAGAAGAAGCCCGCAATGACCAAGTGGGATGTAATACAGCCACAGAAGGCTTAAGGCGTTTATAGTTTCATGGGTCCAATCATGTTTGTTCGTTTGTTTAATTTGGATCTCCGTTAGCATAAGCATCAGCTGTATGCTATTCTTCCTGGGGTCCACAAGTAGTAGTTACAGTATCTATAGGAAGTTGCTAGACAAGTGGTTCTTAACTTGGGTTCGATCAAACCCCAGGGGTTCAGTGAGTCAGTCTCAGGGGTTCAGCAGAGGTCAAGACACACACTCCTGAAGAATCAGAATCATCTCTATTTGCCAAGTATGTCCAAAAAATACACAAGGAATTTGTCTCCTGGGCTGGTTTCGTACGACAACAGACATTCAATTGACAGAGAACACTTTTGAGACATAAAGACATTGACAAAAACAGTCACTGAGGAATAAAAGGTTGCTAGTTATCTGGTAATGCCGGGACAAATTATGATTTTTTTTTTTTGACAATTGTGCAAAAAGATGCAGAGTCCTCTAGCATTTAGAGCAGTTTGAATGACTAATATAGCAATAGTCCGGTGGAATGACCATTGTGCAAAGGGTGCCGAGATTTCAAGGAATGTATGCAGTTTAAAGTGACTAGTAGTGCGATAATCTGGGACAATGTTGATTGTGCAAATGTTGCAGATACTCCTCAGTCAGTGTGCAAATGGGGAAGATGCTACTCTGGCATGAGTGGCCAGTATTGGTCAACAACAGATATGCAAATAGTGCAGCGTGGCGAGACTACTACAGTGAGTGTACGAGTAGTATATAATTGGCCCGGCAGAAATGTAACAACAAACCCAAGACAAAAAAAAATGGCAGCATGTTGCAATGGAATTGTAGGTTTGCTGTTTAAGAAGTTGATTGCAAGAGGGAAGAAGCTGTTGGAATGTCTGCTAGTTCTAGTTTGCATTGATCGGTAGCGCCAACCTGAGGGAAGGAGCTGTTTTCAAGTTGGTTCCACCTCTAACAGTGTAAATGTGTGTAAATATCCCCTCCATGCAGTTACTATGCAGTACTGAAGTAAGACTTGTGTGACAATGCATAGGGTGTAACTTAACTAGTTCCTGGTCAGGTTTTAGAATATAATGAAAGAATGTACTGAATACAAAAAAAATACTATTAACTAATAAAACCATAATAAATACCATGAATAAATAAATTTAGCCAATATGTTGTCTGAGTGTGTGTGTGTGTGTGTGTGTTTGTGTGTGTGTGTGCGCCTGCCTGTGAAACGCCACTGATCATGAGATGTTCCTTCTCCATATTTTTCTCTTCCCAAATTGACCTTGGTTTCATCTGTCCGTAATCTGAGTTGATTCTAAACACGAGAGGTCTAAAATCTAATCTGGCTTTCCTGTCCTTAAAGTCCTTGTTCAGTGAAAATGAATAGGGCCTAAGTCGTCTAAAGTTGACACAAAATACTAATTACTGGCTGAAGGCTTACACAACACTGCATACACTTTTTGTTTGATACATCCTATTACAGATACACACCCAGATCTCCTTATAAACATACAGTTGCAGTACACCTTGTCGCACCAACACAACAAACGCACAAAATATCAACAGAACAACGTTGGGACGTTCACTCGGGCCGCGCTCCCTTAATTGCTTGAAGTGTAAATCACGTACAAAGTCAGGTCACAGAGACCTGATCATTTTCTGATGGTGAGCAACAAAAATCAGTGCTGCTTGCAATACAGAAGGACAAATGTATTTCACAGTTTTGTTTACCAAATCATTTGGATAACAAATGCATGGTATGCTAGGTGTAATGTTTTGCCATTTTCCCACTGTGCCCACCTGTAGTCCTGCTGCTGGATCCTTTCTCTACTGAAAAGAGCTTTGCACATTTTGTTCACGTCTGGTGTGGGGATAGGGGGGAGGAGATAACCCACTTAGGGCTTGTCTGCTGCTTAACAACAACTGTTGGTCGCACCGCGCACGGCACAACAGGAAGGATCCGACGAAGTCACGAATCATAAACATATGCTGCAGCCTGCAGGGTATAATATATACCGATACTCCGGCCGGTGGCTGGGACACTCGGGCTTGGCGTGTACGCGACCGATGCACTCCTGCACGGCTTTGTTGACATAAGGCTACCCTGTAAGTCGTCTTGTATTTGTCGAATAGTAGTCTGTAATTATGTTTTGTTAAAAGATGGCTGTGTGCATTGGAAATTATATACGAATTATCCTATTCAAATTCACCCGGTCGTTCGAGAGTTGTCCCGAAATTCCCAATTGTCACCCCGCCCCTGTCTATGTGTCCTTGAATATTTTGGTAGAAGCTAAATGTTTCATCCATCCATTTTCCGTACTGCTTATCCTCACTGGTGTCACGGGCATGCAGGAGCCTATCCCAGCTATCTTTGGGCGTGAGGCATGGTATAATAAAGATTTAACTGACTTGTCCAAATGTTGTTCAGCAAACTTTAAACGCGCTTTGACATTCTTTTTTTTTCTTTTTTTTTTTTTTTTTTCCAGCAATGGGGTCTTGCATTTTGAATGTACATACAGGCCATGGCAGCGGAGTACATTACTCACTGTTTTCCTTGTGACAACAGTACCTGCTAAGGTCTTTTTGAAGCTCTCCACAGGTGGTCCTTGGCTCTTGGACAACTCTTCTGATTATTCCTTGCACTCCTCTGTTAGAAATCTGATCGAGGCAAATTTATGGTGGTATGATTGGCTTTCCACTTACGTATTATGGCCCCAACCGTACTCACTGGAACGTTCAGAAGCTTAGATATGCGCCTGTAACCAATGCCAATGTTATGTTTTGCAGCAATTAGTTTGCAGTGGTCTTGAGACAGCTCTCTGCTCTTATCCATCATGAGATGTGTCTTGACTCACACCTTGGCAATGAGACCTTTTCGTAGGCCATCAATTAGGACTACACCAGCTGATATTCATTTTCACTGACAAGGGGCTGGATGGATGTTTGATTATTGATAGATTTTAGGGGTTATCTTGGCTTTCCATGCCTTTTTTCACCTCCTTTTCTTTATGTCTTCAATACTTTCCCCCTGTGCTTCCAAAGGTGCTATTTGCCTGAAAATTTCACCAGATGTTGGGAACAACACAAGTAATCCATACATACAACGAAAGTAGAACAAATGAGCTCAGAAAATGGATGGATGGATGAATTTAATTTCTGAGCTCATTTGTTCTACTTTCTTTGTAGGTATGGATTACTTGGCTCGTTCCCAACATCTGGTGAAATTTGCAGGCAAATAGCACCTTTGGAAGTATATTTTGTGAGAAAAACAGTGTCGTGTCAAATACTTATTTCAGCCACGATATCTAGTAAAAGTTCAGCAGTGGGGTGGGGCAGTGTGTGCATCCAGTGGCGGTTTCTCGAGATGGGTAACTAGGACAACCCCCCATGCGGCATTCTTCAGGGTGGGGGGTGGTGGCATCCACCACCACCCCATGCTCCACCCACCACGCCCCATTGACGATTGGACACCCTAGCTGCCAGCTGAACATTAGATGGAAATGTAACACCCATTTTGGAACCGTTATTGATACAAAATACATACACTCATAATGTATTTAGAAACAAATCTCTGAATTCATTTTACAGGTCTTGAAATGTTATCAGTGGTTTGCACTTTGTTGTAAACCCCTCTTGGTTGTGAATATGAACAATAATAGTCTTACCTTCTCCAGAAGGAAAGGATTCTTTGAGTATCCATTTTAGTTGTCTTCTGTGGTCTTCCATGCATTTTGATATTGTTGGATTAGACAAACTATTGCTTTGGCTACACCAAATGTAGTTCTCTCCTAGATTCATGTGTTTTCATAGGTATGATGACACTACATTTGCAGTGAGATCTCCTCGGACTTCACATTGGAAGCTCCAGTCAAGCAGCTGTCAAATGCCAACTCAGTCCTAACTTTTGACTTTTATCTGTTTGTCTTTAAACAGGGCAATAGAGTACCTCTTGTGAGTCAGTTGTCCAAATACTACTGAGCAGCAGAAAAAAGTAAGTATTGAATACAATTACTGTAATTTCATCCATCCATCCATGTTCTATACAGTTTATCCTCATTAGGGTCATGGGTGAGCTGGAGCTGAGCCAATCGCAAGATTCCTTAAATTCCTGAAATACATGACATATTTTTATGAAACCTTTTAAATTAAATCTGAAAGTCTACACATCAATCTTATCTTTATTGTTTTACGTAAAATCTATCCTCAACTAGTCTGATTCTCATTAGGTGTGGGAAATGAATTGAAGTTCACTCAGTAGGTTCTGATTAGTTGGGTGAAACAAGATATTTTCTTCAATACCATAAATGTATAACAGCAGGATCATAAAAACTCTGTCAGTGTCCAAATAAGAACAAATACTGGACCTGAACTGTATGTAACATGCATGTCAACCATTAAGAATGTTTTTTTGGTTCTTTCAAAGACCATGCGTCCATTTTTCCAAGAAATACTTTTGCCTCTAATGGAACACGTGGCGCCATTAAGAAGAAGTTCTTGTAGCCTTGAACATCCCTGACAAAAATAAGCATGTTGGAGGTAAACAAGGTAATGGCTCTTAGACGAACTGACCAAAAGCAAAGACTTTTTAATGACTGGTGATCAAACATTTCAGCCACTATCAGCCCTCACAAGGTTTTATTGGATTTGCTCAACACAATTTTTCATAAGAATCAGGCGACCAGGCTTAGGTCCGCTTGTTGGCAGCCTCAAGGATGGTGGTGGCGCAGCTTTTCGCCTCCTGTAACAATGCTGACACTCTGGATTGAGTCTGCAGGACAGGATGGGATTCAGATAACTGTGTGATAAGCTTTTTTGCAAAAATGTAATACCAGTTCATAATATTTATAAACAATAGGCGCCAGGATATTTCCAGGTGGCAGAAAAGTGATGGGCAACCATTGACCTGAACTGAAATGATACATTCTTGTTGTGTTTGAGTTGTGAGGCCAGATATAACCGAAAAGATTTCCTTTAAAATGTTTTTTTTTAAATTCTAAATTAACCCAGCGTAACCTGTGGCTGAAGAGGATAAATTGAGTGGATGTTGTGAATACAACAGTGCCTTGAGATTTGAGTTTAATTTCTTGACCACATTCATAACTCAAAACCCTTGTATTGCAAATCATCTTTTCCCAGTGAAATGAAAAGAACTGCTGTTTATCCGTTTCAGACTCCCCCCGCAAACGTTTTAATAAGGAAAAAAATAGCACTCTATAATATTATGCTTTTTTAAAATATACAGTAATGACATCAATATAATGTCAAGAATTACAATATAATCAAAAGTTATTGTCACTGTCACAGGAACAATGAAAATCAGATAGGCATCTCACAATTTGCAGCATTGAGGTAAAAACAAAACAAAACAAACAAACAAAAACAAACAACAGAAGACAAACACACAAGAAGAGAAGACGAGCATACCAAGAGTCCAAAATCTCTTGGTATGCTGAAGTTCCTTTCACTGGAGGGGCTAATATTTTGGACATTTCCAACTTTGTGGGAATTGTTTGGAGATGGCCCCTTCCTGTTCCAACATGTCTGTGCATCAGTGCACAAATCAAGTCTCATAAAGACATGGAGAGAGTTTGATGTTGATGAACTTGGCTGGCCTGCACAATCCTGACCTCAACACTATTGAACACTTTTGGCTGAATTAGAGCAAAGATTAAGAGCCAGGCCTTCTCGTCCAACATCAGTGGGAAACCTCCCATAAACTCACTCCTAAACCTTGTTGAAAGACTCCCCACAAGAGTTTAAGAGCTTATAGCTCCAAAGGGTGGACCGATGTCATATTAAACACTATGGATTAAGAATGGGATGTCACTTAAATTCATATGTGAGTCAAGGCAGGTGAGCGAACACTTTTGAAAAATAGGGTATGTCTGAATTTCCACCATTTTTATTTTTGAATCAATTTACCTGTTGAAATGTAAATTACGCCCAGTGTTGCATCTCCCTTGGAAGCAATTTACCTTATGAAACACCTTTGCGACTGACATTTCACACATTCAAAGTATGGCAGTAAAGAAGGCTAAAATCATCATTAAAGCCATTTACCCTGCTTTCTCAATCACTCTGCTTTGGTCAAATGACACTTAAAGGTTTGTTTTACTAGTGGTGTCATCGGTGAAAGCTCTGTCTTTTGCCACCTGGAAGTACGTGTGATGTCATTGTGAACAGGTCTATAGGCACTCATTCAAATGACATGAATTTACGTACCGCCATCTTGAAGCTGTCATCTGTGATTTCTTGAAGGTTGATGATCACGTTGTAGTAGGCCCCGAAAACTGCCGTCTCCAACGCTTTTACTGCAACCTGGAAGCCACACAGACAGTAACCACGCCCAGGTGCTTCCACCTCAAACATATCACGATAACACAAGACAAAATTATTTGCTGATTGTTCCACACCTGAACATCTGATTTGCAGCCGATGTTCCCGTATAAGACAAGTTCTTTAAGTGGTGGCCAAAGGGTGCTGACCCTCTCGGCCAAAGCCAAGGGGACACCCACTGCTCGCTTCAGCCCCTCCTGCAAGGCCACCTCACGCCTACCGGGACGCAACACAAAATCCAAATTAAATGTTTCCATTCTGCTGTAACACAAACATGGTCACTGAAGTGTTTGTACCGTTTTACTTCCTCCTCAGTATTTTTGGGCATCTTCAGTGCTGCCTAGAGTCAAAAGAGAGTTGATATGATGCACAAAACCAGAGATGCTCTGATAGATCACTGGATTGTAAAAACATCAAACTGAAGAAAATACAGTGATGCCTTGAGATATGAGTTTAATTTGTTCTGTGACCATGCTCGTAACTCAAAATAACCGTATCTCAAATCAACTTTCCCCATTGAAATGAATGGAAATTCCATTAATCTGTTCCAGCCGCCCGCAAAAGCGAAAACATGTTCTCGTGTGTTTTTCAAGAAGGAAAACACCCTCTATAATATTGTACTTAACATAGTTAACATGGTTAATTTGACAGTAAGCTTCAACTGGCGTGGCTATACACAGCTTGAAGTATGTTCTTTGGAGAACTGTTCACTATCCAAACTCCTGCTTGTTGTGAAGTGAGTTGCGTTGCGTTCACTGCCGCCATACAGCGCTTCTCAAAATGTTTGCATGCATGTCAAAGCACTAATAAGTTGGGTCACTTGTACAGTATTTCAAGGCACCACTGTAACAAGAAATCAGACACAAAAAGTGACACCATGTAGCTGTTGAAGGCAGATGAGTCACTGTCCACCATGTCCAGCAGCTCGTTCATGGCGTGATGAAACGAAGGAATCAGTTTCCTCATAACGCCGTCCACAGCCTCAAACTGCCTCTTGCCATACGTCATCTGGCCCACCATGGCGCCCAGTGCTGCTCCCTGCAGCACAAACAGTGTCACCACGATGACAAAGACTAGCATGGCGACAATTTCTTGTCATATGCAAATTCTACCAGAGCAGCTATGGCGGCAGAGACTGAGCCACCACCAGGGGCAGCCGTCCGAGCACCAACGCTACGAATGAACTGCTGCAGAGAAAGAGACACCAGGCGGCCGTCGTCCTGCGACCTCACCATGTACCTGTTGGTGGTGGAAAGTAACAAAGTGCAAATACTTTACTATTGTACACCCCGAGAGTTAAGTCTTGCCTTTGATAGTCCGATGGCATTGCTACATAAGAGCGCTTTGTTGTTGGCTGTGAATGCACGCACGTCTCAGAGGGAAGGCAGAAGAGCGAGGCAAAAAATATTAAAAAGTCAGACGCGTCAGTGAATGTATGGACAGGGGCTTTGTGCTGGCATAGATGCTTATTAAAAGTGCATATATGTGAAATGCCATTATGAAACAGAAAGTTTTTTTGAACATAACCTCTAAAACGGTGCAGTTGTTAAGATTTGTTAAATTCATATATGTAAAATGTTTTGAGATTTCACTGTTGTGTCATGATGCCTAACAGAAAAGTAAAGTTTAGTTCAGCACTTTATTTGAACATGTCTAACTTTCTCTTTTTACAACCCCAATTCCAATGAAGTTGGGACGTTTTGTTAAACATAAATAAAAACAGAATACAATGATTTGCAAATCATGTTCGACATGAATACACTACAAAGACAAGATATTTAATGTTCAAACTGATAAACTTTTTTAGCAAATAATCATTAACTTGGTATTTTATGGCTGCAAGACGTTCCAAAAAAGCTGGGACTGTGTCATGTTTACCACTGTGTTAAATCACCTTTTCTTTTAACAACATTCAATAAATGTTTAGGAACTGAGGACACTAATTGTTGAAGCTTTGTAGGTGGAATTCTTGTTTGATGTACAGCTTCAGCTGTTCAACAGTCCAGGGTCTCCGTTGTCGTATTTTACGCTTCATAATGCGCCACACATTTTTAATGGAAGACCGGTCTGGACTGCAGGCAGGCTAGTCTAGTACCCGCACTCTTTTACTACGATCCTTTTTGAGGATCGAAGGTCACGGTCATTCAATGTTGGTTTTCGGCCTTGCCGCTTACATGCAGTGATTTCTCCAGATTCTCTGAACCTTTTGATGATATTATGGACCGTAGATGATGAAATCCCTAAATTCCTTGCAATTTTATGTTGAGGAACATTGTCCTTAAACTGTTCGACAACTTTATCATGCACTTGTTGACAAAGAGGTGAACCTGGCCCATCTCTACTTGTAATTACTGAGCAATTCAGGGAAGCTCCTTTTATACCCAATCATGGCACTCACGTGTTCCCAATTAGCCTGTTCACCTGTGGGATGTTCCAAACAGGTGTTTGATGAGCATTCCTCCACTTTCTCAGTCTTTTTTGCCACCTGTCCGTTCCTTTTTTGGAACGTGTTGCAGCCATATAATTCTAAGTTAATGATTATTTGCTAAAAACAATAAAGTTTCTCAGTTTGAACATTAAATATCTTGTCTTTGTAGTGTATTCAATTAAATATAGGTTGAACATGATTTGCAAATCATTGTATTGTGTATTTTTATTTATGTTTAACACGTCACAACTTCATTGGAATTGGGGTTGTATTTACTTGCACTTATTGTGAAATGCAGCCCTACTTTTATTTAGTAAATGAGAGAACATTACACAATTGTGCTCATGTTTGATTACCATCCCAGAATTTATACATTATTTATTCATTTATTTATAATTTATCAATGGTGTTTATCGTGAAAGTTTTGGGGAAAATATATTGTTCTAAAAAATTTGCATTTGTGGCAGGCCAAAACACATATTGAGAAAGAGCAATAGCAATGGATAACAAAAATATTGTACAAACAGAATAAAAGATAGAGTAACAAATTAAATAAAAATCTGCAATATAGCGGGACTGCGAAGCAAGAACCGTGATGTAGCGCTGTATTCCGTGATGATAAATTGCAGGAAGTCGTTGTTCCAGGGCTGGGACTCATTGTTCCCATTACATGTGCATCCTGGGTCTCACACAGTCTCAACTGTAAAATGATCGATGCTGATGATATAAGTTTGGTGCATTTCCATTTATTTCTGAAGATATTATACAGGTTATGCAAAAACATTAGGGAGTGCCAATAATGGTGAGCATGACTATGCTGTGTCCAGTTTCTGGCAATAAAAATTCTCCATCTAATCTGAAGAAACACATTCAGGTACAGTGTTTCTTTTTTGTGTGTGTGTGTGTTTGTTTTTACATTTTTATTATTCGCTAATTTCAGCATTTTTTTTTTAGCACAATGCAAGTTGATAAAAGAGGGAAACTATTTTGTTTGCACAGGATGTTTTTTAAGGCGTTACCAAGTTATCAAAACAGGTATTGTTTCCAATTTACTATAAAAAAAATATTTTTACTTTTGAATTTTTTTGTACAAACAAACAAATCATGCGAGTGACTCTCTGTGTCATCCTCTGATGAGTCAAGCTGAAAGCTGCAAGAACAGCAACTTAAGTAAATTTCAGAGTCTACAGTATCCTTTTTTTTAAGTAAAGGAGTTGCATCAGTACTTCTTTTACCAGTCTCTCACACTTCACACGTTAGAACTCGGGAGGAGTTAAAACTCACTCAATTATTCGCTCCTTTGCTTTAAATGGACCCAATGAGTCGAGGCCCAGCTTGCTGATCACCTGACCACACAGATGAGGGTTAAAAGGTTAGAACACTGCAGAGCCATGTGACAGAACTCTTGAGGTGAAGCTCTCCTCACCAGTCGCAATTTATGCTCCTCTTCCACGATGAAGAGTTCTTCTCTGGCAATGTAGAAGTCTGCAGCATCCAGAAGAGCTTTTAGAGGGATCAAACCGACAATCTGAGAGCCAACGATGGGCAGCTTCAGATCCTGAAGTTTTGATGAACATTGTCAGCAGAGGGTACTCAATGTCACATTCCTCTTGTCACATATATACAGTATATTATAAGGGGCAAATACTGAGTATCTGACATAGACATGATGACATAATGAAGATTGTGACATACAGTTGTGGTCTGAAGTTTAAATACACATTCATGTGCATGAATGTCATGTTAATTTGGGGTTTTAATGATTTATTAGAACTGTTCTTTTTCTAGGGTGGGTTATATAACATTTTTCAGTGTTTTTTTTTTTTTAAATGATTAGTATCAGGCGGCACGGTGGACAACTGGTTAGAGCATCAGCCTCACAGTTCTGAGTACCGGGGTTCCATCCCCGGCCCCGCCTGTGTGGAGTTTGCATGTTCTCCCCGTGCCTGCGTGGGTTTTCTCCGGGCACTGCGGTTTCCTCCCACATCCCAAAAACATGCATGGTAGGTTAATTGAAAACTCTAAATTGCCCGTAGGTGTGAATGTGAGTGTGAATGTTTATTTGTATGTGCCCTGCGATTGGCTGGCAACCAGTTCAGGGTGTACCCCGCTGGGATAGCTGGAATAGGCTCCAGCACGCCCGCGACCCTAGTGAGGAGAAGCGGCTCAGAAAATGGATGGATGGATAAAATTAAACGGTCAAGATTTTCAGAAAAGCATTATCGTTAAACAGAACATAACCATAAAGAAATTAATGATGGTTGTTGTTCACTCATCAGTCATATTAAAAAAAAAAAAAACATTTCACAAATTCTGCCAGGGTATGTAAACCTATGAGCACAACTGTACATATATGCAATCATACATACGTACCTCTGTCATATTGGAATGAAAGTGTAGGCTCCACTGTTTTTTATAACCACTAGTTGGGGGTGGCATTTTGGAATGAAAGTGGACAGCTTTTTCATAACCCCTAGATGGCAGCATAGATTTATAAAATGTGAATGTTTTTTTCCATTTGCACCTATACCCATGTATAATGCGCACTATGGACTTTTGACAATTTTTTTGGGGGCGGGGGGATGCGCATTATACACGAGAAATTACAGTAGTTATTTGGTTGTGTCGCCACATGGCCATGGTGTGGAAGAAGACCCAAACTGTCAGCTTCAGATGAAATTCATATCGTAAGGGTTGCCACACACAGAGTGACGCGACCAAACACGTCTAAACTGTCGGTTACTGTGCGGGGTTCTGTGACTAATTTTCATGAGTGGCTGACTGTCTGCAAAAAGTTTTGCTGTGATTCAAAGTTTGAATCACAGGTGAACAGCGTCGTAACGTTGCAGATGTAATGGCCAATCAAAAATGCCAAGTTATTGTATGACATGATCTTTAGCAACAATTAAGTTTCCAGATACAAAGTGAGATCCAGCCTGGCTACCAATTCTGCCAGGATGAGTGGTCAAGTATTCAGGCAGGATTGTGCTACAATCTTGTAGGTGGCTCCAAAAAATCAATGGGATCAAGTTGGAACTTTTTAGAGGACATATATTTGTGAATGTTAGTGAAATTCTAAATTGTGCAACCGATTCTTATTAAAAAGGATGCACCTAATCATTCTGCCGTGGAAAATGAACTGTTTAAGTTTACAAGTAAAAGCTCAAAATAAAGATGACATTACACCCACGTTGAGAGTGTAAACTTCAGACCGCAACTCTATGTGTGACTTCTGACCTCCGCATCCTTGCAGATCTCCTCATAGACACGGTGGAGGGGCGTCTGCTCATAATCCAGGATGTTGGTGGACACCTGAGCGATACTGGCCTCGTCTAAGTACCAGCCGATGGCTTGGACCTTTTTCAGCAACCCTGGCTGGGATGTAGCGAAACACACGTCTAGTCACTGAGAGTTCATGAAAAGTGACGTCTGACATGTAACTTCAGTTAAATATTATCAGCACCTGGTCTTTTCTTCGGCCCTGTTCCCTTATATTCAGTGCAATCCGATGCGCCTGTTCCTTGGTGCCAATCACATTTACATTGTAGGCGATGAGGAACTTACGAGCGCCTGTCACCGTGGCACCCCAGGATGCGACAAAGGTGGCGGGGCCAAAGTCTGGAGCCCACTCCTTCTGTTTCAGCTGGATGGCAGAAGCATGCAAAAAGATTGTTTTCAGGACAATTCTGATTTTGATTTTGATTCTCATGCGTATCAGATTTTTTCATGTCAATGTGAATTTTTTCACATCTGACCCAGGCCTCTTTCATATGTGGATATAAATCAGATATCTATCAGATGCGAGTGCAGTATGGACACTCATCGCGCTTATCCGACCTATACGTCATCAAGAGGCGACAAATGTCACAATTGTTCGACAAAATAGACACGCGACATAAGCAACGGCGTACAAAGGAGCAGAACACAGTCAGTGGTGAAAAAAAGATGCTTTACAACTGATAAATACAAGAAAACGTTGGCTCCGGTTGCACAAAATCCTTGAAATGACCACAAACGTGTCATGACAAGACCTACGCAAGGGGCCATTATTTACATGACATCTACGGTAGTAGTTGCATTTGATTTTATAATGTGAATGACTACATATAAAGATCGGATTTAACTAAAAATTTGAATTGGGCATCATGCCCTGCAGTGTGAACGTAGCCTGAGACAATATGTCAGGAAATGAGAGCTTTTACTCTCAAGGAATAGGAAATTATATCACAAATATTAACACTGTAAGCAATTATCACGTGACTCCAAGATGTCTGATATTCTATATCAGTGTTTTTACTTAGCCAAGGCACATTTATTATACATTTTACATTAGATTATTCTCACCACCAAACAATAATGTAACAAAAGTATTCATGGAGGATAGCGACTGAGCTACTGCAAATAGCGAAATATTGCAACAAATTAATGCCTATTACCTACAGATGCCACAAGATGGTGGCAAAGCACTTAAAATTGAGTTGATCATAAAGCATCAACACCATGCATCTAGAAACGACACAATCATGAGCCCATGTTACATAAACGATGGTACAAAGTAGTTAAATTATTTAACACAAACAAACAAACCAGCCGGCACGGTAGACAACTGGTTGGCACATCTGCCTCACAGTTCTGGGGACCGGGGTTCGAATCCAGGCCCCGCCTGTATGGAGTTTGGATGTTCTCCCCGTGCCTGGATGGGTTTTCTCCGGGCACTCCGGTTTCTTCGAACATCCCAAAAAACATGTGTGGTAGGTTGATTGAAGACCCTAAATTGCCCGTAGGTGTGAATTTGAGTGTGAATGGTTGTTTGTTTATGTGCCCTGCGATTGGCTGGCGACCGGTTCAGGGTGTACCCCGCCTCCCGCCTGAAGATTGCTGGGATAAGCTCCGGCGGCCCGCGACCCAAGTGAGGATAAGCGGTGAAGAAGATGGATGGATGGACAAACAAACCACCTTCACATGAGGCTCATCAATAGGATTATCTGGCATACTAGCCTGAATAACATGCTAGCAGAACGTGATGTGGTATCACCAACACATGGGCAAACAAACATGCACACTAACAATAATTTCCTGTGCACACCTGATGAGCTCTGATGACGGTGATTGTAAATCACTGTTCTACATCACCCATAATGTGTGTGGCAGGTGTCCGATTGGTTGCAAGGTTTTACCTTGTCAGCTAAAGCTTCGTACTCGCCGGCTCGCACAGATGGAAGACTCCTCCGTGCCTCGCTCCGTGCTGCTTCGCCGTAAAGGAACACTAAGGACACAGAGCTTGTTAATTTTTTTCGATTCTGAATTTTTATTGTTTTTTTTTTTCGAAAACAAAGTGACATCCAACCTGGCACATGTAGCATATCCGTCAGTCTCTGTCCAAAGACGTTGGCGCAACGGACACAGTCCTTCATACTGACGTTCTGGACAGGAATGAAAGGACAGACATCCAGCGCCCCCATACGAGGGTGCTCACCTGCACATACGTAAACATTTTTATTTTATTTTTTTAATTCAAGCACTATTTTTCTCTTGATTACATTAATGTAACCTGAAGGTGATATAGAGTTTCAGTGTGTAACTGGTCTGGCGGGTAAACAAGGGTGTTTATTGCAGTATAGCATATAATGTAAATCAGATAAGGGTGTGGGGGTGTGATGCATGAAAGCTCCCAGCAGGATGGATACTGATACAGCAGAGACCAGATGTTGAAGAAGACAATGGCTGCGGGGGGCCACTGTAAACATGAGATGCAAGACTGTGGGACGGCGTCTGGAGCCAGCGGCAAATGGCCATCATTCTGCAGAGCAATGATGACGTCAGATGGGACCATGGACCAATCAGATGACAGCGATTCCATACTTCCTCTTTCAAACATTGTATAAGTCGGGGGCAAGAACAGATAGCTTTGTTCAGTCTGCGCTGTCTCTGCTGAGGCTAGGATAAGCGTAGCTGCTGACCCAGAGCTCTGTAAAATGTATAGACTCCTCTGTCAGGAATAAATTGGTTGACTTTTAACACATTGTTATAATTGTAGTTCTTCCACGAAAACGAACACGTGTGGAACCTCGAGAGTAATAGGTGATTATAAAAAACAAGGTTCCTTCAAACCACTCTCGTATCAATCAAAAATCACTCTGTCGCCTCCAGCTGGTTCAAAATATAGCAGGGTGAGTAAAACAGAAGACATCCCATAACCCCAATTTTAGCGTCACTACATGGACTTCTGGGTAGTTTTAAAATTGATTTTAAGATTTTACTGATGACTTTTAAACCACATATGGACCTATGGGCATATGGGCTTTGAGCTACATAAGCAAAATTTCAACCTCTTATTAGCCAGTCTGCAGCCTCACATCCTTGAGTTTGGGCCTTCTGGTTGTTTCAAAGTCAATGCCTAAAATTGTGTCTTCGCCATCATGGCACCTCGACTTTGGAGCAACCTGCCTGAGGAGATGCACAAAATCATTGACATCTTTTAATTCACTTCTTAAAACTCACTTTTATTGACTGGCTTTCGTGTAATGTTGTCTTCCCCCCCTCCACTGTGTGTTTAAAGGCATTCTATAAATAAAATTATTATTATAATTACAGTATTTAAATGGCCAGTGCCTGCAGATGGTGTCCAGCCACATTGTCGACTTACCTGAGTGGCGGCTCATGTCAATGAGGCTGAATGCCTGACGGGCGGCGTTCAGCGCTCCTTCCACCACAGCTTCAGGAGGGCCCACAAATGTGTATACGGTTCGGTTGGTGGAGGCTCCGGGGTCGACATCCAGCAGGGTACATCCGGATGTGCTGCTAATGGCCGCCGAGATGGCGTCAATAACCTGACAGGTGACAATGATGTCAGATTCCATCCATCCAGTTCCTATATCGCTTAAACCAGAGGTTGTCAAACTTTTTGGACATAGGGATCACTTACAAAGGAGGAATATTTTTTAAAAGGACCCCCCCCCCCCCCCATAATTTTAGCATCATGGCAGTAGGGTGACAGAAGAAGTAGACAGATAGCAAATTAAACTCCAGCTGTTCTAATTGCTAATGGAGAATATATGCATTTGAATTTCGTTGGAAGATAATGCCTGATGCATACAGGTTTCCCTCACAAATTAACATACATAAGTTAATAACTTATAATCAAGGCCCACCGCATACCAAGAAATGCAACCGAGTGCCACTGAACTGTCACGCAGTGTGTGGGGTTCTGCCACTAGTTTTCAAGGCTGGCGGACCGTCAGCCACTGGTTTTGATGTGATTTAAAATTTGAATAGTAGGTGAACAGTGTCACAAGGTCGCAGAAGTAACAGCCAATCAAATATGCTACATTGTATCACATGAGCTTTCACAACAATATCAAGCATTTTAGGTTTCAAACCGAGATCCAGCCATACCACAACAGTGTATATTGTTAGCGTTTTACAATAATACTTAAATATATAATTTCATGTGTACCAGTGACTAAAAAGAGAAACGTGGAGAGTGTCTGTTGTTTAAAATACACAAGTGCAGTCAATGAATGGGGCGATCAATTATTGCAAAGAGCCTCCTATATAACCACACTCGCGCCTGTATTGCTTGTCCGTTTCTCCTTGTATTACAGCTGCAGCGGCCAGCGGCAATCCACTTCTGCTTTGACAATCACACCATGCTGTTTGTGTTTCAATAAAAAAAGAATACAGTAGTTAATGTGGTACCTCAAAATATTGTTTCCTGATAATGTAGTTTTTGCATTGCAGTGAGTTGGTTATGTGTGCGAGACTCAATGACCTGATGTACTGTTGTGGGTTGCCGAGTATTTTATTTTTTATTATTTTTTTGCAATTGTCGAGTTTGGTCGTGGAAGGCTGTGTCGGTCAATGTGCGATGGGCCTAACACACGCGTAATAAGAATGCTTGAAGATTTAAAGATCATCAGAATGAAAGTGGAAAGTGGAGAGACATAAAGCTGAAGTCACCCTGTGTGGGCAGAATGGAAAGAAGCCACCAATGCGACGGAGATTTCCAGAATGACAGGAAAGAACTGACCTCTTGATTTTTGCCCTCTGAGAAATTGGGGACACATTCCACCAACTGAGCTGCCATGTCTTCACACTGACCTCTGTCCAGAACTGGCTGGATACCTCTGTTCTCTGCTGCAAAACACAAACACACACTCTCAGGTGAATCATTAACAGTAGGTCATCCCAAATGTTGTGTGCACAGCAGAAAGTATCCCTGCAGGCTAGTAGATGCACTGCAACCAGACAGTGTTAAATGTTCAATCAATCGGTACAATGTCTGATCAAAGTTCATTCAGCTCCTCACAATAAGTAACTCCAACTTGACTAACTTCACTTCATATGCAAGTCATTGATTGAAAAGACTGGAAACTATCTGATTCTTCAACAGGAACCAAGAAGCAAAGATCACACTGGCATGCTCTCATGTTTATTTTTAAAAACTGCAATCTTAAAAACAAATCATTTTGGGGAGGTCAAATGTCATGTTAGCACCCTTGGTTGAACATAACCTAGAGCTCTTTGAAATGAGAAGACGACAATTCTTTCAACCTCTGTGTGTTATAGGTTAAAGCTAATTATACAGTAAGTGATGAATATCTGTGTGTATGTGTCACACCAAGTCACTTTCACCATTAGTGAATGAACTCAGTTTAACTTTGAGCCACTAACCACGACACAAAGACAAACAAGCTTTCACACACACTCACACCCATGGACAATTTAGAGCCTTCAATTAACCTATCAAGCAAATTTTGGGAATGTGGTAGGAATCTGGTGTTCCTGGAAAAAACCCACGCAAGCATGAGGAGAACATGCAAACTCCACACAGGAAAGGCCACACCCCAGATTCAAACCCCGAATCTCAGAAATGTGAGGCTGATGTGAAAACCAATTGGCCACCAAAACCTGTAATGAAAATGATGTTTGATTCAAGTAAAATGTCACCATCTGAAGGATCAGAATTCGAAAATCTACAAAAATATTAAGAAAAAAGGGGAAATTGAAATGACCAAATACATCCTAAGTAGTTCTAATCACACTTTTTTTTATGTGTAGTAAAATATGTTAATGTGAGTCATTCCAGAACTGCTGGACATTTTCTGAAATTTCAAATGATCCACGCGCAATCACAGAAACATGCACTTGTGTAAATGGTACTGTACTTGTCCTGAGACAAAACATAACTAGCACTAGTAAAAATGATGCCTAAATATTATTTGAAATACCAAATAGCTCGATGACTAGCTTAGATAATAAATATAATAGATAAAACAAGTTTGAAATGTGCAGCATGTTGGGTGACTGGTTAGAGCGTCTGCCTCACAGTTCTGAGGGCCGTGTTCAATCCCCGGCCCTGCCTATGTGGAGTTTGCATGTTCTCCCCGTGCCTGGGTGGGTTTTCCCCGGGCGCTCCAGTTTCCTCCCACATCCCAAAAACATGCATGGTATGTTAATTGACTACTCTAAATTGCCCATAGGTGTGAATGTGAGTGCGAATGGTTGTTTGTTTATATGTGCCCTGCGATTGGGTGGCAACCAGTTCAGGGTGTACCCCGCCTCCTGCCTGATGTTGACTGGGATGGGCTCCAGCGTGCCCGCAACCCTAATGAGGAGAAGGGGCTCAGAAAATGGATGGATGGATGGAAGTTTTAAATCTTTTTTTTTATGATTTTGTGCTCAGAAATCTATATACTCTGCTAGAATCTGTGTAACATGTATACCATTCTTTAGGTTATTAGGTGATTAGGTTAAAGCACTAAAGCCTGTATTTCAGCTGAAGTTGAAGCTGTCAGTTTTTCTTTACATCCCGAACAATTTTCCTAGTAGTTGTGGCTGAAATGTTTGTTAGTTTATCTGACCGTGGCTTGATATGAATCAACAGAACCACTAATTTTCCATTTCTTTAATATGACTGATTGCGGTTTTTAAATCTTTAGATATCTTTTTGATATCTTTTTTTCCTGATTTATAAAGTTCAACTACCTTTTCTCGCAGGTCCTTGTACAGTTGTTTTGCTTTCCCCATGGCTCAGTATCCAGCAGAATTAGGGCAGGCCTGAATGAAATGTACAGGGGTCTGTCTAGAGTTTAGGAACTCATTTAATATTAATTAATTAATATTAATATTAGATTAATAATCTAATCAGTCATGGCAATGACACATTAGGTATCGGAGAACTCCCTAACTGGGCCGGCTTGTTGGAAATATGTCTCTACAGTACAACAAAAATGAAGCAAACTTATCGATCAGGGCACGTGAAATGAAAAAACATACTTGATGAAGAAAAGGAAAAAAGGTAGCATAATAAAATTAGAATAGCATGGAAAAGTGTATTTATTTCCATAATTCCATTCAAAAAGGGATCTAAACCCCATTGAGAATCTATGGGGTATTATTAAGAAGAAAATGAGGGGCACCAGACCCAAAAAACTGACAGCATCAAGGGAATCTGAACTTACACAACTCCCAGGCAATGCTAAAGGCTGATTGCCTCAATGCCACGGCACATCGAGGCAGTGATGAAAGCAAAGGGATTCCCAACCAAGTATTGTAGATTAACATATCGTTTTGAAAGTACCATATTTTGATTGATTTAATGTGACCCTAATTTCTCTTTTTTTCCACAAAAACAGAAGTAAAAGGTAATTTCTTCACAGTCTTCTAATTTTTTTCAATTCCTGATTTTGTGGGTTTTATGAGCTGGAAGCCCAAATTATGTAAAAATTAACAAATAAATACTTGAAATTGTTTAACTTGTGGGCCCCGAATCTATAATCTATGAAAGTTTAACTTTTTGAATGGAATTATGAAACTTTTCCATGATATTAAATATTTTTATTTTGGGTTTGTTTTTTGGAAAGGGCCTGTATATGTTGTTACTGCAAATGGCTATTCATTATTCCCTACAGATCTCAGTGTTTTACTTTGCATACACAATTGTTCTATGCACTTTTCTTTTTTCGTCCTAAGATGCTTTGTCAACATTTTTGGCACAACAGCAACCCTTTTCAAACCGCAAAACTGGAAATGTGTGTACATTTAAATTGATTTGTTGCTCACACTTTGATTTATTGCCCTGTGATTGTCTGGCAACCGTTGGAATTCGTTGTCGTATTGCTTATTAGGCCACAAATATATCGGTCCGGCCTACTTGAGATCAAATTGGGGTGAATGTGGACTCTGAACTCAAATGAGTTTGACACTGTTGGTCCAAAACGTTTCAACGTCATTGACGTAGTGAATCTACGTAAATTACGAACGTTGTTTACGTAACGTGCAGCTGAATTTGTGGAGGACAATAAAGCTGCTTTTTAACATGTTTGGGAATCAAGTTGTACCCTTTCACGAGCCACAAACGTGTTAAGTGTGGGGTACGTCCTTCGACTTTACTGTTTTGGGAACGTCGAACGAGAGCAGATCACTTGCCGGGCCTACTAGCTAGAGACTTGCTGGCCGGCTAACCAGGCTAACCGGCTTGGGTAGATAGAGCTCGCGAGCTAGCTTGGGGTTGCCAGCAGCAGACAGTAGGTTGGTCTCATTAAAAGTTCACCGTTGGAGCCGTTTAAGTTCCTCTCTGCAAAACGCTAATGGACGAACGGAATTTCTCAAGATGGGGAAGTATGTGCAGTAGTCATTCGGCTGCTTCTTTTGGGCAACGTTTTAGTGGATTCTAGTGGAGGATGTTGATGCATTTTGACGTTGCGTGTGCCCTGACTTATCTAACTCTGGGAGTTACTCCTTTTGGGTAGCTTTGTCCTTTATTTTGTAAAGGAAGTTTTGATATTATTTGGACGAACGTTAAAGCCACGCTCAGCCAAGTTCGGACACAAAATAGCCTAACATTAAATAGTGACAAAGAGAACGTGTGTGTGTAAATACTTCAAAATGTGTCACTAAATGACGTCTTCTTTTAGAATCTCCAAGAAGACGTCGATCGAAGACTCTGACTCCACCCACCAACGGTCAAACTCACCGCAGATCTCCGTGCTTAACGTCAAGGTGATCTTTTTTTCAAAGAAGGCATTCGTTGCCTCTATTGCACCCAAGAGTTGGCGCTTTTTTTCTTTTTCTTTTTCTTTTTAATTTGTGCTTATGATCAGAAATCTGTGCGCGGGTGGAGTCATGGCCGCCTCCATCGCCAGAGGTCAGGAGAGCGCCTCCTGCAGGTATAACAATAAATGATAAGCGGGCAAGAGTACTTGAGCGTTTCTTTTGTTTGTGACAGGGCGCATGGTAAGCTGTATTTTAAAGACGTTGTCAAGATGCTGATGGGACTGGGGAGACCGCCCAGAGAAACATCCACGACCAGTCACACAGCAGCAGGGGGCAGTAACAGCCAATCACACGGGTCAACGGAAGCTGCGTCCCCCATGTTACACAGGTGGGTTTGTGTATAGTAGTTGTAATACAGTGAACCATGTATGCGTTTGCTATTCACGAATTTACATATCTGCTTTTAAAAAAAAAAAATTGTGAAACCTTTCTTCACCTATTTGCTTAAAAAAAATCACCTATTTGTGGTTCTTGTGCTCTTTCCAAAACACCCTAAGATGCTACAAGTGGGCACCAAAGCCTCGGCTAATATGAAAATAGTAATTTGTGTTAAGGAAGTATGTTGAAGTGATACATATTGACTGTTCTAAGAGCTTTGTTAAGGTTAGCCTGGGTCGTTAGCGGAAATAACAGACAAACGGTCTTTGATTTATGTGTATGTTTATACTCTGCTTAATGGCTATCAAAAAGCTCACGTTAAAGATCGCTGGAGGTCTCATAGTTGCTTAACTGTTTATTTTTTAATGGGTTGCTAAGGCACCATACACACACACTTGCAGTGCATTCCATATTTTTAGGGGTAAAGTTGTAAGATAATTTTTGAAATGATACAACAGTATTTGGATCATAGTTTGTGGTATATATTACATTTTCAAAAGTTATAAGGTCCCTTTTCCCCATTAATAGCAGGGGTATAAGAAAAGATAAGATATAACCTTTATTAGTCCCACAGTGGGGAAATGTGCAATACTGTACTGTAGTTGATTGAGGAGACTTGAATGAATACATACCTATGAATGTACATTCATACAGACTGAAATATATATGAAATCAATATTAAGTAACAAGTAATATAATTAATGAATAGTAATTTTGAATTTGAAATTACACAGTAGATGCCTGCCCAGAAAGGTGTTGGCTGAAGCCAAATCTCATTGTGCTTAACCTTCCCACATCATCAGTGAGACGAGTCAGTGCTCCACACTCAGCAATACAGCCAAACGCGAAGTATCTTCAAACGTAAAATAATATCATGTCTATTTTAATATGTATTTACATTATTTCAAACATTCTTTGACTGTAAATTTAATAAGCGAACAATTGCACAGGTTGACCCTTTTAACTGATGTACATTGTTTTAAATCCTAATTCGGAAAATAATGTTATCTATGTTTTGCATTAAGAAATCCTTTTTATGTAAAGTGGAAAGTGAAATACTGTATGTTCTTCTCTTCCCTTTTATTTTTAAATGCACTTGACTTGCTTGAACAGTGTTGTACATGCGGACAATACTATTTTAGCAGTTTTATTAAGCTAAATATTTCTCACCGAAAATACTTGTACAAAGGATTGTTTTCACCAAGCTCCTGTTATCCATTTCGTCCACTAGATGGCGCCCAAAGCGCCCCTCAGATCATTATCTCCAGCCTGTTTCAGAGTGTCTTCCTCCACAGAAGAGTGACTATATTGGCAAAAGTATGTTTGTCTGGTCATGTTATAATCCAATTAAAAGTTTGGATAGCTTAAAATGCGGCCCTTTTCTCCTACAGGTGTTTTTTCACCTGATAAGTGTGTATTTGTGGTGGCGTATGACTCGCTGAGAGGGCAGCTACAGAATGGGAGTTTGAGCTCCTCTTTGCAGGCATATAAAACACTACAAAAAGCTGATGTTATGCAGGAGGTGATGATCAAAATCATGTAATCAGTTATGTGGTGTAGTCAGTGGAAATGTTTTCTAAAATTGATCTTTCTTCCTTACCCCCTCTTCTAAGTCTACTTCAACTACAAATGAAGCGTCTTCGTCACGAGAGACAAAAGCTCATGCTGATCGAATCCTCAACAGGAAGTCCAACAGGAGCAAGTCAAATGAGGAGCCAGGAGAGGACGAGAGAAAGATATGGATGGCCTTTTGCCGGAGGAAGAAAACAAGTAGGGTAGCTGGCCTTTATCCTCGTAGCAGGAAACCAACTCGGTCGGAGCCCAGTGAGTTCTGAGCAAACTCTGCCACCACTGTTCTTGATACAGACATCTTGTGTCTCAATGATTCTGTTCTTCCAGTTGTTTTATCCAGTGAAGACGACGAGGCGGATGAACGTGATGAGGGCAGCCAGATTTACCAGACTCCTCATTGGAATCAAATACCTCATCAGACACAAGGAGGAGACCTGGAGCTACCGTCCTTCCTGGAGCTGGACTTTTTGTCGCTTGACATTGGCTTGATGCATTCTGATGCCAGTGGGAAGATGAAGGTGAGGTGTAAAGTCGCCAAATAGTGTGCAACAGAAGTGACAGGTTTCCAGTTCCTGTTGGGAACTGACAGGTGACACATTGTCAGTAATGGGACAGACATTTGTTGGTTGTCTATCTCTGACTTAAGACAAGTGAGTGAGAATAAATAAGGGTCTAATGAGACTGTTTTTGTGTCCAGATTACATCCAGCGGAATTGTTCTCCCGCTTAAAGGTACCAAACATTTCCTCAGAATTGAGAACTTGTGTGTCAGAATGTCTGATGTGCTGGTGCCTCTGTCCCGCAGGAGTGGAAGAAAGCGAGGTGACTGTGGTTGCGTCACAAATGCTAGGCTATGGTTTATGGGATGGCAGTGTAGCTCTGGATGGGACTCTGCTAGATGAGGTGGTAGGGCCCGCGCCGTCGCTCCTCTTCCTGTGGGTGACGGATGCCCAGGCCAACGTGCTGCACAGGGAGATAGCCCTCATCCAGAATACCAGTGCCCCAGGTAAAATTACGAGGAGTCGTCAGATTATTCAATTGTCACCCACCCTGCTCACCATGTTTGTGTGACAGTTGACATGCTGTTTCAACCTGTACAACTGAAAAAAGAGAGAGGGAAAATAAAAATAAACAACTATCAACACAAAATACGAAATGTGTTATGGCCCTATGAAACAAAGTTGTACATTTTGTCCATGATTCCAAAAGGTCAATTTAGTCCAAACACAACACTGCTCATCACCAAAAGAACACCATACCAACAGTAAAGCATGTTGTGGCTGCATCATGCTAAAACTGGGGCCTTAGTTAAGGTGGAGGGATTTATGAACAGTCTGAAATAGTAGTCAGTGTTCAGTCATCTGCTAGAAAACAAAAAAAAATCAGTCTGGAAAAGCCTACTAGAACAGCTGACCTTTATTTGCGTTTAATCAGAGGCAAGTGGTTGTAGACTCACGCTTAACATAAGTTTGTGATTGGTTAATTCTGAACATAGCCACATCCCAGTTAAGAGGGTGTGCGCACTTGTGAAACCACATTATCTGAGCTGTTTATTTTAACTTCACCTCTTGAAAATATTGAAGTATTAATAATTAAACTGTTCTCCCTGGGGTCAAAGGCCAACCATGCTCCATCCTTCTACTGGTGATGGCAGAGCAGCTTCCTGACTCCCAGGCTGCACTGTTGGCATCTATGTTGGAGATGACGGAGTTCAGGGAAGGCCGCTCCTCCTCAGGAGGGGGGCTGACCTCCCCTCTGGACTGGACTGATGGGCTGCTGCTCATCCACAGCTGCCCCGCCCCACTGGACGAACACCTCCTTCGTCTGCTGGGCCAGTTGCCGGTAAGACTAACGTCTTGTCTTCTCGTTCCCGTCACCGGTGTGCAGGGGATGGTCCACCTCTCACGTGTGATTGTGTTTGTGTACCAGGAGATGTCCAATCCGCTGAGAAGAAGCTGCAGAAATCAGGCATCTGCTTTGGAGGTGGCCAGCAGGTCAAACACTGACTGCACTTTACCAGCATCTGGTTTAACAGGGGTGTCAAACTCATTGTAGTTCAGGGCTCACATACAGCCTAACTTGATGTCAAGTGGGCTGGGTCAGTAAAATCATTGCATAATAAGCTGATGTTTTTCATTAGTACATGAGGAAAATCTTTAATGAAACGTCCTTTTACAAAACATTAACAACAACCTCAGATTTCTTAAGAAAAACGTGCAATTTATTTCATGTTACCATGTTTTTGTGTGTGTTAAACCTGATCACAGTGATTGTATAAAATCAAGGAACAAAACTTTAAAGTCACAGGTATTTGGAACTGAAAAATATGGAATGGCACTTCTGAATTATTTCCTCACCATTTTCTAAAAGTGCAAAATACTTCTCAAAACCTGAATTGCATTCAAAACTGTACAAATTAAAGTAAGAATGAGTATATTTTAAATGTATGAGAAAGGCTAACTACTATTACCACAGCTGGTGCTGTTATGAACTGAACACTGTTCAGCCACAGCGGCTACTGAAACCACCTCACGCATCCACAATTTCTTATGTATTGTGTCATCTAAGCAGACGCTGAGAAGATGACAAGGTGGTCGATCAACCGTCATCAACAATCACTGTCGGCTGTCACTGCGCCGAAATGAGAAAATTGGCTTTCTGTTCAATCTTCTGTTCTCTTCTAGTGTACTTGGCTTTCTTATCCATTCACAAGTCAGGACTCAGTTTATTCACATTAATGGCCTCACAGACAGTCAGTAATTATAGAACTCTTAACACATCACTGCAAGGTTGCTACATTGTTTTTTTCACTTTCAAATTCATCTGGCAGGGTGGAATGAACCCCCTTGCGACCTGATTTTGGCCTACTGGCCATATGTTTGACAACACAAGTGTACAACCAATATTTGAAGTGTTTTATGACTGTGTGACATTGTTTTGCGGACAGGTTAATTCAGTATCCGGCGGCACCCTCCAGAGGCCGGATCACAGTGACAAAGGAGGACTTGGCCTGTCTGGAAAGTGGCCAGTTCCTTAATGATGTCATCATAGACTTTTACCTCAAGTGAGTCAACAGAAAGTGTCAAATCATATAAAACAGTTATTGCCTGCCTCTAGTGACTGGTGTCTTCACCCAGATTCCTCCTCCTGGAGGGTGGTGGCCGAGCCGTGGCTGAGCGGAGTCACATCTTCAGTAGTTTCTTCTTTAAACACCTCAGCAGTCGGCAAATCTCCAGTGAGGGTGCTGCTGTCGCCCCGTAAGAAAAAACCTGTCATGTTGAATAAGGAAATGGAAATGTAACCACAAATGGGAATAGAACGCAATGATTTTGTTGTCAGAGATCAGTACATGAGGCACCAGAGGGTGAAGACATGGACTCGCCATGTTGACATTTTCACTAAAGACTTCCTGTTTGTGCCCATCAATAAGGAGTAAGTAATGTTGGAAAGAAATCCCTGAAACATTTATCCCAGTCCCTTCTTTCTGTTCACACCTGACTGGGTACTTCCTACAGAGCTCACTGGTTCCTGGCGGTGATTTGTTTCCCAGGTCAGGCTGGCACTCATTATGAGCAGCGTACAAGTAAGCACGAAGCACATATACTAGCCGTGTTTCAATGGACTGGTACACCCTTCAGCAGCTGCATGCATGACACGACAACACAGAGTGGCACTTTAACATGTGATCTCTTGTCTTAGGTGGAACCAAGCTCCTCAGTATGAGATCAGAGCAGCCGCCGGTAAATATAACAGACAAACGAGCAGGGGTGGAAGGATTCACCAATTAATTGATATTTATATATCAATTTATGTTCTTACAATCCAACCGCATGCATCGATAAAGCCTCAGCAAATGGTCCCTTTTTGGGGGGGCATATCTGATATATTTCAACTGCAACTCAATTATCAGTTGTTTATCAATATTAAAAAATAAATAAAACTAATCGTGTCTCAACTTACTCTCTTACACTGATTGTAGTGAGACACTTAGTGTTTGCGAAACAAAAAGTAGGTTATACACAGTTTACCTGTAAAGATATGTAGATAAGTGTTCTTTGGTCAGAGCATGTGAACTATACATAAAGTGCCGTGAAAATGTAGTTAAGACCTTCCTTATTTCATTTTATTTTATTTTTTTCAAATAATCTTTTGGTATATTTATCACACTTATATGTTTCAGATCATCACACCAATTCTAATATCGCACAAAGAAAACCGAAGTGCAGCTTCTAAATGATGATTTTTCTTATTCATATTATTTTATATCACTTTATATGATATATTCTTTAGTGAAAAAGTAATTGCCTCCTGAACCTAACAACTAGTTGTGCCACCCTTGGCAGTAATAACAGATGTCAAGGCTTTGCGCAAACTACTGGTAGTCTTCTGCATCGCTATGGAGAAATCCTGGCACAACCTTCACAGGATTGTTGTAACCCTACTATATTGGAGGGTTTTTGAGCAAGGTCATACCACAGCATCTTAGTTGGATTTAGATCCAGACTTTGACCTGACAAACCCCCCCACCCTCCCATCCCCACCCATATTCATTTTTTTCTAGCCATTTAGTGGTTGACTTGGTGGTATGTTTTGGTTTGTTTTAGCTGCCAAATAACCCAAGAGCGCTTACCACTCCTGGGAAAGTTCACCACTCCTCCCAGTTTTGTCCATTCGTGGATAATCGCTCTGTCTGAGGTTCGCCGGAGTCCCAAAGCCTTGGAAATGGCTTTATAACTTTTTCTGGACTGATACTGATTTCAATCCCTTCGTTTCTTCAATGAGTAGCAGTAAGTTTGACTTCAGTGTACAGTATTGTCTACAGTGTACTCTTTGGAACCTACACCAGTACTGACCAGTATCCAGGTATTTATTGAACACACAGGTGTCAGGTTTTTACAATTAACAAAGATTTTTTTTTATCAAATCGTATCATATTAAAAAGTAGAATGATTGAATTCTTGTAAAAAGTAATCGTTATACCCCTGCAGTTTGGTGTTTCAGTTAGTGTGCGATCAAAGATTAAAATCCAATGTCTTTTTGCAGCCATGTACAGAGCAAGGTTGCATGAGGGAGGTCACGTTGACTCGGTGAGTCTTCTGCCAAATTAGTGTACAGCCCCATGTGGAATCATTTGTATTTGACCGCGTTTCCCGTTTGCCTGCAGGCCATGCATCTTGGTCATGGACTCTCTGAAAGTGCAGCAACATGAAAACGTTTGCAAGCTACTGCGAGAGTGAGCATTTACTATATATTCACAAGATTTACAGTGCACACGGAAAATATTCAAGAGTATTTCGAGCGCTTCACTTTTTTCATATTTTATGTCACAGCCTTATTCCAAGACTACTTATGTATAAGGTGTTTTGTTTCAGTATAAAAGATAAAATAAATCATGTTGTTATAAAAAAGGAATGTATTTCATTTTAGAGTTAGAAGAGTTGGAAAAATTGGGGGAAAAGTGAAGCGCTCTGAACACTTTGCTGATACACTGTATTCTATGGAAGAAGAAGAAGAAGGAACTGCATGCTAACAGGATACATTTCTGCAAGACACTACACAGTCTTTAGCAGTGGTCACATTGCAAAAGTCACCTGAGCACTAACTGTGTGTACAGCTACCTGGAGGTGGAGTGGGAAGAACGTAGGGGGCTACATCGCCTCTTCACCTCAATCAGCATGCACAGCTACAGCTGCAGCGTCCCACAGCAGGACAACAGCAGCGACTGCGGTTTGTACCTGCTGCAGTATGTGGAGAGCTTCTTTCAGGTGATGATACCATATTACCACACTCAACGTTGCTACCTTGAGCATGCCATAACATTTGTTTGCTTCATTTTTGCATTCACCATAAGTACAATGGTGCATTGAGATACGTTGCGTGACCACGCTTGTAATTCAAAACACTATCTCAAATCATCTTTACTCGTTGAAAGGAATGGAAATACCATTAATCAGTTCCTGCCCCCCCAAAAAATTGTTTTTTAAGAAGGAAAATAGCACTATAATATTTAACTTAAAAAAAATACACAATAAGAACTCTTAAAGAATGTCAATAAATAAACAATTTGTGGATGACTAATTCATTGCGGCTCGTTCTTGTGTGTGTGATTTGGCCACTGTGGGGCAGTATAATGTGACATGTAAATGAACTTGCAGACACAAGTGTTTTTGTAATTCGTGGAAGTGACTGTAAACTGCAGTTATATTAGTGGTTTTTCACAGAGGATAAAGAATACATATTGTTGTATTATTGTTTTGTTGTCTGTCTACTTGTATGGATGCACTGTTTGTCTTTAAATATCCATTCCCAAAAGCGTAATAACACTGCCACCTTGACGCTATTCATTAGCCCGTCTATGGCGTTTCCCATTATGTGTTCGTATTAAGCTAGCAGACTTCTTTGGTTGTTAAATACATTAGTATCGATCAGTTTGACAGTAAACCTTATCTGGGAGTGGCATTAAACAGTTTGAAACCGCTTTTTTGAAGAATTGTTGACTCTGCCAAACTGTTACTTGTGGAGTGAGTTAAATTCACTGCCGCTATACAGAGCTCATATCTAAAGTTTTTGCCTGCAAAGCAAATAATCGGCAGGACGACGGCTCCTATCTAAAAAAAAAAAGCCTCATAAGTTGGGTCACTCAAATCTCTAGGCACCACTTTATGTGCGACAGTATGTGCTGTAGACGTGGCAAAAGTACTCACATTGTTTACTTATGTAGAACTACAGATACTTATGTAAAGAAGATAAGAGTAGAAGTACTGATTCAACTCCTGTAATTAAGTAAAAGTACAAGTACATACTGAAAAAGGGTTGTCACTTTTGAATAGTTTTATAATCGATTCTTCTATTGTTCTATCAATTAGTCCATCGATTAATTAATCGGATAAAACTTTATTTTGCATAAAAGTTGGAAAAATCATTGTTTTCCAATTACTGTTTATTAATGATTATTATGGTTTAATGACTAGAAAGAGTACCACAGATGCATTACTTGCCTTGAGGATGTTGATGGAAAAGTACAGAGAAGGTCAGAAGGAGCTACATTGTGTCTTTGTAGACTTCGAGAAAGCCTATGACAGAGTACCCAGAGAGGAACTGTGGTACTGCATACGGAAGTCTGGAGGGGCAGGGAAGTATGTTAGAATAATACAGGACATGTACGATAGCAGCAGAACAGTGGTGAGGTGTGCTGTAGGTGTGACAGACAAATTTAAGGTGGAGGTGGGACTCTATCAGGGATCAGCCCTGAGCCCCTTCCTGTTTACAGTGGTGATGGATAGACTGACAGATTACAGGTTAGACTGGAATCCCCCGTGGACCATGATGTTTGCAGATGACACTGCGATCTGCAGTGAAAGCAGGGAGCAGGTGGAGGAACAGTTAGAAAGATGGAGGCATGCACTGGAAAGGAGAGGAATGAAGATTAGCCGAAGTAAGACAGAATATATGTGCATGAATGGGAGCGTGGTGGGGGAAGAGTGAAGCTACAGTGAGAAGAGATAGCAAGGGTGGAGGACTTGAAATACTTGGGGTCAACCGTCCAGAGCAGTGGTGAGTGTGGTCAGGAAGTGAAGAAACGGGTCCAAGCAGGTTGGAACGGGTGGAGAAAGGTGTCAGGTGTGTTATGTGACAGAAGAGTCTCTGCTAGGATGAAGGGCAAAGTTTATAAAACAGTGGTGAGGCCAGCCATGATTTACGGATTAGAGACAGTGGCACTGAAGAGACAACAGGAAGCAGAGCTGGAGGTGGCGGAATTGAAAATGTTGAGGTTCGCTCTCAGACACAATTAAACAGTATGATACAAGAGGGAGTGATGTACTCATCAATGTTTTTGCAACTGAGATCTATTGCTTTGGTTCTGATTAGTGTGAAGAACTACTAGTACGCTAAGCACTTCTGAGGCTGCTTCAGGTTCAACTACAGGTCAGTTACAGGTTACTGATACTAAGGTTGCAAATAATGATTCTCGTAATAGGTTAAACTATTTTTTTCCATGAATTGATAATGATTCAGTTACTGGTTTGGTCCTAAGAGGTCAGAAAATAAGAAAAAATATAACACATTGTTTGACAAACTAAAAGCAGATGTTTGCAAATATCTTATTTTGATTACACACAAATATGATGTCTGCTTTCGTGCAGGACTAAAGAAATCAGAGAATATTAACTGTTCAGAGGCTGGAATCTGAGGATTAGGACAATTTTTTTATTATTATTATTGTTGTTATTATTATTATTTAAAGTTAAGCAATGGCTTTAAACGATTTATCGATGATCAAAATAGTTGTCGATTAATTTGATGATCGATGAATTACCAAATAGTTGTGACACAACTCTAGACTGAAATGTACCCAAGTTCAAAAGTAGAGTTTTTACTGTCAATTACATACAATACCCCTTTTGATAAGTTGGTACAATGGAAAAAAAAAAACCAATAGTTTCTCTCTCATGAACTTCCATAGTACTCATACTAAGAAAAAAAAAAAAAAAAAAACGTGTTACATGTCTCATTTTCTTGTTGAGCTAGCTAGCATGCTCTTTGAGGTGGGAAGTGGGTAGACCGAAGTGGGAGTAGCATATCAATGTGGCGCAAATGAAGCGGATGCGTCTTCGGTTTGTATAAATGACTTCTGCGATCAAACTCTTTCTGGGGACACGGGTCTGAACGTTTCATCGAACCAGATGCTGTGATATGGACCAATCAGAGCCAAGCTCTTTTCCATAGTTAAATACAGGAAGATGAGCGCTCCAATCAGAGCGAAGCTCGTTTACATGTCACATAATAATGGAAATCCAACCGACTCCAATGCCAGATGGAAAAGACCAACTAGAATAGCTTGAAAAAGGACATTTTGGTTATTTCCAACCAAAATTGTCATGCAAACGCAATAAAAGAACATAAAAGGTTATCAAAATTAAATAAAAACTCA
The DNA here is from genome assembly GCF_024500385.1 of Phyllopteryx taeniolatus. Classification (NCBI taxonomy): domain Eukaryota; kingdom Metazoa; phylum Chordata; class Actinopteri; order Syngnathiformes; family Syngnathidae; genus Phyllopteryx; species Phyllopteryx taeniolatus. The sequence continues at coordinate 29,300,949 of NC_084502.1, read as the reverse complement.
GTGATGGAAGGGGACCTTTAAATATGGCCATGGATTGGATCTGTTGCTGTCGTCAATAATGGTCGCTGCTTCATCCATTTCATTTCCTGTTTTTGCCTTACATCTCAATCGGTCAGTCAGTCAAGAGCTCAACCTCGGGACTTTGGCTTTCTATTTACGGCGTGTGTAAAATGCGTTGTCAGTGGCGGTTAAAAAAAAAGTTACAGGCCTATTTTATTTATTTTTTTACAAAGTAAGGGGTAGAAAGTGGACATCTGCTTTCAAACGTGAGGAGTAAAAGTAAGTCGTACTGATGTACTGTAGCTCAAAGTAAACTGCAACTGCTAGCACGCCTTCAGAACAAGCAGTTTTCAATTTTTGTCGGAAACAAACACAAGTCTGTGTCACACAATTAATACATTTATATCTTTGGCTCAACAGAACCCTGTGGTGCACTTTGACCAACCTCTCCTTTTAGGCCGCTGGTTTCCGCGACAACAGGTGCGGCAGAAACGTGAGGAGATCCGACACTTGATTCAGAGGCTTCACAGGAGTCAGTCACAGGCTGAAATTATTTGATGATTGTACAGTATTTTTCTTTGCTATGTATTTATTAATTTTGTTCATGTAGACAATAAAACATGATTCCATTAATATTTAGAAGCCCTTCATGATTGTTTTACTGTGATCATATGTTTGACTGATTTATTACACTTTTTTTGTGTGAGTGTAAATTGTCTGTTTTTTTCAACTGATTTAGGACAATTTTGCATCGCTGAATCTGAAAATTAGATGAGTTTCTCTTGCTCAGGTCAGGTTTTCTTGCCAAGTTGTTTACGGTTTATTACGGTAATCAAATGTTATAAACTATGCTTACTGTAAATTGAATAGTAGCACATTGACAAAAGTACCTGTAAATTGAATGTTATGTCGTCATTGTTCAAAATTCAGGGCCTGAAGTTCCATTTATTAGAACCTTTAAAGTGAAAATACCTGTTCATATAAACAAAAATGTGGCCATAGTTCAAAAAGTTGACCTGATTGAGCAAAACCAATGTGATATTTGGATTCAGCACATCAAAATTAGCCCAAATCAGCGACAAATGTGTGGTTGAACAGTGTTATTTTCTGTCTGTGAAACTGCAGTGTTCTTGGTACAGTATGTCGGATAGGGTTAAAGGTCAGGTACGAGAGAGAGCCTGCAGACGATCAGCTTACAGCTCGTTAGCAGGATCACACAGCACTAGGTCAACATCTTTCATTTCGAATTTGGTTGCTGTGTAAACTTTCAAAAAAATCTTAGTGTTTTAGTAAGTTTCAGCCATTGCGAGATGTATGGCCTGAAGCTGATCATCCCACTTCTGCTGTTCAACATCATGTCTGTTTTCCATTTAATCGATTGTTCCTTTTTTCCTCTTCCGTCCTGGTCCTAACTTGATCCTGTCTGGTACTCATGCCGCCGTAGCCTTGGCTAATCTGCCCAATGGGAGGGAAGGATTAGCGGATTTGTATCCCAGACTCCAAAAATAATCTTTGTCCTTAAGATACTGATCCTGATCGGCTACGTCCATTCGACTTCAAAGTAAAACGAGCGTTGTGGGGGTGATGTTGAGTATATTGCGCCGTGATCTTTAGACAAGCGTACTGGCAGGACTTGAGTTTGTCCCCTGATGTCTATTAAGCTGATTATCCAATAAAAGATGTCCGCTATTGTTGACGTAGGGGTTGGTGGAGGTGTTGGGGGAAGCTGGAATCACATTCATCTCTCTCCGAGTTTAACGTGATGCTAATTTGACAGGAAGGTGATAGTGGGAAAATGTGAATGACTATAAATGTCAGCATTTACAACATTGTTACAGTTCTTTTGAACACAAAACAAAAATATACTTACATGCTACCTCTTGATTCAGAGAGACTCATGTTCTTGATGAGTGTGAACTTGAGAGTGAATATGTATTGGTTATTAGAGGGGTCATCACATAGTTTCACTCAGAATGACTGTATAAACCATTGTAAAATGTGTTACATTTTATTATGTGCAGTAGCATGGTGGAGTATTGCTGGCACGTCTACCTGACAGTTCTGAGGTTCTAGATTCAAATCTGGGCTTTGGCCTTCCTGTGTGATTTCATGTTCTCCCCATGTTTTCTCTGGGTTCCCCCCACATTTTAAAAACATGCATGTTAGGTAAACTGAAGACTCTATACTGATATTCGGAACTGTTTAGAATTCCTTCCACCTTGTGTAAGTCCCCATGTCAAGTTGAAGAAGAACTGCCCCAAATCATGACACCCACCCCCCAAAAAAACAAAAAAACCCAACATCAATCAAAAATCAAGCTTACCTATAGTGGAGCGTGGTGATGACAGCATCATGCTTTGGAGCCATTTTTATTCCGCTCAAACTGGAGAGTTAGTCAAGTTGGAGGGCTTTACCAACAGTTGGAAATAGTAGTCAGTTTTATCACAAAAACTTGAGACTTCAACTAACAAACAAAAGAAAACTCAGGAAAGGCCTACTAGAACATCTGAAATAGAGTTGTGGTTAATAAATGGTGGCAGGTGTGTGCTGATTCCCATTTAATATGAGTTTGAAAGTGATCCCGTGCACACTTGAGCCACCACAAATTTTCAGCGTTCACTTTTGCATACCCTCATGAAAAGATCAACATTTTTTTTTTAATTGAGTGGTACAGGTTATCGGTCACATTAATGGTGGAAAATGTTTTCAAATGATTTATCTGGTCTTAATTTTTTTAAATAACAAAAACCTTGAATTTTAACAGGGATGTTTCAACTTTTGTATCTATTGTAAAGCAAAAAATGACGTTAATATTTTGAGTTCAACTGTAATTAATAAAATAAAGACAAGACGGGCTCAGGAGTCAGTTGACTACTGGGTTGTTTGACACGAGAAACAAAATGAGGAAGCCGGGTCAAGTAAATAACGTCTACCCGCTAACACTCATCCACCCCAACAGCTTAACAAATAGGATTAAAGCTTCCATCTGCCCACCTGAGACGAAGCCACCCAGCGAGCTTCGTCCCTCCACCTCGTCACCAACCGGCGTCTGGACAAGTGTGAGGGACATTACACATGAGCTGAGGACGTGAGCTGGGGCGTTGGGTTCGATATGGCGGGAAAGCATCGCGGGTTGTGGCTATGGATGTTAGGGTTGCTGCTGCTGTCTGGCTGGGTCAACATGGACACAGGTCAGTTTCTTGCGATGGAATGTTTCTCTCACCTGTTGTGGTCACCTCGCTCCTCCTTAACAGTCTCAGGTGACGAGACGGAGGATTCTTCTGAAGACCTGCAGCTTCTGTTCAGGCATCATGGATCCATGACTCGCAGGAAAAGGAATCTGCTGTTTCCCAGTGGAGTGAAACTTTGCAGTCAGGAGACATTAGACCAAGCTGTCTCCAACCACCTCAACTACTTTCACCTCAGAGGTTTGTCATGTTGCTCTAATGTCGATTTCTCCGTTTTATACTTTGTGCTTAAAATGGATGAAGCGCTTGTCTTAACACATCTTAAAAACTACGTCTGGCATCATTAAAGGTAACCAATGGCAGGAGGCAAATGCTTAGGTCACAGAATTTTGATTTCCTGAAGCAGGTGACAAACACAACTTTGCTTAGTGGTGAAAGGGGTTACCAACCTCTTTGAAACTGAGAGCGACCTCTTAGGTACTGATTAATGCAAAGGGCTACCAGTTTTATACAGACTTCTAAAATAACAAATTTGCTCAAATTACCTTTAATTACGTCTACTGTATATGAAGACACTGATGCTGTAAATATTTTTTTTCACAAATATCAACAATGATTTAACAAAGGTAGGATCAGATAAATATCCAAAGACAAGAATTTGTAAAATTTTCTGTGTTTACATTTTCAAATGATCACTTCGTTCTTTCATTCCATTCCTAGGAAACCACAATTTCCTTTTGGCGGGGAGCTAGTTTTTTTTCCCCCCGAACAGATCCGTGGGTAACTTGTGGTGCTTGGGGGCGACTTGGTGTCCACGGGCACCATGTTGGTGAACCCTGGTCTTGAGCTTCTGCTGTGTTCCAGTGTGTCAGGAGACGGTCTGGGAGGCCTTCAAGATATTCTTGGACCAACTGCCAGAACGTGACCAGTACCGGGACTGGGTGGGCCGCTGCATGGATGGCTCTATTAGCATCAAGGAGATTGGCGCGTTCTTCAGTCAATCGGAGGAGCACCTCAGCCTCATTAGGAGCGTGAGTATCCTATATGGTTTGATCCAAATATGTCAGTTCTACAAGTCTAATAAGCTTCTTTGAATGTCTTTTTCAGAGAGTTGGCATGGCGGCACCAATGAGCAGGTCAGTGTCTCATTGCTTGCAACACAATGTCACGTTATTGCTGAGCCATTGCATATTTCGATGCTTTGTAGCGGTGATGATACAGTAGTAATTACAGAGCACTACTGTATGTTAGCCTTATTTCTAAAATTATACTCTAAATTAGAAAAGACTAAATTTGATATTAATTTTACTTGGACAGCTACATACAGTATCTGACAAATTTAAGTACACTCATCACATTATTGTAAATATTTTCTTATTTTTTCATGGGACAAGACTGAAGAAATGACCCTTTGTTGCAGTATGAAGTAGTCAGTGCACAGCTCGTTTAACAGTGTAAATTTATTGTCCCCTCAAAATAGCTCAACACACAAGACATTATTACCGGAACGGTTGGTAACAAACGTGAGAACACCCCTTTGTGAAAATGTCCAAATTGGGTCCAAAGGATGATTTGTTTTGTTAGGCCACCATTATTTTCCACCACTGACAACTTTAAATGGTAGCAAAGTGTCATTTCTTCAGTGAGTATACACAAAAACGTGAGGATTGTACTCACTCTTGTGAGGACTGTACAGTATAGATATTTTAGCTTATAACACACACTGATAATCCTAAAATTACTACAATGCATTATTGGCCCCCTGCTTCGCTGATGGCAGTGGCGCTCATTAGTGCTCAAGTAGTAAGACATAATCAGTGGAGCTAAATACAGATTTTAGGTACCATGTTTTTTGTTGGTTCTTTTTGTCAAGAATGCAGAGTTGTGGTTATCTTGCATGGCCATGATCCCTGATGTCTGTACACCGGAAATGATTTCGCCCTCTCTCTAAGAGTGTTGACCAAGGAGTAAGATGGTCTTTATTAGAAATATAGATTAGAAGGGACTTTGTTGTTGCACAAACAATGAAGTTTAGCAATAAATTATTTTTAAAAAGTACAAGTACACTAAACTATAGAGGGCCATCTTGATAAATTTGAATATTGTGAAAAACATAATTTATTTGAGAAGTTAAATTCCAAAAGTGAAAGTCATATGGTCACAGATTTACTCCACACACAGAGTGAAATATTTCATTCCAAAAGGTTTATACCATTTTTAAAAGGTCAAATTGATCTCAAGCGAAATTTAAATATTACATTGAAAAAAACATCAAAATTATTCTTAATATAGAGATTAGGTACCAATAGCACTTCTGAAAAGTATGTAGGTTTATGTGTTTTCAAGGAATCTGTATAACGTGTTTCACTTTTTGGATTGACTGACTGTAATTAAAAAAAACATTTCAAAAACTTTTCTACTATATTCTGATTTATTGAGATGCTGTCGGGTCAAAAAGCGTTTTGGCAAAGCACTCCACTCTAAAAGTTTGACTTATGAGTTGTTCGTGAGCTAATGTGTATTTCAACTATCACACTATTAGCATGGTCAGCAAAGTCAGTATGACTACTTTAATGAGTGTTTGCCTTGGTTTTCATAAAGGGTCCAGCAATGCTGTATTAGTTTATTTAGAATTATTATTTACACACGTGGATAACATTGTTGGTACCCCTCTGTTAATGAAAAAAAAAAAACACAGTGGCCACAGAAATAACTTTCAACTGACGAAAGAAATAATAAATTGAAATTTTATGAAAATTAACCAATGAAAATCAGACATTGCTTTTGAATTGTGGTTCAACAGAATTATTTTAAGAAACAAACTCATGATACAGGCGTAGACTAAAATGATGGTACCCTTAACTTAGTATTTTGATGCACAAACATTTGAGGCAATCACTGCAATCAAAGGATTTTAGTATTTTTTCAGAGACTTCTGCACCTCTGACCAGGTATTTTGCCAAACTCTTCATGAGCAAACTGCTCCAGTGGTCTCAGGTTTGAAAGGTGCTTTCTCCAGATTGCATGTTTCAGCTCCTTCCACAGATGTTCAATAGGATTTAGATCAGGGCTCATAGAAGGCTACTTCAGAAGAGTCCAATGTTTTGCTCTTTGTCATTCTTGGGTGTTTTTAGCTGTGGGTCATTATTCTGTTGTAAGACCCGTGACCCGCGACTGAGACTAAGCTTTCTGACGCTGGGCAGCACATTTCTCTCTAGAATACCTTGATAGTCTTGAGATTTCATTGTACCCTGCACAGATTTAAGACACCCTATCCCAAATGTAGCAAAGCAGGCCTGGGACATAACAGAGCCTTCTCCATCTTTCACAGTAGGGACAGTGTTCTTTTCTTGGTATGCTTCATTTTTGTGTCTGTCATCATAGAGCCAAGGTGCCTTGCCAAAAAGTTCCAGTTTAGTCTCATCTTTCCGTAGGAAATTTTCCCAGAAGCTTTGTGGCTTGTCAACATGCAGTTTGGCAAATTCCAGTCTTGCTTTTTTAAAATTTATTTTCAACAGTGGTGTCCCTCCTTGGTCGTCTCCCATGAAGTCCACTTTGGCTCAAACAATGACGGTTGGTGCGATCTGACACTGATATGCCTTGAACTTGGAGTTCACCTTTAATTTCTTTGGCGGTTGTTCTTTGTCCTTTTGTTACCATTAGTATTATCCATCTCTTCAATTTTTCATTAATTTTCCTCCCCCTGCCAAATCCAGGGAGGTTGGCTGTAGTCCTGTCAATCTTAAATTTCTGACAACTATGGGTAACTGCAGTCACTGGAACATCAAGCTGCTTGGAGACAGTCTTCCATCCTTTATCTTGAATGTGTTTGTCTATAATTTTCTTTCTAATCTCCTGAGACAACTCTCTCATTCGCGTCCTCTGGTCCATGTTTAGTGTCGTGCACACCATGTTACCAAAGAGTACAGTGCTTACTTGTCAGCCTTTAAATAGTCCGACTGACTGATTACAAGTTTACAGACACCTGTGATGCGAATTAGAGGACACACCTTGTTTGAACAACATCTTTTCTAGGGGTACCATCATTTTTGTCCAGCCCTGTTTCATGGGTTTGTTTTTTTAAATATTACCGTTGAACCACAATTAAAAAGCAATGTCTGATTTTCATAGGTTAATATTCATTACATGTTTTATTTATTATTACGTTTGTCAGATTCAAGTTATTTCTGTGACCACGGTGTTTTTTTTTTCTTTCACTAACAGAAGGGTACCAACAATTTTATTCACATGTGTATATTCTTATTTAATTAGATACTACAATAGACCAGCTGATAATTACGATCCTCAAAATGACTTTGTCACATGTATTTAATTGAATTGAAGTTTGGAGAGGTGAAAAACAAAAATACGTTTGCAAGCAGCATATTCCTTTATGGTATTTTTTCCTTATAAATGATTTCAGATAAAGATTTTCCTATTAACCATCGTAACCAATCTGCTTTATGTTAAAAATTCTGGTTGGGCAGTTAGCACTCCCGAAAGTTCAGATCCTAGAATCTCCCATGGCTGATAATTGAGCTTTATTGTATGTGCTAACTTGTATGAAAAGATGGATAGAAGCTTCACACGCGTCACGAACGTTGATGTCTCGTTGACAAAACGTGTGTTGTGTTTCCTCACCTGCTGCAGTGTTCCCATCAGCTCAGGCCCACCTCTGTGCAGGTAGGCCTCCATGTATCTATCAATAAGAGATGGCAGGCTGTACCTTTTCTTGGTTTTAGTTTACAAAATTCTTGTTTTAGAAGTATCCGGTGACAGAAAAAATCTAATACAAGCTATGGTGCTACATCTGGAGTAGCAAGGAAGCAGAGAAAACTACTTACAATATTAAAATGATTTATTAAGCGTCATGCTAATATGTTCATTAACCTGTAATATGGAAGGTGAATTTTGCTGCAAAAAGTGTACAGTATTGTAGATATCGACAGTAGAAATGTCTGGCTGCTGTTTTAAAAAAAAAAAAAAAAAAAAAAAAAAAAAAAAAAGGTTTTCGGCTGCATATGGTTGCTTCATGAATCTATGTACATTTGTGTGAAGCTTCAGTTCTGTTCTGTTGCATGGCATAGATTGATGTGTAAAATGATTAGAAGTAAAAAAAAAAAAAAAAAAAAAGTAAAAAAAAAAAATATATATATATATATATAGAGAGAGAGAGAGAGAGAGAGAGAGAGAGAGAGCGAGAGAGAGTTTTTTTATTCTACTTTGTGTTTGCTTTCTGCAGTTCTGAAAGTTTGCCAGGGATTCCGGGTGGAGGGCTTTTGACCAGCGCCCAGCCAGGTACTGTGACCTTGAAAATGAATTATTATTATTATTATTATCATTGTTGTTATTGGTAGTAGGAAGAGGAGTATGAGTATAAGGAAAGGAAAAAAGTGCAAAAGAAAATGGGAGCACTGACGACAATCATTATTATTATTACCATTATTGTCAATAATATTTATAATCATCTATCCATACATTTTCCATACCACTTATCCTCACTAGGGTCGCGGGCACGCCGGAGCCTATCCCAGCTATCTTCAGGCGTGAGGTGGGGTACACCTTGAACTGGTTGCCAGCCAATTGCAGGGACACATAGAAACAGACAACCATTCACACTCACAGTCATGCCTACGGGCAATTTAGAGTCTCCAATTAATGCATGTTTTTGGGATGTGGGAGGAAACCGGAGTGCCCGGAGAAAACGCAGGCAGATGCAAACTCCACCGGGCTGTCCTATTTTGGTGCATCATAGAAGATCCCCCCCGGTTGTCTAGGCCTATGGGCCTATTGCAGCTTATCTAAGGGTTGACCCAGGACAAACCTGAGTCAGCCCTGAGAAGGAAGAGGAATAGTTTAGCCGGCTCTTAAAATGGTGAGAGAGTGTCTGCCTTCCAGACAAAATCTGGAAGATTGTTCACAAGAGAGGAGCCTGATAAATGAAAGTCTCCCGTTTTATTTTCACGGATTTTGGGAACCACAGAGAAATGTGAACTTTGGGAGCATAGTGCTCTAGTAAAGTGGTTCTCTAACTGGCCCCCACCGGGTCCGCGAGCCACAGTTTGGGGTATGCTAAATAATTTGTGAATAAATTATTGTTGTATCATTTCATGAACATATGGGAACCGGCGCGCCAATAAAACCAACATACTAAACCAATTACTTCTCCCTATCTTAGCTTTGGGATTATTAAAAGCTCCGATGTGATTGTGACGTATACAAACAGTAAATCTGACTTGCCTGTATGTGTGCAGTATTTATCCATCCATCCATCCATCCATTTTCTGAGCCGCTTCTCCTCACTAGGGTCACGGGCGTGCTGAAGCCTATCCCAGCTATCATTGGGCAGGAGGCCAATCGCAGGGCACATACAAACAAACAACCATTTGCACTCACATTCACACCTACGGGCAATTTAGAGTTTTCAATTAACCTACCATGCATGTTTTTGGGATGTGGGAGGAAACCGGAGAGCCCAGAGAAAACCCACACAGGCACGGGGAGAACATGCAAACTCCACACAGGCGGGGCCGGGGATTGAACCCCACTCCTCAGAACTGTGAGGCTGACACTCTAACCAGTTGGCCACCGTGCCGCAGTGTGCAGTATTTAATTAAATCAAATCTAAATATGTTAAATTCCTTTCTATTAAACAAGTAATGAATAATTAGTTTGAAACATTAAAAAATATATAATTCCTATGGTATTTAGGGGTACAAGTGGTAGTTATGTTTAATTAGCGTTAGTATTATGAGGAAACTCTCTCCCTTATAAGTGGTCCCCGGACCCAGAAAGTTTAAGAACCTCTGCTCTTGTAGGTTCATAAGGCACCACAAGCTCTCAAAGGTATAATAGTTGACCATTTATTGCTTTATGGTCAGGTGAATTTGAAATTAAATTCTACATTTTACAGGAAGCCAGTGTAATAAAGCTAGCACTGTGGAAATAGTTATATAATAATAATAATAATTCCCCTTGTTCGAATCAGTACACATTTAGGACCAGCTGGAGAGTCTTTAATGACTTGATGGAGCAGCCTGCTAAGAGAGAGTTATAGAGTTACAATAATCCAGGCTTGAGGTCGCAAGCGTGCAGTAGTTTTTTAACATCAGCTAGAGGCAAGAAATATATAAAAAAACAATTATTTTGTACAAGTGTACAAATGGTGCTCTTGAAAACTTGTACTGTATGTGGGAGCTGAATGATAAATCCTAATCCAAGGTTCCTCATTGTTCTACAAGAGGTGAGGATAAAACAATCTTGAGCAGATACTGTACGTCATTGAAGACCCTGCCTCTAAGGTCCTCTGTGCCAAAGACTAGTATACACTTAGTTTTATCTAAATTCAGTAGTAAGAAATTGCCGGTCATCCAATTAATTATTTCTTTAAGGCACACCTTAAATTTGGATAACTAATTGGTTCATTCACATTTCATTGGTAAATTGTGTCATCTGCCTAACAGTAGAAGTTAACAGAGTGTTTTTTTATAACACTGATTAAGGGAAGCATGTACAGATTGAGCAGTACTGGTCCAAGCATAGACCCCTGCGGAACGTCATGACTCACTTTTATATGCACACTCCTTGTTACTGATATTTTCAAACCGTAAACGAGTTTACGAGTAGGATTTTAACCAATTAAAGACCGTTCCTTTAATGCCAAGATCTACCGAAACAGGTACAGAGATGACTTTTTTTCTGAAACAGTAAGGAACTCATTTGTAACATTCACCAGTGCTTTCTCAGTGCCATGATGCATTCTAAATCCTCAGTGAAAGTCTTCGAATAGACGATTGTTTTTGTAGAACGTCATACAGTTGTTGGGTAACTGTTTTTCTTGAGAAGCTTGGACAGGAAAGGAAGAATGTATATTGGCCTAAAATTGACTAACACATCTGGAGCCAGATTATGAAACTTTGGTGTGGGAGGAATCTGGCATTTGTAAAAACGGTCCCATTTGGCTCGACTTGGATCCAATAAGAAACATTTCTGTTTTGTCACTGTTTGAGAAAGTTGGATATAGGCAGTCAAAAAGGAAGAACTAACAGTAAAAAATGATGTTAAATTTAAAGAAAACATTGCAGAGAAGGAGAATGGAGACCTAAAATATTTTGTCAGCCGAAGGTCACGGAAAGGAGTCAAATTTAAAACAACTGTCTCACAATGTCTTCATTTGCATTGTCCCAACACTAAAACTTGATTACAAAAGCTGAAAAAGGGAGGGTGTCGAAGGTCACTGGTGGTCATCTGAGGTCACTGGTGATCCCGTGGTAACAAAGTGAAAGTCCATGCATAACGAGATGTAAAGGCAGTCTTGCATAGAAATGTGCACGCAGATTTGAGATTGGTTGTGAGCAGCTATTGTCAGTCAGCTTACACCACCAAGCAGGCACAAGCAATGGATGCCAGAACACATGCACCCTCTGCCCAGAATAGCTCATTAAGCCTATTTACAGGCCACAACCTGGTCAATTGTGAACCAGCAGCAAAGGTGTTCCCGAGGTTACTGCTGGACGAGTCTTAGGGCCGTCACAACCACAGGGCCTTGAAGTCTGGGTTTGCTAAAAAAAATTGTAGGGGCAGTCTTAAATTCAGATGATCAGTAGATTATCAGATGCGAACAACCGTATAATGTCAATGTGTAATGTTCGTGCATGAAGAACCAGATTTATCCTAATTAAATTGCCTAAGTTTCATCTTTTTTAAAAAAATATTTATATTTTGTTTTTTTTTCCTGGAATTCTGCAGTTGAAGAAACCCCATCCTCTGGTCAAGCGGATCCTACTGAGACACCCTCGCCCTCTGCACTTGAGGAAGTCCTTGAAGGAGAATTATCACAGACTCCTGTGGAGTTGACCCATGACACTGTTGTCGCTGGTGTGCCAGACGGGTCGGTAGGCTGTGGCTCTATCGTTGCAAGTCACTCTGACAAGACCACTAATGTTCCTCCTGACGCTATTGTAAAACTAATCTCTAAGCCGACTGCCCAGGTCCCACAAGAGGATAGTCGTGCAGGGGTCACCGCTTTAACTGAGGAAGGTTTTCCAGATACATTTCAAGACGTGGTGACTGAAGAAACAAAATTGGAAAAAGAGGAAATCAAATCTATGGAAGAGCTACTTGTAATTGTCAATGATGCCACAAACAAGGAAGACCCAATAGTGGCTACAAAAGAGTCTGTCAAATCAGTTGATGAGGCAAGAGAGGAACGACCCGCTGAAGCTACAGAAGAACCAGATGAAAGTCCAGCTGAAGCACCGATTATACCTGCAGAGGCAGAGATTGTCATAGAAACTGTGGAAGAAGCTCAACTGCCACATGATGTAGCATTCAGGGACGGAATTGACTCTTTAGGAGTAAAATCTATGGGAATGGAACCTGGACCTGAAGTACCTGACACACACAGTACCCATCTTGACTTAACAGAGAAAACACCTGAAGCTGGGGTTGAGACTTTGGAGGGAAAGGCTGACATGACACATTTAACAGCAGAATCCACATCTAAACATGAAGCTCCAATAAAAGCAATTCAAGAGAACATTGAGGAATCACATCCTGAATCTGATGAAGATGCAAGTCTAGTTATTTCCCTGGAGAGTTCAGAGGAATTACTGCCAGAGACTGAATCAGAGGAACCAGATGTAATGGAGGAACTTCAGGAAGACTCTGATGTGGGACGTCCATCAGCAATGATCACGCAGAGTTCTACCACTGAAGTTGATAATGATGGTAAAATTGAAGTATTTCCTGAAGTTGAGGAAGAGCTTCCAGGTGAAGACCTTGGCCCAGTGGTCTCCTCTGAGGGTGATGAGCCCCCAGAAAGTGTCCAGACAAGTCCTACAGAGGTTCCTTCTGACAAAGTCCAGTTTATCTTTACAGATGCAACAGCAGAAGATGGAATACGTACAGAGGCACCGTCCCATGAAACAGTCGTTAAAGCCACTGTGGAAAGCAATGCCGCATTTGAGGCCACACCGAGCAGCTACGTGCAAGCCACCACAACATATGTTGTGGAGTACAACAATGGCAACTTCCCAGATTCCACAGAGAGCCCCCTGAAGGCCGATAGCAACTTACTGAGTTTCCCCTTTGATGAACAAGAGAACTCAGTGAGTCAACCACATCCAAGATCCCAAATTTCTTCAACTCCACTAAACGTTTTCAATGTTCTTGCACATTTAGCTTCATAATGAAATCGACAACACCTTCCTGAGGCCTCTGAAGGAACAGATGGTGGAACTGAGCATTACACTGAGAGAAGAATCCTACAACGGTGCTCTGAGAGACCCGAGTAGCGTCCACTACCAGCAACTAGTTCGACACTTCACCCGCAGGGTATGATTGCGCGACTAAGTTTAGCCTTGAGTCGAGATTTTGAGAGGTCTTGAAAGTCTCAGTGCTCAGGTTAAATGGTTCGCCATAGTTTTTCCTCAAAAAGTTCTTGATAAACAAACAATGAAAACAAACTTTGTTTCCTGTGTTTCACATCCAGATTAGAGACGCCTTTGAGAAGCTGCCAGTCTTCAAGAATGTCTTTGTCATTGAATTCAGGTACGGTTTTGTTATGCTGAAATCATTGTCACCAGACTTATGGAACTTTTTTCCAGTTTGCTGTGTTTTGTTTCTGTTCACAGACCTCAGAAGGACCTGGAACGGTACGTCTGCATCCATTTACAGTTCACATGCAAGAAGAAATGAGGTATTACAGTGGGCATTTGACATGTTTTTGTTTCGTTTTTGTCATTTTAGGGGTTTGGTGGTTCATGTCCACTATGCCATCACTTTGGCGATGGACAGTGACGGCATCTCGAATGCCACGATGGACTTCATCACGCTGCAGAACAACCTGGTGGAGAAGAACTATCCTGCTGCTCCTGAGGAACCAACTATAGTTTACACCATCACCGACTTCCGTAACTACATTACGGAAGCTCTTCGCAAAGACAACGTGCTGACCAACAGCAGCCTTGGGACCCACTCTGACCCGCTGCTGCTGGAGAATGGTGACTAGATGCATAACTCGCTAGCATTTTCTTTCGTCATTTTATTCATTCAAAATGAGGAGAATCACATGGATCAATCACAAATTATTGAAATTTGTCATCTGTTTGCTACAGCTGAGAATTTGTTACCTCTAGGGAACCCGACGAGTCGACCAGCCGACAACTTCTACAACATGGTGAGTTGCTGCCAAATATGAAAAATGTGGGGTCATCCATCTTCATTCCTGCTGATTAATAGATGATAATCACCTTGGACAGGATAACGTCCTTAATGCAGAGAGACCACCCGACGAACTGAATCCGGAGATGGAAAACCGGGATATTTTTCCGAAGAAGGATGACTTCCTTTTTGACTCATTCGACTCGTGGAGAGACACAAAGACTGAAGCCGTGAGCGAAAATGACGTCTTCATGGTTGATGAGAGTACAACATTTCCACCGACCCCCGAGAGGATGCCAAGTCTGCTGCCAAGCACACAAGACTGTGAGTTAAAGTAAATGGTCCAAACAAAATATGTTTACTGATTTATTTATGCTTGTCTTCCATGTTGTCTTCTTTGGTCATTTCCAACACGTATACTAATATCAGAACTACTTCTGCTTTATGTTACACGTGTTAATGTTACCACTTTGTGTTTCTATTTTTGACAGCTAATGAAAATATTGAAAAGGAGGGTTTTCTAGTAAACAATGCTCCTGGTGCTACAAACAAGCCCTTCCAAGGGGACCATGAAGCTTCCAATTCTCCACTTTCACTTAAAACACAGAAAGGCCTTGAGTTTGCAGTGGATTATGGCTCTGGCTCTGGTTTCTCAGGAGATGGGCAGGAAGGGGTTCTTCAGTCTTGGGACCCGGAAGCAAGCTTTTATGGTGAAAGCCATCTGGAGGTGCTGCCACCACCAGATCTGGAAGAGACAGATGAGGATGATGGAATACAGGAAGTAGGGGGGATTCTTGTTCAGTCACTAACCAGCAAACAGGATGAAGTCATGGGTTTCCTGTCCACCCCTGCTATACCTTTACATACACTTCCTACATTAGAGGACTTTAAGCCAGATGGAGACACGGACAACCCATTCTTGGATAAGGTTTTATTTACACCCCACATCAGCACAGACCCTCGGTTCTCTACCACTGATCCACCTGTCTTTTCACCCAAAGGCACTTTGACAGTCGAGTTGTCTGTGCAGACAGTGGAAGCATCTGGCCTCTATGAAGAGTCACATGTGACGCAGGATCAACACAATTTGGTGGCATTTACGGGTGCTCCTCAGCTGCAGACTTGGTCTTATGAGCACCCAGGGTTCTCACCAGACGTGGCAGTGACAAGCGAAACCACAAAAGCTTCTCCTGTGCAGGAAAACACTGATGCTGCTGCAGAGTTGAAAAAAAAAGAACTCATTGCGACTCAAAAACCTGACATGACCACACAACGACCAACATTTGAAGAAGTTCAAACAGTTGCAGTCGAAGAATCGCACTTTGAGGTTTTCCCTCCTCAATCACCTCCTGAGGAAGTCTTGCCTGAAGAACCCAATTTGCCGCTTCCAGAAACCCACCATGATGGGGTTGAAGTGTTAGAGGAGCAACTTCTCCTGTTATCTCAACCAACAACTGCAATGGTTGTGACCCTCGAAGAAGACCTGCTGGTGGATGAAATCTTAGTTGTTACAACAACTGCTGCTACTGCTCCTGTTGTCACTTTCTCACCTGTTACTTCAGACCCCAACCCCATTGCCCTCTCTCCAGAGAAAGATTCACCATTCACTCGAGTGTCAGATTCAGCACCCGAAGACGAGGACTCACTTAATCCTGAGTACTCCAATCACGAAGCTCATGGTCTGTTCAGCACACTGTCGTCAGAAGTCAGCGGGAAAAAAAGTCCTTCAACAGATGAAGATTTTGGAACAAACTTGGAACTTAAAACGACAACTTTGTTGCTTCCAGAAATCACTAACAGTACAGAAGCAGATGAAATCCAGACTATAAAGCATGTGCCAGGCATTGATGTCAGCCTTGACGTGTCCCAGTATGGCAGCATAGTAACACAAGGTGACAGCAGCGGCTACTCCAGTGGAGCGCAGGGCTCAGAGCTGGATGCGATTGCATTGCCGACCAGGCCAATGCAAGCCCTGACAGTGTTCTTCAGGCTACGGGTGACCAACATGGCGTTCTCCATGGACCTTTTCAACAAGAGCTCCCCTGAATACAAAGCACTTGAGCAACGGTTTCTACAACTGGTGAGAACTGAGCCAATGTAGAGTGGAAACCTGACATGAGAATAACATTTTATGCTTAATTTTGTGTTTATGTTTCAGCTAGTTCCATACTTGCAGTCCAACCTAAACAACTTCCAGAACTTGGAGATCCTCAACTTCAGAAATGGCAGTATTGTGGTTAATAGCCGCATGAGATTTGGCAAACCAGTTTCTAGAGGTGTTGCCAACGTTGTTTTCCTCATTCTTGAGGACTTTGCTAACACTGCCTACCAAACCATGAACCTTGCCATTGATAAGTACTCACTGGACGTTGAATCAGGTAAGACAGAGATGTGCTGACTTTTTTGTACATGCACATATTTTTAGCTAAGGAAGTAAATAATAATCTTGCTGATGACAATCGATAACTGATGTTTTAACCTGTTAATTATTGATGACTAATGTGTAAAACATTAGACTATTCATGTTTGCCACTGCATACTTAAAGGAGACATTAAGCATTTTTTCCCAATTCAAAACAGTTCCCAGTTGTCTTGATAATATGTCAGAATTTGTCAAAATTCCCCCAGAATCCATAATAATAGTCACTTAACAGACCTCACTTTGATGTCTTGCTGCAATTACAATTGAATCGTTATGCTGCCTGAGAAGACTCGCCTTGTCTAAATGCAAGTGAGCCAGCCCTCATCCTGCCACATATACTTCTGGGCAAGTGGCAAGTAAACATTTCGTTACCATGACGACTAGGGTTGGGGCTAAGGGTGGCCCCACTTACAACCCTGATTCTTTTTATGTATGTATGTATGTATTTATTTTAACATGTCCTTTTCAGCTTCATGGCCTTGCAGAATGGTGGGTCTGTATGCATTTTGTGCTGGAACAGTTTTCTGTGCAACAAAAGAGTTTGAAATACTCCCTCTGCTTATTTTTTTATTTTTGTTAATTATTCTGATGTTTATTGAAAATGCAGCCAGACAGAAAAGGGTTTTAGGGGACAGACAGAGGGACAGAGTGCACAAGGAGAATAGGGCTGCGAACCACAGCAGAACAATAGTTAGTCTAGATATTTGAGCTAAAGTAACATTACGACAGTCAAATCGTGTTCTTATTTGGGGATGGGGGGTCACCCGGTGAGGATATACAATAACTAACCAAGAGAGCAAGATGCGAGAGGACAGAAAAGGGCAGGACAGGACAGGATGTGGGAAATGAGCAAGGCAGTGCTGCTGACGAGTGGTGCGGTGGGATTCTTTTTAGTGTCTAAACACCTGTAAGAACCTGTGAGTTGATATGTTAGTATAACCTGTGTTGTTATTACTGGTCCCAGCACAAGCAATTGAAGCCTATAGCGTGTCTATCGAACTTATTAGTGACTGAACACCATATCACATGCATGTTAGTCAACTGATGTACGGAGTTGCTGAGCCGGCACATTGAGGAAGGGTGGGCCTGGCTCCCTCCACTGACAAGGGGGGGCCAAGCCAGCGAACCCGTCCAGCGGGGGACCCAACTAGGGGGACGCCACCCACCCCCCAGGACCCAGGAAGGCCCCCAGCCCAACCGAAGTGCTCTGACCACTCCCTAAGGGAGGGGCATGGGCACCGGACCACCGACCCCCCCACTGCCAATACCGTCCCCCCCATCCTAAACCCAGCACGCCCCCACCACCCCCACAGAGCATGGGGGTCCCAGCCACCAACAGGGCCCAATGCAGGAGCCAGCAGCCACCCGAAAACGGTCATAGCTCGCCAAAAGCGAGTCCATGTTAAGCACCCCTCATGAGGAAAGACGGGCGAGGGCGCCAAGAGAGGGGAGAGGAAGGCGGGGCACCATCTCTCCACGGCCCGACAACCAAAGGCCCCCCACCCCAAAGGGGGTCAGAGAAAGAGAAATGCGGGGAGAGAAGAGAACTGTGAATACCCACCACATACCCTATTACTATGGTTACCAGGTCCCCAACTGGCAACCATTATCTCTGTGCCGTGATCGTGTGTGGTGGGGTGTAGTGCATTAAAATTAGGGAGACTGGTGTGGTTCTGGCGAGACGGTCACAGGGCAATGATGACACATAACCGTCACCCCCACCCAGGCCAGCCAGCTCCCCAAAGGATGTGCGAATGTATGTGTTGCATTAAAAATCCACAGGGGAAAGGCATGGCCGGCCAAAGAGCAGGCCGGCGTGCCGGAACACCTGGCCGAGTGTCCTCTCCAGCCCAACCCTGATTTAAAAAAAAGAACTGTGAATCACACTCAAGCCTTTCTAAGATGGCATGGATTCTATTTTCCCTCAAGAGGCAGCGCCAGTCTGCTGAATAACACTTGTCAATTACTATGTGGACTGTGAATGAGGACCAGTTTATGCGTTGCCAAACACAATTATGCCACGATCCCCAAATTGCCGACAACTTCACCCTGCAATCAAGTATGTGCCGCTTATCAGAAGCTAGCGCTAATCTGCGCACCTAAGAAAACTCTGTGCAGCTCTGCTTACCTTTTGGCTGTGACATGATAGTGGTTCTGGGTACAGCAGTCCGGCAATCGACCTCTGGCCAAAAATGGCACTCGATCTTAGGCCAGCCTAGCTGCCAAAGCAGCAAAGTCATGGCTGGATAAAGTTGGTGTGATGTTATCATCTAAATTAGCCCGACTGTTACATAACAATGGGGTCGAAGTGAGGAATGGCTCGCTCACAGACACGTTTTCAGGAATAGCCAGATTAAAAACAATTTTAATTTAACACTTCAGGGCTGGGCAGGCACTCCAGAGACCCAACCATCCATCCATCCATCCATCCATTCTCTACCGCTTATCCGGGTTGGGTCGCGGGGGCAGTAGCTTCAGCAGGGACGCCCAGACTTCCCTCTCCCCAGCCACTTCATCCAGCTCTTCCGGGGGGGATCCCGAGGCGTTCCCAGGCCAGCCGAAGGATGTAGTCTCTCCAGCGTGTCATGGGTCGTCCCCGGGGTCTTCTCCCGGTGGGACATGCCCGGAACACCTCTCCAGGGAGACGTCCGGGAGGCATCCGAATCAGATGCCCCAGCCACCTCCTCTGGCTCCTCTCAATGGGGAGGAGCAGCGGCTCTACTCTGAGATCCTCCCGGATGACCGAGCTTCTCACCCTATCTCTAAGGGAGAGCCACCCTGCGGAGGAAACTCATTTCGACCGCTGGAGACCCAACCATTTGTATGTAAACATTAAAAAGTCAATTTTCAATAATATGTCTCCTTTAAGAGGCGGCACGGTGTAAACTGGTTAGCACATCTGCCTCACAGTTCCGAGGACCAGGGTTAAAATCCCGGCCTCGCCTGTGTGGAGTTTGCATGTTCTCCCCGTGCCTGCGTGGGTTTTCTCCGGGTACTCTGGTTTCCTCCCACATCCCAAAAACATGTGTGGTAGGTTGATTGAAGACTCTAAATTGTCCATAGGTGTGAATGTGAGCGCGAATGGTTGTTTGTTTATATGTGCCCTGCGATTAGCTGGCAACCAGTTCAGGGTGTACCCCGCCTCTCGCCCGAAGATAGCTGGGATAGGCTCCAGCACGCCCGCGACCCTAGTGAGGATAAGCGTTACAGAAAATGGATGGATGGATGGATTTCTCCTTTAAGAAATTAAGTGGTGTTTAGGAATACATCCAAATTTGACTTAATGTAGAAAATTATGACAAATGCACTATTGGTACACTTGTATGCTATTATTATACTTTTTCTGACTAAATGTTTACCACTTTTCTGTTTATATAAGTACAGTACCAGTGTCTTTTTTTTTTCTTCCCCATCACCCTCTGTTCCCCTCACCAGTCAGTCTTTTAAACTGAGCTTTGTTATCCATGGAAGTTTCAAATCCTCTTGTGTATTGCTATTTTAGATACCAAAACTGAGATGCACTTTAAGCTTGATCATGTAATTTATGTGTATTATCATACTACTTTTACTTCCACTCTGAAAACTATTTAATATCAAGGATCACACAAGTCTGCTTTGTGCCAAGGTGTGCAAAGACTCTTGACACACAATCGATGCAGTCGGCGCATTCTCCGAGTTAATCTGTCTGGGAGGAACGTGAGCAGCACCAAGTCACACTGGTCAGCCGCCATCTTTTTGACCTCTGTCTGCACAGTTCACTCAGTGACTGCCTGTCCTTTGAGCGTCATTATTTCAGCTTCCAACCACTTAGAAATATTTTAGCATGTACTTTGTAACCGTACTTTACCTGCACTTTATTTGTATTGTATATAATTGACAGTAAAAATGCACGTTTACTTTTTAGTTTTGTACTTAAATACACTTCAGAGTCTGTACCTTTTTACCTTTACTTAACTGCAGAAGTTAAATCAATCGGGCACTTCAACTTTTTTTTTTTTTTTTTTTTTAAACATGTATCCGTACTTCTACTTGAGGACAGAGTATGAGTACTTTTTCCATCTCTGGTGACAAGACAAAAAGAAGGTTCTGCTGGAAATTGTTGGAAATCAAAAACTGTTTTGACAACATTGCAAATAATCTAATGACTAAAAAGGGCTACAAATGTTTTTTTGAAACGCTATATATATATATATATATATATATATATATATAATTTGGCATTCATAATCCAAGTTTCACTTTCGTAAGTGAGGACTGGTAAAATACATTGATTGAAAACTTTTCTTTTCAAGAAAATGGGAAGATAGTTCTTGAATATAACACTAAGCCTTCCATAAGCCTGCCAGGCAAGCTTTATGCGGCGTTCAACTTCAGTGCTTGTAATTCCATCCATTGTTACAAGTTGGCCTAAATAGATGTAGTTGTCGACGGCGTCGAGGACATAGTCCTCCATTTTGATATCTTTTTGTGGACAGTAACGATTGAACATGACCTTCGTTTTGCTTTTGTTCATTTTCATAATCTCTTGGGTCCATTTTATCGCCTGGTTTATGTAGCAAAATTATTTCTGCCTCTTTCCATGTCGCCGGTACGTCTTGCAAGTCCAAGCAGCGTTGATCTAGTTTTTCAAGGATCTGATTAAGTTCATTCCCGCCTGCTTTAAGCATTTCAACAGAAAGTTCATCCAGACCACAAGCTTTTCCGGCCATAAGTGAACTAATAGCAATTTCAACCTCTTCATTCAGGATACATGGAACTGGGTCTGCTTCTAGCTTTCCAGTAATCATTCGGTGAGGGTCACTGTATAGTTTTTTTATAAAATTCTTTAACTCGTTGTACGACTTCTTGGCGGCTGTGACATATCGTTCCATCTTCCATTTTCAAACCAAAAATATTTTTTTTGTGGCGAATTAATGCACGTTTTACGTTTTTTATTCCATGTCCCGCTTCAAGCGTTTTCTGAACAAGCCAAATGTTGTAAGTTCTCAATTCTTCTCGTATTTTTTTCCGAATCGTCTAGCACAATTCAACATAAAATTTTGTTGATAATGCTGCCCCTTTTCTTAATTTCTCATCGCTTTTTCATTAAATTGAGAGTAGCTGTAGATATTCTGGATGTTGTCGTCTTTCTCGTTGATGGCGCTACTTTGTGTGCAGTGTGAACAATCCCATTTACAATTTCGTCGTTGTGTGTTGACAGATCTGTGTCTTCCACTGTTAGAAGCGCTTTAAAGCGATTAGCCAAATGTATTTGAAACTCTTCGCTTCTTTCTTGAATTAAGTTTGATTTGGTAAGCTTGCTCTTTAGAAGTTTCTTTCGTTCAAGTTGGCAGTTGATTTGCACTTTGACCCGAACCAATCTGTTGTGACTTCCAAAGTCAAATTTGTTTAGGGTGGTGCAATGCGTAAATACCCTTTGTCGTTGGACAGGAAGTAGTCTATGATGCTAGTGTTACCTTTGGGGCTTGTCCATGTCCACTTTCTGTTCCATTTCTTGTTAAAGAACGAATTGATAAAGTATAAGCTTTCTTGTTCAGCAGATTCTATTAAGCGTTCTCCTCTTTCGTCTCTTGATCCCGTTCCGTAGGGTCTAATTGATTTCTCGCCAGAGTTAAAGCCAATCCTGGCGTTAAAGTCACCCATGACTATTCGAAATTTGTGTTTCGATTGACTATAACGACGGAATAAATCCTCATAAAATGCTTCCACCTCATCGTCGGTGTGGCTGATGGTCGGTGCATATATTTGTATCAATGGAAGTGAGCAACGCTTTCTAATAGAGATGGTACATGTGGCGATTCTATCGGAAACCCTTTTGACACTTAAATGTTTCCCATCATCAAACAAATTGTAATATTAATCAAATTAGACAGTTTTTAAATGAAAGTTTTTATTATTAAGGGAGGAAAAAAAATCCAAACCTACATGGCCCTGTGTGAAGAAGTGATATCCCTTACCAGCAACAACTGCGCGTTTGCGATAACTTGCAATGAGTCTCTTACAGCGCTGTGGAGGGATTTTGGCCCACTCGTCTTTGCAGAATTGTTGTAATTCAGCCACATTGGAGGATTTTCAAGCATGGACCGCCAGGAAGGGGGCAAACATGTTTTTACATCACTGTATATATTCCAACAAGGAGTGACAAGAGCACAACATGATTGTTACAAGTAACACAGCTTGACCAACCTGCCCAAGGAAAATCATTTTGTGATTCTGTGCAGGTGACAAAGCGGACCCGTGTAAGTTCCAGGCATGTAACGCCTTCTCGCAGTGTATGGTCAATCGGTGGTCGGGTGAGGCCGAGTGTGTATGTGACGCCGGATATCTGAGCGTGGACGGCCTGCCATGTCAGAGCATCTGTGATGTCCAGGAAGACTTCTGCCTCAACGATGGGAAATGTGACATCATTGCGGGCAAGGGCGCCATCTGCAGGTCAGACTTTTTTTTTAAACATTAAAGTCACTTAGAGGATTGTGTGTTTATTTATGTTCAGATGGTTTCTTTTGGAACAGTTTGATTAGGAACATATTTAAAGGTAAAAGCTCAGGAAACAATTGCACTGTTCTCCTCACTGTTGTACGTGCATGTTTAATCTAAAGAAAGGACATTTACATTATCAAGACCTAAACACACGAAATAATAAGCATATTGTTAGAGTAATCCAATCAAAACCGAAAATTCTTACTTTCATGAAGACTGGATATTGTATCGAGCATCGTTATATTGTACAAGTGACTCTAATGCTGTGACAGGTTGGTGTATATTTAATGACCCTGTAAAGTGAAATCATCTATTTGTTTTTTTTATTACATTATACACGTTTGAAGATAGTCACTACTGCTGTAGCGGTACATTAGCCCGACCGACTTTGGTGCAGGCAGCGTGGATTCAGTTCCGACTCAGTGACGGCGTGAATGGTTGCCCATCTCTATATGTGCCCTGCGACTGACTGGTGACCAGTTCAGGGTGTAGTTTGCCTTTTGCCCAAAGTCAGCTGGGATAGGCTTCAGCACCCTGTGACGCTGAATAAGCAGGATAAGCAGTATTAAAATGGATGGATGGATGAATGTTTGACGATAACTGAAAAGACTGAGAACTATGTCGTACTCAGTTGTGGATAAATAGCATTAAACTGTTTTCAGTTTTCCTGATTTCTTTTTTGGGGCATGTCTAAAATGGTGCCCAGTTTTGTTTGCATCAGTGAGTATCCGGTAGCATTACAAGTTACCTAACTATTATTACTTGTCCCATTTCTACCACTACAGTGTCCCGTTAGCTAGCTAGCTATGCCTATACCCTGATAATGCATCTAACCTGGATGCCACAATTTAGCAGCCTATTGGAGCACTGGATGCCTGTTCACTCGCAAGCTAGCTGGTGGCTAGCGCTTCTCGTTGCGGTGTGGAAAGGTCCTGGACGACTCGGCGGGATATACTGTATTCCAGCTAACGGAGGCTTTAAGCAGCTATATTTCCGCGGCTCAAACATGCAGGGGTGCGTAGGTGTAAAAAAGTTGCTGTATCATCCATTTTTCACCTGGGCGTGGTTTCTTGCAGTCAGCTGACACGCTCATAGCGTTAGAGAGCAGAGACAACGGCTTGAGGTTTCACCATTTTAAAGCCTCATTTTAAGATACTTAGCAATTTTTGTAGTCATTCAAATGTGTTACGGTTATCAACAGCACTCTTCTCTGTGGTCATGTGTCAAATTTAGAGTGACTTTAATATTCTCAGCTGTTATAAAAGTGTAACGTTAAGTTGTAAATGACGAAGCTAATGGTATGATAGATGGCTGCTGCAAATATTTAACAACCGCAGGTGTCGCGTCGGAGAGAACTGGTGGTACCGTGGCGAACACTGTGAAGAGTATGTCTCTGAGCCACTGGTGGTCGGCATTGCCATTGCCTCAGTCGCGGGTTTCCTTGCGGTGGCCGCTGGGATCATCTTCTTCCTGGCCAGGACCCTGCGCGAGCAGTATGACACCGAGGACACAGAGGATCCTCTGAGGTTAGCACAGCAGTCACTCTGTGGTTTGTGTTGTTTTCACCACTGATTACTAACCGGTCTCGTGTGTGCCGCAGGAAATGATCTAATTTCACTTAATAGGTGCCAAAATGATTATTACTTGACTACAAATTATGTATTCTAATACAATTAATTTAATCTATCCACGCCAGTAAAATATAGTAACAGGCAGAACAATTAAATGTTTTACGACTAAATGGCCAAAGGTACAATTAACCTCATTATTTCAGCATATATTGTTTTTGTGACTCTTTTGTTTCGCGGTGTGCAGTGATAGTTTTCTAATGTAAAATGTGACTTTGCTCAATAAAGGTTGGTTAGCGCCGGTGTACACTTTATTTTGTAACACCACTGAAAGCGGTTAATAAAAGTCTAAACTTTGTGTGGGTGATTCATGTTCTGTGTTGCAGACGAGGTGACAGCGCGCCAACTCTGGAACGTGCCACTAAATTCAACCCAATGTTTGAGAGTGACCCAGTTACGACCCAGTATTACCGCCGCTATGATGATGACCGTCCCCAGTACAGCAGCCCCACTACCACGTCGAATGAACTCAGTAGCGAGGAGGTCCGACACATCTACCAGAACATGGCGCTCACCAAAGAAGTGTGACACGTTTGTGGTTTGATCTTAGTGTGTTAAGATGGTTTGCACTTTGTGTGCCGTGTCTAATGTTTTCTTTGACTTTACAGTCACCTCAGTTGACTTAAAGACTGGATTTACACTGTAGGTCCAAGAGCCCAATTCCAATTTAATGCTTGTATTGAAATCTAATTAAATGTACATTTCAAGTGATCCGATAAGACTGTGTGATCCAATTCCATGAATTTTTTTTCATTTCCACTGCCAGGACGCATATCCCAATTGTGTCACTTGAGAGCAAAAAAATCTGAACTGTGTCACTTGAACCTTGCGGTGAAAATTCAGTCTTAGTGTTCATACATTTAGACATTATGGAGCAGCCTACAGTATACTGACTTGAATAATTGATCCATGACCTCCAACAGGAGATCCAGGAGCGTCTAAGGATCATCGAGCTGTGCGCCAGGGATCAACATTTTGCAGACTTTGTGCGACAGACGCAAGTGTAAGTGATTCCACTATAAAATGGTGCTAATGTAATGTCGGTGTTCACTCACTCAAGTATGAAATACTAATTTGCAAATGAACTTTGCTTCAGTTTGGTTTTGGAACTTTCATAAGATTCTCCACTCACTTGTGACATTTTGCTCTTTTGTCAGAAGTAGACAAGCGAAACGTTTTTGTTTTTGTTTTTTGCGGAGCAGATTCCTGGAACGACGGGGCAGCTCCACCACATAACGAGCTGCAAGCTTAAGAGGTACTGAAGTTCACCTTTTTAATTTGCTGATTAGTTTAAGTCTCATCAAAATTCTTGCTCAAACATAAATACAGCGGCCTGAGTCTCACAAGATAACTACCATTATATGAATTGACTATTATTGATAAATATTTGTTCAAAATATTTCTGGTTAGATGAGTTAACAAACCCAACAAAACAGATTTCTGTCCGTGTTGTTCTTTCTCGCATTAAACGATGGCCATGTTGTGCCAAAACGTTTTCTGTTAAACTGTTAAAGAACGATAATAATAATTCTCATCTTAATGCAGATAGTACATATACTCCTAAAGTGATGTCTTTTTTAATCTTCATATTACAACTTCAGTCTTTTTTTTTCTATATCCCCAGTGTATAGTGCTGCTCCTCATTATGCTCATTCTCACTTCCTGGTGTTTTAAATATGTTCATAACATATTCTTGTGTGCTGCTACTGTCCATTTTGCTGCTGTAAAATTGGAATTTCCCTATTACTTGACTAAATCCTTATTATTTTCTATTCTAACCCAGGGGTGGACAAACATTATTTTTTGAAGGGTCACGTTTGTTTTTTTTAAACAGACAGATGGGCCTGCTGATGTAAACAAAAAAGTTAAACATGTAAAATATGTACCATTGTTTATTTAAATAATAAAATAATTGATTCTCTATTTTTATTTTTGAATTTGTAATTAATTATAATCAAAGAAATGAAAAAACTATTTTTTTCACAAAAAAGTTACCCTTTATCTAATCAAAGATATAATGAATGAAAAGTAAAAAATAATATATACATTTTAGTATAAGGACCTATAGGGTCCAGATAGCCTATATTTCACTAACAAGTTCTCTATAATTGTGTTTGCTCAAGCGCATTTCCAATATCAATCCATTTAGGAACAATTGGCAAATAACTAATTACCCCGGGAATGCCCCTTTTTCATCATCCTTCTTTGTTGAAGTTGGTATTATACCTTATATTGATATCATATACCCTTGTACGCTCACATCAAAACAAGAGCACCCCAAAATGATGGTCGATCACTAATCTAATATGTATTACAGGACTCTTAATTAGTAAACGCTTGGTGGGCCAGATTCAAGAATGAAGTGGGCCATATGTGGGCTGCGTGCCATACTTTCCCTTCCCCTGTTCTTATGTATTCCATTTTTTATTCTTCTTATATCACAGCTTTATTCTCATAAAATAGTTTTTCCCCCTCATTACTTTACACAACTGTATTCTTCTAAATCTGTCACTGTTTTGTCCTAAAATTATTTTGTTCTTTTCAGGGTGGCCCCAATACTCCTTCGTACCAGTCGCCATCAACCTGATTCATTTTATTTTTGCATTCTAGAATGTTCAAATCGCTCAATGAAGTAGGCTGACGTTAACGTTAGGTTAGCAAGCATCATTCTACACAGACAGCTGCCTTTGCCTGCGACTGTGAAAGTGGTGACTTGGGCGGTCGCAGCGCCTGATTGGACAGGAAGGTGATGAGTTTTATTTTCGCAAGACAACTTTTGACCATTGACCTTTTTGACAGTCGTGTCTGATCTTTTGGCTGTCATTATCAGCTGGTATAACTAAAAAAAATTATAATTTTTTTTTGTATCTCCTTCTGCTTCTTGTCTCACTTTAAGGGCCTAATTCCTTAAAATAACATATAGGAGGTGCTAAATTGCGTGTTCATTTACTCTAACAGATTGCACCGCGTTGGCAACAGGTGTAAAAGTGGTAGAGACTGCCGTATTTAAGAGGGTTTTGCACTTTATGTAGCTCTGATGGTTTTCACCATGAAATATTTTGGAGAGCACCACAAACACAAAATCAAGTTGGAAGTGATGGAATTGCAAGTGATAGCGGAAGACAAACAAACAGAAAACTAATTTATACCTCTGAGCATTGTGGGAAAGCCAGGAACTGCATGGGCCTTGTTTTGTTTGATTTAACTCGCCCCGACTGCGTGACCACTGGATGCATGTGCCCATCCTGCGTAACATTGTGTTTAGAACGTGGGACAGTACACCCAGAAACCTGCCCCAGGAGTGGCCAGCACCAGAGAGCCACAGAGCGCTGGAATGACCCAGATACAAGGACACGCAGAGTTGAATGGAATATTGTCATTGGTAATATGGCAAGACTGGCTCTAAGTCCACCCTTAGATCATTCAGGACTTCCAACATTATATTTATAAATAAACTATAAAGTGTGTCCTGATCAGTTTTGTTTATGGCATTTCAAAAATGTTTACACAAGCGGAAAAGATCTGTTCTCCCCGTCATCTCTCATTTTGTCAGCGCCTTCTCATTGTAGTACACACAGCGGTGCCGTTTGCACCTGCCTTTCAGACGTGGTATTTAAAGGCGCCAAATCAGCCATTAAAGTTCGTTTCAGATTTGAGAAATTACATTGTGCAATGTATTTGCATTTACTCCTCCCACAATGTGCAAAATGAGGTATGGGGAAATTTTGGATGTTTGGCAGATCCAATCCTGGT
Source organism: Phyllopteryx taeniolatus (assembly GCF_024500385.1). Lineage (NCBI taxonomy): Eukaryota > Metazoa > Chordata > Actinopteri > Syngnathiformes > Syngnathidae > Phyllopteryx > Phyllopteryx taeniolatus. The sequence goes on along the minus strand of NC_084502.1, from coordinate 29,272,315 downwards.
TCGCCAGGTTAGTAGATCAGCTTCCACATCAAGTTTGCGCCCGTTTTTGCTCGTGCAGCCCTTTAGTAAATCAGACCCCAAGTATTTTTTGTTTGCTGTCATGCCCTGTCCGTGTTGCTTCCACTTTCAATGATTTTTCTGACACTGCTCGCGATCTGGAAGAAATGTGGTGATTCTATCCTCTTTCCAGAAACCTTTACTTCTGTTTTCCTGGGTTTGTTCTTTGGGGCCAGCGTGACTCCTCCTCAGTGCCTTGGTTGCTCTGTCAGCTTGTGGACGTGACGCAGCTCAGGGCCCTTGAAACAAACCACTTTAGTGTTTCGACCTGGATCAGTTGTTCTTCTTGTCTCTCGGTCCAGTCAGCTGCCTGCACAGTGCAACCATGCACCCTGCATGTTTACATCAGTCGTAGATGAAGAGTAGCCTAGCGACACATTTGCATGTTTTTTTAAAATGATAACCCGGTGTCGCTCTTACTAATAACATGCAACATTGCGAGCATGTCTATTTTATATGTTTATATATTGTCATTGTAATTTAGCAGTGAAGCTCAAGCTACAGACCTGCAAATTTCATGATGGCAAATTGTGCTGTATGTTTTTTTTTTCATGTGATGCTGTTTTAGAAGTGTTTTAGCACATTGAAAGTTTCTTAATCTGTTCCTACATAGTCTGAAGTACATCTTTGAAATGACCTTGCTAAACCTTGTCATGGCTTAATAAATGTTATTAAGGACATTGCGTTCACAAAAACAACTTTATGATTGAACTAGTGGTGCTTGGAACTCCAAACAAAGCATATTTGAAACAACATGCATGTCTACATTTTGTCTCCTTGTATTGACTTTCCTTGTGGGTTTGTTTGTCTAGTTGTCTTTGTGTTGGACAAGAAGCAAACAAGCTGCTTTGCTGCTGTTTGTCTTGTGTTTTGTATTGTGTTTTCTATCGGTCCGATCGTAGACCAACATGACTGTCTGGTGTGTTTGTGCGAGCAGCACCATTTTCTAAAATAAAATGAGAATATTTTTTACTGCGTCTCCTCATGACTCAAAATAGTTTTGCTGTTATAATGGATTTGTAACAAAATAATAAACAAGTGATGTGTTTTGATCATACATTTGGACAATGATAGGCCTACTGTCTCCAGAATATTCTATATTCCTCTAAATACTTTTGAAGTGATTTGTTTTTAAATTGAACAAATGATGCATTCAGACATCATCCATTTTCATCAGTATCAACTTCTTCCCACAAGCATTCAACGACGCTGAACTCCCAATTACACAAACACTCACTCACTCATTGCTACTACATGGAGGCTACATTAAAACATGCCCGACTCGCTGCTACTGCGTGCATAACATGAGCGCCTTTCTGCGATTTGCACTGCAATTTTAGAATTGTTGCTAACGAGAAGGTAGTAGTATCAGTGAATTATGTTTCAGTGATAGATCTCGACTGAGAGACTAACTAACATCTTTGTATGTCGGGGAGGCTCTACAATAATTTTTGCCAAGTTTGAAAGGAAATCATTTCATTTCACTTATCTGAAGGCAGACAACTATAGATTACTAACTATGCTGACTATGTGTTAGTTGTTTTAGAACACAGCAGGTGTCAAAGGACCAAGAGACATGACATTTATTTCTATAGTTTGAAAAAGAACAACGGCAAAAGATCTTTTACATACTATTTTCAATATTTCATGTTTAATACTGTAAATTTGGGATCTTTAATATTATTTATTTGTCATGCCTGCTTTGCTTTGTATTGTGTTTTCACTGTGGAGACTATTGTAACCGCAAATGTCCCTTGTGAATGAATAAAGTATCTATCTATCTATCTATCTATCTATCTATCTATCTATCTATCTATCTATCTATCTATCTATCTATCTATCTATCTATCTATCTATCTATCTATCTATCTATCTATCTATCTATCTATCTATCTATCTATCTATCTATCTATCTATCTATCTATCTATCTATCTATCTATCTATCTATCTATCTATCTATCTATCTATCTATCAGAATCAGAATCATCTTTATTTGCCAAGTATGTCCAAAACACACAAGGAATTTGTCTCCGGTAGTTGGAGCCGCTCGAGTACAACAGACAGTCAATTTACAGAACACTTTGGAGACATAAAGACATTGACAAAAAACAACAACAAACAACAATTGTGCAAAAAGATGCAGAGTCCTCAGTTCGAATGGCTAATATCGCAATAGTCCGGTGCAATGACCATTGTGCAAAGGGCACTGAGACTTCAAGGAGTGTATGCGGTTTAAAGTGACGAGTAGTGCGATAATCTGGGACAATGGTTGTGCAAATGTTACAGATACTCCTCAATCAGTGTGCAAATGGAGCAGATGCTACTCTGGCATGAGTGGCCACTATATGCAAATAGTGCAGCACGGCGAGACAACTACAGTGAGTGCACGAGTAATACATAATACAGAAATGTGACAACGAACTCAAGTCAAAAAATTGCCAGCTTGTTGTAATGGAATTGTAAGTTAGCTGTTCAAGAAGTTGATTGCAAGAGGGAAGAAGCTGTTGGAATGTCTACTAGTTCTAGTTTGCATTGATCGGTAGCGCCTACCTGAGGGAAGGAGCTGGAAGAGCTGGTGACCAGGGTGGGGAGGGTCCGAGAGGATTTTGCACGCCCTTGTCTTAGTTCTGGCAGCGTGCAAGTCCTCAAGGGTGGGTAGGGGGGTACCGACAATCCTTTCAGCAGTTTTGATTGTCCGTTGCAGTCGGAGTTTGTCCTTTTTTGTAGCAGCACCAAACCAGACTGTGATGGAAGAACACAGGACTGATTCGATGACCGCTGTGTAGAACTGTCTCAGCAGCTCCGGTGGCAGGCCATGCTTTCTCAGAAGCCGCAGGAAGTACATCCTCTGCTGGGCCTTTTTGAGGACGGAGTTGATGTTGGTCGCCCACTTCAGGTCCTGGGAGATTGTAATTCCCAGGAACTTGAAGGTCTCGACGGTTGACACAAGGCAGCTGGACAGCGTGAGGGGCAGCTGTGGCGAAGGATGCCTCCTGAAGTCCACGTTCATCTCTACAGTCTTGAGCGTGTTCAGCTCCAGGTTGTGTCGGCCGCACCACAGCTCCAGCCGCTCCGCTTCCTGTCGATATGCAGACTCGTCACCGTCCTTGATGAGGCCGATGACAGTGGTGTCATCTGCAAACTTCAGGAGTTTGACAGTCGGGTTCGCTGAGGTGCAGTCGTTCGTGTAGAGAGAGAAGAGCAGCGGAGAGAGGACACAACCTTGGGGCGCCCCAGTGCTGATGCTGCGTGTGGATGAGGTGGCCTCCCCCAGCCTGACCTGCTCTGTCCTGCCCGTCAGAAAGCTGTAAATCCACTGGCAGATGGCAGGTGAGACGCTGAGCTGGAGAAGCGTCTGTCTATCTGTCTATCTGTCTGTGTGTCTGTGTGTCTGTCTGTGTCTCTGCGTGTCCGTCCGTCCAAAAGACCAACAGGAAGTTGGAAGAATTTAACCTGAAAGTGACAGTCTTCTTTGTAGAACATAACTGCTCCTTGAAGGTAAACTCGATTATTTCCTGCCCGTGCAGTGTCAGACATGAGGTCGTCTGTGGCGGTTACATAACAGAAGACAACCAAACACTGATGTGTGTTTCCTCTTTTCCCTTTCAGCCGTCGTCAAATTGAAGACAGCAAGACTTCCCGCAGACATTATTCAGGTGCACATGAAGAATATGTGGCTTTAATGGTAGAGGTAAAAGATCACATCTGTTGCCACCTCAATTTACAGGAGGTTTGGTACTTGAAAGTTGTGACAAAATGACTACTAATACTGAACGACGGAATAAGAACACAAGGTTGAAGGGTAGAATTAAACGGAAGTGCGGCGGAGAACGCATCTTGGAGTTTGGCTTCTCCTTAGAGGTTCTCATGTTGAAGCTGCTGTGGAAAATTGGCCGAAGGTCTTCGCCGCTCTCGCTTTCCAGACCTGAGACTATCCAATATCGAAGTAGGGGAGCTAATATTTGTGGCAGCCACACAGGCAACTTCTGCAAACCCTTTCCAAAATTGCAGCAGAAGGGAGGGAAAGAGCGCGTCCTCTAAAAAAAAAAAAAGACATGAAATGTGTTGATGTCAAGATATTGGGCCACTCGTCACACGCTTGCCTCATTTGGAAAACCTGACAAAGTCAAGTGGGACATTGAAGCAATCTGGTACGTCCATGGAAGTCGCTGAGGAAGCTTAACAAAACACAAGTACAACAACCAAAGTTTGTTCGTCTAATAGAGGAAGTCGTTTGTCTCTAAGCTTTTTTGTTTGAATTTTCCACATGCGTTTGATTGACCACTAAACTGCTTTCCCAGCAGCTCCTGAAGAACTTTCTGTGTTCTGGCTTCCCTCTTTTGGTCTCTGGCGGCAGGATCCTTAGGCCTCTGCGCTCAAGTTCTGGCAAAGCATTCAAGGCGTTTGGAAACACAAAGAGGACGATTGCCCAGGTAATTACCTTAATAGCTCCACGTAAGCGCTGTGGAGGCTGCTGGCTGCCAGCCGACACAGTGATGATCAAATGGTGGTACACGAAACAATCACTGCCCGAGTACAGTGTGGTTCAGTTGTATTTTAAGTTTTTCAATACGTTTGCATTTTATCTTAAATAATAATTCTTATTATTTTCATTTTGTTTTACATTTGTAGTTAGTTATACTGGTACAATTGCTATTGAAAGGGCACGTTTTCAGTTTGCACCCTCACTTAACTCAAATTACTGGAATTCTATGGGAATTAACAGGAATTTATGGAAATAAACTAGGAATTTCCAAAATTGAAGGTTGGCTCTTAATGGGGAACTTGAATATAGGAATAACCTTAACTAAAACAACCAGATTTAAAGCAAGGAAAATGGTAGCTTGACCTATAAGCACCTCATATTATGAGGTTGTTGTTGTTGTTGATTTTTTTTTTTTTTTAGTTACGAGCAGTTGTTTGGTCAATTTATTTTGGGGGGAGTTGTGAGCCAAAATTAGACTTACGAGCAAGCTTCTGAAACGCCTTGGCTCTGGTGAAGTGGACAAAATGGAGCAATTCAGGTACTGTAATGCAGTCGCATGTGGTTTCCTATCCTATCCGAGCAAGATGGCCGGGAAGTACTTGGAGGATAGGTCATTCAAATTCTAAAAATGCTTAGGAAAGGTTGTCACCTCGTTGGCACCTTTAAACTACTTTTAGCAGAGTTTACTCCTGAGCAACGTTTATGATAGGAAAGGAGATATATTACCCACAATCCTTTACGGCAGCAATAATTAAAAGAACGGACCACCGACAACGTTTACAGACTACATCAGGACACTCGAGAGTTTTAGGCCAGAGAGAGACTTGAAGAAAAATTACATAAAACTTTTAATTAAAAAAATACGTCGCGCGATGACGTCAGTGCGGAAAAGTGGAGTCGAATTCCTTTGAAACACTGCTGACCAGCTTATGTTCGAAAGGAGGCACCTTTTCATGTGTCCTTGACCCCATGACATATTCCAACAAAGGTTAGGGAAATGTGGCATAAAGGTTAGGAGATCGGACTTTCCGAAGAGGCCCTCTTTCTAAATCGTCCGTGAATGTGAGTGTTTCTATGCCCTGCGATTGGCTGGTGACCAGTCCTCTGTCTACCCCGCCTTTCGCTCAAAGTCAGCTGGGCTAGGCTTCGGCTCACCCATAACCCAAGCGAGGATAAGCGCTGGATGGATTGTTTCTATCTTCTTAGTGTTTTTCAAATGTTTTGTCAGATGTGCAGCTAGCGAGACTCATGTCTCAAATGAAGCGTGTACCGTAAATCAGAGCAGATGGTTTGCTGATAGGTCCCTAGCGTTTTTCCACGGTCATCAGAGGTGGTGAAGGTACTCGCACTCTGTACTAAGTAAATGTAAAAAAAAATGTGCAGACTATGTAGCACAAAAGTAAAAAGTAGAAATGATTTTTTTTTTACTGGCAATTATATACAAAGGAATGATTTGGGTTACATTTATAACTATAATGACGCCTTGAGATACAAGTTGAATTTGCTCAAAACACTTGCATCGTATGGAAATGCCATTAATCCTTTCCAGCCTCCCCTTAAAACAAAACATTTTGTGTTTGTGTCTTTTTGATAAGGAAGATAGCACTCTATGTACTTCATAAAAAACATAGAGGAATGACATAAGTCAACAGAATGTAAAGAATTAAAGGGTTTGTGCATTATGATTTGATGCTTCAATCCAATTCATTGTGCTGCTCTTTATGTTGTGCCCGCCTTGGCCAGTGGGAAGCAGTATAATACAGTCAACAGACACAAACTCCTCCTACTGCAATGTCAGCGCCAGATGGGTGGGCATTCGGTCGCCCCGAGGGGCACATTGACCCCGGGCACTGGGTCAATTAAGTGATGTGACTATATGCAAACGATCAAAATAGTTTTTCGTATTTTCATTTTGTTTTCATTCTCCTTGATCTTTAGCTCACTGTTACTGCTTAAAAGTATACATAAAGATTGGCACGAAAAGGCTACACTTGTTGTTGTTGTTTTTTTTCCAGATTTTTTTCATAAATCAAGATCTCAACAGTGGTCTTTTCGATGTTGTGTCATCATACACACAAGCTGAAAAAAGTAACAACCCTGGTGTGGTAAAGTAAGGAAAGGAAAGATAGATATCTAACGAAGGGAGTAAAAGTACGCTGGTCAGAAAAATAAATACTCAAGTTAAGTACAAATACCTGCAAGTATTTCTCCTTCATTACTTCTCACCACTGAATTTAATTAACGAGAAAACAAGGTTGAAGTACAACATAAGTATGCGTCGGTCATGATTAATGTGCTCAGAGGGACAACCTTGAGAGAGCTGGTGGAATATTTGCGTCTGTGGCGCAAATGCTGACCAGTCCTGTGGTGCACAATAGGCAGCTTTGTTCAGCAGGTTATGTAAGCTCGAGCGTTGGTTACCGTGATGTCATGCACGTGCTGCGTGTCAGGAGGTCTGCTCGGATTGGTTGACATCTTCAGCTTCTAGCATCAGGTGACAGTATTTTTTTCATTCCTAAAACGTATGTATTTTTTATTTTAAAGTTTATTTTGTATTTTTATTTTATTGTAATCCACTGTAAAATTATGCATAGTTTGAACATTTTGCTGAAATATCAGACAATGACAACTTAAATAAGGATTCAATTGAAATGCACTGCATCTAAAAGTTGAATGAAATTGTACCTACATAACTGTTTAAAAATTAACAGTTTGTAAACATTAAAAGCAAATGTTCTTCAAACTTAAATCCAACTGTTTATATAGTCCTTTTTTTTAACAGTAACTTTCATCCCTTTGACACATCATAATATTTCGACTTTATTCTAAAATTACGAGTTAGTTCTTTAAAGGATTTTTACTTTTTTTCTTGAAGAAGTTGGACTTTATTTTCATTGGATTACATCTTTTTTCTCTAAAAAAAAATATATATATATTTTTGGATTGTAACATTACTACTTTCTTCCCCCCCCAAAATCCTCTTTTTAATTCCTAAGGTATTAAGGGGTACACATGGTAATTATGTTTAATTGGGGATCAGGAGGGATTCCTTGAAAAGAAATCTCCACTGTAATGGACACCTGCACCCAAAAAGTTTGAGAACCCCTGCTCGAAGCATTATTTGGAGTCGGAGCTATGTTTGTGGCACCATGTGGTTCGATCGTTTGATGAGAGCTGTTTCGGTTTTACAAGATGAAACATGGCGCCACTGTGTGACGGGCCAGAGAAAACAAGCGGCCCAAATTACGTCGTGCTCAATGAAGAGTCAAGCTCGAGTTCGCCGAGAGGCGAGTTGAAAGCTGTCCTTGCAGCCGACAGTCATTTTCTTGCCAATAAAGCTTGCCCGCTTTCAAAGCAGCCAGATGAAGAACATCTCCGTCTGATGAATTCCGGATGTCATTTGACATGAAGTTGCTTCTGACTCACGTACTGTGCTTACGTCTCATTGTTCACTCAATAAACAGGCTCTTTCATAGTTCACAAATTTCCATACAATTGACACGGACATCTTTTTATGAAACATCTCAATCCCTTCATCCATCCATCCATCCATTTTCTCTACAGTGAACCCCATCATAGTCAGTTAGGCATTCACAAATGTTTTTGAGCCAACCTATCCTCCATTATTCAATGAAATGTGCATATTTGCTGTTTTTGTGCTCAGGCCGAAGCAATAAAATTGTTACTTTGTTGCCATCTGGTGGAATTGTGTTGTTTTTGTTGTTGTTAGGTTTAATTCATGAGTGAATGAATTAAATTTGTGCACCCTCAAAGGCAAGACTGAAAATTTGCCTGCATTTTCTCACCTATATTGTTGTCTGTAAATGCCAAAATGGCACGCTTAATGACATATATCTATATTTGGTTTTGTGTAAACAAATATAATGTGTGCATTGTTGGCCTGTGTGATGTGCCGTCAGTATGTGCTTGTGTGTTATTAGTTATTAGTATGCCAGCTAATACTACTGATGAGCCTCCTGTGAAGGTGGTTTGTTTATGTTGAACAATTTAACAATTGAAGGCAGTTACGTGCGTTCACGATTGTGTATGTTTTGGGGTCTGCAAAACGAGGTTGCAGAGTCGCTCTCATCCTTCTTTGGAAAATAAATAAGGAGTATTTAATTGAAATCTGATTTTATTTAAGTTCATTCGTTTTTCGATTGCAATCCTACATTTGAATTGGATTTTTCCACAATAGCCAATGTGCAAAACACCTGCCGTCAAGATTTAATGAGCTATTTGACCCCGGTAGGTCATGCATATATCCAAGAAAAGAAAAAGTTTCTGAATCAAACAGATCATTACTTGAAATGACGCTCATTTGCTCACGCCACCACAGACAGCTTACAATCGTGTGTGAGAATGAAGGTGACTTCTAAAAATGTCACATTAACTGCCTATCATTTAGCGAATACAGTATATATTTTACATTGTTAAGTGAAATGGTCCTTTTTAATTCAAGTTGACAGCAGACTAGATGCTCCACACATTCTAAGATGCTGACAGAACACAGAAGCAGACAACATTGTTGGTTCGCTGCAGGTGGATAACTTAAGTTCGGCTTTAATTTAATGACTACGACCAAGACTCAGATAGACAAATTCACTATTTTATTTGAAAGTAAGCTTCAACCAGGTGTTGTTTTTCAGTGTTCAAAATGTTTTTTGTTACATGCAGGAATTACATATTGTGTTCTCTGTAGCAGTTCATTGATTTCATAAATGCCACACACTATAGTTAATTTTGATACATACAGGTAAAAAAAAATAACAACACGATAATATGCAGTGTTATCCTAACTTTAGATGTCAAAAGGGTTTTGTGTGTGTGTGTGTGTGTGGGCTCTGAGTATTCAAGGTTGCTGACCCCTCTTCTAGATGCATGGTGCACTCTCATTTGAGCTGAGCTGCCTCCAATGTTGTCATCTTAAAAAAAGCCATTTCGAACACATTTATTAAGAGGGGCATTCCAGTAGGAATTGATTGTTTTGATTTATGTCTTCTAATGGTAACTGTCTTTGCTCTGGGAAATAATAGACTCCCCCCAGAAAACACTGAAACCTTTTGGGTAGTTTGACAATTAAAACATTTCTGCAAAATGCATGCTTTGAATTACATGATTTGTATTTGGAAATTGGGAGTTATTTTATAAGTCGTGTGTAGAATAAAACAAAAACATTAATTTGACTCAACCACATACAAAACCTATTAATGACAAAATCTGAGAAATGGATGATTTTGTAGTGGTCTCTTAATTTTTTTCCCAGCGTTTTATATGCAACGTGTCGTATCCACTTGGTATACTCTAAACTGTTTTTTTCTGTTTCGTTTCAGGTATTAGTCAGACAGATTTGAGGCAGAGGCCATCATTATTTGACAGCTTAGGCTTTGAACATTTCGTAAGCATATCATTCCCTTCCCCGTGGCTTGCCAATTGACAGTATTGCAAAATTGCCACCCAGCAAGAAGTTTTGTTTTTTGCTGTCCCCGACTGCAGTTCAGCGGGAGTTTGAGACGCTTTATATGCAAAGTACAATTTACGCTATCCATGGAAAGTTTCACAAAACAGGAACTGTTCTTGACAAACCATGCAGTGGAAGGCCTGCTACTATCACCACTATTGAAAACAGCAGACTCCTCGATGAGGCGTTCCCACAAAGTCAGGGCATGTCTATCCGGAGGGCTGCACTGGAAATCAGTAACAGCAAGAGCTTGACTCAGCAGATGCTTACTTAATAAAGCTTTACCTGTGCCAACTTAAGGTTGTTCAAAGGCTTCAATTGAAAGATTATGTTGCTCAACAACCTGAAGTATAATTGTACTATGAGTTGGAGCAGTAAAGCTTCTCAAACTTCTCCTGAATTGCAGTCAGGTACAGAAACCGTCTTGCCAGATGGCAATTTTGCAACGCTGTTCCAATGTCAATTGGCAAGCCACTGGCAAGGGAACGATATGCTTACAAAAACTGTAAAAACCTAAGCTGTCAAATGCTGATGCTCTCATGTCTGTCTAAATAAAACCTGAAACAAAATTGGAAAAAAAAACCACCCTGTATACTGTATATTAACTCGAAGGTATAGTGTTTGGATTTTGTGTATTTTAACTGTCAAGCACATTGCGAGTCCTCTGTGAACAATGTACTTCCATTTCATCCATTCGCTTATCCTCACAAGGGTCGCGGGCGTGCTGGAGCCTATCCCAGCTATCTTCGGGCGAGTGGCGGGGTACACCCTGAACTGGTTGCCAGCCAATCACAGGGCACATAGAAACCAACAACCGCTCGCACTCGCATTCACACCTACGGGCAATTTAGAGTGTTCAATTAATGCAAGTTTTTGGGATGTGGGAGGAAACCGGAGTGCCCAGAGAAAACCCACACAGGTACGGGGAGAACATACAAACTCCACGCAGACGGGGCTGACTTTTGAACCCCGGTCCTCAGAACTGTGAGGCGGGCGTGTTAACCAGTCGTCCACTGTGCCACCTACTTCCATTTCATTTCTTTTAATTTTGTGTTGTTAAAAGGTTATGTTTGATCTGGAAAGTAGGAATGAAAATGTAACATGTCCTACGACACGCGGTAGAGTAGCTAGCCTCTCTAATGTAACATGAATTTCCTGTGCACACCTCAATGAACTGCAGCTGCAGCCCAGGATGTTTATCTGCTGTGTCCTGTCGACAGATGTTTGTTGAGTGTTTATAGTCAAATTTGCCCATTGCATTCTTGTCATTCCTTGTCATCCAAAGCTGAACGCTTCACAAGCCGCCTCCTGCTAGGCACGTTTCCACGAGTAAAAAATAAACGATCACGTGGTCTCGGTGATCTGGACTGATGATGAACTTGTGTCTGAGTAATCAACACTGATCTAAGCTTTAAGTCTGCTCTCCAGGGGACGACACTCTACTTTGGGTAAAGAGAGACCTATGCTTTGAGGACGTGAAGTAAAACAGTTTTCAAAAATGTTTTTGTCATGTTTAGGGTTTTTCCTCTTTCTCCTTGGAGATGACGGGGGGTGTTATTCAAGCGGAGACGTTCACGTTTGAGGAGAGGCCACACCCCCTGCTGCAGCTATAAGTCCTATTCTGCTTGGTTGTCTCCACTCTGAAGGCATCTGAGGGCTGCACAAGTCTTGAAGCTTTTGTCTTGCTCCTGGGCGTTCTTCTTCCAGCTCCTCATTCCCCACCTCGAGAGGTCATGGCCGGCACTGCTCCCTTCCTCCACCTCTTGCTGCTCGGCGCTGTGGTTCTGCACAACTGCATCTCTGCACAGAGAACCCAAGGTAGGCAAACAAACAGTCTTTGAGCAATTGTCACAAGATGAATCTTGAGCAACCACCCAACTAATCTTTTAACAACCAATTTAAAAAGTTAGGATTTTAGCTCGAGAAAGATTTAGAAAATACATAGCTCTAAAGGGAACATTGGATTCACTTTATTTTGGGGTATTTCTGTTTTCCCCCCAATGGATGGAACTGTTGTGGAAAATATAGCCAGTGACTAGTTCTATCATCATCTACCTGTGTAAGGTGTGACAGCACACAAAAAGTAAATGTTCTATCATTCCTTTAAAAACATGGTCTACCAAACGCTTGAGGTTGTATCTACGATGACTAAAACAGATTATTTGCTTTCTAAATGCGCTCTACTGGTGGTTCGAGCAGGTACGTCAATGGCTAAAGGATCATTGTTCCTGATAAGATATCGTTCATACTATTATCTCCAATGCCAATTCGTTTAGGATGCAGCATTTGGGGAAGCGACGTGATCATTTTGAAAACGGCATGTTCAGTTACACTGGGTGGGCTGGGCTTCATGATCAAACCTGTGATTGGTCCCCCTCACTGCACTCCACTTCGTGTTATGTAAGGTGATCAAAAGCTCTCAAAGTGGTGCCAAGAACAACAGGATGCCACGCTTGCCGGGCCTGTTGCGTCACATGGATGTTCATTGGCAGAAGAGGCAAAAGTAAAGACACTGTAGTAGTTACAGATTCTTGTGTGTAAAAAAAAAAAAGAAGAAAACAAAGACTGTAGACGTACGAATTCAATTCCTTTGCTTTCATTGCTATTACAATGGTACCTCGACTTACAATTACCCTGACTAAGGAGTTTTTCAAAATACAAGCCGTGGCTCGGCCAATTTTTTGTCTTGAGTTTTAAACAAAACTTTAAGGTACGAGCGCGTGATGGTGAAAGCAGCAGTTTGGCAGATGAGCAATTCTTCAACAAAGAGGCCAAGAGCTTGCTCCAAGCAGTTTATTATCAGTTGAAGCTTACTGTAAAACTAAACATAAAACATAGAGAACTGTGTATTTACGCTTCAGCAACGTCAGCTATCTAAATGCTAACACACGATGCAAAACGCCATGGATGGATTATTGAAAATAGCATTAATATTGAGGTAGTTATAACCCTTTGGGCAACAGATATTGGAACACAATGTAGACAGACAACATACCAATACTCATTAGCATATTCTTTGTGGAAAAAAAGGACTTTAACTGCAGTTTACAGAGCTGTTGTGACAGTCTTCTGCTTGAATTTATTATGTATGTATTATACTACAGCACAATGCCCATTGAATGATCATAAAATACAAACTCTCGAACACTTGACATTATATTTAATTATCTTATTCTGTATGTTTTTTATTTTTGAAGTACAATATTGAAGAGTGCTATTTTTCTTATTTAAAATGCATTGCAAAAAAAGTTTCTTGGTGTTTTTTTGGAGCGCTAGAACAGATTACTGGCATTTCCATTTATTTCAATGCAGAAAGATAATTTGAGATACGTGTGTTCCGAGTTACGAGCATGCTCATGGAACAAATTAAACTCTTAAGTCAATGCACCACTGTATGCACCACATGAGTACTATTATTATGGCGGAAGCAGAATAGATCTAAAAATGAACAGAATATGGAAAAGTGGTGGGTGGCATTTCACAAGTCAAGAATTCTCCCCACTCCTTTTCAAACATGGAAAACTAGTGTCATGTTAAATGCTTCATTGTCTAGTTTTTGCTGTCGTTTCCAAGTTCAAAATAAACATATAAACAAATGAAACAAACTTAAGATGTCCGAGATCAAGATCTCAACTGTGGTTGATTTAATCGCTCGTTATTATTCTTATTTTTCTTTATTATTTTGTGTCATCATTAGCGGAGGTTTATCTATTGAAGTACAGAAGCAAACAATTTATACATTCGGGCACTGTGACCGTTCTAGCTCATTTATTGCAACCCCAATTACAATAGCTAGCACTTTTGAATTTCTGTCATTTCTTCTCACCTCTCAATTCAGTCCGTCGTCACAACGTGAAAGTCAAGATCAACGCCACAGGTGACACGATCATCATGAAGTTCCTGCGACCGAGTCCCGACTTCAAGCTGGAAGGTTACATTCTGGGTTACGGCAGCAGCGTTTCCTCCAAACAGTTCATCCCTTTGCCTGAAAATGGGATACCCTATCAGGCTGAGTTGGGTAAATAATAACAAATATTTCAAAAAGATACAGTTTAGTGCAGGAATGAGCCAACTATGGCCTGTGGCCCAATTTTCATTATCAGTCCTGTTACATTTGTTGCATTAATTTACCTCTTTTTCCCTTAAAAAATAGTTAAAACAAATGTATTCATGTTTTATTTTGTATTCATTTATGTCATTAAATAATTGTTAATTACATTGTTGTAAACAATAAAATTAAATATAGTAAAATACATTTACAATTTGAATTGGGTAATATAATTAAAATTAATTCATTCATTTTTAATTAAAATGAAATCAATCATAAAATAAAATCAATGAGAATCAATTATTATTTTTAATGAAAATAAACATTTTCCACACAATACATGTTTGCCAACATCTGGCTGATTTTCACAGCAAAATCATAGCAAATGCATAATCCTGATGTGAAATTACACATTACGCTCTTAATACGACAGCCGTGTGGAAACAGCGAACAGCTGTTTTCCTCAGATACCCCACCCCACCCCACCCCCCGCATTTAAGCCAATGACTTTTATTCCCTTAGGACTGACAGGTCACATTTAAGTCCTTTTGGTGTTGAATTTCATTCGCCACTAGATCAGCAACAGGAAACCTGCTCTGAACCATCCACCAATACATGACGCTTCATGAGAAACATTCTAGGATTTTCTCAGTAGCATCATTAAAACAAATATTCCATGGTTTCTATATTGTTAGTTTTGAAAAGTTGGATAATAAAAGAGTTAGCCTGTGTATACAGCCTCACCTTGTCATCTGTCAACTACTCGATGCTATACTGCTACTTCGTGAATCTGTATTACCTACACCAAGCGCTAAAATTTAATGTTGCCACGCTGAAAACTGTTAAAAAAGAGTACAATTTCAAGAACAAACTCCTGAAGTTGTGAGAATTAAAAAAATATACCTTTTAACAGTCTTTTACAGTCAATATCTTGACACATAAACAATACAGTATATGCTAGCAATAACACAACGTTATTCTTTTTTTTTCTTGTATTATTCCCCTACTTATCCTTGCACTATAGCCACTATTTTCTTCTTTGAACAACATTTTTGTAAGTGTTCAACTTTATTCTCACAGTTACAACTTTATTTTATTACAGTTGTGCCTTCAGATAAGATTTTGTTTTCCAGATATGAGCCATCGTGCGCCCGATTTTTGGGCTTTGACTTGCGAGCGAAAAGACGAGATATGAGCAATGCATGGTTGCAGCAAACTCAACTCACTTCACACTAAGCAGCAATTTGGCATGTAGTGAACAATTAAAAAAAGAGGCTTCAAGCTTCAAAGCTTTTCAACCTCAGCAGCACTCTAGTGAGTGTCATTCATTCTAGTTACAACCTTTTCATGTCCTTTCCTTGTCGAAAGGGGAAAATGCAGAGGTGAAATGTGAAACTGAAGGTGAAATGTCTAAACATGTTCAAAAGAGTTTCTCCGTAATAGATCATTCGCCTGTCTTTTAGATGCAGAACCCAAGTACCTAGTGGCCGTGCAGCCGATCCTTACTAACGACGTGACCAAACACTGCACAGGTATGTGACTGCTTCCTGCTTTTCTTTCTGTCGGATGCATATTCTCACTTTCTCTTCACTTTGTGCACAGGAAAGGTGAATGTGGACGAGCCGCTTAATCTGGTGATTGGCAATGTCAGCCCAACAGCGGTGATGCTGTCCTGGAGGAGCCACCTGAAAAGTTCCTATGACAAGAACATCCTGGATGATTGCCTCGTGGACGGGTGAGATCCATATAGTGGGTGCATCCTAGGTTTATGACATTTGTATGACTTGGACATAATAATCTGAAACATTGTTTGGAGTTAGTGTCCCCCCGCAAATTTGTTTTGTCTAATATGCCCTGCTGGTCCTCCAGTTTTAATGCATCATACACCCATCAGTGGGGGGCGGGCAGTGTCGGGCTGGGGAGGACACTTGGCCAGGTGTTCCGGCATTCCGGCCTGCCTGCTCTCTGGCCCGCCATGCCTTTCCCCCGCAGATTTTCAATGCATCACATACATTCACACATCCCTTGGGGAGCTGGTTGGCCTGGGTGGGGGTGACGGTTACGGGTCATCATTGCCCTGTGACCGTCACGCCTCACCTTCACCAGTCTCCCTGATATTAATGCACGACACCCCACCACACACGATCACGGTACAGGGATAATGGTTGCCAGTTGTGGAGCTGGTAACCATAGTAATAGGGTGGGTAGTGGGTGTTCACATTTCTCTTGGCTTGACTCCTGGGGCACCCCCCCCCCCACACACACCCTTCAGTTGTCAGGCCATGGCGAGAGCTCCCCCGCCCTTGGTGCCCCGCCTTCCTCTCCCCTCTCTTGGCGCCTTCGCCCATCCTTGCTCACAGTGGGCGCTTAATATGGGCTCGCTTTTGGCAGGCTATGACCATTTTCGGGTTTCGCCTGGCTGTTGTGTTAGGCCCTGTTGGTGGCTGGGGCCCCCATGCTCTCCAGGAGTGGTGGGGGCGGTGGCGGTGGTGGGGCACACTTTGGGGGGATTGGGTGTGGGTGAGAGGTGCCCCTCGCTTTGGCACTGGTCGGGGCGCTTCGGTTGGGCTGGGAACCACTCTGGGTAGTGGATGGTGTCCCCCTGGTTGGGTCTCTCACTGGACGGACTCGCTGGCTTAGACCCCCCTCCCTTCCTCAATGGGGCGGCTCAGCAGCTCTGTACACCAGTTGACTAACATGCATGTGACGTAGTGTAGACATTCTATGAGCTTTAATTACTTGTGCTGAGACCACCAATTACAACACAGATTATATTAACATATCAACTCACAGGTTCTTATAGGTGTTTAGACACTAAAAAGGAAGGTTCTCAAGTGATTTCAACATAGCTCCTTGTAGTGCTGTAGGAGAATACAATATATATTGTAGTGCAATATAAAAACGTGTACCATATGATATAACCCTCTATAGTTTATAAATCGTTATTTTGATGTGTGGGCTATTGGTTCACCTCTGTTGCTACGCTAATGTAGCATCTGAGACGTCATATTCGGAATCACACTCATCTTCTAGACAGGATACGCCCTGCTCCAAAATGACTGGCTGCAGAACACATGCCGCTGCACTATGATATGCTGCTGTATCCCGATAGCACACCCTATACTGCTTCAAGACGCGAAAAGAAGTCTATGACTTAAGTCTGGCGGCGTTAATATGAATCCCACTAACCCTCACCCACCCTAATCCTAATCTTAACCCATCCTGAACCGCATTTACCCCAACCCTAGCCACAAAACCTCACCATAACAAACATCTTTGTTTTTATTTCGTACAAATGTGATACATATTTGGAATGGCCATCTCTTTTCATCTGCGTACCCTGACGTTCCCACAATGCAGGGTGTGTCTTGCCAGGAACACAAGTGGGATTCCTAGTAACGCATCTGAGATAGTAACGCAACAGCAATCGCCTTTCTATTACGTCATCCTCGTGCCTCACTCTTCAGGCGTGACTAATCAATTTGCAAATAGGTGAACCTGCGAGTGGCGGATCACAAATATAGTATGCGGTGGCACATTGTACATAAGATGTCATCTTGAGGGGATGAAATAGCTCATGGTTTATGATGGCAGAAGACCTTTGCGTCCACGTTATGTGACCTGTATGATCCTGCTGAGAGATGTTCCATTGAAGAATGGTCTCTGTTTTCTAGCTCAGTTCTCCCAGTCGTCCCTTGCCTTAACTGTAATTGCCATCTTTTCCATCTTCTCCCACCTCCAAAAATAGATTTTCCCTTTTCTGTCACACAACTTGGAGAAGAGGTTGGAAAGCATGAACTTCGTTTTGAAACTACTGTACAGATGTCTCCTTGCCAGAACATGACCCGTGAGAAAGTATTAAGGAACTAAACTGTTTTTTTCAGATGTCTTCTAGAAGCATTTTGACACAGTGATTATCTTCAGGATGCCAGGAATTTAATTTGAAATGTATTTTTACATTTTTATAACCAGTTACTATTTCCATATTTTTTTTATTCACAGCAGCATGCAGGGCTTAAACCCTCAAGTCTGAAATTCTTGTACTTAGCTGAAACATGTTGCAAAATAAAAAGGGTCGAGAATAGAACCCTGAGGAACATCTGCTTCTTGTTTCCATTAGTTTCTACACCATCCGCTACAGGGAGAGAAACAGGAAGTGGATCTACCAGACATGCCCGACAAGCGACACAGTCATCGACAACCTGACTCCTGACACGCCTTATGAATTTGGCGTTCGTTCCAACAAGGATGACCGCAGCGGTGCCTGGAGTAAAGCCATGATCCACAGTACCAACATGGCCGGTAAAGTGACGCTAACTGTATGTGATGCCAAACATAGCATTACAACTTCGGGCTAGTCCAGTCATTTTTAAATAATATGAATAATATGTGTTAGTGTTGGCATAATGTATGTGCTTTCATGGTCATTTTCTTTATGTTTCAGCCAAAAAAACACAGAAGGCACCAAAGCTGCATCTTCCTTTGGTGAAGCCACTGGTGTGTAAAGTGACGAATGTTACTTTTCAGCTTTTATTCTGGCATTGTTTGTAATAATACGGTAACCCCCCACTATTCACGCTGGTTAGGTATCAAGCCCTGATGCGAATAGCAAAAAATTGTGAATAATTGTCACCCCTCCTTAAAATATTTATAATTGCCTATGTTAATATAGTAGTTTAAACCCTAAATATACCCCAAACTATGATCCCAAAGCACTTAAATATTGTTTAAAATCCATCTTACAAATGACTTACAGATGGTTTGATTTTGAAAAAAATCACTGGAAGTGTGCTGACACTTGACATAGATGGAACCGCTTGGCAACCCATAAAAATACCTATTACTACTTTCCTATTCGCCCTTTTATTACATTATGCGATTCTGTACTAATTTTCTAAATGCAGTGAGCCCCCGCTCTATCTTCAGGTGGGCACCTACTTACTTACATTGAGCAGCTAATCATTAGCATCTGATCAGCTGGTAACTTCCAACACTGCCGATAGTGATCCGGACTTTTCTTTGCATCATCTTGACAAGTTTTCCACCTTGCTTTCTCTGGTGTCAACCCCACAAGGAGCCTCGCAGACGCTAGCTACTCCTCCGCTAACATGGAAGGAGCAGGGTGTTCGGGCAACAGCTTAGTGTGTTAGAGAATGTGTTTTTCTTGTGATTAGTAATAGTTGATGTACGTTTTACAAAAACACTCGCATAACGGTGAGTTTGTAGTGGGCGGGGTTTGCAATATACTTTTTAGTTCTATTGGAATCTTACTTAGTATGAAATCAATGCTAATTTATATTTTCAAAAATAAAATTTTATGAGCAATTCTGGTCACATTCTTTGGTCCTTTCATTGATGTGAACACTCCTACTTGTTCTTTGTGTTTCAGAACCCTCTCAGGCCTCGCGCTCTCTTCCCGCCACATCCAGGTAGCGCCTCCGTCAGGATTGTTGACTTTTATCCTCTGACAAAATAGTTTACATTACGGCTATACGATTACTCAATAGGCTAAAGGAAGCATTGAGTATTTGGCTCAGGCTGTTTATTTTTGCCAGTTTATAGGTTGCAAAAGCAATTCAGCAACATGCTAATCCACTGCAGTGGTGGTAGCAGCATGAAATAAACTTTCCAAAGCTGAATAATATAGCCTAGAAATACCTCTCCATGCCTAAGTGTCCATTCAGAGAGGGCTTTCAGTGTGGGGGGTAATGTAACATATAACAGTGCATACCTAGAATAGAATAAGCAAAGCAAATTTATTATATAGCACATTTCATACACGAGGTAACTCAATGTGCTTTACATAATGAAAAGCATTTAAAAACAAAGAAAAAAATGAAACAAAGAGAAAAATAAAAGAATAAAAACAGTGTACAGTCCAAGAAAGATCATTTAAAAGTGGGAATGCTCCAAAAAGCATGAGAAAAAAAGAGCAGTTTTTACATGGACTTAAAAACATTCACACTTGGCTGACATCATTTCTGTTGGCAATTTATTCCATAGAATAAGAATTTAAAAAAAGAATAGAATAAACCTTTATTGTCACTGTTACAGGAACAGTTCAAATCAGTTAGGCATCTCACAGTTTGCAGTGCTGAGGTAAAACAAACAAACAAACAAACAAACAAAAAACAATATATAAGCACTCAATTACCAAAAAGACACACTTCTTTACAGAACATACAGTTATTCACATTTGGGAGAATGTTCATATGTTATGGTAGTAACCTGGTTATTTACATTCAGGTATTGCACAAATCTTGTTCTTTATATTGCACTCATATGCAAAAGGGTTGTAGTCATCAGTTCTTACTGTGGAGGGTTGGTGGGTGGGGGGCAGATGCATCTCACAGCTTGGTGGTAGAAGCTGATGTTATAGACAGGTTTATTTTAAAGTTGGGCAATCTACCTGGCATGTATCTGACTGTACTGAGAGTGTACAGTTTATACTATATCCAGGATTGTGTTTATATTTTCAGGGCCAAAGGTTAATTTGGTATGGACGCAGCAGCTTTTACTCATGTTGTGCTCAGTGACAGTATTGTTGTTACATATTATTCCCAAAGGGAAATTTTTTGTTAATTTATTAAGGCTTTATTGTCGAATATTCCAAAGGTTTTATTAAACTGTATTAAGGATTATGTATAAGGGAAGTTTCAATGATAATTGGAAATCGGACTTTTGAGGGAATAGCTGAGATATTATTGAAGGCCATATTGCTCAGTCCTGATTTACATGCAGGCTGTGACACCACACCAACTTCTAGTCAGTGTTGCAGAAAAAGAAAAAAAAATTGCTCATGTGATGTTCGACTCGTTTGCAGCATTACACAACCGGACACAATCTCCACTTCCTTCGTTGCTCCACAGCGCTGCTCTCCCAGCCAAGCGGCACTCTTCCTTCGGTCATTATCTATGTCAAGACATGGCGGACTGAAACACGACACTTACTCACAAGCCACTAGAAACACTTAAAACTAGTTTCCTGATTGCAAGCTTACATTATTGCTTGTAGAAATAGACACATAAACGCTATTGAGTAATTGTGTGATGGTGCTTTTTTTCTCCCAACAGTGAATCGAAAGCGGGATTTTCCCCACATCAAGCCCGCCTTGTGGACACGTCCTCGTACAGGTAAACCCACCTCCTTGATTTGAAGCGTCTAATGGTAGATTGTTCCTCCCAAATGTCTGCAGGGGGGGTTGGTAGTCACAGGGGGAGCTGCTAATTAGTAGCAGCAATAAATCCCTCTTGTTCTTTGGTGATGCTGGACAGATGCTTCCTGGGCTCCGGGCCTTCTTACTTTTCACTCTTAAGATCCTCCTCCAAACCGCAAATGAATTTAAGCCAAGATGCAAACGTTACCTGGTAGCTGTGTGGTCGTCATCCATGTTTACACAAAGTTGATTGGGAGGAATGCGACTGTTCCATTGCAGGCCTCATCGTCTTTCAGCTTTCTGTCTTGACTTGTTTACTTTCTTTTTATGAAAAAGAATCAGTTCCTTGATTGGGAACGTTTCAAGAATTTATTTAAGGAGTGTTCCACACCTTACAGATTCTCCATTCTTTTAAGATCATTTTCCACGTCAGCATGTAACAAAGAAGGTTTGAGTCATTTAATGACTTCTGATGTGTGTGGATGTTTAGGGTCTCTCAACAAGAAAACAAATCTGCTAGGAAAACCAAACCAATCAGGTGAGTTGAACAGTGAACAGATGAATCAACTGTATGATCGACATCCATTTGCTAAGTTTACCTTCTCCAGCAGAGAAGACCAGCGACTGGAAACACACAGACAAACTGACAGTCCTCAAGCGCAAAGTCCCAGTGACCACAACCAAGCCAACTATGGGCAGGCCAACCAAGCAGGAACGGAAATACATCACCACGACATCACCCACAACCGCAGGTACATAGCTATAAGAAATTACATACCAGGAGCACGGTGGAGCCCTTTCATTTTATGACCCCAAACTTCCTCTTGCAGCCACGCAACAAGAATCATGGGAAAACTCAGACTTGTTTCAGTCGCAACCGGCCTCAGACATTGATGCCATGGGCAAAAAGCGTTACGTTGGTAAGTGTCTCTTCTCGTCAAGAATTAGCAACAATCCAGACTGAGTACGGCACCCTTCCAAAACCACAGCACCTCACGTCATCTACCAAACGGGCAAGAAAGCAGACGAGCCGTGTTCTATTACATCCTCCTTGAACTTCTTCCCCGAGGATGAGCGCAGCAACGCCAGTGTGACGGCGGCGCCCAAGTCGCCGCCCTCAAACCTCACCGTTGTAACGGTGGAGGGATGTCCTTCTTTTATCATTCTGGACTGGGAGAAGACTAACAATGACACTACAGGTACAAAACCTCATCTCAGATGTTAATATTTGAACATGTAGGGGAGCCTGACATTCTTGGTTAGCAGTCGATAATGTCACACTTGGGCTATCCATTGGGGGGGAAACAAACAAAACTATAGTAAGTAGGACATTGCTTACTAATTTATTAGGTAACAGACACTCATGCTGCTTCCCCAGAGTATGAAGTCATCGCAACCACAAAAGGACCTGCCGGTGAGAAAGTTTCCATTTTGACCACCAACCAGACGCATACAGCAGTGGAAAACTTGAAACCTGAAAGCAGGTAAGTTAAGGTTCCATCAGAACCAACTCCACATGTAATTTTTTAAAGTACCCTATTTTCACTACCATAGGGCGCACCGTATTCAAAGACGCAGTGTCAGTTACGGGGGCCTATTTCTCTATTTAACACATACATAAGGCATTATTGGGCGCAGCCATGGTAAAACATACGCTAGCTTAATTCATACGGTAGCATGCATGCACGCTAAAACAATGTTTTTAAAAAGGCAGCGGGAGCAAAACTGAGTTCGGTTGTACTTTATTGAAAGTATTTAACAATGTACTCACGTTATTTTTTGATCAATCCTCATCCACAAATCCATCAAAGTCCTCATCTTCTGTATCAGTGGGCAAGTTCTCCAACAAACACGCCGGGTTCCCTCTCGTCGTTGTCAGAGTCAGTCTCGTTGCCGGGGGGCTGTTCAGCAATGATGCCGGCTTTCGCGAAAGCTCCGACAACAGTCAAAGCAGATACCTTAGCCCAGGCATCCCCAATCCCTTCACATATGGTGGCGTAACTCGCCCGGCGTTGCCTCCCAGTCTTAGTTGCTTAGCGGCTGTGAGATGGGCGCGCATGGAGTCACAGATCAACAGGGACGGTGAGGCGTGGAAAAAAAACATCCGGTCTCTTTATGTACACCTCCCTCAGCCACTCTCTCATTTTCTCCTCGTCCATCCAGCCCTTTTGATTGGCCTTAACGATGGCTTCGGCTGGAAACTTTTCTTTAGGCAGCGTCTTCCTCTTAAAAATCACCGTAGGTGGCGGTTCCTGTCCATTACCATGGCAACCAAGGACAACAGTAAAAGCGGACTTCTCGTGCCCCGTTGTGCGTATCGCTACCGTGGTGGTCCCCTTCTTCTCTACAGTGTGATTCACCAGAATGTTGAAAGTGAGCGAAATTGAGCGCCACCTTGTCCATGTTGGTGATGTGGTTGGGCTGGATGTGTTTGTCGGCAATCTTTTTACTGCAGTAGGAGCGGAAGATGCGCAGCTTTTCCTTGTAATCCGCCGGAAGTCGCTGCGCCACGGTAGTCCTTGCCCGGATGGATAGATGGCGCCATTTCATAAAACGAAAGCACCAATCGGACCTCCTTGAAAATCTTCGATTTTAATTTCTTCTGCAAGCGTTATTGCCCTCATTCGAATGGTGACTGTAGAGACGCTTCTCCCGGCTGTTCTTTGCTCATTAATCCATTGCTCGAGTTGGTTTTGCGACTCGGGCCACCTCGCCTTGTTTCCGCGGAAACTCAGCTTCGTCTTCTTGACTTGGCGAAGCTGGTTTTCCTGCTTCCTCCACTTGCGAACCATGGATTCGTTGATCTTGAATTCTCTCGCGGCTCCTCGATTCCCATGTTTCTCCACGTAACTTATAGCTTGCAGTTTAAACTGTGCTTCGTTTTAAACAGTTTAAACTGTGCTTTGTCTTTAGCGTCCTCTGTCACGCGCACTCTTCCCCCTTTACATCCGCATGCTGTACTCAGTCACGTCCGCCTTTCCTCTATAGAAGCAGCGTGTCGGCAGGAAATGCTACCAGTCAGTCAAGCAGAGCGCTCATCACACAACATTTACAGATTTTGGAACTCGGGGGACACATAAGGCGCGCCGCATTATAAGCCCCCCCGTCCATTTTGGAGAAAATTTAAGACTTTTAAGTGCACCTTATGGTTGTGAAAATACGGTAGTCTTCATTCGGATTGAGTGGAACCAAAGTGAAATTGAACGTGTGGTGTGTTTAATGATAGTTATGAGTTTAAGGTGAAGCCAAAGAACGACTTAGGCACAGGTCCATCCAGTGAACCCGTGTCCTTCAACACAGAGTCAGGTAGGAGACAATTGAGTCTTGCATATGCATCTTGTTCAGAACCACTGTGGAAGTTGCAGTGATTCATTTTGTCTTCAATTTATTCACCAGCGGACCCTCGAGTTAGCGAGAACGTTTCAGGTGAGGTCAGACTTTGTCTATATCTTTAACTCATTCACTGCTAGCCGTTTTCAAAGCAAAGTTCCCCATATTGCCAGCCCTTTTAGAGCATTTTGACAGATTTTTCAAGTGTAGACTCTCTTCTTTCACGAGAAAAAAAGTTTGTTTCTCGTGTTTTCCGTTCTTTAGTAATCAGCAGTAGAGCACGGGTTGGGTTCACAAAAAGCACCGGCTTCTGACAAAAAAAAAACCCCTGAGGAAATGAGCTTTTTGCGAAAAGAAACGCCAAGCAGAACTGTGACTTTAATGTTATTCTTTTTTTCCCCTTTGCTTTTGTGACACCTCAAACTATAAAAGAACAAAAACAAAAGGGCTTTTGACGGCCAATTATTTTTTTTTACAGATATACAAGTAAGAAACACGGCCCGAGCGACGCGTGGCGTTTTTACATGGCGTTCGCCATTCACTCCATGAACTGCATCATCTTTTCTCATGATCGTGACACACACTTTCTACTAACTACTGCGACACATACTCTTTTTATAGCATTCATATACAAATACTGTTCTAGCGGAGGGTGCCTAAACTTGTCCGACTTCCAACGCGTTGGCATTTCTCTCCCTCATAATCAATGGGACAACGTGAGAATTGCCCCTTAATCTTTAAATTCAACTCAAAAGCTGTGCTGATCTCGAATCCAAAGCGATGCAACAACGCCATCTACAGGGATCTGTTAGTCTTTACAGTGCTTTACAAACCTGATTTCACAGTCAACCCAAGCGACACCAGCCCAAATGTATTCGACGAATATATTTGTCTGTGGCACTAAAGGTTTGGATTCCAGTTGCCGAATCTAAACGTCCACGACAATGAATGAGTTAATGATCCTTGACCAGTGTGGGAGCATTTTGACAAAGTGTGGCTGTCTTGGCAGGTAAAGACGCCATCTGGACGCAGTTCCCCTTCAAGGCAGACTCTTATTCCGACTGTAATGGGAAACAATACGTCAAGAGAACCTGGTACCGCAAATTTGTGGGGGTCCAGCTATGCAACTCGCTCAGGTACAAGATATACCTGAGCGACTCACTAAATGGTGAGTCTCGTTTATTGTCAGCGGAACAACATGACCACTCACACCAAAGGACGTGTACTAATCCATTTGCATCACAGGTAAATTCTACAACATCGGAGATCAGAGCGGCTTTGGGGAGGACCATTGCCAGTTCGTCGATTCCTTTCTGGACGGAACAACAGGACGACAAGTCAATGCAGCCCAGCTGCCGCCTAGATCCGGTAAGACCCGTTTGATACTACATCTCAGATGTAATTAGGAGCTCGAAGTGACTGATTAATGTTTACCATTTAGGCTTTCATCGAGCAGTGCGACAGGAGCCTGTTCAATTTGGCCCAATGGGTGGACATTCCCACGTCAGTTACGTGTCTTGGTATGAGTGTGGAACTCCCATCCCAGGAAAGTGGTAAACTGTGACTTTGTGCCATGGCATGTCGTGGTACAGGACTTGTTTTACCTTTGCCAGGGCGACGAGTGAAGCTGGCTAACCAGTCTGCCAGGAGTGGGACTCTTATCACAAATAACAAAAACTCAGTTGCACGTTACCTCATCAGTGTCGACATGAGACTTCTATATTTGCAATTTGCACAACAGAAATGTCTTTCTGTGGGTACACAGAGAATTTACTGTACTGAAAATGTTTTTCGCTCAACCAGGAGTCAAACTAAAAAACAGTCAAAATTGGTCTTTTCTCTTTATATGTTTTAGCGCAATAACTGAACTGCAAATAAACAACATGCATATGAGGAAATATCTGAATGTTAAATCAGCTACATTTGGTCATCTCCCCTTGTTGGGGAGTGGTTCATGGGCGGTGTACATTAACATTGTATAGGTTTAAAAAGCGGAACACCAGGGTGTGTTTTTTCTGTATTGTTTTCATGTTATTTCTATTTACTTTAGAATGTTTGAAATGTACGTATTGTATGTATTTAGCGCCAGCTACTGACATGATGATTGACATTTAGTTGGCGTGAAAACAGGAAGTTTTGTCCTTTTTTCTACAGTGTAAAAATGTGGTTGTTTTTATGTGTGAACAAATAAAGACATTTTCATTTTTCAAAATGTTTGAGAATATTCTTGAGTCTCATACTGCAAACATCAAGCGCGTACATTTGAATGTATTGGGGACATTTTTTTGGAAAGGAAGAATAATCCCGCAAATCTACCAGGATATGGGGGAATTCAAGAGGAGTGGCAAAGAAAACATCAGCCGGAAATTGTGTCAGAATAAGAATGTAGGCTTGAGTCTGCCATTATTACGTAACGCTGGGCCGCCATCCGTTTGTGAGAGCACAAAAACATGGAAAATGTCTGTTGATATGATCGCGATTCATTTCAGCAACTGTGGCATGGCATTGGCTGATCTGACCAGTCAGAGTGGCGCCTGGTTTGAACGCCCATCATTCTGCAGCACTTCAGTTAAGTGCAACATTGTGCAACAAAAGTGTGGGTGACGAAAAAGTGGCCTGATTGCGACACCCACCCTGACCCTGACAACTACTACGACTGCTACTACATTGGTTTTATATAAAGCTTTTGTAAGAGACGCAAAAATGTAAAGAAATATTTTTTTTACACTTAAAAGAGTGACATTTTCCTTCATAACACCTGGTGAATAAAGATTATTCTATTACACGCAAAAAAAAATGGTTTTCTATACTTTCTGCTCCTTGTCAATTGTTGTGAGCACATCACATTAATGATCCTCAAGTAAACATAAAACCCTTTAAAGTGAATTCAAAAATGTGTTTCTAAATTTAATGTACACGATGATTTGATGATAATTGCTCGAAACGTGCAAAGACTGAGAACTACACTGAACAAAAATATAAATGCAACACTTGTTTTTGCTCCCATTTTTCATGAGCTGGACTCAAAGATCTAAAACTTTTTTTTTTTTTTTTTTTTTCCATACACAAAAGGCCCTTTTCCCTCAAATATTGTTCACAAATCTGTCTAACTGTCTAACTATTTCTCCTTTGTCGAGATGCCGCGGATTTGAACCCCGGTCCTCAGAACTGTGATGCAGGCGCTCTAACCAGTCGACCACCGTGCCGCCTGCCGGGAACACATTACTCCAAAATGCATTTTTACTCCATCTTGAGTAATGAGTAAAGTAAGTAATTAGTTACTAATTAATTAATTAATTAGTTACTTTTCACAGAAAAGTCGTTAGACTAGACTATTTTAGTTATTTTCCTTCGTAAAAAGTGTGTTTGATTGTTGTTACTTTTATTTACACATTAAGAATACAGTTTTACTGGCGTTTTAAGCGCGCAATGCATTGTGGGTTAATTATTCATACCGAAGTGCGCGGTCATAAAGCGTCATAAAATAAGGACTGACTCACTGAATGACTTACAATACTTAGCTTAAATAATATTTACAATGAAAAGTGACAACTTTGAACTTTGTCTGGAGTCCGGACTATGACCTGGTTTAACGCGCTGAACGGCTGACGTCACGTAAGTAAGTGCTTCTTTCCCCCATCAATTACCCACAGTTTTGCTAGTTAAACAGTTGCGTAATCTTTTCACCTTTCGCTCTTCGCATCAAAATTATGATGGTGGGAGCAATGGTGTGTGTGTGTTTACATACACGCACACACACACACACACACACACAGTTGCCTTCATGAACCGCAATCGGCATCCATCTATCTATCAGTTAAGAGTCTTTAGAGAAGTGTACAGAGAATGGTGTGCTTTATGTACTTACTGCATTTTGCATGTCAAGTCTGCACTAAGTTGCTCATTTAATGTGGCTTCAACTACACTAATATTTAAGTTATTGCTTCATGTTCATGTCATTCTGTAACTTGTGTGGCATCCATTACCATGTAATAGGTACCGTTAAGTTTTTTTTGTATTGTGGATAAGTGATATTCCTGACACTTGGCACCTGCCGAAAGTAACTAAAAAGTTACTTTTTTCAAACTTAGTTACTTTGGAAATCAAATAATCAGTAAAGTACCTGAGTTACTTTTAACCTCAATTAATCAGTCAAGTAACTAAGTTACTTTTTCAAGGTAACTGTGGCAACACTGCTCCCGTGCCTGCGTGGGTTTTCTCCGGGCACTCCGCTTTCCTCCCAAATCTCTCCCTCAAAAAACATGCATTGTAGGTTAATTGAAGACTGTAAATTGCCCATAGGTGTGAATGTGAGTGTGAATGGTTGCTTATTTATATGTGCCCTGCGATTGACTGGCCTCTCGTGTACCTCGCCTCTCGCCCTGAGTCAGCTAGGATAGGCCCCAGCACGCCCGCGACCCAAGTGGTATGGAAATGGTTGGATGGATGAATGGATTAGGTCTATAAGAGAATGTCAAAAAAGGCCCTTGCATCCTTCAATTTTCAGCTCTAAGTGAACTTTTGTTTCACAAATACAAAACAAAACAACATATTCATCCATTGAAGACAGTTTCTGCTTCTTGTTGAGTTATTGACGTCCTTGAATGGTGGTTTGTGGACATGTGGTGAGTCTTTCACCGCAACTGTACCTTGGGGTGCCATTAAAAGGACGTGCAGCCTTGAGCTGGCAAACTGTTTCCCATCAAACCCAGTTATGTAATCTGCCATCTTCCTTCATGCTTGTCGAAGCGTGTTGGCTGCGGGTGCGGCATGCAGCATTCCTGACGACCCTGCGGCAGATCAGACCAATTACAGCACCAGCGGAGCGCCAGTCATTACCTCTCCCGTGATTGGCAATGGCGACCTCTCTGCAAATGACCTGTGCAGGCCGTGGCAAAATTACTCACACTCTGTCTATTAAGTAGTAGTATAGGTAAAAAAAAAAAAAAAAGACAGGTAAAAGTAGAAGTACGAATTCGACTGCTTTACTTGAGGGGGAGGTTTACAATTTTCAACCAAAAAAAAAAAAAAACTTTTTTTGAAAGACTGTTTTGACAAATTAAAGAGTAGCAGCTGGGATAGGCTCCAGCACGCCTGCGACCCTAGTGTGGATAAGCGGTATGGAAAATTAATGAATGAGTACTGACGTGCTGTGAAATAAAGGGGGCAAATGTAATATATAATATACTATTACAATTTAATGTCAAAATAAACAAAACAGAGAATTACACGTTGCATTTAAAACAACCCAATACGTTTCGTCATTTGTTTGTATGACCGGTGGCTAAGGTGAGCACACCAGAAGGAACAGCACATTGATTTAAATTGAAGCATTAAATTACGCTGCACAAGCAGTTTTTTTTTATGTTACCACTCTATTTTTTTTAATAAAGCACAATATTATAGAGAGCAATTTTCTTTATTAAAACATAATTTTTTGGGGCGGAGGCTGGAAGAGATTATTGACATTTCCATTCCTTTCAATGGATTAGATTTGAGAAACGTGTTTTCAGTTATGAGCGTGGTCATGGAACGAATTTGTATCTCAAGACACCTCTCTGCAGATACCTGACGAATTTACTCAAGTACAATAACTAATCCCTTCCTTACTTGCCCCCACAGAATTTGTTCTCTGCTTTTAACCCATTCCTGAGAAGCAGTGGCGGGTGTAGCGCCCGGGGATCATAACCAGATCTCGTGTCAGCACCTTGGTCAGGGGAACTGCCTGGAAATGGCCCGCACAGACTTTTTGTGTTCCTAATTTCCCTCTCAGTTGCCATTCGGGGTGTTGGTGCTCCACCGCCAGAAGCCTGTGAGGAGTGAAGGTGCAGGTCTGCTGACACGAGGTTGTTAACATCTCAGGTCATACATCTGGTAAAACGAACGACACGTTGACTCTACAACTAAGTGGAAAACATTTTATGGGAACAAGAAATGGCCATTACAGTTTTGTGCTGACAAGGCCTCACGTGTGTCACTGCTGTAACATTTATTTGGCCAGTTAACTGGCTGCAGCTGTGCTTGGTTATGTAACTAAAAGTCCTTGAAGGCATCACGTGAACTGCCAGAAGGGGACAACGCAAACAGGTTTCCGCAAAAAAAAAAAAAACAACAACACTGCTTTATTATGTAAAATGATGTATTATTAGCAGAGGTGGTAAGTCACATACTGTACGTGCAAGTCAAAAGTAAGTCTCAAGTCTTAACCTTCAAGTTTCAATCAAGTCCCAAGTTACTGTGGCCAAAACAAAGCAAGTCCAGTCAAGTCCCCACTAAATTCGCTGAATCATTACTTGGGTTAAGCAAGTCATACCATCATGCTCAGTCACAACAAATATTTGCACTTAAACCACTTTACACTCGTCACTTGCACTAGTTAGCTGTAATAACACATTCGTAATTATATAGTTTTATAATGGTTCCAAGCCCAGTGTGTCTGTATTTCTATTACTTTATTGTGCTTTCTATTAAAAGCATAACTGACATGAAGTGTAAATACAAATATTTAAAAAATTTTAAAAAATGGGACAAAAGTTTATTTCATGGTATTTACATCTAGATGTGTGAAACAACTCAGGACAGAGCACCTTTTGTTTGAAGCCACCCACTTTTCAAGTGAACAAAAGTATCGGAACAGGTATTATTAAATTAATTGAAAAGTGAATAACATTTAATATTTGGTGCCATAACCCTTACTTGCAATAACTGCATCAAGCCTGCAACCCATTGAAATTATTCACTTTGAGTTAACTGCGATTGGCTGGTGACCAGTTCAGGGTGTAGCCGCCTCCCGCCCGAAGATAGCTGGGATAGGCTCCAGCATGCCCCTGACCCTTCTGAGGATAAGCAATACGGAAGAGGAATGAATGAATGAAATATTCATTATTTTCTTTGTTTTGTGTGTTGGTCATTTGTTTGTGAAGGGAACTGGAACAGATTAATCCCATTTTAATGCATTTCAATGGGGAAATTAGATTTTTATATATGACTGACGATCTTTGTCAAATGCAGCCCTAAGGGGGGCACAAGCCAGTGCAAACTGTAGACTGGGCTTAAGCCCAGATAAATGCAGAGTGTTGCATCAGGAAGGGCATCTGGCTTAAAACTTTGCCCAAAAAATATGAACATTCATCCAAAGAATTCCATACTGTTTCGGTCCTTGCCCGAGTTAACGACATTCGCCACATTCGGTGTTAACCTGCAGGGCGCCGGCGGAAATTCAGCTATTGTGGGTCAAAGAAGAAACGTGGAAAGTGGGCTCTTATGAAGAAAGAGAAGAGGAAAGCACAGAGCCTATCACTGAATGTGTGGACTTTGAATGTGGAGACTAAGACTGGAAAATCTTGGGAGTTGGTTGACATGGTGATTAGGAGAAAGGTTGATATATTGTGTGTCCAGGAGACCAGGTGGAAAGGCAGTAAGGCTGGAAGTTTAGGGGCAGGGTTTAAAATATTTGACCATGGTGTAGATGGGAATGGAGTAGGGATTATTTTAAAGGAAGAGTTAGCTAAAAATGTCCTGGAGGTGAAAAGAGTATGAGCTCGAGTGATGAGGCTGAACCTTGAAATTGAGGGTGTTATGAATAATTTGATTCGCGGCTATGCCCCACAGGTAGGATGTGACCTAGGGGTGAAAGAGAAATTCTGGAAGGAACCAGACAAAGTAGTTCTGAAACCTAGACAGAGAGAGCGTCGTGAATAGTGCAGATTTTAATGGACATGTTGGGGCAGGAAATAGGGGTGACTAAGAAGTGATGGGTAAGTTCGGCATCCAGGAAAGGAACATGGAGGGACAGATGGTGTTAGACTTTGCAAAAACGATGTAAAGGGCTGTAGTGAATGCTTTTTTCCAGAAGAGGCAGGAACATAGGGTGACCTAGTGGATTTAGAAGCACTCAGGGGGATTACATCTTGTGCAGACAATGTCATCGGAAGCAGGTTACAAAGTGTAGGGTAGTGGTAGGGGAGAGTGTAGCTAGACAGCATAGGATGGTGGTGTGTAAGATGACTCTGATGGTGGGGAGGAAGGTCAAGAAGACAAAGGCAGAGCAGAGAACCATGTGGTGGAAGCTGAGACAGGACGAGTGTTGTGCAGCTTTTCGGGAAGAGGTGAGACAGGCTCTCGGTGGACAGAAGACTGGACCACTACAGCCAAGGTGATCAGAGACACAGGCAGGAGATTACTTGCTGTGTCTTCTGGTAGGAAAAGGGAGAAGGAGACTTTGCAGTGGAACAAATACAGGAAATCATACAAGGAAAGAGGTGAGCTAAGAAAAAGTGGGACACTGAGAGGACCGAGGGGGGGAGAAAGGAATAAATGGAGATGCGACGTAGGGCGAAGGTAGAGGTGGCAAAGGCCAAATAAGAAGCATATGAGGACATATATGCCAGGTTGGACACTGAAGAAGGAGAAAAGGATCTATACAGGTTGGTCAGACAGAGGGATAGAGATGGGAAGGATGTGCAGCAGGTTAGGGTGATTAAGGATAGAGATGGAAATGTGTTGACTGGTGCCAGTAGTGTGCTGGACAGATGGAAAGAAGTTGATGAATGGGGAAAATGAGAGAGAAGGGAGAGTACAAGAGGCAAGTGTGGTGGACCAGGAAGTGGCAATGATCAGTAAGGGGAAAGTTAGAAAGGCATTAAAGATGATGAAAAATTAAAGTCAGTTGGTCTTGATGACATTCCTGTGGAGGTATGGAAGCATGTAGCAGAGGTGGCTGTTGAGTTTTTACCAGCTTGTTCAACAGAATTCTAGCGGGTGAGAAGATATCTGAGGAATAGAGGAAAAGTGTGCTGGTCCCCATTTTTAAGAACAAGGGTGATGTGCAGAGCTGTGGGAACTATAGAGGAATAAAGTTGATGAGCCCCACAATGAAGTTATGGGAAGGAGTAGTGGAGGCTAGACTTAGGACAAGAGGATTTGCGAGCAACAGTATGGTTTCATGCCTAGAAAGAGTACCACAGATGCATTTTTTTGCCATGAGGATGTTGATGGAAAAGTCCAGAGAAGGTCAGAAGGAGCTACATTGTGTTTTTGTAGCTCTAGAGAAAGCCTATGACAGAGTACCCAGAGAGGAACTGTGGTACTGCCTGAGAAAGTCTGGAGTGGCAGAGAAGTATGTTAGAATAACACAGGACATGTATGAGGGCTGTGTGGAGTTTGCATATTCTCCCCATGCCTGCGTGGGTTTTCTCCGGGTACTCCGGTTTCCTCCCACATTGATTGATTGGCTGGCGACCAGTTCAGGGTGTACTCTGCCTCTCGCCCAGAGTCAGCTGGGATTGGCTCCAGCACGTCCGTGACCCTTCTGAGGATAAGCAATACGGAAGATGAATGAATGGATGAATGAGGCCAGCAGAACAGTGGTGAGGTGTGATCTAGCTGTAACAGAAGTTTAAGGTGGAGGTGGGACTGCATCAGGAATCAACCCTGAGGACTTTCCTGTCTGCACTGGTGAAGGATAGGCTGACAGATGAGGTTAGACTGATATAGCAAGGGTGGAGGACTTTAAATAATTGGGGTCAACATTTCAGAGCAATGGTGAGTGTGGTAAGGAAGTAAAGAAACATGTCCAAGCAGGTTGGAACGGGTGGAGGAAGGTGGCAGGTGTGTTATGTGCCAGTAGAATCTCTGCTAGGAAGAAGGGCAAAGTTTATACAACAGTGGTGAGGCCAGCCATGATGTACGGGTTAGAGACAGTGGCACTCAAGAGACAACAGGAAGCAGAGCTGGAGGTGGCGGAGGGAAGACATGAGGGCAGTTGGTGTTCGAGAGGAGGATGCAGGAGATAGGCTTACATGGAAAAGGATGTCAAGCTGTGGCGACCCCTAAAGGGACAAGCCGAAAGGAAAAGAAGAAGAATTAGGATCTTTGTCAGAGAGGAAATTAAACTCTTAAAACAAAGTACAACTGTACTTGAAGTACAGTTAAGGTCACATTGATTTAGCTAATATGTTTAGGGTAGTTGTGGTTGCCTGTTTGAGGATTCCTCCTTGTGATGTCACAGAAGCTACCACATGTTATATTTATACACACACCCACACATGCTCACACAATTAAACATTTCAAGTGCATGAGCAGAGAAGGAAAAACCTGTAAGATGTCATGAGGTCACCAAACTCAACATCTGCTTCCAGTCAGCCAACTAATTTCCGACCCTGGAGAACACCACCTCCTCAGAATTTGTACAACAAATCACCCCCCAGCCCCCACCCCCACCTTCCCCCGGTGTGTCAGTCCAGCCCAGCTGACCCCCTCAACGCATCAGTCTACGCCCCCATCGAACCTCCCTGCAGGCAAACTGACCACCGCAGCATAAACAACAAATAATTCCAGCATTTATGGACCTTCCAAACAGATGGCCATGTGTTTGTTCTCTCGTATCACGTGTTCATCTGTAGCCTGTGTCAGTCAGTCACGTGACCCTCACCTCGTGCTGTCAGAAGGCAGAACGCAGAGTTACTGCTGCTCTTCAAAATCGGACAACTTGTTTGCCTGCTCTGGTTGATTTAATGTTGACGGGTCAAATGTGACATTTTGCAATGAAAATACTGTAAATGTCATTCTTTCACCCTGAAATTTTATGACTTTTCATTCAGTGACCTGGAATTCACAAAATTAAATGTCATTCATTTGTGCAGGTGCTGCAATGTTTTTGTACTCCATTTTAGTAGACACTATGCGTACTGAAATGGGTTTTATATTTACCAGTGTGTGTTAAATCAAGGAAATGGTGGTTATGGTGGGAATCTTGAAACTATAAAATGGTACATGTTGTAATCAAATTAATCTATCCTAACGACAGTATTTCCACTCTTTATTGTCTATCAAGGATTTCCTATTTCTACTTTCAATCTTGAGGAGACATAATGCGAGTGAAATTGAGTTGCAGTTTTGCGAACCAAACTATTTACAAAATTTTAGATTGGTCAATAATGTGTAAAAAAAATATTATTATTATTATTAATAAATAATAATATTATTATTGTTATATAATATATTTCTGAAAAGGTCTCTGTGAGCAAGCCGCTCTGATCATGATGTAACAGTGCAGCTAATTTGCATCATTTGTATTATTGTAAAATAATACGTTTCTTCGCTCATGGCTCGGAAGCAAGATTGGGCAAAAATCCATCATTTTCAAGCGACCGACAGATTATTCAAGATGGAAAAAAGACAAAGCCAAACAGCTGCAAAATTGAAAGTTAGTTGGATCATTAAATAGTTGGAGGATAATTTAGGCATCAACATTTTTTGAAAAATTGATCATTTATTTTATAATGTTTTTGTTGTTTTCCAGAAATAAATATAATTTGATTTGGCCAGCTCAACCATCAACGGTACACTTTTTATTAGATATTTTATTTGTCATATATATTTGGCTGTGTTTGACGCAACCCTGTTGCACATACTCAGGCACTTGAAAAACAGATTTCAAAAATATTGCTGAATAAACCCTTTAGAATTAAGTAGGGGGAGTGACATTTCATCTTAATATTCATCTATTTTTTTGTATAGTAATGAAATGGTTGAGGAAAACTGATTTGCAACTAGCAAATGAAATTTGCTCAACAGTACGTGCTAGCTGTGTTAGTTACTGTACTATGCTAGTTAGCTCAGAGCAAACCTAGCTATATAAGAATAGAAAAACTTTGATATTAATATAAGAATATGAGTAACAGGGTTGCATTGGATTGAGTGACGCTCCATCATGGCTGGAACCATGGAAAAAATATGAAAAATATAACACAGGCTTTACCTTAGACGTACGCAAAGGCAGATTAATTAGCTTCATGTCGTTTCTGCGAAGTCATGTAGCTCATTTTTGTGTCTCTTTCTCGAGATGGCTAAAATATTTTACAAACAGGGTTACGTCTATGTTGAGAGTCACAACCTCAAAGCATAATTAATCCTCATTAAAATACAGCTGTGATAAAACAAAAGATTTACAAAATTACAAGGATGACCTATCAATGAATTCGTACCAAAAGGCAGATGTAAAACTTATTTTATTGGTTATATTTGATTTATAGGTTGGTCATCAAGAGAGAGGGACCAGAGAAAAATGCCATATGGGGGCTGCTCAAGAGCTATTTATTTGGTATTTTAAATTCAATTTAGGATTCGCTTTTACCAACGCTACAGTTACATTTTGTCTCAGGACAACTATATTTACACAACTGCATGTTTTTGTATTTTGTGGCTGGATTATTTGAAATGTTATGGCCACCAGTCCAGCTTGTACCCCACCTCTTGCCCAGAGACCAGCTAAAAAATAAAAAATAAAATAAATAAAATAAATTTAAAAAAAAACAACTTCATGACTTTAATTTGGCAAGTGGCTACAAGTGCCGCCCGCTGTGATTCTCCATAAATCCACATGGAGGTGCTAGCGTCTGGCAATAAAATTATATACACTGTACAGAACTGTGTGCGCGCAAGCATTTAGACTCTATTTTAAAAAAAATATTATAAACCGTAGTTTTCGAGTTGGAGGAAACGTTAGGACCCAACATGTTGGAAAAACACTCACTTTTTGTTGTTTTCAAGAATAATCAGGTCATAAACCAACCTATATTTTGCTGTGTTTGGCACAGCCCTGTTACAGATACTCACTCGGGCGCCTGAATTTAAAAAAATAAAAATAAAAAGTTTTTAATTCACAATTCAATCTATAAACTTAAATGTTATTTGAATACTAATTGTTGATATAGTTGAATCAGGACTACTTACCACAATGTTATTACACAAGTATCTGAGTACTGCGTGTACTTTTGCCACCTCTGGTAAAAATGTATTTTTACTCGAGTGCAGGTCGGTTTCAGTCTGTATTTTTTTTACTTTTACTTAAGTAAAGGAGATGAATTTATGCTTCCATTATACTTTCTACTTCTTTTTGCACATGTATCGCTATTTCTGCTTTAAGTACAGACTCCGAGTACTTTTGACACCTCTTTATGTGTAATTGACAATACGAATTCATTTTTACTTTGTACTCAATTATATTTCAGTGTGCACTTTTTTTTCTTACTTTTAATTTCGTAAATGCAGGATTTTTTCTTTTTTTCTCTTTACACATGTACTGCTATGCTAATACCGAGTGTGAGTATTTTGCCACCTCCGTATACAATCGGCAATCGAATTTCATTTTTATTTTTGTATTCAAGTGCACTTCAGATTCTGTATTTTGTACTTTTAGGCGTTACATCTGTATATCTCGTCTCTCCCCCCCGTACTTCTTCCTGCTTAATGTGAGTAATTTTGCCACCTCTGGTTGCCGTATCCTGTTTATTTTGAAAGAGAGGCCGGAAGCGTAGTGTAGCACGGACATATTTGACGCTCGAAAGAAGCCGGAGTGAAGTGAGGCGCAAGAGCGGACCGGCGCACGCGCACACGTGCACACGCAGACATAACCTGGCATTCTTTTCTTCGACAGTCTCAACACGATTTTCCAATTCTTGATTAAAAAAAAAAAAAAACCTCCGCATTTTTTCCCCCTTCAAATTATTATCATCAAGTTGGAATATTTGTTATAATACAATACACTCGCGCAAGCCGATGCTGTTGGACTGGACGCTTCCTTTTTGGACACACGAGCGCGTGCGTGTGCGCGTGCGACAGCGATGACGACATACGTGGTTACTTGGGCACGTGGAAAGACAAATAAAACGTTCCCCGCCGAAGACAAAAAGGTGAGTTGAACATTTCACTGTATTTGTGTCAAGTTAACGTGGAACTTTTCAGTGTCGTTGGGTTGCTCGAACTTAGGTTTACTCGTTCTGCAGGGGCGGATCTAGAATCGTTTGATGATGGGGTGGCACACGGGCTGAGGCAAAGGGTGGCACTTTAAATTACATCATGGACAAAGTGAAAGAGTCAAAAATGCAGCAGCTTGTTAATAATAATATTTGACTCCTTTATTTCTGGTGTCTGTGACATTCCTGCTGCAGGTATTTCTACTCCAATATTTCTGATAGCTTTTCGACCTAAATTTCAACTTCATTCAAGGTCGATTGGGATTGTTCATTTGTCAGTGTGGTCTGCTGCGGTGGACGTCATACATAACATGACATCTTTTTAATTTGATGATAAGTTTTAGATTTCTTTTGTTTGGACAAATATTTTTCAGGTCAACAGAAATCAATTTGAATTTGATGACTTTAGACTCGACAATATGTTACAAAACTTTGCAACTCGACTCGTGACTTCACTTAGACATGAACCCATTGCTCCTTTGACCAAAGCACTGGAAAAACAACACTTGGTAGCTTTCTCTTTTGATAGCTCTATGTGCAACTTGCAGCTTTAATATAGAAGAATATGATAAGTGACAATAGAATAGAATAGAAATATCTTAATGATTACTTTTAATGTCAAAGCGCCCCATGCCATTATTATATTACTGACCTGCCATACATAAATCAGTAATAAATGTGACAGTTAAATAAGGTATACATTCCAAGAACCACTGTTAACATACACAGAAACGACAATGACATTTAACGTAACAATAAGAACGTCAATTATTGCAAAAACAATTAAATAAACAATCCACATTGCATTGTGGGAATCGCGCGGCTTGACGTCACGAATGCTTGTTTTCGTTAGCAGCTAGCTTTGTGCGCGATCAAGCAAATAGTTACACGGCGGGCCGGCCGTGCGCTGTCTGGGCTTCCTGTACATTACAGTCTGGTTTAATCAGTGTTGTGTTCTCAAGAATCAGTCTTGAACTGTATTTCTTTTTTTAATTCACTTTATTTACCAATCGATCAGCACATAGCGAGCATCTACTCAACATGAAACTACGTTGTTCTTCGTGTCTTTTTATTTTCGCCTCTTTTTGCAACGTAATGTGACACATAGTGCTCCCAAGTGGTCCAAGTGAGATACCACAGTCGGATAAAATTGTACCTTTATAACGAGTTGACAAACTTGTGTTCCTTTTTTTTTTTTTTTAAATTAATGCCTTATGTTTTTGATACTCACAAGAAATGCCAAGTTTAAACTGAAATCTATAGCTATTTGTGTTTGAATGGGAATGTTTGGAGACAAGAAAATGCAGTTTCCTGCTTTATGCACATTGTGAATTTAAGCAAAATACTGTTGATTATCTAAAAGAGGAAACCAATTGGTCGTTAATTATTAAGTGAAATGTCTCATTTTCGCATGTGTATTCACAATTACACTTTAACCAAGCAAAAATATATTTTATCCCGATACTTGATTATTCCAATACAATTGTCAGTAGAATACTCAATTAGTAATAGCAGCACTGCTGGATGCAAATTCTTATTTGTGACAGGTCTGTTTAATGCCACTTTAGAAATAAAGTGAAAAAAGTAAGTCATAGCATAGCATTTTCATAGAATAACTGAAAACGTACTATTGATCGGTTTTGAAGGGGCAATAAACTCAGCCAACCCCCCTTGATGAT
Organism: Phyllopteryx taeniolatus; assembly: GCF_024500385.1. Taxonomy (NCBI): domain Eukaryota; kingdom Metazoa; phylum Chordata; class Actinopteri; order Syngnathiformes; family Syngnathidae; genus Phyllopteryx; species Phyllopteryx taeniolatus. The sequence continues at coordinate 29,232,340 of NC_084502.1, read as the reverse complement.
TTGCTTTGACGGTGCAAAAATTTGGATCAGCGGCCTAGTTTTCTTATAAAGGTTCAATGCACTTATCAAATTTGTTTGGATAAAATAAACATGATTTTAAAATATATTAAATATCTAGTCAATACAGAATATACATATTAATTAAATATTATATATATTAAAATGGCAGGACGTTGGACGACTGGTCAGAGCGTCTGCCTCACAGTTCTGAGGACCGGGGTTCAAATCCTGGCCCCACCTGTCTGGAGTTTGCATGTTCCCCCCGTGCCTGCGTGGGTTTTGTCCGGGCAATCCGGTTTCCTCCCACATCCCCAAAACATGCATGGTAGGTTGATTGAAGACTCTAAATTGCCCATAGGTGTGAATGTGCGCGCGAATGGTTGTTTGTTTATATGTGCTCTGCGATCGGCTGGCGTACAGTTCAAGGTGTACCCCGCCTCTCGCCCGATGACAGCTGGGATAGGCTCCAGCACGCCCGCGACCCTAGTGAGGAGAAGCGGCTCAGAAAATGGATGGATGGATGTATTTTTTTGGGGGGTAAAATTAGGAGTCACTGATAGTGTAGTGGTACACTTGCCTGACTTTGGTGCAGGCAGTTTAGGTTCAGTTCCCACTCAGTGACAGTGTGAATGTGAGTGCAAATGGTTGTCCGTGTCAATATTTGCCCTGTGACAGACTTGCGACCAGTTCAGGGTGATCACCTTCAGCAGAGGATGTAGTTCCTGCGGCTTCTGAGGAAACACAGCCTGCCACAGGAGCTGTTGAGTCAGTTCTACACAGCAGTCATCAAATCAGTCCTGTGTTCTTCCATCACAGTCTGTTTGGTGCTGCTACAAAAAAGGACAAACTCCGACTGGAATGGACAATCAAAACTGCTGAAAAGATTGTCGGTGCCCCCCCTACCAACCCTTGAGGACTTGCACGCTGCCAGAACTAAGACAAGAGCGTACAAATTCCTCTTGTACCCTCCACATCCTGGTCACCAGCTCTTCCAGCTCCTTCCCTCGGGCAGGCGCTACCGAACAATGCCAACTAAAACAAGCAGACATTCCAACAGTTTCTTCCCTCTTGCCATTAACTTCTTAAACAGTTGTCTTACAATTCCATTGCAACATGCTGCCAATTTTCTGTCTTCAATTTGTTGTCACATTTCTGTCGGGCCAATTATTCATTACTCGTGCACTCACTGTAGTAGTCTCGCCACGCTACACTATTTGCATGTCTGTTGTTGACCAGTACTCGCCACTCATGTGCCTGAGTAGCATCTGCACCACTTGCACACTGACTGAGGAGTATCTGCAACATTTGCACAATCGACATTGTCCCAGATTATCGCACTACTAGTCACTTTAAACTGCATACATTTCTTGCAGTCTCGGCGCCCTTTGCACAATGGTCATTGCACCGGACTATTGCTGTATTCGTCATTTAAACTGCTATAATTGCTAGAGGAGTCTGCATCTTTTTGCACAATTGTCAAAACAAAAAAATGGTACCAGCATTACTAGATTACTAGCATCTAGCAACCTTTTATTGCTCAGTCACTGTGGTTCCCAATGTCTTTGTCTCAAAAGTATTATCTGTCTTTTGACTGTCTGTTGTCGTACTAGAGAGGCTCCAACTACCGGAGACAAATTCCTTGAGTGTTTTTGACATACTTGGCAAAATAAAGATGAAGAGTGTCTGGAGCTGTGCTTTATCTGGTCCCTCATCTACTAGGACCCGTTTGCCTTGTGTGATCCTACCCGGGCCGTAAAGCCCCAACAACTGAGCTCAAAGGATTACTTGCACAATCCAAGAGGGTTCATTCAAATGACAAATTCAAATGTGTTGCCAGCGTAGCCACTTTCATTCAAACTTAATGTTTAGTGAAAGACAGACACGCAACCTTTCAAATGATCAGCTTGCTTACAAGGCATTTATATACATGCATTAATCAAACTAATTCACCTTTCAGTAGTACTGACAAACAAAACTAGACCAGTGTCACAATTGGGTTTTCATGGTGTTGGTGTGGAGGCAAATGGTGGGAGACAAGCAGGGAGACAAGACAGGGGAGCAGGTATTTAGGTATTTAGTCACCAGGGGCAAACAAGGCTCGTGGAAAATTCTAAATACTCAATAAACAAAGTCCCCCCCCCAAAAAAAAAAAAACTAAATTCACAGTAACAAACAAACACAGGGAATAGACACACTACGACCAGAAACATGACGTGACTCAGGCAACGTGACTTGCAACAACAACAATGAACTGACACAGACTGAAAGAAATCAACTCGAACTCAAACTCAAGCTGATTGGTAGATACAAGGAGCAGAACTGATGAAAACAGGTAGGGACAAAAACCTAATGAGTAGACATGAGATGAAAAAGGGACAGGGAAAACATAACATACCTTGAAACAAAAACTAAATCTAATCAAAACAAAGTCAACAAAAACACAGATCATGACAACCACAATTAATCTTCAGTTTAATTGTTGTGATGTGTAAGGTAATCTGTTTATTTACTGCTGCTTGAGTAGTTGCTGTGCAATCTCTTCTCATCATGACTAGACTCTCATGTATGTTGCAGGTGGATGCCAGCACAGCTTTCTGGATGGACCCTCTAGCCTCCGTCAGTTTAGAATCCAAGTCTCTGGTGGAAAAAAAACTCCTAAGCAACAGTGTTTTCCCTCCAGGTATACATGCTATCTCAACAGATCAGGCCGGACCTGGCACATCTCTCCCACCTGCTTATGGATTTTCCAAGAATTCATCACCAGAGCTGCAGAAAGCACTCGTTGTGCCTGCAGCTGGAGGCATAGTCACATCCAATGACAAGGCTCTGGATTTGGGCCTCAATAGTATCAATAGCTTCCTGAAACTCCCTTGGATCAGTCCTAACACTGATGCAACCATGTACCCCTTTCTCGACATGGCGTATAAGGCCTCATTCCTGTCCCAGTCTTCCCCATTCATATACCAGCAGTTAGCATACCAGTCTCTGTGCTTATCCGGTACAGAAAGCAGCTCACCTGAAGACAGACTCTTCTACGTACCCTCATACATTCCTGCATGTGTTTCTTCCCAATTGGAACCTCACTTCAGAATGCATGCGTCCACCCCAGCTGCTCTCACACAGCTGCACACATTGCAGGGACCTCTGGTACATCAAGAACCATCTGCCTTCAGCACCTCTTTCCACCAGGAGCCCCTATCATCTGCTTTTCACTTTGATGAGTGTCATCTTAACAAAAGTAGTGCAAAGTCCTGGCTCTTCACTTCAACCAAGACTGGTCCTTCCAGCAGCAATAGCTCTGCTTGTGATCCAGTAAATAATTCAGTTCCAGCTTCTGTCTCAGTGTTGCTTCCAGTTCCGACAACAGTAGACGCTAAAAAGACTTCAAAGAGGAGCACCGCATTGTCAGCTGAACTTTCTGGGATTTCTCCCATCAACACTGGCAGCCTTAGTTCTGAACTAGACTCCCTGAGACAAACCAGCGGCAGTCGACACATTGACTCTAGCCCAGAACAGTGCACTCCTGAGAAGTGTCTGTCACCTGCAAGGACATCAATGGACAGAAAAGTGCATCAAATACCTTTGGATCTTTCTGCCAATAAAATGAAAGGCTCATTAAATGGGTTCCAGTCCAAATTAGATGTTCGAGCCCAGTTGCAATATGGGATATTGGCTGGTGAGGAGCAATGCCTAAAAGACGTTTTTTTTCCTCCTGCAACTATATCAGCAAATAACCAGGGAACCCCCAAAATAACTCAGTTTTCTCCCCCCATTGTGAGTTTGGATAAGACTGCACATTTTTTACAGAATCAAACCTTACCTTGCTCAAGAGCAGTTCAGTTTGGCAGCCCATCCTCACCAAGATCTCGTGAACCATTCCCTTCCACAAAGTTGGGCCGGCAAACAGTACATGTTCTAAACAGTAAAAATACACACACATTCTCTGGAAAACAAATGTTTTCCAAGGCTGAAGGTCAAGACAACCAACCAAATCTACCAAAGCAACAACAGCCACACGTGGAACTTGGATCCACTTCCAGACGAATCCACACTGACTCATATGTTCCACTTGGTTTAGGCTACATCAATGGCTACTTTCCATACTCGGTTACAGACAATGTGTCCTTGCAGCACATATCTGTACCAGACAAAGGACCTGGCCACCGCCAGCCCATCCTCCTTGGCCGCAGCAGTGGCCGGACTCACACTTCCACAAAAGAGGGTCTTCGCCACATAGTAGATTCACAGGGTACTTCGTCTCCTGTCACAGCTCACAAGGACTTCAAAGAATTCTCAAACAAGACTCTGTCTAAAACCTGGAATGCAGACCAATGCAAAAATCAAGATAGCCAAGAAAAGACAAGCCAGGCCAAGAAATCAGATCCCGAACAAAGTGGTAGTGGCAGCAAACACACTTTAAACCAAACCTTAACATCTTTTTGCAAAAGGTTCATTGAGGTTAGAGAGAGCACATATTGTGTCGCTGTGCCTTTTGAAGAAGTTGAAGATGATTTATCACCCAATAAGGACAAAGGTTTCCTTGCTAGCCAGACTACATGGCAACAAGGCATACAAACCTCCACATCCCAGCCACCGTCTCTTTATCACAACTGTTCTTCACCTCCTCCTCCTCCTCCCCCTCCAAGCAAGACAATATCAATGGAAGATTCTCTTAGTCCATCTCAAGACCTCCCAGACCAGCAGACGATGCATTGTGCACGAACGTCTCCTGAACAATTTTTTAAAAAGAGGCCAAGTAAAGTCCCATGTGCTTCTAACAGCTTGGAAAGAGGTGAACATGGTGCTGATGGAATTGATGAAAGTGATGAAGAGGACCAGGTCAATCAGAACCTCTCCTCAAATATCTGTGCAATCAAAGAAAGTTCTTGTATTTGCACCAGTACCACCCGATTCCTGGAGAGTCTAGCTGTTGGATGCAGCACTCATTCAGATGGTTCAGTTTGTACCAGTAAGACACCAGCATGTGGCGATGCCTGTCTGCAAGTCCCAGCTGGTGGAGTTAACACCAAAACTCTGTTGTGTGTGTCTATTGATCAGAGAGAACAAAACACACCAGTTGATGGCCAAAGCATTGATCCCAAGCCTCCTGCATATGGACACAATGTCAGTGGTTGCTTAGCTCAGGATCATATGCTGGAAAATCATTCCACAGTCACCATCTTTAGCAATGGGGAGAAGAACACCAAGGACATCATGGATCTCCAGTTAGGTGAGGGGAAGAATACTGGCACCAGCACCCCCACTGAACATTTTTCTAGATCTTTGAACAATCAACCAAAATGTGAGACCAAGGAACCTTGTGTTTCCCAGTCCAGCTGGACAAGTCAAGAGCAGTGTCAGGTATGAGCCATCTTTTTTGTATTTTTTTTCTTTACAATGCATTTTCCCAGTAGCACTACAAATTTGGAGCTTTGTAGATTAACAAGCAAAATAGTCATGCTGATGAATGTTGATGTTTAGACTTTCAATCAAATGTGACGCAGTTTTGCTTAGAACTCAGCTTCAAAATAGAACCTTGTTTGGTTTTTAGTTTTACAGAATATAAACACATTGTTAATAGTGTTCTATCATTTTTAGTGAGCACAAAGGTGAATCCAAGTGAACGCTTCACTGTGGTGGTTCGAGCAGAGTAAGGTGACGGGAAATCAAGGCCTAATGACGAAGCTGTTAGTAGTGGTTACCAGTGGTTGTTAACAACAGTACTCTCAAGGTCCCTTAAATGAATTTTTTCATCAGATTTTTAGGTAGCAAATATGTATTGTGTTGTATCCTAATTTATGTGGAAAACATGGACAGCAAACTGAACTTGGTGTGTTTGTCCATCAATGTACTTTAACCATAGCCTCTTGCCAACAATGAAAGTGGGTTTCAAGAGGGAGTAAGTCACATACAGTATGTGCAGCTCATGAGTAAGTCTCAAGTCTTAAACTTCAGGTTTCAAGCAATTCGTGACCACACTGAATTTCAAGCAAGTTCAAATTTCAAGTCTAAGTCAAGTTGAGTCTTTCTGAGTTTAAGCCAAGAAAGTCTCAAGTCCTAAAATTGGCAACTTAAGCCTGACTCGAGTTATGTCATTCAACTGGTGTCCTCAACCTCTGTAAAGTGGGTGCTCTGGACAGGCCGCCGGTGTGGTTGCAACGTTTGACCACTGTGAAAAACTTTTTTAGCGGACAAAGTTGCACAAAGAGTGTTTAAATTATTGGTTTCGATATTCTGTAAGATTACGATGATGCCTTCTTCTCAGCTCAAGAAAAACCAGGAAGAGATGTCAGCAGCAGAAGAGGCTGAGCTGGCAGATGGCCAGTGGGGCGACGCAGGAGGGGTTGAAGGGGGAGGGTTGGAGCGTTGCCAGCAGAGTGAGGGGAGGGTAGGATCCCCCCCTCCTGCAGTCCACATCGAAACACAGACAGGTAAGAGAAATTCCTGAGAGTTGCGTGGGAGAATGTTCATTCTCACATGCATGCACACTTTTCCTCTTGATCTCACTTGACATGGTTGTAGGAACAGGCATGCTTCAAGTGTCGCTTCATTTCTGGGCTGCTATGGTTTATACTATAATCAGCGTTTATTGTTTGAGAAAAGAAAGTTTACAGTAAAATAATCATGTAATAGAGAAACAGCTTTTAAGACTTAACTGCTTTTTTATCCCTCACAGCCTGTTCATTTAAAGTTACAGGTCAATATCTTCATTATAATTGTCTATGTTAAATTATGCACTACAGATCTTTTTAAAATGTAGTTGTTGCCTGTCTGATATTAATAAATGAATGATTAATCCTTAATCAACTTTTCAGAGAAAACATTGCAGGTACTTGTTTTTGCAGGTGCAGATCTCGAGCCTGTGTCAAGACACCCTCTGACCACTGTATGAAGTCTGTTCCTTGTGTTTAGGATGTATGATCATTTATATGCTGTTTTACTCTTTAACTGTTTCAACCCTTTAAAGACCAACAGGCGCATGTTTCTGCAGGAACTTGCGCAAATGTGATAGGAACACAAACAGTTCTCTGGACCTTTGCAAGCTCCTTCTTACCAAACTGTTACAGTACCTCTGTACCATAAGAAATACATGCATTTATGACATGTACAGTGTCACAATTTTAAGATTGTCACCATTACCACCATTTTTATTGATTTAACAAACACATTGGTAAAGCCAAAATAAAAAAATTTCGACAGTTCAAATTTGACCCAAAACGCCCTCAGTGTACACAAACGTTGTTGCACCTGTACAAAAGAATTACTTTTTTTCATTTATAACTATTACTATTTAATTATTTAATTATTATTTTCATTTTTGTTTATTTTGAGTCACTTTATCAAAAGTAATCAAATTTCAGAGTAAAGAATGACATTCAGGTTACTGCTGACAAATGTCACGAGTTAATAAAGTGACATTATATTTCTTTATCGTGATCAGTGGCGAGGCTCAAGCCCACTCAAAACTTTAGCCTTCGCCCACCCGATGAATTTGTCCTCAAATAAATTTAAAAAAAAATTCACTTTTTTTTTTTTTAAACAAAAATAAACAAAAAAGTAAACCTCACGAAAATCGGTTGAGAAATGAGCAAGATATGACTGAATTTCAATGTCCATGCATTGCCTTTGAAGGTGAAATCGACCTTTCCAAATTTCAGAAGGGTAATTCCCAAAATTAGGTCATGGGCTCAGGCCACCCAAAGTACTCGACCTGGACTCGCCCCTGATCGTGATGCAGGTGCACAATCACCAAACATTTGTGTCAACGTCCTTGTAGGCAAGGATGGGTGCCTGACAGAAAAAAAACAAAATGAAGAAAGACACAAAGAGGAAAGGCAAGGGGATCCTGTCACAGCCAGAGCTCTGTTTCACCAGAACAATCCATCCTCTGTGATAGGACTCAGAGGTTTGGATCCCAACATGTCGACAAACCGGGAGCATATGTTCAGCCTGGAGCCGTTTCACCAGAGCAGCATCAGTGGTTGCTGGAGGAAGCGAAGAAGAACGGAAGACAACGGGACGAAAAACGCATTTAACAATGGTACTGGTTTGTTGTCACCCTCCATACAACCAGCTCTGTGCTCTTTATAATGTACAGTGGTACCTTGACTTACGAGTACCCCAATTTACCAATATCTCGAGTAACAATCCATCCCTGGGTCGTTTAATTGTATTTATTTGTTTTTTTTTTTAAATGTTGTTGTTTAGTTTTTTTGCTTTGTGTTTGAAGCAAAAATTAGACTCTGGGGTGAGCTTTTTTTCTAACAATGATGTCTATTCTCCCTGACCGTGTGCAGTTTGGCAGATCGTGACAATTTTGCTTCAAGCTGTTTATTGCCACTCACAGTTGAAGTTTAGTGTAAGACACTTTATTTATTTAACCAGACCACATAAGTTTGTCTTATGCAAGCCCACTACATTAACGCTAACTCATTATGAATTGCCATAGATTGGCAAAAAAAAAAATAAAAATAAAAAATAAAACAGCATCGATATCATGTTAGTTAGTGACAGTCTTCTTTGTGGTTCATCATCAAATCCTTGTGTATTATATGTATGTAAGCATCATACTGCCCCTGGGTCGCCGAAGTGTGCACACCAGGAGCAGCACGATAAAGCACGCTTCAAAAACTGTTTCATTTTTAAAATTATTTTTAATCAAGTTATTACTGTATTTTTTATAGAGTATAACATTTTAGTGTGCGATTTTTCTTTTTAAAACATGCTACCAAATTTGTGGGTGTTTTGGGGGGTCTGGAACAGATTTATGATGTTTACATTCATTTCAATGGGGAAAGTTGATTTGAGTTATGCGCCGGGTCATTGAATAAAACTCCTAAGTCAAGGTACATTTATTATATTATTCATAATATTATACTTCACACATGCACCCTAATTCCTACTGGTCGACACAACAGATGTGATTCTGGAGGATAAGCAAAAGAGTTGCATCGAGCTGAATGGCCCCTGCTTCAAAAAGGCCCACTTACCTGCTGATGATCTGAAAGGTAATCCACATTTTTTTCCCCTCTTTAAAGATGGCATGCCCTAATTAATCCCTTTCAGCAAATGAATTCCACACTTCACAAAGACACCTGTTCTTCCCGTTAACCACCCCCCCCCCCCCCCCCCCACCACCCCCTCAGATCACTGATTTATTGCTCGGAACCAAGAATGAATGTGGCGCCCCCGTCCATCAATGATTTAAATAAGCTTTCAATAAAGTTGAATATCAATAGTTTTGAACATTGCCTTTAATTTATAACATAACACGGCACACAATTTAAAATATAAAATACAGTGGGTACGGAAAGTATTCAGACCCCCGTAAATTTTTCACTCTTTGTTATACTGCAGCCATTTGCTAAAATAATTTAAGTTCATTTTTTCCCGCATTAATGTACACTCAGCACCCCATATTGTCAGAAAAAAACAATTGTTGAAATGTTTGCAGATTTATTAAAAAAGAAAAACTGAAATATCAGACAGCCATAAGTATTCAGACCCTTTGCTGTGACACTCATATTTAACACAGGTGCTGTCCATTTCTTCTGATCATCCCTGAGATGGTTCTACACCTTCATTGGAGTTCAGTTTTTTTTGTCTATATAAGACCTAACAGTTCACAGAGCATGTCAGAGCAAATGAGAATCATGAGGTCAAAGGAACTGCCTGAAGAGCTTAGAGACTGTATTGTGGCAAAGCACAGATCTGGCCAAGGTTACAAAAGAATTCTGCTGCACTTAAGGTTCCTAAGAGCACAGTGGCCTCCATAATCCTTAAACTGGGACGACCAGAACCCTGCAGTCAGGAGATGGGAGAAATTTCTAGAAAGTCAACCATCACTGCAACCCTCCACCAGCCGGGGCTTTATGGCAGAGTGGCCCGATGGAAGCCTCTCCTCAGTGCAAGACACATGAAAGCCCGCATGGAGTATACTAAAAAAAACACCTGAAGGACTCCAAGATGGTGAGAAATAAGATTCACTGGTCTGATGAGACCAAGGTAGAACTTTTTGGCCTTAATTCTAAGCGGTACGTGTGGAGAAAATCAGGCATTGCTCATCACCTGTCCAATACAGTCCCAACAGTGAAGCATGGTGGTGGCAGCATCATGCTGTGGGGGTGTTTTTCAGCTGCAGTGACAGGACTGGTGGCAATCGAAGGAAAGATAAATGCAGCAAAGTACAGGGATATCATTGACGAAAACCTTCTCCAGAGTTCTCAGGACCTCAGACTGGGCCAAAGGTTCACCTTCCAACAAAACAATGACCCTAAGCACACAGCTAAAATAACGAAGCAGTGGCTTCAGAACAACTCTGTGACTGTTTTTGAATGGCCCAGCCACAGCCCTGACTTAAAACCAATTGAGCATCTCTGGAAAGACCTGAAAATGGGTGTCCACCAACGTTCACCATCCAACCTGACAGAACTGGAGATGATCTGCGAGGAGGAATGGCAGATGATCCCCAAATCCAGGTGTGAAAAACTGGTTGCATCATTCCCAAAAAGACTCATGGCTGTATTAGCTCAAAAGGGTGCTTCTACTAAATACTGAGCAAAGCGTCTGAATACTTATGGCTGTGTGATATTTCTGTTTTTCTTTTTTAATAAATCTGCAGAAATGTCAACACTTACGTTTTTTTCTGTCAATATGGGGTGCTGTGTGCACATTAATGATGAAAAAGATGAACTTAAATGATTTTAGCAAATGGGTGCAATATAACAGTGAAAAATTTAAGGGGGTCTGAATACTTTCAGTACCCACTGTAGAACATTTTCTTCATTTGATTACTCTATCGTTAGTGCCAAACAAATCATGCGAGTAATGGCTGTTACGACAGCTAATGGGACAAACCGAAAGTTGAAACAAGTTGACATGTTGTTCTCCCAATCCCCCCTTTTTTTTTTTCTTCTTCCCTGTGTTCTGGACAACCATCCATCCATTTTCTGTACCGCTTTATCCTCACAAGGATCACGGGCGTGCTGGAGCCTATCCCAGCTATCTTCGGGCGAGAGGCGGGGTACACCCTGAACTGGTCGCCGGCCAATCGCAGGGCACATATGAGCAAACAACCATTCGTACACACATTCACAGTCTTGGTCATTTTGATGTTTGCGGAGTTCTCGGGGTTGACGTCAATAAATTTGCCCCTACCCCAACAGAGAGCGAGCAGTATACCTATCAACCAGAGGAGGGAGTATTTGCTATTATCATTTGTAAAATCATATTAATTGGCATTTGAATACATCTTGTCTATGTTTTTCCATGTTAAAAGTTAGTTGTCAAGTTATTGCAAATAAGTGCCGCTTTCTCACTTGAAAGAGATTGATTCAGCGATGGAAGATTTCATCTGGATTTTACTCAATGACAAAGAAACATTTTCCTTTTGTCTCATTTTAATTTTGCATTGAGTAGTTTGACAGTTCCTCAATAAGTTTCATTCCTTACATTGCAGCAATGAGGTGCTTGTAAGTGCATTGGCATCTGCATTTTAATTATATTTAGGATTTTGAGAAATAGCTACAAAAATACGAGAAAATATGTTATTGTGAATAAGTAGTTATGAGAGAGAGATATTACAGAAATTTGTAATTTCTATAATGTCACGTTCTAGCCTTAGATTTACTAATTTTTTTAAATTTTCTCCAGAGCAAATGAAGTCACTGTTGTTTTAACTTTTTAGTTTAATGTTAAATAATTCAGCTTTTGCTTCCCTCTAACCCTTCTAAGTTCTTCTACATAAGATTATTATTGTCTAGCTTTGATTATGCATTACTGATAAAAAAGAGAGTAATCGTTACACATGCCCAAGGAATTATTTGTTCAAATCGGTCACTTAATTACAGCATAAGCAGCGGCAACAACCGCAGCACGGGGGGAGGGGGCGTAGTACTACGACAACCCCTGACTAGTTTGAAATTTCGGCCGCAAACATTTTTAGGTCTCAAAAAAGAGGACATGTCTGGCAAAGAGGACATCTGGTCACCGACATCAGCGTGTTAAGCTAATGCTTACTTTAGTTCAAGCTAGCCTAGCTATAACATGTTCTTTACACAAAACGATATTTTTAAAATATGTTGACATAACGTTACCTTTATATGTTGAATTATTTTCCTCCTCCGCTTTTCTTCTTTTGCATAATTTGTATTATGTCCTTAGCTGTCCTTTTCATGATGGAAAAGAATTGTAACCAAAATTACCTGTATTGTTCTGACTGATTGCTCGTTCGCTGACTTGAGATGCGCCCCCACGTCATGTGACGTGACTTGCCAAGGGACAAACACAGTTACTTTCGTTTATTTTTTAATTGTATTTCTTATTTTCAAGACAGAAACGTAAAGGGGGCGCCTGTGGGCGTCACAAATTATTTTATGATTTTATTTAAATATTTTTCCAGAGGAGGAGGGCGCTGACAGTGCGCCCCTCCAGCAGATGGCGCCCTAGGCGACCGCCTATGTATGTGTGTGGGCTGGCCCTGAATTAGTGATGGGCCCGACAGTTCCTTTGAGTGTACTGAATCATTCGAATCAGTTAATTTAAAAGATTCTTTCACCGAATCGTTCAGTTCTTTTCCACAAAATAATTCAAGTGCTTCCTCATTCAATTAATGATCCGTCACTGAGGTTCAGGTTCACTCAACACATTCACCGAAGGGCTATGCGTTGTTGTTGTCATGTATTATAAACTCGGAAAGGCGGGGAGATTATTTAAAAAAAAAAAAAAATACAAAAAACTTTGGCTAAATTATCACCTACCTATCTCTCTCTCAGCAAGCTCTCAAACACCCGGCTTTGGTTGTGAGTTGACTGACCATCCTTCCGCGTCCCCTGACGTCCAGCTAGGCTCTCGCCGACCGGCGTGACTTTTCTGCATTCCACGGCGGTGGACAGCGTCGCAGACACCAGCCCCTGCCACACGGGCTTTCTGCTCACTCGCATACTGTTATTGTCATCTGAAAGCATCTTGGAGTGTCTTGAGAAGCGCTATATAGGTTTAATGTATTATTATTATTAAATAAAAAGCTTTAATAATCACATTAGAGACACAGAGGGAGTGATGTGTACGTATATACATTTATTTTAAATATGTGTGCTTGTTTTCATGTGCTTGACGGACTCAAAAATTAGCCTTTAGCTTGAAGCTGTGACTGAAAGCTATCCCCGCGAGGACGTCAGGACTTGCGGTTAAAATCACTCATGAGTACGTTCGCTGCGTAGTACGTCATTCCTTGCGCAAACGAATCACTTATCGTACTAGTACATCGCTCCTTAGCGTATCACAAACGAAGAAGTTCAACGAACGAATCACTCGTGTCTAACGGATCGCGAACGATAAGTTTAACGAACGAATCACTCTTCAGTTCTTCAATTCCTCAATACACCAGTTCACTGAACGAATCACTCAGTTCACTTAAGTCCCTCCCCTGAACGAATCACTCTCCAGTTTTTCAGTACACGAGTTCACTGAACGAATCACTCTTCAGTTGCTTAGTACGCCAGTTCACTGAACAAATCACTCAGTTCACTTAAGTCCCTCCCCCGCCTGGACAGCGCTGCCTGACGCTGGCTGCTCATTGGTCATTAGCCGAAGTGAGTGACAACGTTGGCGAATCGCAAATCACATGGCAGTACTATTAATGAAGTCCCGCCCCCGTCTGCACGCTGACTGCTCATTGGTCATTTGCCGAAGATTCAGAAGTGAGTGACAGAACGCTTCAACAGTTCCGTTTCTGCTCCCAGGCGACTCGCTCGCCTCACGGCGGCAGGTGGCGGACCAGCTCAAAGACCGAATCATTTTATAGACTGATTCGGTTCAATTCGTTCACTAAAATGTTTCGTTCTTCTGAATGAATCATTCGAGTACGAAACAACACTACCCTGAATGAATGTTTTAAAATAACAGCAGAAAGTAAAATGTTTGTAGTGTTCATGAGTGCGAGAAATGTCATTCCATTCTATAGAATGTTGAAATTCACACACAAGTGTGTGGGCAATCTTTTTAGGAAACAAGCTAAATATTAAAAAGGGTTCGTCCGTAACAGCAATAAACAGAATCAGAATCATCTTTATTTGCCAAGTATGTCCAAAAAACACACAAGGAATTTGTCTCCGGTAATTGGAGCCGCTCTAGTACGACAACAGACAGTCAATTGACAGTGAACACTTTTGAGACATAAAGATATTTAGGGGGGGGAAATGCATCCAGTTGATAAATAATGAATCCATGGGAAAACAACCCCAGGTTGCATTTACACATTTCAGGTTTATTTTTCTTGCCGTTTTCATCTGCTGGCTTGCAAGATCACACTCAGTGTCGATGCCTTGTGTGAAGTCGCTGATTTGTTAGCGAGGATGCATGTCATGTGCTTGTACTGGAGCAACGAGATTGACTTCAATTTGAGATTAGAAGACCTCAACCTCCAAGTGATGTCAGCAGAGTTGTTAACAAGGAAGTAAAGGACAATTAGAATTTTTTTGTTCCAGGGCTTCCCTTACAGTTGTGAAGTGTTGTAGTATACAGTGGTACCTTAACTTACGAGCTCTCCAACTTGTTTTATTTTTTTGTTTTAGTTTTTTCCACAAGCTATTGCGCAGCAAAATTTGAATTACGAGCGAGCTTCTGATAGGCTGTCACTCGAGTAAAGTGAAAAAAGACTGACAGTCGGCGACGCACATTTAGCCATTTATTGAATGGGAGAAACAGTCAAAGCTGAGCCGGAGTTAGAGCAGCTTATGTTACTGACTAGGCCACGCCCCTTAAAGGCACACATCAACATGAATACTTAAACGTGCATGTGACTTTTTGTTTAATTACATCTCATAAACCAGTTTACTTCATTACATTCTCTTTTATGATGTTTTCATGTTTATACTGTATTTTACTGCTACTTTGATCCAGTATTATTTTTCTATATTACAAACCCAATTCCAATGAAGTTGGGACGTTGTGTTAAACATTAAAAATTACATGAGATAAAATGTTAAGTTGTGCTAAGGTAAAATTACCACGCATTTTTACTTTTAGAGCATCTAAAGTCACTGGGAAAAATTTGAGGCCATTTTAGGCTTTTTATTGATTCAGTCTTATTATGTCACTGAGAAATATAAACTTGCATGTATCTTTTCCCATTAGTCCACATGGCCCCGTCTCTAGGGTTGCCTCCTTCCCCAAGGCAGGTGGGCAGTCTTGGCCTCTGTCAGCCCTCCCGCCTCCAGGAGAAGCATCAGAAATTGAGGGAGATCAACAGCGTCTCTTCACTCCTCCCGTTCTCATCTGATGACGACCTGGACAAACCCACAGGGAAACATCCATGCAAGACCAAGGACACAATTGAGGCAGCAGAGGAGGCAGATGAGGAAGTAGAGTATGGGGAGGACATGATTTTGCAAGTGAGTAGTGAAAGTTTCAAATTCTTCAGAAATCTTAGCAGGACAAAATAATTCAGTGTCACGTCCTATCACATATCAAATTCAAGAGAATCCTCAACCTAGCCAGCATGTTAGTGACAGCGGTGAAAGAATAATTTCCCAAAGCTAATACTAAATGTGGGGCAGTGTGTGTGCCTTGTCATTGGCAGCGAACAGTGTGGTGTACAGTGAACCCCTGTTTATTGTGGGGGATATGTTCCGGACCCACCCGCACTAGGTGAAAATCTTTGATTTCGAGACATCATATATGTTTTTTTGTTTTTTTTCTTTACCCTCCCAGATGCATTTAACACATTTAGAGGTAAATGGAATGTACTGTTGCCTTCTAAAAGTGAGTTTAAGGTAAGAGGCAAAGATGAAATAACCTACTCACTGCCCAGCACTCGGAAATAGTTTTAGTAATGCTTGTCAGGACACCGAACGAATAATAAGACAGAAACGGGGTAGATATCTCATTTTTACGAGGGTACTTAAATGGCCGTCTTTGGTAGGAATGCTTCAAACCACCTGCACAGTACATCAAAATAGACAATATCATTGGATCGAGGATAGAAACACAGATAAAATGAGCCTGAGTAAACACTTTTTAAAGTGTTCCTTAGTCGCTGGTCTCATTCTCTCGCCTTCACAGTCCTTCAAAAAGAGGTATTGCGTGCTTGCGTCAAGTTCACTCACTCATTCAGTTACTCCCATTTGAAGCTTACTGAAAAAAATTACACATACAGTAACACGAAAGACAAATAAACATTGTATATTTAAACGCCAAATTATTGCGAACAAACCCATATTTCATGTAACAAAAGTCTGCTGTCTTAATGCTAACATATAATGCGAAACACCATATAAGGATTAACAGTAATTAACATCGATTAACAACTGTTTCTTTGACACCCACGGAGCAGCAACACATCCAAACAACAGGGCATACAGCATTACTTAGAGAAATACTTTATATTCTCCCTGCTCTGTGGGAAAAACTATTACCGCAGCTTATTTTGGGATCTTCTCTGCCTCTTCTTCTTGCTCTTTATTACGCTGGATCTACATCCAGTAAAGCTCAGTGCTGCCCGGCATATTGCCACACAATGTAGTACTACACTGAAGGGAGGTAAGTATCGATTCTGACTTGCTGTAACTATAAATTTGGACAATTGTTTGAAAATGAAAGGCCTGCGATAGGCAATAGCAGGGGAGCACTGTAATGGGGAAAAAGAAACATACTCCCCTCATGTGTCAAACATGGCTGAAGCAGTGTTCTAACATGGCCATGTATTGGCATATACTCTCTTCTGACATTCAGCCAAATGCTTTATAACTGAAAGCCTTCCACATCAAACTGGCAATGGATAATGACCCTAAACCGACTGCGAAAACAACTCAAAAGACGTTTTGACTGCAAAGAAATGAAACATTATATGACCAAGACAGACTAAGCATGAGGACAAAAGTGAAGGCATCGAGAACCACAAACAAACAAGCATCTTCGTTGTGGTTTAGTGATTGAAAAATTACCAATGATGATTATATTCACAATAAAGTTAAATTGTCGGAATACTATTGATATATACCAATTATAAATATAACAATCATTTTTCATACTTGAAGGGAAGTCCATTGAAGTCTTGGGCATCACCACTTGGACATACAGGGGTACCTTGACTTACAAGTTTAAATCGTTCAGAGACCACGCTCCTAATTCAAATTACTCATATCTCAAATAAACTTTCCCCATTGAAATGCATAGAAATGCTGTTAATCCCTTCCAGGCACCCCCGCCCCCAAAAAAGCAACACATTTTTGTAACGTGTTTTTCACTAATTAAAAATAGCATGCTACAGTATTGTACTGTATAAAATAACATAAATAATAAATATTAATTATTAGAATGTGTTCCCTGCGATTGGCTGGCGACCAGTTCAGGGTGCCCCCCGTCTCTCACCCGAAATCAGCTGAGATAGGCCCCAGTACACTGAGGATAACCGGTTCAGAAAATGGATGAATGGATTAGAATGTGAAAATTTAAACAATGTTATTAGCCATCCATTCATTTTCTGAACAGCTTATCCTCACTGTGGTCATGGACATGCTGGAGCCTATCCCAGCTGACTCTGGGTGAAAGGTGGGGTACACCCTGAACTGGTTGCCAGCCGATCGTGGGGCACATACATACAAACAACCATTTGCACTCACATTCAGGCGATTTAGAGTTTTCAATTAACCTACCATGCATGATTTTGGGATGTGGGAGGAAACCAGAGTACCCGGAGAAACCCCACGCAGGCACGGGGCGAAGATGCAAACTCCACACATGTCAGATTTGAACCCAGGTCCTTAGAACTGTGAGGCAGACGTGCTAACCAGTCGCCCACCGTGCCGCCACAATGTTTTCAAAATAAATTAAGTTTATGGACATTGTGGACATTGACCGGGGTTCAATCCCCGGCCCCGCCTGTGTGGAGTTTGCATGTTCTCCCCGTGCCTGCGTGGGTTTTCTCCGGGCGCTCCGGTTTCCTCCCACATCCCAAAAACATACATGAATTGGAGACTCTAAATTGCTCGTAGTGACTGTGAGTGCGAATGGTTGTTTGTTTGTATGTGCCCTGCGATTGGCTGGAAACCAGTTCAGGGTGTACCCCGCCTCCTGCCCGATGATAGCTGGGATAGGCTCCAGCACGCCCGCGACCCGAGTGAGGAGAAGCCGCTCAGAAGATGGATGGATGGATGGACATTGTGCCGCTTCTTCTGGTGTACGTGCCTTGGTCACCAGGGGGCAATGTATTGCGTACGTACGTTAGTACATTCATACTATAAATAGACACTGTACACACCAGATTTCCAAGTTTTTCAAGAAACAAGCCAGATTGCAGATTTTTTGCTTTGATTTGCAAACAAAAAGTTGAGATATGAGCTTTGTCTGGTGGCAGTGAACTCAACTCACTTCACAATAAGCAGCAGTTTAGCAAATAGTGAACAATTCTTCAAAAAAGAGGTTTGCTGTTTAATGTCACACTCAGTTAAAGTTTACCGTCAAATGAAACAAAAATATTTACACTCTGTATATTTGAAACAACCACATAGCTTTGCCTTATAAAAAAAAAACAGAAAAGTCAACTAGTTCAATGCCACACAGTTAGACATTCCTGTAAAGACTCCAGTTATTTACCATATACCATACAGTAAAATACTTTAAAGTAATGCAGCCCTATGGGGGGCACAAGCCAGTGCAAACTGTAGGCCGGTCCCAAGCCCGGATAAATGCAGAGGGTTGCGTCAGGAAGAGCATCCGGCTTAAAACTTAATAAAACAAATATGAGCGTTAATCCAAAGAATTCCATACTGGATCGGTCGTGGCTCGGGTTAACAACGTCCGCCACCGGGGACGTCAACCTGCAGGGCGCCAGTGGAAATTCAGCTACTGTGGGTCGAAATCGAAGAAGGAAGAGGTGGAAAGCGGGTTCTTCGGCAGAAAGAGAAGAGGAAAGCACAGAGCCTAGAACTGAATGTGGGGACTTTAAATTTTGGGACTATGAGATCTTGGGAGTTGGTTGACATGATGATTAGGAGAAAGGTTGATATTTTGTGTGTCCAGGAGACCAGGTGGAAAGGCAGGAAGGCTTGAAGTATAGGGGCAGGGTTTAAATTATTTTACCATGGTGTAGATGGGAAGAGAAATGGAGTTGGGGTTATTTTAAAAGAAGAGTTGGCTAAGAATGTCTTGGAGGTGAAAAGAGTATCAGATCGAGTGATGAGGCTAAAACTTGAAATTGAGGGTGTTATGTATAATGTGATTAGTGGCTATGCCCCACAGGTAGGATCTGACCTAGAGGTGAAAGAGAAATTCTGGAAGGAGCTAGACAAAGTAGTTCTGAGCATCCCAGACATAGAGAGAGTCGTGATTGGTGCAGATTCTAATGGATATGTTGGTGAAGGAAATAGGGGTGATGAAAAAGTGATGGGTAAGTACGGCATCCAGGAAAGGAACTTGGAGGGACAGATGGTGGTAGACTTTGCAAAAAGGATGCAAATGGATGTAGTGAACACTTTTTCCAAAAGAGGCAGGAACATTGGGTGACCTACAAGAGCGGAGGCAGAAGCACGCAGGTGGATTACATCTTGTGCAGCCGATGTAATCTGAAGGAGATTACCGACTGTAAAGTAGTGGTAGGGGAGAGTGTGGCTTGACAGCATAGGATGCTCGTGTGTAAGATGACTCTGGTGGTGGAGAGGAAGATTAGGAACACAAAGGCAGAGCAGAGAACCATGTGGTGGAAGCTGAGACAGGACGAGTGTTGTGCAGCTTTTCGGGAAGAGGTGAGACAGGCTCTCGGTGGACGGGAGGAGCTTCCAGAAGACTGGACCACTGCAGCAGAGGTGATCAGAGAGGCAGGCAGGAGAGTACTTGGTGTATCTTCTGGCTGGAAAGGAGAGAAGGAGACTTGGTGGTGGAACCTCACAGTACAGGAAATCATACAAGGAAAAAGGTTAGCTAAGAAGAAGTGGGACACTGAGAGGACCGAGGAGAGGCGAAAGGAATACATTGAGATGCAACATAGGGCAAAGGTAGAGGTGGCAAAGACAAGAGGCATATGATGACATGTATGCCAGGTTGGACACTAAAGAAGGAGAAAAGGATCTATACAGGTTGGCCAGACAGAGGGATAGAGATGGGAAGCATGTGCAGCAGGTTAGGGTGATTAAGGATAGAGATGGAAATATGTTGACTGGTGCCAGTAGTGTGCTAGATAGATGGAAAGAATACTCCAAGGAGTTGATGAATGAGGAAAATGAGAGAGAAGGGAGAGTAGAAGATGGAAGTGTGGTGGACCAGTAAGTGGCAATGATTAGCAAGGGGGAAGTTAGAAAGGCATTAAAGAGGATGAAAAATGGAAAGGCAGTTGGTCCTGATGACATTCCTGTGGAGGTATGGAAGCATCTAGGAGAGGTGGCTGTGGAGTTTTTGACCAGCTTGTTCAATAGAATTCTAGTGCGTGAGAAGATGCCTGAGGAATGGAGGAAAAGTGTACTGGTGCCCATTTTTAAGAACAAAGGTGATGTGCAGAGCTGTGGCAACTATAGAGGAATAAAGTTGATGAGCCACACAATGAAGTTATGGGAAAGAGTAGTGGAGGCTAGACTTCGGACAAGAGTATTTGCGAGCAACAGGATAGTTTCATGCCTAGAAAGAGTACCACAGATGCATTTTTTTGCCTTGAGGATGTTGATGGAAAAGTACAGAGAAGGTCAGAAGGAGCTACATTGTGTCTTTGTAGATCTAGAGAAAGCCTATGACAGAGTACCCAGAGAGGAACTGTGGTACTGCATGCGGAAGTCTGGAGTGGCAGAGAAGTATGTTAGAATAATACAGGACATGTACGAGTGCAGCAGAACAGTGGTGAGGTGTGCTGTCGGTGTGACAGATGAATTCAAGGTGGAGGTGGGACTTCATCAGGGATCAGCCCTGAGCCCCTTCCTGTTTGCGGTGGTGATGGATAGGCTGACAGACGAGGTTGGACTGGAATCCCCGTGCACCATGATGTTTACAGATGACATTGTGATCTGCAGTGAAAGCAGGGAGCAGGTGGAGGAACACTTAGAAAGATGGAGGCATGCACTGGAAAGCAGAGGAATGGTGATTAGCCGAAGTAAGACAGTATATATGTGCATGAATGAGAGGGGTGGTGGGGGAAGAGTGAGGCTACAGGGAGAAGAGATAGCAAGGGTGGAGGACTTGAAATACTTGGGGTCAACCGTCCAGAGCAATGGTGAGTGTGGTCAGGAAGTGAAGAAACGGGTCCAAGCAGGTTGGAATGTGTGGAGGAAGGTGTCAGGTGTGTTATGTGCCAGTAGAATCTCTGCTAGGATGAAGGGCAAAGTTTATAAAACAGTGGTGAGGCCAGCCATGATTTACGGATTAGAGACAGTGGCACTGAAGAGACAACAGGAAGCAGAGCTGGAGGTGGCGGAAATGAAGATGTTGAGGTTTGCTCTCGGAGTGACCGGGTTGGATAAAATTAGAAATAAGCTCATCAGAGGGACAGCCAAGGTTCGATGTTTTGGAGACAAAGTTAGAGAGAGCAGACTTCAATGGTTTGGACACGTCCAGAGGAGAAAAAGTGAGTATATTGGTAGAAGGATGATGAGGATGGAGCGGCCAGGCAAGAGAGCTTGAGGAAGACTAAAGAGAAGGTTGATGGATGTCATGAGGGAAGACATGAGGGCAGTTGGTGTTCGAAAGGAAGATGCAGGAGATAGGCTTACATGGAAAAGGATGACGCGCGGTGGCGAACCCTAAAGGGACAAGCCGAAAGGAAAAGAAGAAGAAGAAAATACTTTAAAGTTATTATACAGTAATTAACTACAGGGGGGTGTATGTGTGTGTGAGAGAGAGAGCGAGAGAGAGAGAATGTGAGTGTGCATGTTTTTTTTCCCATTTGTGCTCTGTGTTTGACTGGCAACCAGTCCAGGGTGTAACCCACCTCTCGCCCAAAGTCAGCTGGGCTAGGCTAACAAAATGGAAGGATGGATGCATGTCTTATCTGCAGAAGTTTTTGTTTTGTTCCTCATGCAGGTTTCTCCGGACACATGCTCGCCACCCCTGCAGCCAAACCTTGCCATCAGACCCACACCCTCAGAATTGCATCATCTAATTGTGAATAAACATGCAGGAGAGACGCTGCTGCAGCATGCCGCTCGGCTGGGAGACAAGGTAACTTCCTCTCCAATATGGCCTATATTGTTGATTGCTTAAAAATCAGCAATATCCAATACGGGTAAGCAGATTTCTACTACCATGCATGTTTACTTAGTTGATTTTGTTCATCTTGATTTTATTTTTATTTTTAAGGGAAAATATCCAAGTTGAATCATGGAAACATTAAAGGACCAGTAAAGCGGCCCAAAAAATGTCTTGTAAATTTGAGAAGAGTTTGAAGAGTTTCAATGAATTACCAAAAGAATTGCAAAGCATGTAAAATCAGGCTTCAAAAGGATCGAGAATTGAGATGTTCTTTCAGCTTCCAGATACTTTGGGCATGTCGCTGAATGCTCTGAAACCCCTGCCCCTTGGAAATTTCAGCTGTCAATCAAATTTGTGCCTTCTCTCCCAGAGAATTCACACGTTCTCACGGGCCGCAGAGAAGCACTCTATGGCAGTCAGCCACCCTCTGAGCCCCGGCGTAATGACCTGAAGCCGCACCGCTAGGACAATTTTCCCTCCTTTGCCGCCGTTGAAATTCAGTGGGCCGTTAATCCTGCTGCTGTGACCTCCGTAGGGTGCACCAAATGTGGCCACAGCAGTGCGATGGACCGCCCAGGGGGACTGTGATTTTTTTTCTTCTCCTCCTTGCCCCGCAACAGCCCTGACGCCGTTGCCCCGAACCTCCGTCCTCTATTCTGGGCGCTGGCAAGTGGCCACCAGTATGTCGTAGCCGTCCGCTTCGTCACTGTCTCGCTACGCCCCGCAGATAAACTGTAACACAAAACACATTACACTTCAGGGGAGATGTATTTTTGGGAGTTGTAGCCATAGTTTGATGGCTGACTAGATGCTAGTGGTAGAACTGGGCCAACCTATCATGAATAAGGAAGTGGCAATTCCGTTGAATGGCCACTGCATGGAATAAGGGTGCTAGGCGTTTATATAGTGGGGGAGGGGACAGAAAGTATAGGCCCCTAGCCCCGAGCCTTCTTTCATCACTTGGCAAGTTTTTAGCCCGCCCCAAAAATTCGGCAAGCTTTGATGGGGAATTTTGAGCTGGATCTCAGCAATTCAGTACTATATTGTCTTCGGTCTTTACACGTTTTCAGCACTTCAGCATGTTTTCAAACATGACTGTGAATATTCTCATTCATCCAAGTCATTTCACTCTCAGGGCATTGAATCGATCGCTTCGAGGACAAACTTAACAGTCCTGTTGCAATCGATTCACTGTCCTAAGAATTACCCTCAAACATTTAATGCATTTAGAAGAAAAAAAATGACTTTACTGGTTCTTTAAATTTGAAACTGAAATGGTGACGATGCTCTCTTCCCATTGGCTGTTGGTCTTGCATGCGACCAGGACGCAGTGCTCTACTGTCTGCAGCTGAGTCTCTGCAACGTCAACCACAGAGACAACGCTGGCTATTGCGCCCTGCATGAGGCCTGCAGTCGCGGCTGGCTCAAGATTGTGCGCCACCTGGTGGAGCGTGGAGCAGACGTCAACTGCAGCGCTCAGGACGGAACCAGGTATGATATTTACTTGGGATTCCGGTTGAAAATACAGTATCTCACAACAGGAACTGCACCCCTCACATCTTTGTAAGTATTTTTTTTTTTAGGGGGGGGGGGGCACACTGAAGAACTGACACTACAATGTTGTCAGTGTACAGCTTTTGTATAAGTGTAAAATGACTGTCCCCTCAAAATAACTCAACACACAGCCATTGATATCTTAACTGCAGGCACCAAAAGTGAGTATACACCTGAGTGAACCTGTCCAAAGTCGGGCCAATTAGCTATTTTGCCTCTCACATGACCTCCTGTGTCATGTGATAGGTGTGAATGAGGAGCAGATGTGTTAGATAAAGTGTTATCGCGCTCATACTGGTCACTGGAAGTTCACTTGGTACCTCATGGCAAGTACGTAACACTCTGAGGATCAAAAAGTATTGTTGCGCTACATAAAGATGGACTAGGCTCTAAGAAGATTGCTGACACCCTGAAACTGAGCTGCAACATGGTGGCCAAGACCATAAAGCGCTTTAATAGGAGTTCCACTCAGGACAGGCCTCACCATGGTTATATTTCTTTTACAATCTATACTGTGTGTATGCAGTGGGTACGGAAAGTATTCGGACCCCCTAAAATTTTTCACTATTTGTTATATTGCAGCCATTTGCTAAAATCATTTAAGTTATTTTTTTCCCTCATTAATGTACACACAGCACCCCATATTGACAGAAAAAAACAGAATTATTGAATTTTTTGCAGATTTATCAGTTTGAACATTAAATATCTTGTCTTTGTAGTGTATTCAATTAAATATAGGTTGAACATGATTTGCAAATCATTGTATTCTGTTTTTATTTATGTTAAACACAACATCCCAACTTCAGTGGAATTGGGGTTGTACATTAATGAGGAAAAAAATGAACTTAAATTATTTTAGCAAACGGCTGTAATATAACAAAGTGAAAAATTTAAGGGGGTCTGAATACGTTCGGTACCCACAATATTCATACATAGATATGTATATATATATATATATATATATATATATATATATCCATCCATCCATCCATTTTCTGAGCCGCTTCTCCTCACTAGGGTCGCGGGCGTGCTGGAGCCTATCCCAGCTGTCATCGGGCAGGAGGCGGGGTACACCCTGAACTGGTTGCCAGCCAATTGCAGGGCACATACAAACAAACAACCATTCGCACTCACAGTCATACCTATGGGCAATTTTAGAGTCTCCAATTAATGCATGTTTTTGGGATGTGGGAGGAAACCGGAGTGCCCGGAGAAAACCCACGTAGGCACTGGGAGAACATGCAAACTCCACACAGGCGGGGCCGGGGATTAAACCCGCATCCTCAGAACTGTGAGGCTGACGCTCTAACCAGTCGTCCACCGTGCTGCCTATATATATTTGGAAAGATATGTCACATCTGAGACTAGAGCAGAATGGCACATGACCAGAGAAAGCCAATCAGAAGTGTCAGCTTGAGAAAGCGGAAGTGATAAGGAAAAAAAAGCAAAAAAGCTTTTGCGGCTATTTTTCAAAATTGTAATGATGGAAATTTCCAAACGTAAATACAATTTAATTACCCATTTTCATCCAGTAATGTAATGGATTACAATTACATACATTTAGTCATTAAATTACATACTCTAGTTTCATGTAATTCGCTCCTCCCAAACACTGGCTAATATATGTAAAAACAAATGAAGCCTAAACACCTGCTATTGTCGTCTTTGGTAGCTTTTTGGTGGCATCTTGTGTTAAACAAAAGAAATTGTCGACATTTAAATTTCCTACATGGGCTTTGTCTTAGTCCCCTTCGCCATTCACCCGAACCGGGAGGAAGTGCTTCTTAGGTTGCACATATACTGGACTAAATTGTTCTGCATGGCTGCCGTCCCAGAAGGTAGCATCTTTTAAAGGTTATGCACAAGAAAGCCTGCAAACAGTTTACTGAAGACAAGATGATGAAGGACTTTGATTATTGTCACCATGTCCTATGGTCTGATGAGACCAAGATAATATATTATAGTTCAGAGGAGTCAAGCATGTGTGCAGCAACCAGCAAACTCTAATGATCGATGTCCTGAAGGTCGTGTGGCTTGATTTCCATGACATGATTCCTTGCAATGCACTGTGGCTCCATACTACCCAACTGTGCAGTATGGAGCCACAGATAGTTTGTGGCTACAAATTATAATTTTTTTGTGTGCACCTTATTCCTATTCTGTGGCCACAAATGATCTTTTTCTGTGCATGTAATGTCTATATTAAGGCCACAATAAAAACAGTCTGTTCCCATGTCATATCTGGGGATCCATACACATTGAACAAACAAGCAACAACAACAAAAAACACTACATTATTTCTTATTGAAGAATATAAGCATGACAAGTTAGTCTGGCAAGTGAAAACACCACTAACATCTAACTTCGATAACAAGCCTCCATCTATTTTCTTTGGTCCAGTCTGTAGGGTTGAAACTGAGGGATGACAGAATCCTTCTCAGAAAGTTCTTAACTATTTTTTCATGTCATCATTGTGTTGAAGGGAGTAATGCTCCCTTTGCTATGGCACACTTGTTAGCTTGTTGTTTTCAAAAGGCTTCTTTGCAATCGCATCTTCTTTTGCCAGCAAAGTAGTTACTATATATCCTCACTGCCTTCCGCTGGTTGCAAGTCAAGTCATTTGCTCCTAGCAGTTTTGGGTCCAATGTGCTTGTCCTGTTAGTTTGATCCATGGCAAAGCTGCGTCTCTTGTGTCTTTTGTCAGGCCACTGCATGACGCTGTTGAGAACAACCACGTGGAGGTAGTGCGTTTCCTGCTGGCCTGCGGCGCCGACCCCACCCTGACCTCTTACTCCGGACAAAGACCAATAAACACGACCAACAGTGTTGCCATGGAAACTTTCATAGAGGGTAGGAGGGGAATATATTTTTTAAACTTTTGTTTCCAAACAATACAAGTGTGTTTGTCTGAGGTTTTTGCATGCTGTTGGCGTTGGGCCGAAACATTGCAAGTCCAAATTTGGTCAATTTTATATTTTATCACAAATTGAGAGTATTGGTCAGTCTCCTCATGTTTATGTTATATTTTTAATTTACTGACCAATATAGAGTGTTGAAAACGTCTTGCTTTCTTTCACGATGCAATGTTAATTGTTCAACAAAAATGCCGTTTTTCTGGCTTTCTGAAAAAGTGATGGTTTTGGAGATACCGGGATTGTGACCATTGCCAGCCATATGAAGGAAATTCATCCATCCATCCATTTTCTGAGCCGCTTCTCCTCACATGCTGGAGCCTATCCCAGCTGTCATCGGGCAGGAGGCGGGGTACACCCTGAACTGGTTGCCAGCCAATCGCAGGGCACATACAAACAAACAACCATTCGCACTCACAGTCATGCGTACGGGCAATTTAGAGTGTCCAATTAATGCATGTTTTTGGGATGTGGGAGGAAACCGGAGCGCCTGGAGAAAAACCCACGCAGGCACGGGGAGAACATGCAAACTCCACACAAGCGGGGACCGGGATTGAACCCAGGTCCTCAGAACTGTGAGGCTGACGCTCTAACCAGTCGTCCACCGTGCCGCCCATGAAGGAAATTCTTCTCCATAAATCAAAGCTACAATCATTCACAAATTCATAATATAATATGACGAATCAAAGTTTAATGCACTTCACAAGCCACTTCAGTATTGTTTCTAACAGTTCACATGCTGATTACGGGATGGGTGTAATAATTGATTAATCAGTGATTGTTGATAATTTGTTTGATTGTGTGAGATTGTGTGTTGGAAAACAATGGTCTGTCTTAACTAGTTTGGGGTCTAAGACTGTGTTTACATTGTCAGGTTTGGTTCGGGTAAAACAAATTTTGGTTTGATCGTGTGGCTGTAAGTATTCTCCTTCATCCAGGTCATTTCATTCTCAGGGCATTGACTCAATCACAACTAGACTGTTCTGCTTGTCTTAGTTTCCTCTGTTAAGGGATGGTCTTTCCACCTTCACGTACGTATATTGAGTGAGAGAGGCCATCTCCGTTAAGATGGAAAGACCATCCCTTAACAGAGAAGGGGGTGAGGACACCATCTATCTCCCAATGCCGTCCTTTCGTCCATTCCAAAGAATGCCTCAAAATAACACAAAAACATGGCTTCCTGGGGCCATGAGGCAGCCCCATTACCATTTTACAACTGAATGGAATATTAATGAGGGAGTTTCCACCTAACGACTCTTGTTGATGGACAGTGGCCTCTCTGCCAGACAGCCTAACGACTATCCTTTTTTTTTGCATTCCAAAAGAATGATGTCATTCATGGTTTGGGGCGTGCCTGTAATTTGGAGCATAAATAGTTGAGTTTTTTGTCACATCAACTCAAGCTACTGCTGTCCTAACTCAGCCTTGTTGCATGAACTGATGAAGCCTCCTTGGATGAGAGGCGAACCGTCTTCTCAGACAACCAGAACAGTCCAAGTGCAATCAATTCAATGCCCTGAGTCTGATAGCATGGTCCCTTAGAATGTGAACACTGTCATCCAAATCCCAGTACACGCAAAACAAGTGGAAAGAGACCACTTGAAGAAGGCGTTCTGAGAGACAAAGAGCTTTGTAATGTCGGGGAGCAGCTCAATTTAGCCAGCGTCATTAGCTGGCTCAATTGCTCCCCACTTTTTTAACCTTTTCCATACTCTTATAACCACTTCCGATTAAGGATAGGGCTACGGAATATTTTTAGAATCGATTATTCAACTGATCATCATATTGATTTTTCGATGTATCTCAGATGAAGGGATCCCCATTCCAGGATGACCAGGCTGCAATGGATGCCGGCAAAATTAATCAGATGATATATATATATATATATATATATATATATATATATCTATAAAATGCTAGTTTAAACAGTATGAGAGTCGGTTTAATGAAATGAAACATCGCAGATAGCCGCCTCTAGGGGTGACGTTCTCCTCAGGACCTGTTACAGTCAGTCAATGTCGTAGTAGAAGTAGAATCCGCCACAGCAACGCCTTTGTGTTAGTAGACCTACGGTAGTGGAGAAGCAGCAGTAAAACAGGCCAACATCCAGGGGATGATGCAGGACGAGAGACTAGTTGCATACTAGGTGTGGTTCAACCTCAAAGTGGCTAATTAGCATAATGACTTCGTCATTATAAATACAGTACATAGACTGTTGAACCAAGGTTAAACAATCCACTTTTAACATAGCAGCCGTGTGAGCTCAAAGTCATGCTGACTCTGTGAGTGATATAGAGAGACAATGAAATGACAACTTGGTGAGTTAGCACATTGTACACCTAAATCCTATATATTATAGAAGACAACAAGCAAAACAAGCGTCATTCGGACGAGCTCGAGAGAACAAGAGAAAAGTGCTGCAGCGTGCGTGCGTCCACCAGCCTGATTACAATTCACCGCCTGTGTTTGTTCTCTCCCTCCAGAGGGTTTTAATGAGGCTTGGCTGCTGAATCTCAGAGCAGCTTACCGCCGCGTAAACACACACACACACACACACCTGCCGGCATCCGTCTTCTCTGAGCGATCAGCCTCCCCCGTCTGATAACGCCCGTCTCTCACTGTTAGTGCAGTTTCTTTTGTTGTCTTTCTGACGCTGTCGTCTCGGGTCGCTAATGGCCCGTCTTTCTCGCTCTCTCAACAGAATATCTGGCTGATCTCCAGGGAAGGCCGGAAGGTCATTCTGGAATCTGCTGGGATTTTTACGGCAGTTCCGTGTGCGGTTAGTTTCACACAATCACACAAAATTGCACGAAGGAATGCTAAAAGAATCAACGGGATTGTAGGAATCAGGTGTACATGAGCTCATGAGACCATGTTAACTTAATAGGGACATATTATGGAAAATTGACTTTTGAAATGTTTTGTATACAAATGCAGTGGTGCCTTCAGATTCGAGTGCCTTGTTTTTCGAGGTACGATCCGTCGCATTGGCTGTTTTTTTGTCTTGAGATACAAGCAACAATTTTTGATATGAGTGCACTTCAGACCACCACGGCTAGACGGCGGCAGCGAACCTCTCAACATCTAGCTACCATTAATTCGCACTGGTTTCCTTGCAGTGGAAGAACACTATAAGTATTTTTTTTGAATGAAGAAAATAAGCATCATATTGTAAAATATAAATACATCTACATTTTATTTTATTTTCCTCACAACACAAAGCAGAAATTGACCAAGCAATGGCTCCTAACTCGAAAATTCCTAAGTTTGGGAGACTCGTAAGTCAAGGTACCACCGTATTCTGCGGTATGGATAGCAAAAGCTTCATACAGTACATAAGTTAATTGAACCTTCTGCCATCTAGTGGAAGAGCATTTAATTGTTCTGCCTGTTACAAAATATCACCGGCATAGCTAGCTAAACAAAGATACATTATTGTTACGCACTTGTTTGGGAATCAATACGATGTCAGAGCCTTTATACAGCATTGACAGCATCGTATTTCTTTGCTGCTGACTTTTTTGTGGATTTGTTAGAACCATCCAGTGAGGGCGGAGTTTACAACATCTTGGCCGACCCCCCTGGGCCTGAAGATGAGGAGGCGGATGATGAGGAGGAAGAGACAGAGCAGCGGGTCAGAAGGGAGGGGTTTGAATTTGAGCTGTCAGACCAACCACTGCTTCCCTGTTACACCCTGCAGGTGTCACCATTAATGTGGTAACTGTCGCTGTCTGATGACCTTCAGCTGTGGTCCGGAGGTTCTATACGCGGTTCGACTGTTTGCAAAGTGGAATAGTAATGAAAGACAACAGAAGGACAGTTGAACAACCACGATCACAAATGATAGCAGCTAATTTTAAATAATAGTTCCACTGATTTTACACTGTTAGTAAAAAAAAAAAGGGCATTTTTCAGCCCTTTTCCTCATGTTGCTCTTCTTTATAAATGGAACGGAATGGGGGAGTCCTGACATTTTGAGCAACCGCAAACTCATTCGCTAGCTATTTTGAATTGGGACTCCCAAATAAAGATGAGGGAAAATCTCCTTATTCCCTCCAACGCGTAGAAATTTCTTGATTTTATTATACTCATTATTGTCCCTTAAGGGGAAATTCAACTCACACTGTTGCATATTTCTACAAAGTGGAGGTAAAAATACACAGGTGGATTATATCTTGTGCAGATGATGTAATCTGAAGGAGGTTACTTACTGTAAGGTAGGGTTAGGGGAGAGTGTAGCTAGACAGCATAGCATTTTGACCAGATTGTTCAACAGAATTCTAGAGGGTGAGAAGCAAGGTTATTATAGTAAACAAAAACGAACAAAATAGCTAAAACTAAAATTGTAAAAACATTTTTGTAGACAAAATGAAATTAAAACGAGAATGTTTAAAAAAAAACCTTAATTAACTAAAACGACATTTTACGTTAGCAAAACTAACTAAAACTATATACTATAATTATAGCAAAAATATCCTTTGTTTTCATCTTTATAAGTAAATTTCATATATGAGCTTTTGGTGTGATTTTAAATGTATTTATTTGGGATAAATACAACAACCCTTCAGCAACTGCAGGAAAACTTGAAAAGCTTTGTCACAATCATCATATAACAATAATAACAAGAACAGGGATTCTCAAAGTTTGGGTCCAGCTAGGGACACCTTACATTGGAGACATTTTACCAAGGACCCACTCATAATTCTAACACCAATTAAACATCTCTTCATGGGGGGGGGGGGGGGGGAAATGGCCCAACAATAAAATAATAGCTGAAAAATATAAATTACAATAAATTGCTGTTTATACCTTTGTTTTTATCAATCAATCAATCTATCTATCAATCAGTCAATCAAGTTTTACTAAGCAGACTCATAGTCCATTAAAAAACACATACGCTGTACAGTACAGTACAAAATAAGAGATGTAAAGGGAAATTACATCAGGAAAATCTTTATATTTAATGACCATAACTACTTTTTACCCAATTCCCTTACAAGGAACAACAAGAATCTAAGAAATTTCACATGCACTGTCCATTATGCATGTATTTATTTCACTGTTACACTGGATGAATTTTTGGCTGAAAAGTTACTGAATCGATTTCCAGCCACTGAATCGTTTCGGATCATATCATTCTAAACGAACCAATATCGTCCTTGAATTGAATCCGCAACCACAAATCACGATACGAATCATTGCTAAAATGGGTCATTACACCCCTACTTACAATAGTGCAGGATGTATGAGGGCAGCAGAACAGTGGTGGGGTGTGACATAGGAGTTTAATGTGGAGGTGGGACTGAGTCAGGGATCAGCCCTGAGGCCCTTCCTGTTTGCAGTGGTGATGGATAGGCTGATAGATGAGGTTAGACTGGAATCCCCATGAACCATGATGATCTGCAGTGAAACATTTAGAAAGGTGGAGGCATGCGCTGGAAAGGAGAGGAATGAAGATTAACTGAAGTAAAACAGAATATGTGCATGAATGAGAGGGGTGGAGGAGGAAGAATGGGACTGTAAGGAGAAGCGAAAGCAAGTGTGGAGGACTTGAATAATGCAATGGTGAGCAAGGGAAGGAGGTCAAGAAAAGGGTCCAAGCAGGTTGGAATGGGTGGAGGAAAGTGTCAGGTGTGTCCTGTGACAGAAGAGTCCAGAATGTTGGGTGAATTTATAAGACAGTGGTGAGGCCAGTAATGATGTATGGCTTAGAAACAGTGGCACTAAAGAGACACCAGGAAGCAGAGCTAGAGGTGGCAGAAATTAAGATGTTGAGGTTCTCTCTAGGAGTGACCAAGTTGGATGGGATTAGAAATGAGCTCGTCAGAGGGACGGCCAAGGTTAAAAGTAGAAGAAGAAAAAGAAGAAGACGCAAATTTTGTGGCAGGCATGCAAGGGCTGATGTCAGAGTGAAAAGGGCACAGAAAAAGTGCTGCAACTCTTTGGGGAGGCTTGTTCAAGGTCACCTCAACAGTAGCCAGGAAGCAGAAAAGCATCTCTGTCAAATAAAACATTAAATATGTGATGCTTTTATTTTGAGGTGCACTTGTGTAAGCGGTATAAGCAAGGAAGAGCAATGACTTGAGTGTTTCTAACTAGTGACCTTGTTTAGTTTAGTTTATCAGTTTATTTTTGAAAGGGGACAATGCAATTTCATAAAACACATGAAGTACACATGGTTAAAAAAGCCAGAATTAGCCAGAAGGCTAGTTTTCATCTGTAGTCCCCTGGCCATGATGTAAAAAAGCAGTCACTCTGTTTTGCCACTTTTCTGACTCACACACAATGGAGGGAAAAGTGGGATTTGCCCTGATAATCATTTGGGAGTCCTGACCTGTAATGGCTAATATGAGGTAGCGGTTGGTGCTCAAAAATGTCAGCACTCTTTAAAAATGTAGAACTCATGCACACTGTAGACATGTTTATGTGAATGTTGATTAAATCATGATATAATATTAATATGTGTACTTTATATGATATTTTATGGTGACCGCTTATATGTTTGTTTAACGTTCATTTTCTAGTTATAACAACATACCGTATCTATACAAGTAGCACCTTATTAAAACAATACATTTTATTTTGTTTTATATGAATACATGAGTAGTGTCACTGATGGTGTAGTGGTACATTCGCCCGACTTTGGAGCAGGGAGTGCGGGTTCGGTTTCCAACAATAAATATGCCTAATAATATGATGAAGACATTACACATTTAACATGGCCCTCTGAGGGAAACCATAACTACAATGTGCCCCATGACAAAAACAAGTTTGACACCCCAGATTTAGAGTCTCTGTTGCTGAATTGCAGGCGTCCATGTCAATGAATGGGGCGAAGCGATCATTGCCAACAGCTTCACAAAATATCCACACTTTCTCCTTTTTTCTGCTCGTTTCCTCTTTGTGGCCATCTGCTTTTTCCTTGACAATCGTGTCATATTTTTGTGGTTCAATAAAAATAATACAGTACAGTATGCCATGAGCACAAACTGTGACACCAAGAACAACTTGCCATGTGGTGAAATATCTGGGAACACGGATGATAACGTGAGGAATCACCATTATCGGAATGAGGACAGCGAGGATGTTCCTGGAGCAGTTGACGAAGGGTTTAAGAAAGCGAGCGGTAGCGCCACCGAACAGATGTCCGGCCTCTTGCGACCACGATGGTCAGACTGGAAAAAAGGACACCACGTGGCGAAGAAATTTGGCAAATGTCAGAGTTCATATCAGGGACTTGGGACTAAAATTTGTAGGAGGCCTGACCCAAAGCAGTGTGGTGGATTACAGGAAAGGTAGGTGAGAAGATCACTAAGACCAAAGTGACTCAACACAAAAATCAGCCAGGGAGATGAGGAGTTGCAGTGACTTGTGACCTTTAACAACCATTTTTTGAGGACAACATTCCATTCGGGAGCAATCCCCAATTTCTTGGAAGCAATGATCCGTATCAAACAACACTCCATCGTTCCATTTTCTGTAGCCTCTTTTCCTCATTAGGGTCACGGGTAAGTTAGAACCAGTCCCAGGTGAGGTCGGGCGAGAAGCAGGGTACATCAGTGAACAGCCAATCACAGACTGACCATCCAACATACCCATATTAAGTTATTATGCTGTACATTAATAAAAGACATTATCTAGGCTTGTTAAGCTAGGCTAACAGGCTAACTAAAAGACTTTCTTTTTGCTGGCGGTGTGTGTTTTCTTGTGTATGTGCGTGTGTGAGTATTTATAGACTACTAGCGGGGCGATCATTTATTGATTATGGTGGACGAAAGGCTGACTTATGTCTGATCTACAGCGCGCTATTCATTTCAGCGCCACATGAGCGCTCACTCAATTTGACTTGACTCATCTACAAATCATATTGGTACGCTAGTCTGTAGGCTGCATTTACAATGACCGAGGTTAAGGTATTTCATTCATTGCTGTCTCCTGAATAAATTAGCCAGTCCCTCAATGATTATGTTAATTTTGTATGAATTTTTGAATCTACTTACCTGTTGAAATTGCAGCAAAAAAATAAAATAAAACTCACGTTCGAACTTCTTTTCACATCTTCATTTCAATCGGTAAGTTGATTCATTGACATGATCAAAGTGCGAAAAGAGCCCCCAAATACCTCCAAGTACTCCACTTTTCAATGAAAGGGAATGCCAAGGGCACAAAAGGGAAGTGTTTTGTGAAACTAAAGATGCAACCCAACCAAGCACTTTATATGAATAGCTGTGCGAAAATGCCTTCAACAACCTGATGACAGAGGTTTGATTCCCCGTCTATCGCTTTACAAGTGTTCATTACATCTTGCGAGCTTCTCTGTACAACTAGTTACAACATCCACGTGATTTATCCTCTCTCCCACAGATTCTGAATTAATTTAGATTGTTCTTAAAGGATATCGGAAAAAACGTAAACCTTTTGGGGCAGATCTGCGGCTCAAACCCACAAGTTTTTGTCATCATTACAGTTCAGACAGTCCATCACTTTTCTACCACCTGGAAGTTATCTGGTGCCTATTATTTATAAACATGATGACATGGTTTTATACTATTCAATGTCTTTGACACCATCAAATATTAAAGTTGATCTTGACCATTATATTGCCATCTCTGCATTAACGCGAATGTCACATGACCGCTTGTTTCAGCGCTTAAAGGTCATCTTAGATGCTAACACAACAAGAAGCCAGCCAAACAAGCACTCAGTGGAAAATTGGGAGGGAGAGCAAGGATGTTTTCAAATGAGAACGAGAGAGAAACATGGAGGAGGGAAGAAAGACGGTTTCAAGGTTCCCTTTTTTTATTTTCACTCACGCACACGCACACACACACTTACAGTACACATGCATTGTCACACGCGTACCACCAAGACAAGGTCACTCACACACACACACACACACACACGTCTTCATGCTTCACTGGCAAAGCTTTTAACGCTGGTTTCTCTCTCCATCTCAGACGGTTGCTCTCTCACTCATTCCTGCTCTTATCTGACCTGCTCGCTCTTTCATGAGGAAAATTAGGAAATCAATTAGACCCCCAACTTTCCTCATTTCCTCCCGCTACGTCCTCTTCTTCCTCCATATGTCCTGATGGTGATGAGACGTGACGAGGAGCAGACATGACATTAACGTGGCTCTCTTTTCATCAATTGCGAAGACTAGTTTTGCTTCTCTTTCGCCACATCATGTGGTCAACATTCAAGTTAAGGTGTCCTTTCCAAGCAGGGGCATATTAAGTCATTTGGGACTCCAAGACAAACCCAGTCATGGGGCCCTCGGCGTCAAGAATGGTGAGCACGGGGCCAGTCTGGGGGATGCGATGTACCGCTGTAGTCGCCCAAAGCGCTTTGTCAGCAGCCTCTAAAGTCACAGGCTGGCTGGGCTGGAAAGGGGAGTCATTTGAGGAAGAGGAAAAAAAAGGAACCAGCCGGCGCCTATGGAGAGGAAAACGCTCGTCCATAAAATCCAAAATATTGGGGTGATCGTTATGATATTTTCAGAGGTTGAAGTGGACATAAGTAGAGTTGTCCACATAAATTCAGGTGATGATTGATTGCATTTTTCGGGGCTCAACAGAGGAGTCATTTAAGGAAGAGAGAAAGACGTGTCATGTTCGCCATGGCTGCTCACAGCACACCGTCTGCGGATGCAAGTAGGCCGCCGAACTGCTGAAGGACCGAAGTGGGAGGAACATGAAATATGGCGCAAATGAAGCTAACGCCCACTCAGAGTGTACAAATAGTCTTGCGATGACAGTCTTGCGAGGGATGTAATGCAAAATGAACTTTCGCGCCCGGTGTGAATGTAGCAGTAGAACACTTGTTTATAGAAGGAACACATTTTGACAAACTGACATTTATGGCCTGACATTGGCCAGTAAATAACATTAAGAACAACCAGCACAAAACGCAGATTACCGAACATTTATTAAAAAAAAAAAAAAAAAAAAAAAGAGGAAATGTCTCAAACAGAATCAAATATAATATAAAGTTATTGTCACAGGAACAATGAAAATTAAGCATTTCACAATTTGCAGTCTTGAGGTAAAACAAATATATAAGCACACAGTTATAAAAAGGACACTACCCTTTTGACTGCTTTAATACTTGCTTATCTTCAGGATGAAAAGCATCATGTGTCACTCTCCACTTCACAGTTGACACTGACAGCAGTGCTACTGCAACTGTTAAGTGTGCCTGGCTCTTGCAGTTGTCTGTTATGCACATTCCGCATCACCATTAAAAAAAAGGTTGAAAGCTTTGATAGTTTTGATTTTTAAAAAAAAACTGTTTACTTCTCGCCTTCTTCTATTCTCTGCTCCACTGGGATCAATCTGTTTCATTTTCCTCACAACACACCAACAAGTTTGTAAGTTTTTGCTACCCTCTGTCTGGATGAGAAGGGGGAGCACTCAAAACGATTGAATGTTTTTAAGCGAAACAATAAAAATTGTCAATTAGCTTCCCGACTTGAAAGAGATTCATTCATCCACTGAAGATTTCATCTAGCGCTCACTCAATGACCAACTAACCTTTCCTGTGTTCGCCTTTTATTTTGGCATTCAGTGGTTTAGTTCATGAAGATGTTTCATTACCTCCGTTACTTACGAGCAATAAGGTCCATAAAGTGCT
This sequence comes from Phyllopteryx taeniolatus, assembly GCF_024500385.1. Taxonomy (NCBI): domain Eukaryota; kingdom Metazoa; phylum Chordata; class Actinopteri; order Syngnathiformes; family Syngnathidae; genus Phyllopteryx; species Phyllopteryx taeniolatus. The sequence goes on along the minus strand of NC_084502.1, from coordinate 29,195,075 downwards.
TTTAGGTGCATCGGCATTAACATTTGAATTAGATTTCGTTTTAGGATTAGGTGAAAAACCTCCGGTTGGGTCTGAAATATATTCCCCACAATAAATGAGTGTTAACTGGACTTAACATTGTGAAAATCATTGTGTGGTCTGCACACTTTTCCTATGTGTATGAAGCGGGGTCAATACGTCTCATGAAAACATGCCAGGATCAAGAAATATATACAACATACTTGTTTTGATGCCAAAATTAGCTCATTCTAGGGGCAGATCTGTCTCATGCAGTGAGCCTGCCCCCCGTGAGAGACTGGAGGAGGGATAAGAGAACAATGGGCACAACAACTGCCATATCAACAACAGTAAGCGTTCACCTGTGTATTTGACACATGGGCACATCGCCAAACACAGATCCCCAATAATGAAATACTCAATGTTTTGTCACATCAACGCTATCATCAGTATGAATGTATTAATATTATTTAGTGCAATTGTGCCAAGGTTTTGTGTCCATTCCTAATCGTCAACACACTACCAAAACATTTAACGAGATTATGGTTGCACACCCTGAAATGGTCGCCAGCCAATCGCAGGGCACATATAAACAAACAGCCATTTGCACTCACATTCACACCTACGGCCAATTTAGAATCTTCAATCAACATAGCATGCAAAACTGACACAGGAACAGGGAGAACATGCAAACTCCACACAGGCGAGGCTGGGATTTGAACCCCAGTCATCAGAACTGTGAGGCAGACGTGCTAACCAGTGGTTCACCGTGCTGCCTATTTAGATATTTATTTAACACTTAAATATATAGCGATTAGATTTGAAATTGTGTAATATTTGGATTTAACTACAAAGTTGACAAATATTGCTCTAGATGTGCAGAAAAGTGACACAATCTTTTTTACACACTGTTTGAAGCTAAATGTGACAAAAAGTATTTTCAGTGTGAGCCGCTTTACAAACAGCGCCCATACACACACACACACACCTGCACGCACGCACACACACTCACGCGCGCGCGCACGCACCTACACTGACACACACACACAAATCATTAATTGCCTGTTTGTTTATGTGTGTGTTCACGCCACATTATTAAAATTGGCAGGAGAAGGAACGAGACAGACAGAGATCTCCCTCGGCCTGTCCCTCCTTCGCACCCCACATCCCCCACCCGTCTACTCGTTCTGTCGCCTGCCGCCTTTGTCCGCCATCCTCTCGTCCGTCTTCCTCCTCCTCCTCCTCATCCTCCGGTCGTCCAATTAAGTTCCTGTCGCTGCCTCGTTTCTCATCCTGTGGCCAGGGGCTGTCACAGCGAACCATTGAGGACGCTAAACTATTTCCTACCTTGCATCGCTTTCAGCAAACCCATGTGCATTCATAAATGTCGACGAAAATTGCTGCAAATGTTCGAGACGAACACAAAGAAACATGAACACATAAGCTTTTGTCTTACAGGAGAGAGGTCGGATGGCTCCAGGAAACATTTAAAGGGTAATGCAATATGGGCACATGGTTGAAAATCACACTTTCATCTTCTATTGAAAGACGTTCTGTTTCTTCTGTGAAATTTGAACATTACAAACTAGGATGAGGTGGATTTTAAGTTCAATTTGCACTATTGGAAGTACAGTGATTGGGTTCCGATCCCATCTACGAATAGCTAAATTCTGTGAATAATTGAAATCTCCCTAAAAAAAAAAAAAAAAAAGTTTATGGCCTACAGATGCAAGAAAATGGTGGAAAACCATTACATGAAGATCCTCATCTCACTTCAACATAGTTCCTTTGCACAAAGATGTCAGAAGATATCTGTAAAGCACGATATGAAGCTCCTCAACTCACTGCAACTTACAGCCTTGATCATACAGTACGAGTGGAGAGATACAAGAGTTTTGGGAGATACAATACATTTTTTGATACAATACATTTTTTGCTTTGACTTGTGAGGGAAAACTTACAGTAGATACGAGGCCTGTATGGCAGTGAACTCAACTCACTTCACAACGAGCAGCAGTTTGGCAGAGAATCAGTGAAGAATTCTTCAAAAAAGGAAGCTTCAAGCTGTTTATTGCCACTCCATCTTGTTTACTGTTGAACTAAACATAAAAAGAGAAAGAATTAAATGTTATCTTTTTAAAACAATCACATAGCTTAGCCGGCAAGTCCACTAGCTTAATTCTAAAGCTAACACAAAATGCGACATATGCTAACATCTATCCTATAGCTTCAACATCTATCCCTCCTCTGCGAAGAACAACAAGTAGTAGCTGAGGAGTTGCGATGTCCCCTGCATGCGTATTTCTGTATGATGCTCAACTTTGTTCATGTAGTGCTTTCCCAATAGCTGCGGCTGTACCAAAGCGATAGATAGATAGATAGATAGATAGATCGATAGATAGATAGATAGATAGATAGATAGATAGATAGATAGATAGATAGATAGATAGATAGATAGATAGATAGATAGATAGATAGATAGATAGATAGATAGATAGATAGATAGATAGATAGATAGATAGATAGATAGATAGATAGATAGATAGATAGATAGATACTTTATTGAGATTGTAAGAGATATTCCGCTTAACAAAAACGGGGACTGTTGCAAAAATGCTGCCCATTAAGGCACAAAACAACAAGCACCCTGCGGCCGTACCATCACGCGGCATCAGTCCAATAGCGCCGACATTCTCCTCGATCAAAATGCTGCTGTTGCAAACGTGTGGGCGCAACCATCAAAGTGCTGATATTCTCCTCAAATGAATGTCGTGAACAAAAATGCCCAAAACACGTCCACAACAGGTCCACACGCCCTGGAATGAATATTGACTGACAAAAATGGGTGGAAAAATACAAATTAAAATGAAATATTTAGCAGAGGTCTTGTAACAGGTTTAGAACGCAAAGGTGCCATCTTTGAAGAAAACTGAGCCCAGATGGCCAAGGCACGTACACCAGAAGAAGTAGCATATTGACCATTAGATTTTATTGAATTATGTAATTACTGTATGGTATGTTTTTATTCATCATTAAAATACACATTACATTTTTTGGGGGGGGGTGGGGAAGTCCTGGCTGATGCTGATACAATATCACGAAGTCAACAGTGAGTTGACAATAATAAAAGAACATAACGTAACATAAGTACATGAGCTTGGACGGAATGTAAGTCAGCTGTGTTTAATCTTTAAGCACGTTCACCTTCATGCCGCTCACTTGTTTGTATTGGTACCGCTGTTTTTATGTATTGCTATTAACAGCAGTTAACTCATTTTTACACTTGTATGACAGTTAATGTTAAAATGTTATTTCAAAAACAATTGGCTAGCACAGTAAATACAGTCTCACGATGGTGACAGTAACCACACACACTGGTTCTGTATTATACGTACATAGTCATACTGCCCCCTGTTGGTCATCATTAAACAACCACCGTTTGGACCACATCACAGATTTCCGTAAAAAAATAATTACCCAAATATTGTAATTGAGGCAGCCAAGTGGAGGGGAAATGCGTTCAAATCTTGGCTCAGGGTTTCCTGTGCAGCGTTTGCATGTCCTCCACGTTCTCGGGTTTACTACGGGTATGCTTCCTTCCTCCCACACACGTATGCATGTATTGCAAGACTCAAAACTGCACATGAAAAGAATGTCAAAAGTAAAAAGTCGTCCAAAAAATAAAAACAAAGTATAGATATCTGAAAAATATACTTAAACAGTACTGAAGTAGGCTGCACGGTTGAAACTGGTTACCACTTCTGCCTCACAGTTCTGTGGACCCGGGTTCAAATCCGGCCTCGCCTGTGTGGAGTTTGCATGTTCTCTGCGTGCCTGGGTGGGTTTTCTCCGGGCACTCCGGTTTCCTCCCACACTCCAAAAACAGACATTGTAGGTTAATTGACGACTCGAAATTGCCTGAAGGTGCGAAAGATTGTTTGTTTCTATGTGCCCTGCGATTGACTGCCGACCAGTTCGGGTTGTACCCTGCCTCTCGTCCGAAGATAGCTGGGCTACGCTTCAGCTCGCCCGTGACCCTGGTGAGGAGAAGCGGAAAGGAAAATGGATGGATGGACAGTCCTGAAGTATTATTTTCCACTACTAGACATTGGACAAGTGGAATAGAAAATGGATGGATGGGTGTACTTGAGGGAAGTTCTTGACTGTGTCCACTGGAGTGCAGCAATATCCCGCATGTTGAATGACACTGTTGTTCTCCTGCCTGGGGGGACGCAAAGGGGGGAGTGAAGAAGTAGTCATGAGACCGTGTTTGCTCTCCTCCAGACAGCATGTTGGTCATATGAGCAGCAGCAGAAGAAGAACAAGCAGCGATGGACGGCTGGATGAGGAGGTGCTGCTGTGGCAGGGGAGCGGAGAATGAGGGGGGCATAGGACCAGGAGAGGGAGAGGAAGAGGAGGGGGAGGGGGAACAGGTGGAGGTGTTGAAAATGGAGGAAAGGAGCGTCGAGAAGAGCAAGAGTTCTTCATCGCTGCCGGCTGCTGAGGTATCTGGTATCCACACTAGTTGAGTGCTTCCAATATACTTTCAGCTGCTTCATGTTTTCTGGATTTGTCTGTTCGATGTTTTATATTGAGGCACGGTTGACAAGTAGCTGGCACATCCACCTCACAGTGCTGAGGATGCGGTTTTGAATCGGGGCTCTGGCCTTCCTGTGTGGAGGTGGCAATTTTTTCCCAGAGGTTTTCCCCGGGTACTCTGGTTTCCTCCCACATTCCGAGAACATTTATAGGTTCATTGAACACTGTACATTGTCTTTCATCTAATTATCCTCAATTCCCAATTAATTCCCATGTAAAGTTTCTAATTTGTAATACAATGAATCCACGTATATTCACAAATTCACCTATTGGCGGATTTAGTTTTTAACCTATCCTCCGTTACACCCTGAAACACTTATTCACCTTTGTCTTCAGGCCAAAGCAATAAAAGTATAACTTTGTCGCCATCTTATGGCATCTTGATGCCAATAAACTATGCTGAAGAGAATTGGGGATTTTCATTTAGACCAAACTAGTGCTTTGTCACCATCTTGTGGCATCTACAGTGTTGGCATCTAAACAGTTGGGAATCGCTGTCTTTCCAAAATTCCACAGCTTAACTTCCCAGGAAAAATTTGCAGAAATTTTCCACCCCTTTGCAACCCTAGCTGGCATAGGCTAAAGCTGACTTCTGACCCTACTAAAGCGGTACAGAAAATGGATGGATGAATGCATTTTTTTAATATTGCATTCCCTTCTGTTCACTTGGTTTCTTCGATTTTTCTTTTAAATTTAAGATGTTTTTTCAACTTTCTGTCTGCATGGCCCAGCTGGATCCGGACAGTTCTGGCCCGCAGCCTCACTGGTTCCACACACTGCAGATGCGACGGCTTCGGGTGCAGCGAGGCCGTAGTAACAGTGACCCATGGAGCCAGAAAAACTGCCAGGACCCCTTCATTTGGGTCAGCTGACACCCATCATCAATTTCACGACTCAGGTGACGTTTAGCGGCACCACTGAAGTAGAGGCCTGTGCTACAATAGCGTGCGTGTGTGTGTGTGTGTGTGTGTGTGTGTGCGTGTGTGTGTTTGGGATCAGAAACCAGGTCTTCAGTTTGGAACAGCCAACTCATACGTGAGCCTGGAGAAAGTTGGTGAAGGCTCATACGCATCCGTTTATAAAGGCATCAGCAGGTCAGAAGTCACATGACTGGGTGTCAAATTTTAAGGTGCTTGATGTGATTACTTAGAAGTACAGATACAGATACAGATGTTTAAAAAAAAGGCCTAATAAGTACTGATTCAACTCATCTAGTTAAGTAAAACTAAAAAGGTGGAGACTGAAATGAACTAAAACAACAGTAAAGAAAAAAAGAAAAATTATTTTCTACTGTCAATTACTTCAAGTCCCAGTTGACCTTTACTGTAAAACTAAACATAAGACAAAAAGAATTACATATTTTATATTTAACTAAAACCACAAACGTTTTTTCAAGTCTGCTGGCTTAATGCTAACGCATGATGCAAAACGTCATAGACAGGCTAACGAACCTAGCATCAATGTTGTGATCATTATAAACCTTGAAAAAACACATTTAAACACAAGCAGTAGCCACACATGTAAACAGAGCATAGATTTACATAGGCATATATTCTTTATCCTCTGTCAAAAACATGAACAACTTCTTCTGTGTTGCAATATATTGCCCCCGATGGCCAAGGCGCACACACATGAAGAAGTGCCACAAAATCAATTATCATGATACACAAACTGTTTAATTCTTTACATTCTTATTTAATTATGTTATTATTGTATGTAGCGGCACGGTGGCCGACTGGTTAGAGCGTCAGCCTCACAGTTCTGAGGACCCGGGTTCAATCCCCGGCCCCTCCTGTGTGGAGTTTGCATGTTCTCCCCGTGCCTGCGTGGGTTTTCTCCGGGCACTCCGGTTTCCTCCCACATTCCAAAAACATGCATGAATTGGAGACTCTAAATTGCCCGTAGGCATGACTGTGAGTGCGAATGGTTGTTTGTTCCTATGTGCCCTGCGATTGGCTGGCAACCAGTTCAGGGTGTACCCCGCCTCCTGCCCGATGACAGCTGGGATAGGCTCCAGCACGCCCGCGACCCTAGTGAGGAGAAGCGGCTCAGAAAATGGATGGATGGATTATTGTATGTAGGCGGCACGGTGGACGACTGGTTAGAGCGTCTGCCTCACAGTTTTGAGGACCGGGGTTCAATCCCCGGCCCCGCCTGTGTGGAGTTTGCATGTTCTCCCCGTGCCTGCGTGGGTTTTCTCCGGGCACTCCGGTTTCCTCCCACATCCCAAAAACATGCATGGTAGGTTAATTGACAACTCTAAATTGCCCGTAGGTGTGAATGTGAGTGTGAATGTGCCCTGTGTTTGGCTGGCAACCAGTTCAGGGTGTACCCCGCCTCCTGCCCGATGTTAGCTGGAATAGGCTCCAGCACGCCCGCGACCCTTGTGAGGAACAGTGGCTCTATTGGGATAAATGTTTTGAATACAAGTTACGAGTTATGAGCATGTTCACGGTGAGAATTAAATTCGTAAATCAAGTCGCCACTGGATGTGTTTTTCAGATTAGAAAGCTCAAACTCTCAACTGTGGTTGACTTGACCTTTTTCTATTTCGTTCTTTTTTTTCATGTCATCTGTCAAGGTTGAAAAAGTAACTAGCCTATTTTGACAATGAGTAGAAAGTACACTTATCTCTTTTCAAATGTAGGGAGTCAACATAAAAAATCATCAGAAAAATAAATACCCAAAGTACAGAAGCCTGAGAAATCTACTTAAGCACAGCAACAAAATAGTTTTGCTTTGTTACTTCCCACCTGTGAATTTCAGTGGTGATGGGTGCACAGGGAGCTGCTGCTGCTGATTATGATGAAGATGATGATGTTGTTTTTGTTGATGATGATGATGATGATGATGATGATGCTTCCTTGGTGTGTGGAGGATCAACGGGCAGCTTGTGGCGCTGAAGGTGATCCAGACAAAGACAGAGGAGGGCATGCCGTTCACTGCCATCAGAGAAGGTAATAAGCAACACACAAACACACACACACTTTGCACATTGTAAAAAAAAAAAAAAAGGTACAGCACTCACCTTTTGACTGGCCATTACTCATATCTTTCATATTGATTTAGGTGTTTATTAGCAGAAACATTAGGGCTGTCAATCGATTAATGTTTTTAATCAGATTGAGCACACTTGAATTTTGATTAATCGTGATTATTAACAGGTGCCAAATATACCACACAGAGTGCCACATTTTGCTTTGAGATGGTATTTTTAACTTTTTGTGCTTCGGTGAAAAGAGAGTTCAGCGCTGCACCACAGACAGATTATACGACTTTGTTTTCCCATCGGGGTGACTTTTGATGGAGAATTTGGCATCAAGCACACCTGTCGGAGTCTCCTTATTCTCATCTTTACACCGGCGTAAGCAATGACCTGATCACTGACCTTATAGCACCCAGCACCGCATTTCAGATATCCATCCACGGTTAAGGTAAAGGAGCGTGTGTGGTCAAAATAAATTGGGCGATTAATCTGAGTTAATACATTATTAATACCATTTTTTTGGGGTGATTTATCATGAATTAACGCTTTAATTTTGAAAGCCCTAATAAAAATACAAGTCTAATGAGTTACATAAGAGTAAATAACATTCAATTCAGGATAATTTAATGGCATGAAAAAATCATCTAATTCCTGCTTCAGCATGGAGGAACTGAACCCACGCTCCCAAGTGTACCACTGCACAATCAGTAGTTAAAATGTATTTATTCAGTGTGTATTCATTTATCTAATTTTAATTGATTTATTGTACATAAAAATAAAATAAGCAGTAACATAAATTCTGAATGATCCAAATGTTCTAATTTTATTTCAAAAATATTTTATTTTACATACACATTTTAACCTTTTTTTTTTTTTTTTTTACATTTGTTCTATTACATTATTGCCTAATTAATTAGAATGAAATTAAATATAAATAATACTATTCACTGAAGATATGAGAATTCATATTTAATTAATAAAATAAACTGTTCCACATATTTAAAATACACATTAGATTCTTTTTTTTTTTTTTTTTTAAACCTCATTGGCAGATGACCTGGACTATCTGTCCTCGAGCACAAACGTTTGCCCAGCTCTGCATTAAAAGATGAATAAGAAGTCGTCCTTTGCTGTCAAACCCAAATGTTGTTAATCCACAGCACAACTAAAAGAATTGTCCTCGTTGCACTTTTAGAGGGGGTATACATATGTCAATCCAATCCCCCTGCTCTGCTCCCCTTTGACTGATCCAGTGTGTGTCAGTGTCAGTGTCGAATATTGTGATTCATTGACAGTGTGACAATAGAGCACTTCTTCTGTGTGCGCGCATGTGCGTGTGTTTTTGTGTGTGTGTGTGCTTGCGCGCACAGCCTCACTGCTCAAAGGCCTGAAGCACGCCAACATCGTCCTCCTGCATGACATCATTCACGCCAGAGACTCGCTCACCTTCGTTTTCGAATACGTGGTACGATGCCCTCGTATGACCCGCAGGTGGTGGCATACACTGTCATGGGCTTCAGGCACCAGCAGACGTTCACTTGTTCATGCGTGTGATTGCAGCAGACGGACTTGGCCCAGTACATGAACCAGCATCCTGGAGGTCTACACTCTCATAATGTGCGGGTATGAGTCCCTATGCATTCATCCATTCATTGTCAATATTTATTGCCAATCCCACCTCTGAAAAAAATGGCAGAGTGCAAGTGGAATTTCTTCTTGAGGGTTTCGAAATAAATACATAAAAAATGTGTTTATCCTTGAAGCAGACTGGCTACACCAGTCTAGATCAGATGAAATGGATCTTCTGCTCGTAGGTCTTCATGTTCCAGTTGCTGCGTGGTCTCACCTTCATCCACAACCGCCGGATCCTCCATCGAGACCTGAAGCCCCAGAACCTGCTCATCAGCTACTTGGGAGAACTCAAACTGGCCGATTTTGGTTGGTTTCTATATGTGGACTCTACCTGCTGCACGTCCTGTTGCTGTGACGATATAGACCCACTTTGTGGTTCCACGTGCAGGTCTGGCTCGTTCCAAATCTATCCCCTGTCAGAGCTTCTCCTCCGATGTGGTGACGTTGTGGTACCGCCCGCCTGATGTCCTGCTGGGATCTACAGATTACTCGACAGCACTGGATATCTGGTGAGTCTTGGCTTCGAGTAAATGGTCAGAACACCATTGAGATCAGAAACACTAGAAATACATTTATGGTGTGTGTCAGGGGCAGAGGTGATGGACTTGAGTTAGACTTTAAGTCAATTACATTTTAAATTCGACACACACCGCAGAGAAGAGTGTTTGTTAACAACCCTGCTAAAAAAAATCACCAAATTTATATAAACTAAGGCTTCATAATGGTGAAAAATAATAATGGCCATTCTCTCCACACTCAGATGCTGTCTGAAGTTCTGAATGTATTGAAATCACGCCACACTCAACTGTCAACTGTCAAAGAAATACCACAACTTCGACCTAGAAAAATGGATGCTACTTTGTCTACCATCTTTCTTATACCAACACATAGCGACATGTTTTAACTGTAAAAATCAGCTTAAAGCCACCAATGGCTGGAATATATCCCACCGAATCGCAACTAGGCACTCTAAAGCTGCTTTGTCAGTGCGAAACCCCTGTCCTCACACCGTCACACTGTCAAATTCCCCTCTCCTTGCTATTCCGCTGAAGGGGAGATGCATTTTCTGGGTGTAGGCTGCACGTTGCAAGTGCGGCGCATAACCGCTGATGCGAACAAAGGCGCTCAAGTTCTTTGATAGTGGGGGAGAGGTGACTGACTCTTGCCAGGGGCCCAAGTGTGTCACTGTGCCCCATTTTAGCCACACCCCAAAAATATCATCCATCCAGCCATCCATTTTCTGTACCGCTTTATCCTCACAAGGGGCCGCGGGCATGCTGGAGCCTATCCCAGCTATCTTCGGCCGAGAGGCGGGGCACACCCTGAACTCGCCGCCAGCCAATCACATGGCACATATAAACAGGAAAACTGAAACGGTGAAAAACATTTGACCACTACATCTCTACAAATGAGTCCTGCAGTACTTAGTTCTCAGAGTATGCACGTTTTCAGCAATTATCGTTAAACGTAGAATGTATTTACAGTAGAAGCATAGGCCTCGACATGGCTTGATTGATTTTTGCCACAGTAGGGTGACTGGTGAAGGTTAAGACTTGAGACCCATGACTTGCAATTACTTCCATCTGTGTCCAGGGGCGCTGGTTGCATCTTCGTAGAGATGCTGCAAGGTTCGCCGGCATTTCCAGGAGTCACAGATGTGTTCGACCAGCTCCAGAAAATCTGGATGGTCGGTAGAGCAAACATTTTTCCTCTTTTAATCAAATTCCCTTTTAATGAAATAAAGTAATGAATTTTATTAACTTAGCTGCACAGATGCAGGTGACAAAGGCGATCCTTGACAAAGCCTTGACACTTTTGTGTCCCTGCAGGTGCTTGGAATCCCATTAGAGGAGAGCTGGCCCGGAGTCAGCCGGCTGCCCAATTATCAGCCGGGTCAGTCTGGTCTTGTCATACCCACTTCCTGTGTGCTCCATAGACATCGATCCATAGAGGCTGCCTTGAGTGGGTTAGCCCATTGTGATAAATCAGCACCTTCGCCATATTGGATGTGTCAGTTCCACCTGAAGAAGAAGAATCATCTATATTTGTCGAGAACACATGCACACAAAATTATATATATATATATATATATTATATATTTGCATAATAATTTGGAACGTAGTGCAGTTATTCTACTACTGTGCATAAATGTCATACAGTATTAGAAGTCAGTCGTGGAAAAATGTTAAAATTAAGAGTTTCTAGTACTGCACAGCAATTTCTTACATTAGGGGAAGGCAGTAGCAGAAAAACGTCACTAGTAAAACAATTATTTTGCTAGTGAGCAGAAAATGTCATACAGTAGTGGAAAGAAGGAGTTGGGAAAAAATGCCGCTAGTAAGACATCATTGTTCTCGTGCGCCCTAGTTGTTCCACTTCTGCGCAGAAATTTCATACAGTACTGGAAAGCAGCATGACTGACAGGGACCCAAGAAAAAAGTACATGGTCCTATGTACTTTTTTCCAGGGCCCCCTGGAATGATCACATGACAGTTGATCTTTGTTTTTTTTAGTTTGCTATGATCTTTGTTGTTACAGATTGGTCTCTTTCCTGTAAACTGAAGCCAATTCGCTCTGTGTGGAAAAGGTGAGAAAGGAAAAGTCTCCCCAAAAGAAATACTTTGAACACACTAATGTGCTAACACACTGCTCATAAAATACGAGGTTCTCTTATTCTAACTAACATTCCAGTGACATTATGGGTTATCTAAGCGGATCTGGTTGATCTGGATCAGGTTGAGTCGACTCCCATACAAAACTGAAGACCTAGTTCAGAAGATGCTCATGCTGCCGCCTGCAGACCGGATCTCAGCGGCAGATGCCCTGGAACACCTGTATTTTAACTCCTTGCCGCCGCCCGTCATGCACCTGAGGGACAGTAAGAGCCGACCCCTTCGTGCAGGTGGTCATTGCGATCATTTAGCATCCCGTGTCAATCTCTTGTCTTTTCCCAGCCATGTCCATCTTCAAGGTGGCCGGCGTCCATTTGGAGACAGAGTTCCGCAACACCTTCAATCCTAGCGAGCGAGTCAAACCTTCATTTCTGCCTAACGCCAAGTTTTGGTGACATCTTCAGCCTGGGAAGATGAGCAATCAGTTAAACCTGAACATTGTGATCTTTTTCCATGCACAAATAACACGCAATTTTGACCCAGGCCAAGAGTATTCTCATAATAAATATGTATATCCAATTATGAACTATAGCGCTTTAAAAATAATAAAAATAATAGCCTGCCTGACATAAATATATGAATGATTAAGCACAATTTTTCATGGAAAAGGGAAAGTGTATTTTTGCAGGAACAGCGGTACCTTGCGATACGAGTCACCTGACTTACGAGTTTCAGCGATACAAGTCGTCGCGTTTGCCCTGACTTGCCAGAAATTGAGATAGGAGCGCTGTATGGTGGCAGAAGTGAACCAATTATTTTAGGGTGTACCCCGCCTCTCGCTCAAAGTTAGCTGGGATAGGCTCCAGCACACCTGTGACCTTTTGGAGGATAAGCAGTACAGAGAATGGATGGATGGATGGACAGACAGGTAGCATCAGTGTTGTAACCTTTTCAGCAATGGATATTTGAACAGCACCAGTGGGGCAACACATGTAGTCACACAATATAACAATACTCACTGTATCATTTCTTTATCATTTGGGAAAAATGACTAATATTACTGCAGCTTACTGAGTCAGTTGTGAAAGTCGAATTCGTGAGTGTTTCTGTCTGTATTATACTGCCCCCAGGTGGCCAAAGCACACATACCACAAGGAGAATTGGAATGTCTATTGAATTGAAGAAAAAAATGTGGCAAAAACTATTTACATTTATGTAAATATGTCATTAATGTATGATTTTAAAAACCTCAATTTTATAGTGCTATTTTTCTTATTAAAAACACATTACAATCTTTTTTTGTTTGTTTTTTTAGGCTGGACTGAATTAATGGCATTACCATTCATTTCACTGTGGAAAGATGATTTGAGATACGAGCGTGGTCACGGAATGAAATAAACTAATTCCTCAAGGCACCACTGTACTGTACTCCCTACTTTGTTTTTGCAGGTGTAGCTCTTGCACCTGTCTCAAGACTTATGTTTCGTATGTACAATCGTTTCTGCGCTGCTTTACACTTTCACCGTTTCGAGATTCCCCCTGGACTCTTCAAAGAGCAGCATTTGCATGTATTCAAGGGAAATGTGACGTAAACACAGACGGTTCTTGGGACAATTTCAAACTCCCTCTTGCACTCTGTCCTAAAAAAAATACACACATTTATGGTATGTACAGTTAAACAGTTTCATGATTTCCATCACTACCACCATTTTCCTCAATTCCACACACACTGGTATTTCTAAAACCAAATTTAGTAGCTAGGGGTCATATTTAATCCGAAACGGCCTCAGTGTAGACAAACATTGTAGCACCTGTGCCGAAGAATGGCATTTGAAAAAATTTTGATTTTTGTGTATGTTGGGTCACTTAAGTCAGCAAATTTCATGGTGAAAGAATGACATTTGATGTATTTTTATTCCTGTCAAATATAAAAATGGGTCAAATTTAACCCGAACCGTATGTAAGCATTAAAAGGGAAATTACAGTCAAACATTTTCTGAACTCAAAGGGAAATTTCTGTTGGATGCGAGAAGCTCCCCAGAATAATGACTGCATATTTAATTTCACCACTTGCTCTCTTAGCGTCTGTTAGCATCTCTTAGCTGCTCGTCAATTCTGTCCCCAAGAGTCATGATGAATAATTAATCTAATTTGTGTAGAAAATAAACCCTTTTTAATATTTCCTATGTTCCATACGAGCAAAATATCTCAGTAAATGCGAGAAAAACAATTTGAACAGACTGCGAGACAAACAAATGAACCCTCGGTGGCAGTAGCGTGACACAGGTAGACACTCTCAAGAAGTCAACTTTTAAACACCAGCAGTTCTAATTGTTTCTACAAAGCAGAGAGAATATTTAATGTACCTGTGAGTATTGTTGGATGTTCTCTTTGAACTGTACAGTATGTGTTACTGCTGCGCTTATGCTAAAGTAACAGTTGTTTGATGGTTAAAATGTAAAATAGTGATGCCATTGCATGATTTTCATTTGCCCTTCTTTGGCTTTAGCCATTGTGTGTTAGCATTATGCTATCAGACTGAAGTTAGGCGGATGATAATGGCAGTGATGCTGTGTTAAAAGTACTTCGAATGAACATTTACGACAAATAAACAGTTTGAAGCAAGAAGACTTTGCCTCTCATTTGGAGGAGTGTTAGCTAACTGCAGAACTACACACGGCGCTGTCAGGTAGCTCAGAATACATAAAAATATGAGCGAAAACAAAAACAGCCAACCCTACATCCATCCGTGCTAGAGCGGCTCCAACTACCGGAGACAAATTCCTTGTGTGTTTTTTGGACATACTTGGCAAATAAAGATGATTCTGATTCTGATCCATCCATCCATTTTCTTTACCGCTTATCCTCACGAGGGTTGCGGGCTGCTGGAGCAAACAAAAATTGAAAACAGCAAACTGTAACACAAGCAAAAATACAGCTATTGCCACAACAACATATGGACAACAAAAAAATGCAGTCGCGTTTTCGGCATGATAAGGGTGTGCGTTTGAGCAGAGCATATCTGAACACTGATCAGAATGCTTCAATATGTGCGGATTTCATTTAAAATCGTGAACATGGCGCTCATCAAAAACGTTAATGAACAGTAAACACAATTTTAGTGGTAAAAGCTAAGAATAGACGCCGATCCTGGGATCGGGAAAATACGCAAATAAGCCAAAACTTTGATTTCAAAGATGGGGTGAGGGGGAAGTTGCAGCTTCAATTTGAATCTTTACGGTAGACATGAACAAAAACTGTTACTGTTGTAGACTATTTCTCTAGACATGCTAAAATACTGTGTCCTCACTTATGAATGCCCCCAATTTACGAGATTTTCAAGTTACAAGCTGTGCATTCTTTTGAGCCAGAATCCGAGTTAGGAGTGAGCTTCAGATATGCTGCCACTTGAGATAAGTAAAAAATTATTTAAATAAATAAAAAGTAGAGCCACCGTCGCCGATGCACTTTCAGCTTTTTGTTGAATGGGACAAACAGTCAAACACATAAATACAAATGGAAAACACTAGCAAGGAGCACAGAGCAGACGCTCACACTGAACTAACTGCAATTCGATTTGATATACGAGTGATTTGAGTTATAAGCTTGGTCACGGAACCAATTAAACTTGTAAGTCAAGCTGCCACCGATCCTACCACCACTACTGGCAGATCACAAGTGACATTCACAAACTTTATTTACATCCAAGCGACGCAACGTCTTGTATACAATTGTAACATTACATACAATAACAAACTTTTTGCCTGTTTGTTTCTTTTGTTTGTCATCACGTGAAACTTGTCGGCGATGTCAAACAAATGTGTTTATCCACAAAAAGTTGTTTTCCTGGAACGAGTTGATTAATTAATACATTACCATTTGTTTGATTCTTCTGATTGACAGGACGTAGCACAAAGTTCGGAAAGATAAAAGAGGAAGAAGCTTTGTGTGAATATTTTACTGCGTGTTTGTTTTTTCGGCGAATCTCTGATCTTATCCGTTGACAAAAATTCATTCACGACACTCAAACAATGTCAACATAAATAAACATTAGCCTTTGATTTTTGCCCTCTGAAGTTTGTGACAATTGACAAGTTTGATTTCAATTGTTTTAATGAATGCAGCCCTATGGGGGGCACAAGCCAGTGCAAACTGTAGGCCGGTCCCAAGCCCAGATAAATGCAAAGGGTTGCGTCAGGAAGGGGATATGGCTTAAAACTTTGCCCAAAAAATATGAGCGTTCATCCAAAGAATTTCATAGCGGATCGGTACTTGGTGTATCTTCTGGCAGGAAAGGAGAGAAGGAGACTTGGTGGTGGAACCTCACAGTACAGGAAATCATACAAGGAAAAAGGTTAGCTAAGAAGAAGTGGGACACTGAGAAGACCGGGGAGAGGCAAAAGGAATACATTGAGATGCGACATAGGGCAAAGGTAGAGGTGGCAAAGGCCCAACAAGTGGCATATGATGACATGTATGCTAGGTTGGACACTAAAGAAGGAGAAAAGGATCTATACAGGTTGGGCAGACAGAGGGATAGAGATGGGAAGGATGTGCAGCAGGTTAGGGTGCTTAAAGATAGCGATGGTTGACTGGTGCCAGTAGTGTGCTAGATAGATGGAAAGAATACTTTGAGGAGTTGATGAATGAGGAAAATGAGAAAGAAGGGAGAGTAGAGGAGGCAAGTGTGGTGGACCAGGAAGTGGCAATGATTAGTAAGGTCGAAGTTAGAACGGCATTAAAGAGGATGAAAAATGGAAAGGCAGTTGGTCCAGATGACATTCCTCTGGAGGTATGGAAGCATCTAGGAGAGGTGGCTGTGGAGTTTTTGAGCAGCTTGTTCAATAGAATTTTAGCGTGTGAGAAGATGCCTGAGAAATGGAGGAAAAGTGTGCTGGTGCCCATTTTTAAGAAGAAGGGTGATGTGCAGAGGTCTGGAGTGGAAGAGAAGTATGTTAGAATAATACAGGACATGTACGAGGGCAGCAGAACAGTGGTGAGGTGTTCTGTAGGCGACAGACGAATTAGTGTGTATATTGCTAGTAGGATGATGAGGATGGAGCTGCCAGGCAAGAGAGCTCGAGGAAGACCAAAGAGGTCGATGGATGTCGTGAGGGAAGACATGAGGGCAGTTGGTGTTCGAGAGGAGGATGCAGGAGACAGGCTTCCATGGAAAAGGATGACGCGCTGTGGCGACCCCTAAAGGGACAAGACGAAAGGAAAAGAAGATTTCAATTGTTTTAATGTATATTATTTTTAGACTTTGTTGCATTTGTCTGTTGTGTGTTGTAAACAGGTGGCACGGTGGCCGACTGGTTAGAGCGTCAGCCTCACAGTTCTGAGGACCCGGGTTCAATCCCCGGCCCCGCCTGTGTGGAGTTTGCATGTTCTCCCCGTGCCTGTGTGGGTTTTCTCCGGGCACTCCGGTTTCCTCTCACATCCCAAAAACATGCATTAATTGGAGACTCTAAATTGCCCGTAGGCATGACTGTGACTGTGAGTGCGAATGGTTGTTTGTTTCTATGTGCCCTGCGATTGGCTGGCAACCAGTTCAGGGTGTACCCCGCCTCCTGCCCGATGACAGCTGGGATAGGCTCCAGCACGCCCGCGACCCTAGTGAGGAGAAGCGGCTCAGAAAATGTGTTGGATGTGTTGTAAACATCTGTGGTTACAAACTTCTTTGCTAGCTAGTTTGTTTTTTTTCCTGTTTGAAAGGCAGTATAAAATGTCGAAATGTAATGCAGCGAAGATTGTGTCGGTTCTTCTTCTTCTTCTCTTCTTCTTCTTCTTAACATGTGGAAAAACTTCAATTTCATTCTTTCATGTTGTTCATTTTAGAGACAGGAACAGGAACTGTCCGAGGGTTCTGTTTACAGTGAACATGTTAAGTGGACTTTTCTTCTGGGGTTTGTTATCCTCCTCTTGACACGACATCTTCCTGCACTGTTAAAGGGTTACTGTCTGAAGGAGGCCCCTGGAACTTTCTCAGTCTTCTTTTCATGCCTCTAAGCGTTTTTGTCCTCATTCATGCCTCTAATCGTCTTTGTCCTCTTGTCTTGCTTTTTATCTCATTTATCTCATTTCACAGTCTCCCTGCTGACCTGTAGCCAGAGCCCAATTTTCCTTGCTGTCCCAGAGTCCATCTGGGCCTCTTTCTTGCAGCTTGTCATGTTAACGTGTTTGAATTGGATTTTAATAGGTTGTTTATAACATAGCTTCAACTGTGCAACAACCCATAGTTGCTTCTGTGTAGAGGATGTTTTTTAGACGTCAGTTTTGCGTTTACGTTTCCTGACAGTTTGTTCTCTCCAATTGTTTAAACTTCTCTGTAAAGTCCCAGTTTTTGTGTTGTGGGTTAAATATGATCATTGGCCAAACTAATGTATATCTGACTCCGAACGCTAGTTGGCGATGCTAGCCCTTTCACCTCGTTAAAGTTATGGTCGCTACTAGGTAACTGGTACAAGTTGTGCTGTTGAACTGATAGTTGTTACTTCGCAGTTAACATCTCGTACATGCACTAATATTAATATGGATAAAAGAAACAAAGTATTGTAATAAATCCATTGAAACCAAACTTTAAAATGCATATAAACACCTTAATCTGACCATGCTCAACCTTTTAAGAGTTGGATTAACACTGACAGACAATTTGATTGGAAAACAAATTCCTCTGACATGTGCACACTTCACGATGAAAAAGTGGCAAAACATCTATAAAACCTCTGTTTTAAATGGTGTCATGATGACGACACAAAACTACGTAAGTATTCACGTATTAACACCAAAACTGCATTTTTTGTTTGCTCAATCAATGCGAAATAAGTTGTGTTGAGTTAAAAGTTGCAAAATTCGGTGCTTGTCGATTTTTGAAAAATAGTCGCCTTTCGGGGGTTTGGGTCGCTAAATAAATGGATTATAGGATAGTGGTCTGCCTGCCTACAGTGCTAAGATGCATTTGTGCTACTAGTGCTCTCTGATGAGAAGATGAACACAATTTTCAGTCGTTTCAGACAAAAAAAAAACTTTGGCTGGGCAAAAATGTTTATGTGCTGTGAGACCCTTTATTTCCCCCTCTGAGCTGCATTTGAACAACCCTCACCACCTCCTCCTCTTCTTAATCCTCCTCTCCATTGTTGTCTCCATCTCCTCCTCAGCTGTCCAGATTCTTGTTGGTCTGAAGAGCCTTGGTGATCTTTGCATGTTGAACTCATATACACAAGAATTAAAAGTCTTCCATCAGGTCATTCTAAGGCGGCAGTGCTTCTGTTCTACCTATCACTGCCTATAGCACCGCCTCCTCATCCAATCAGTGACAAGAAAGGGATGAAAATAGGATCAAATTGGTGCAGAGCAGACTGAGTCTCAAGGCACCCTCCCCCTCCATCCCTCAATGCCCCCATGGTGGGGAGGGGGGCGCCTGGAAACCGACCTCCAAGCTTGAGACTCACGGAGGATTAAAACAAAACAAAACAAAACATAATACAGAACCGCAGAGCTTCACATTGAGCAACAAAGACAACTTTGCATCTGAAAGATGCGGGAGATGCAAGGCATGCACGAGTGCAGCAAGGCGGAGACACTTATTAGGGAACTGCAGCAGTGACGAGCTGGGCAGTGACGAGTCGGTAAGGAGAACTACTTTTCCCTCCTTTGGGTGGACTGGACCATCATGGCAACGTGGGGGATCTGGCCTTGGTGGTTGAGCTACACTTTACCATTGCTCATCCCGCCAGGCTCATCTCAAGAACAGAAGGGTTTTTCCATCCCGGAACATGGATTTTGCCAAGCCATCTCAATCCCGCTGTGCATCGATATCGCCTACAATCAGACCATCATGCCCAACCTGCTGGGCCATGCCAACCAAGAAGACGCAGGGCTGGAAGTTCACCAGTTCTACCCGCTCGTCAAAGTCCAGTGCTCGCCAGACCTTAAGTTCTTTTTGTGCTCCATGTACGCACCGGTGTGCACAGTTTTGGAGCAGGCGATCCCCCCTTGCAGGACTTTATGCGAACGGGCCCGACAGGGATGTGAAGCACTGATGAATAAATTTGGTTTTCAGTGGCCTGAGAGGCTGCGCTGTGAACACTTCCCTATCCACAGTGCCGGAGAGATCTGCGTGGGTCAGAACACATCTAACAGTAATGGTCCGACACCGACACCTGACCTCGGAAAGGTGTTGAACTTTCCATCCCACACTTCAAGCAACCCAGCCTTTTCCTGCCCACCGCAGTTAGGGGTGCCAGCCTACCTCAGCTACCGCTTCCTTGGTGCCAAGGACTGCGGTGCCCCCTGCGAGGTCTCCAAACCCAATGGACTGGTGTATTTTACAGAGGAGGAGCTCAAGTTTGGGCGGCTCTGGGTCGCTGTCTGGGCTGTCCTTTGTTGCATCAGCACACTCTTCACTGTCCTCACATATGCGGTAGATACGCAGCGCTTTCAGTACCCCGAGAGACCTGTTGTCTTTCTCTCAGGTTGCTACTTCATGGTGGCACTAGTATATGTCACCGGTTTCCTGCTTGAGGACAAAGTCGTCTGTGTGGACAAGTTCAAGGCGGACGGTTATAAGATGGTGATTCAGGGCACCAAGAAAGAGGGCTGCACCATACTCTTCATAGTGTCCTACTTCTTTAGCATGGCAAGCTCCATCTGGTGGGTTATCCTGTCCCTCACCTGGTTCCTGTCAGCTGGGATGAAGTGGGGTCACGAGGCCATCGAGGCAAATTCTCGGTACTTCCACCTGGTGGCCTGGACAGTGCCAATGTTGAAAACCGTCACCATCTTGGCGATGGGACAGGTGGAGGGCGACCTTCTGACCGGTGTGTGCTACGTGGGTGTGTACGACGTGGATGCCCTGCGGGGTTTTGTGCTGGCTCCGCTCTTTGTCTACCTCCTCGTCGGCACTTTTTTTCTGCTGGCTGGTTTTGTGTCTCTCTTTCGCATCCGCACCATCATGAAGCTTGGCGGTACTGAGACAGAAAAGCTTGAGAAGCTGATGGTGCGGATCGGTGTGTTCAGCATGCTGTACACGCTACCTGCCACCACTGTGGTGGCCTGCCACTTCTATGAGCAGGCCCTGCGTCCGCGGTGGGAGTACACATGGCGCATGCAGACCTGCAAACGCTTTGCTTTGCCGTGCCCGTCGGAAAACTTTGCTCCATTGACGCCGGACTTCACCATGTTCATGATCAAGTACCTGATGACCATGATCGTTGGGATAACGTCAGGCTTCTGGATCTGGTCTGGAAAGACTGTGCAATCCTGGCGACGCTTCTATAAGAGACTGATCGCCCCTGAGCCGGGAAATACCACACTTTAGTAGTGTTGAGTTAGCCATTGGATTAGCATAGCTTGTACAATGGCACCTTAGCTTATTATTATAAATTATGAATTTTTTGTAGTTACAAGCCGTCTCTTGGTCACAATTTGAGTTAAAACTGAGCTTCCGATAGTAAAGCGTAAAAAAAAAAGGAGAATAATAGTTGCCGATGCATTTTCAGCTCTTTAGTGAACCTTAGTGAAACACACAAATACAAAATTAAAACGCAGTTACAGACCACAAAAACTCCCATCCATACGCTGACACAGAGACTAACCGGCCATGTTGTTGATGTCACTCAACGGGGTTGGGGAAGTTCATTTTCTACGCGAGCTAGTTCAAAGCTCAGTTCACCGTTCTGAAAACGAACGTTTTTAATTCATAGTTCAGAATTCAAAATTTAACTATGTTTAAAGTTCCCAAACTGAATGAGTTCATCATTCTTTCTTTTTTTTTTTCTTCAAAACTATATGTTGTTGCTGTGTTTAACTTTCCCATTGTTGCCACCCATTCAGTCCACACTAGTAGCCGGCTGCAGCTTTCACTGTACAATTTCAACAACATCAGTAAAAACTTGTTGCTTGAATGGGTTTCTTTTTTTTTTTTTTAAATGAGGAATTAAAACAAAAACAGGACTTGTGTCCTTAATGTGCAAACACAAACACGCAGCTCAGTATGACAGGAACAATGGTGAAAGGACATTGATAACTGCCTTGCTAGCAGTTCTGGCTGACTATATTAACCAAATATTTTATTTTATCTGGTCCTATATTACAAAACAAAATAAATTCCATACTATGACAGTGTAATCGTACAGTGTTTTAACTAAAGTATTCTCATACAAATCATATTTTTTCTATAAAGAACACAATCTCTCCCATTTACTCAGTGTCCCTGAATGCACCATGCACATGTTAACATGAATGGCAACTACACTGAATCGGCTCGTATATAGTGTGTCAAAGTTCAGTTATGTTCGCATAAAATATGAATTAGTTCATGAACACTGTCACTCAATTAGGCCACGCCCCTGAAAGAAACACAACACTGCAGCTGTTGTGAGTTTCAGCTTGTCCGAACGTGCAGTAATTACAGTTGATAAAACTTATTTCTTTATTTTATTTTTTTCTATCATCTTCTGTACTGCTTATCCTCACACGGGTCACGAGCTTAATAACAACATGGAACAAAAAATGGTGGTGGTTTGTGGGGGTATAGCACTAATTGCATTTCAGTTCATTATAATAGATAGTATTGATTTTGAGGCTTTGTATGTCTGCCTCACAGACAGTTGAGGTTCCGGGTTTGAGTCTCCGCTCTGGCCTTCCTGTGTGTTTTTTTGCATATTCTCCCTGTGCTTACTGGACTTTCTCCAGGCTCCCTCCCACATTCCGAAAACATGCATGTTAGGTTAATTAAAGACGAGTCTAAATTATCCATTAGTAGGAATGGTTGTTTGTCTATACATGCGCTGCAATTAAGTCCGGGTATACCCCACCTCTCGCACAAAGTCACGTAAGAAAAACTCCAGCTCACTATATAAAATAGATTTGAGGTTTGAATTCAGGGAAGAAGCAATGTATTCGTGAAAATCACATGGGAATGAGTGTGAGCTTTACGACCTCAAAGACCGAGACCTGCGACTCGAGCACTGCACCCTATGCAGTGTTGGCTGGTGATGGCTACAAAGTGTTGCTGTTTGGCTGCTGATGAGAGCCAGTGAGGTGAACAATGTGAGGTGGATACTTTACTTCTTGTTTATAAACTCCATTGTCCCATACAGGAAAAGAGCAATTAAAGCAACGCTTTTATGTTGAGGTGTTGCACTGCTGCGGTTGCTTTGAGCGATCACGTTTGACCTGCGACCTGTCTATTCAAACATAATTTGGCTACGGATAGATAGAAAGAAACAGCATACAATCCCTGTAAGAGTTTTGGAACAATGAAGCCGATTCCTTTATTTTTTGCTGTAGACTGAAAACAGATGAAAAAGACGAATATGAGACGGGATCTACAGTTCAGCTTTTATTTCCAGGTATTTACATCTGGATCAGATACACAGGATTTTTAGGTGCGCAAAGGTATTGGAACAGATTTACATCAAACACATTCAACTGAATGAGACGATACGGTGTTTAATTGCACCTGAATTTTGCACTCCTCTTTTGCGACGCATTTACAGACATTCCCCACAAAATGCATGCTCTATAGAGTTTGTTCAGTGTGTTTCGGGTCATTATCCAATCAGTTTGAATTTCTTTGAATTAGTAGATAAAATGTTTCAGATAAAATGTTTCTTCTGAGTTAATTTGCTGCTGCCATCATGTGTTACATCAATGACTGAGCCTGTTAAAACTCATGCAAGCACAAAC
The DNA here is from genome assembly GCF_024500385.1 of Phyllopteryx taeniolatus. Classification (NCBI taxonomy): domain Eukaryota; kingdom Metazoa; phylum Chordata; class Actinopteri; order Syngnathiformes; family Syngnathidae; genus Phyllopteryx; species Phyllopteryx taeniolatus. The sequence goes on along the minus strand of NC_084502.1, from coordinate 29,171,558 downwards.
AATGACACTTCATCAGTTCATAAAACTTTGCCCCAAACTTTTTTAGGCGAGTCCCCCTACTTTTTTGCTCAATCCTCACATCTTCCTCCTATTGTTTTGCAAAAGAATTTCACAAATCTTGTGCATTTATTTAATGTTAATCAGCTCCACAACATCAAAGTAAATGACACTTGACAATCAGATTTGATGTAAAGGCGGTCATGTTCATGGATTTTGACTTCATGTGACTAAAACTGAGGCTTAGTCAGAGATTCAGGGCACTGTAAAAAAATTAAATAAAAAAAATACTGGGCTCCACCACATCAGTGCCTCTAAATTTTTATTTTGTCACAATTTCTTCCCTCTTTCCAGCCACGAGCATCATCATTTATTTTAGAATTTTTTTTTGTATTTATGGTACCTTTTTTTGTTTTAAATAGTTTTACTTTCAAATATTCATTTTTTGAATCACATTTAATACATTGTTTTTTTTAGATATTTTAGGTGGCCATTATCATAAAACGGCAGAACTGTGGACGACTGGTTAGCACATCTCCCTGTTCTGAGGACCCGGGTTCAAATCTGTCCTCGCCTGTGTGGAGTTTGCATGTTCTCCCCGTGCCTGCGTGGGTTTTCTCCGGGTACTCCAGCTTCCTCCTTCATTCCAAAAACATGCATGGTAGGTTAATTGAAGACTCTAAATTGCCCGTATGTGTGAATGTTTTTTTGTGTGTGTCTATTTTCTATTTTTTTGGACACATTGTTTTGCCTCTGCCATTGAAAAGAAATTTGTGAATTGTACTGTCACCTAGAACTACTTCATACTTTCTACAATAGGAATTACCAACGATGGTAAATGATTACATTTTACTTTTGTCATTTTCACAAAAAGTATTATTTATTTTCCCAAAAAAAAAAAAAGTACATTTGTTTATGTAGCTATACCAGTGACATAGTGACAGAAAGGACAATGACATGCTCTTCCATTAGATGGCAGAAGGTACAATTAACCTGCTGTGTGCCTACCTATTGGCATTCATCAATATTTCACATGGGCGATTAGATTTGTACATGAGCGCATCATTATTTAGGTAACAATATTTGAGCGGTATTGTTATTCAGTAGTGTCCCGTGAGATTATCTAATGTAAAGTACAGCGGTTGATTGACAAGTGCCCCAATTTCTGAGTTTTCAATGTATGAATGTATGGTTTTGTGTTCACCTAAACAGGCACAGATGTCACGCACTGAGTAAGGAAAGTTGATCATTATTATTGGAGTATGGAATTACTTTTTGTTGGGTGTGCCTTAATTGGCCCAATAAAGGTTGGGAAACAGTGTTCAAGTCTGCAGATTTTAGACGTACTCCGTTCTCGGTCCCGGCCGCAGATGATCCAGTGGGGCGGGGGCGTGAAGGTTTTGCAGGGACGCACAGGAGGCGAGCAGCGCGGTCCCCGCCATCAGGTGCAACACGCCTGCGGTCCACCCGCAGAAGAGCGCGTCCCCGAACTCCCAGCGCGGTGCCACGTCCGGCACCGACTCGTCGAAGAAGCGGAGGGCCGCGACGTGGGCGACGTACGACACCGGAACGAGCACCAGAACGCCGCACGCGATGCTCAGCGCCCCGCCGCACATTTTCATCGCTTTCTTGACTCGCCCGTCCACCCGCGCGTTGACCGCGTGCAAGCCCGGGATGGCGAGCGCGAGCACCAGCAGCCCGGCGCACAGCGCCGCGCACACGAGCACGCGCGCCAGCTTGATGTCACGCGGCAAGGCCAGCGGGCTGTCGTGGCGTTGACACAGGAGCGCGCCTTGCACGTCCTGCACCACGCACGTCTCCCACAGGCCCAGCTCGTAGCTCTCCGTGGGCAGCAGCTCGGTGGACAGAGTGAGCCAAGCCGACCTGAGCGTGGCCGCCAGCGTGAAGATCCACGCGCACGCAGAGAGCGCCACCCCGAGCAGCTCCAGGGCGCGGATTCTTGCGTCCGTGGCCGGCCTGATTCTCGTCATGCCTGCTTCTCTTTCTGACTCACTCACCCCGTCGAAAGTTGACAATCACCCCCCTCCCCTCCTCCTCTGCCATAAAACAAAACCCAAGATAACACACGCCCCAGCCGTCCAACAAACCCACGTCCCCTTCTTTAACCCTTACAAAACAACACGGGGTCCCGTTTGAGGACATCTGACGGCAATTAAAGTAACCTAAATGTCATTCTTTCACCTTGAAATCGAATGGGTTTTTTTGTTGTTGTTTTGTTTTTTTCCTGAAGTGACCCAAAAGCCACACAATTTAAAATACAGTACAGTATTTAAAAAGCGTGCGTTAATTTAACAACAAATTGTGGATATTGTGAGAATCAGGAAACTGTCATACCGTACATGCCATGAATGAGTGTACAGTATATTTCTGTCATAATAGTTCTGCAAGAGGGAGCTTGGAGCAGTCCCAAGAACTTTCTGTGTAGCCAGCACATCGACACAGGAACCTGTTGCTCTTTCAAGGGTCATGGGAGAATCTCGAAACAATAAGGCCCGCCACACACCGAGCAACGCAGCCCAAGCCGGCTGAACTGTCGCGCAGCGTGTGGGGTTCTGCAACTATCGCATGAGTGGCTGACCATTGGCCACTAATTTTGACTGCAGGTAAACGACATTGCAACTTCACAGTTGTTGTTTCAGGGCATAAGCGAGATTGATTGGCAAATCATTCGCATAAACTGATGAACTTTTTTTGTGTTGTTTTGGTTTCTGTTTATTTTTTATTTTTTGCAACTATTCACTAATTTTGAATTTGATGCTTGGAACATGTTCCAAAAAAGCTGGGACAGTGGCATGTTTTCCACTGTTTCATCACCTTCCTTTTAACAACATCCAATAAGCATTTGGAAATTGAGGACACTTAAATGTTGAAGTTTTGGAAGTGGAATTCTTTCCCATTCTTGCTTGATGTACAACTACAGTTGCTCAACAGTCCGGGGTCTCCATTGTCATATTTTGCGCTTCAGACATTTTCAATGGGTATGAACAGCTGGCAGGCCACTCTTGCACTCGGACTCTTTTACTACAAAGCCATGCTGTTGTAACGTGCAGAATGTGTCTTGCAGAAGTAAGAAGGGACGTCCCTGATAAAGACTTGGATGGCAGCATATGTTTCTCCAAAACCTGTATGTACCTTTCAGCATCAACGTTGCCTTCACAGATGTGGAAGTTACCTATGCCATGGGCACTAACACCCCCCCAAACCATCACAGACGCTGGCTTTTGAACTTCGCGGTGATAACAGTTCAGAGAGTCCTTTTCCTCTTTAGCCCGGAGGGCACGACGTCCATGCTTTCCAAAAACAATTTGAAATGTGGACTCGTCAGACCACAGCACATTTATCCACTTTGCGTGAGTCTTTATCTCAGAGGAGCTCGGGGGCCAGAGATGCCGGCGGCGGTACTGGGTGTTTTTGATATATGGCTTTCGCTTTGCATGGTAGAGTTTTACTTGCTTTTGTAGATATAGCGATTAACTGTGTTAATTATCAGTGGTATTTTGAAGGGTGGCAATATCTTTCACACAATGATGCCGGGTTTTAATGCAGTGCCGCCTGAGGGATGGAAGGTCACGGGCATTGAGTGTTCGTTTTCAGTCTTCCCGCACACGTGCATTGATTTCTCCAGAATCTCAGCATCTTTGGATAATATTATGGATCATAGATGATGAAATCAGTCAATTCCCTTCTGTTGTAGATTTAGAAATGTTCTTCTTAAACTGTTGCACTATTTGCTCACAAATTTGTTCACAAAGTAGTGAACCTTGCCCCATCCTTGCTTGTGAACCACTGAGCCTTTCGGGTGCTTCTTTCATACCCAATCATGACACTCGCCTGTTTTTCCAACCTGTTCACCTGTGGAATGTTCCAAACAGGTGTTTTTTTTCTGTATTCCTCAACTTTCCCAGTCTTTTGTAGCCCCCGTCCCAGCATTTTTTTTTTACGTTGTAGGCATTAAGTTTAAAATCAGAGAATATTTACAACAAAACGTTTATCAATTCAAAAATTAAATATCTTGTTTTTGTAGTGTATTCAATTGAATGAGGTTGAAAAGCATTTTCAAATCATTGTATTCTGTTTTTATTTATGTTTTACAGTATAGGGGTGTCAAACTCATTTTTGTTGCAGGCCGCATTGTCGTTATGGTTTACCTTGGTGGGCCGTTGTGACGGTAATCCCGGGATGGGCGAGTACCAATACCAGGTATCGGGCTGATGCCGGCCTTATTTGAAGGTGCGGGGTACTCAGGAAGGCTGCCGATACCAGCCATAGATACATAAGGCAAAAAAAAGACAGACATCGAGTAAGTCCGCGTCACCAGTAGTTGCCGCTACACTGCGGATTGATACAATGGGAAATCATCATTTTACTTCGGACTAGGTACTCAATATCGGTGAGTACTCAAGAGTAAATACTATTATCAGTCTAAAATAAGTCTTATCAAACATCCCTACTGTGTACCCATATAAATGTATGCTCGTCTCACTGGTCAAACTGCATCTTTTTTTTTTTTTTTTTGTGATTGTCCAGTTCAGTCACATAGTGTGTGCCACAGCAGCCTAAAAAGAGTCCAAGTCATGTACAGTATGTGTAATTTTATGGGACAGTAGGAACACTGTTTAAGAGGGAGTTTGAAACAGTCCTGAGAACTGTCTGTGTTTCCACCACATTTGCACAGGTTCCCATTTTAAATACACCCATTGGTTCTTGTAGGGGCATGGGAGAATCTCAAAACAGTGAAAGAGTAAACCAGCATTACAATGTTTATACATACTGGACATAAGGAATAGAAGTCACACAGATTGGGTTAAGGATTAATCATCATTGATTAATGTCAGACATGATAAATGTGGTTTGAAAGGATCTGTAGTTCATAATCTGTTATAGACAGAAGTTTAGACATACTATCTGTGCATGGAAAATAAACAGTATGTAAAAGATGAAATGTCTTGCAACATTTTTTCTATTGTTGGAGGGTTGGGGTCGGTGGTTGTGGGGCGACATGACTGACAGGCCACTCAAGCGGTGTTATCAATTTAGACTTTGTCTCCCTCTAGCGACAAAGATATTTGTAAATAGATGTTTTTCTTATTTCAGGGCGTAATCTTTAATCTGATGATTATAAATGTTTAGATAGATAGATAGCTAGATAGATAGAAACAACCAACAAATAACGAAACGGAAAGGAAAATAATATATATGTGGAAAAAAGTAATTTAAAGTTATATATATATGTGTGTGTGTGTGTGTGTGTTCATGGGAGAATGAGAAGCACTTAATGAATTTAAATTTTCGCTTAATGAAGTTTAGTCCTTTTTCTAATGCATTAGTTTACGGGCCAGCTCTTACACATTCAACATGGCGGGCATGTTTACGTATAAACAGCAACAGGCCAACCCGCTCAAACCCGGGTGTTTGATTCTTCGTCATATGTCGGAGACAACACATGTGACGTCATAATGTGGCGACAGAATGTGTCGTAAAACGTGCGCATAGAATTTCAGTCGTCATTTCGAATTGATTTATATGTGAAAATGTCTGTTTTTCATGACGAAGTTGAGATCGAAGACTTTGAATACGACGAAGACACTGAAACATATTACTTTCCGTGTCCCTGTGGAGACAAATTCGCCATAAGCAAAGTGAGTCACCATGAGCGAACACATGACAGTGACTTGATATGGGAAGTGTATTTTTAATTTGGATTATTGTGCAGATTTGGTTAAACTGATCAAACGTCTCCAAATGCTTGTAAAGTTCGGTTTCCTACCACTCATATTAGTTTCAATAATCAGCTTTGTGTTGACGAACATTTTGTAGATTGTTAAATATTGTTTAATAGTGGAGTTTGCATGTACTCCCCGTGCCTGCGTGGGTTTTCTCTGGGCACTCCGGTTTCCTCCCACATCCCCAAAGTATGCGTGGTAGGTTGATTGAAGACTCTAAATTGCCCGTAGGTGTGAATGTGAGTGCGAATGGTTGGTTGTTTCTATGTGCCCTGCGATTGGCTGGCGACCAGTCCAGGGTGTACCCCGCCTCCTGCCCGATGATAGCTGGGATAGTGTTGGATTTATCTTACCCAACATTATAAAAAATAGACACAAAAGGAATGAAGACGCTGGTTTCTTTTTCTCATGAGGAGGGCGTATGGGAGATTGTTCAGATCACAGCCTCTCAACACGCTCTAACCAATCTCTCCCGTCGCTCCTGCATTTATTTGAAAATAGGAGGGTTTTTCCCAGACATAATGTTCTAAACAATAAGACACAACACAAAACATTGGACCAACACCTGTCACGTCCCCGACCACATCCGATCACGTCCTTGGTCCAGGCGCCCTTCCATCGGATGATGCTGAGTCATCTTTTCGAAGGCGAGACATCTAAAATCGTCCATAATACTAATGCAAGCTAAGCAAATAAATGATAACTTCTAGAATATATTTAACATTTCCCTCCTGTTTATCATGTATTTGCACAAATTCTCATATCATCTTACAGTCACTTCATTTCGATTTTTAATTGTAGAATCATTTTTATGAAACAAATACATTTACACTCAGAGTAAACTTGTCATACATGAATGTTGTAGTATAAACATCGTAATCACCTGGATCAGGAAACAAATCAGGTAAAACAACATCATCATCATCATCGTCATTATTATCAACCTCCAATAAAGGATAAATCTGCTCCATACGGTTCCATGTGGGTTATGGCTGTGGTGATTAATTTACTGATTAATGCCCGAATGCATGGGATACAACAACATCCACACAATGTCAGAATGGCTGCAAAAACAGCAATTGATATCAATATTGGTGAAATTAGGGTTTTATATTTACCAAAAACGTCCATTCAGCTGTTTCACAAGGAGTGTTGATTGAGGGTCCGTAGACCATCGATGGCTCTGGTCAAGCTGCCATCTGAAGCAGTATTGTTTGTTCTCCAAACATACCGCAAACACCTCCCTCTCTTGCGAGGAGCATGTCGACAGCTATGCGGTCTTTGGAACGTCCTTGAGCTGCTCGTGCACAGCTTCCAACCCACTCTGAGTCCAATTTCCTAATCTCTGTACATTGAAGTGGATATAGTTTATCCCATCAACATTTTTATTAATCGTACACCAACAGCATATGAAGTATTCAAATCCTCCTGCAACTTGGTCAGCTAATTTGTATTGATTAGGAACCCCACGAGGAACACCATGTATGTTTTATGTTGGATAATTTTGCCTCTGCCAGGATAAATCTCTTTTTTGTCAAGTATGTCCAAAACACACAAGGAATTTGTCTCCGGTAGTTGGAGCCGCTCTAGTACAACAGACAGTCAATTTACAGAACACTTTGGAGACATAAAGACATTGACAAAAAATAATTGTGCAAAAAGATGCAGTCCTCTAGCAGCAGTTTGAATGACTAATATCGCAATAGTCCGGTGCAAAGATCATTGTGCAAAGGGCGCTGAGACTTCAAGGAGTGGATGCGGTTTAAAGTGACGAGTAGTGCGATAATCTGGGACAATGGTTGTGCAAATGTTGCAGATGCTCCTCAGTCAGTGTGCAAATGGAATAATACAATCTTGTGATAATTATGCCGGAACTATGCGCAACAAAGGCCTGGGACCCATGCAAACAACACAATCTTTTCTCGCTACATTTGCTGCTTGTTCCATCAATAGTAACCAATTGTTATTTTGTCCTGAAACTCCTGTGACAACTAGGAACCAATCATCAGTAGTTATGTTGTTAACCATTAAAATTTGTCTACCTTTCTTTGAAGTTTTCAATGGCATTTTTGGTTTAACACGGTTCCTATAACACAATACTACTTGGAAGTGGGGATCTTTTCCACCAGAATAGGCCCACAAGCTCACTATCAAACACATTGGGTGACTTGTATTTCAATATTAAACTATGGGCCGTTTTGCTTATGTTAAACTTCTTTCTTTGTTCTTTTGCTGTTCTTTTTGACCAACTGGACCAATCATAACCTGTTTCACCAATAAGGTGTTTCCATTCAAAACCTATAGTTGCATACCAGTCATATCTAAATCCCCAATTCTGCCCATTCTCTTGAGCATCATTGGTGAGAGCCGCATATGGAATTATGATTAAAGCAGCTTGATTTTGGGGGCACAAAATATTAAACCGTTTTGCCGCATTTGGAGGCCATGCCCACAATTTTGATCATCAGCTGTACTCCTTTTGATACGAGTTAATGATTCAAAAAATTTTTTTTATTATTATTATTGGGTTCGTCATATTGGTCCAGTTGGTAGGTGATTTTCTATCTAAAAAATGGGTTTTATCATTGAGGGTGGGACGTCCCATGTACCACAAAAACAAAACCAACATCTTAGTAGCCAAAGTTGCTACGTAACAACTTATCGAATCTCATAACCAACGTGGGTGTGCCTTTCTGCTGAGTTCTCACTAAAAGGGTTGGTGTCTTTTTTCTTCACTGACCAGCAAGCGTTTTCAGAATCTACACATCTGCTCCCGCTTCGTTATCAGACTTTTGCTCACCTTCCCCGTTTGAGCACTCAGCTGAAATGACTCTTACAGTGTGTTAAATGAACCCACGTGTTTCTTTCTGCTATTTTTTAGGGCTGTAAAGTGTCAATCTATCTGTGCCACCATCCCTCCGGTTGAGACGTGACACAGCATGTCTCAATATAGCAGCCCATTTGAATAGTTTTTTTTTTTTTTTTTTTTTTTTTTTTTTTTTTTTTCCTGTGCTAATGTAAATTTCATTTTGTAGTTTTGCACTTTGTTTTTCCCAATAATTGCGTTCTTGTTGTGGAATACTCATATTGGCTATCAGTATAGATTGTACCATCTTTATTTATCATTAGTTTGCATGCCTCGATTAATGCTACTAATTCAGCAGCTTGTTCAGCCAATTCCTGTCAATCATGCTGCGTGCATTCATCATTAAGGGTGTTAGTGTGGCTGGATTTAAGGTTGTGCATCGCTCAACAGTCAAATGTGGTTGTGATAGCAAGATGGCAATGCAAGATAAATGTCTTGCAGGTGATTTGCAATAGGAGAGCAGACACTGTATGTGGGACCTTTAGGGTGAACTGCTCTCTAGTTGAAAAATAAGCTATTGGTCTTAGCTTATCACCGTATTGTTGTGTAAGTACGGAGGTCATGCAATAGCTTTTACAATCTACCATTTGAATGAATGTTTTATCATTAAATTTGGAAGGCCTAGCGCAGCACTGGAGACCAAATGTTGTTTAATGTCACAGAAGGCCTTTTCTGCCTCTGTACTCCATTAAACAGGTGATGTCATTTTAAGGTTGTTTTCATATATTAATTTTGACAATGGTGCAACAATTTCTGCATAGTTTGGAATCCATGCTCTACAATAATTTGTCAGACCTAAAAATGATTATTATGTTTCTTCGTCTGTGGTTTAGGATTTTTTAAGACTATAGCTCTCCTGTCTTCTAATATAGTCTTTCCTCCTATACTTAAATTATGGCCTAGATATTTAACTTGTCTTTTACATCATTGCAATTTATTTTTGTTAACTTTATGTCCCTCTTCTGTTAGATGATGCAGTAAGGTCAATGAATCTTTGCATGTGTCTTCATCTGTAGATGCCAGAAGACATGCGTGTTGTCATAACTTGTGAATAATTAGTTAGACTTTCACAGTAACCTTGCGGTAATCTAGTAAATGTATATATATATTTTTTTTTTTCTCAAATGTGAATGCAAACCAAAATTGACTGTTATTTTCTATTGGTACTGAAAAGAATGCATTAATGCATTAATGCATTAATGTCCACTACTGTAAACACAGTAGCGTCTGGTCTTAATGAATTTAACAATGTGCGTGGGTTTGGTACGCATGCTCTGTATTACTGCAGCTCATCACATTCTTTTTTATCTTCTATTTTTGTGATAAGCTCCAAGGCTGCAGACAACAGCCTTTCCCACGTTTAACGGTGGCTTGTCTTTTATTTTTTATATAATTTGATTCCTGCAACGCGGCTATTTTTTGTGTATTTAACCAACCATTAAAGCCGTGTTCGGTTATCCCTGTCTCTAAATATAAAATTTTATCAGGATCCTGTTTCTTTTTTTCTTTTAAATTTAATTTAATGAACCTCCAACCTTTACACTGCAGTGTATTCCTGTTTTTTATTTTACTACTTCCTTTCCCCATTTGAAAGAATTTGGTTCAGTGTAATACTACCTAGGGTAGTCTAGAACACTGTTTCTTTTCAGTAGGACGGTGATTCAAATTTACTTTCTGTGGTAATTCTCACTTCAACTCTTTCGAGTGGAGAATTCTTGCCTTTGCATCCACAAAAGTCCACCGTTTACTTTCCCACTGTTTTGGTATGGAATGAAAAACCTAGTGGTTTCCCATTTCCCATTTACACTCTCATTCAAACAGTTTTCATTCACACTGGCTCGTCAGAGGACTCCGCCGTCCCATACGGAATTTAACTACGTCTGTCAACAGCTCATTAGAGGACTCCGCCATCCTATACGGAATTTAACTACGACGCCACGAAACTTTCCTAGTTTCTTTATTCTACCCGCCATTGACTAGTATCCACAGGGTTTATTAAACACGGAATTTAAGTACGTACAGGACTCCGCCGTCCTCGCGGAATTTCTGGACTCCGGCGTCCTTTTTCCTAAAAAAATTTTTTTAAATTTAACTCACCAGTCGTCTTCAATCCTGTGGATTGTCGTCAACCTTCAGATCCCAGTTGAGGAGAACGAAGACCAGTCCCGTAAAGGGTCTTACTTGCCGTGGCCACGGTCTCTTAACTGGAAGTCGGCTTCCACAACTGGAATCCTCGGGTGTGTTGACATCCGGCTCGAAGGACCAATTTAATGTTGGATTTATCTTACCCAACATTATAAAAAATAGACACAAAAGGAATGAAGACGCTGGTTTCTTTTTCTCATGAGGAGGGCGTATGGGAGATTGTTCAGATCACAGCCTCTCAACACGCTCTAACCAATCTCTCCCGTCGCTCCTGCATTTATTTGAAAATAGGAGGGTTTTTCCCAGACATAATGTTCTAAACAATAAGACACAACACAAAACATTGGACCAACACCTGTCACGTCCCCGACCACATCCGATCACGTCCTTGGTCCAGGCGCCCTTCCATCGGATGATGCTGAGTCATCTTTTCGAAGGCGAGACATCTAAAATCGTCCATAATACTAATGCAAGCTAAGCAAATAAATGATAACTTCTAGAATATATTTAACAGATAGGCTCCAGCGCCCGCGACCCTAGTGAGGAGAAGCGGCTCAGAAAATGGATGGATGGATAAAAATGATTACTACTACCCTAAAAACTATATTCAACAGCAACAACTATATACAGCAAGGCCTAACATAGATCATTCATTTTACACTTGAGACTGAGTCCCAGGATACACATGTAATGGAAACAATGAGTCTCAGCCCTGGAAGAAGGAGTCCCTGCGACCGAGCATCGTTGAATCCAGATTCACTAATCTTACTCGATATCACGGTTCTTGCTTCAGGGTACCGCTATAGTGGACACTGTTATTACAGTTGTTACTCTATTTTTCATAATGTTTGTACAATATTTTTGTGTTATCCATTGCTCTCTCTCAATATATTACGTTTTAGCCTGCCACAATAGCACATGTTTTAGTACAATATATTTTCCCCAAAATTATTACGATAAACGATAGTATTGTTGAGGTTTTTTTTTTTTATGCCAGTGATATATTAGAGCATAATAACTCAAGTACATCTTTTTAAGGAACAATTAACTTTTAATTCTGAAGAATATTGAACATTGGCATTGTAACGTAGATCAATAAATACAATATCTTGGCTAAATAAAAAAGGCTATTTTCACAAAAAATGCACTTAAACAAATATTGAACATTTGGCGCAGAAGTATAGCCATTAACTGACTAAAGAGTAGGGTTGGGCATCGAGAATCGAGAACCAATTGGAACCGTGACTAACATTCCGGTTCTCCTGCAAATGTTAAAATTAAAAATTTCGGTTCCAAGTTTCGATGCCTACAGTCCAAAGAAGAAAGTGGCGAAAACCAACGAAGAAGAACACGCACGAAGACGTGCTTATGCCCAACGGGGGCGAACGAAAGTGTTTCTTAACTCTGTTAAAATAAATGACCATTCGCTTCAGTGCAACACTAGGAATAAGATTATATTGTGCAAAGGAGGCTTTCGCCTCAGCCTACACCACGCAATAAACAAAATGAAGGTTTTGGATTGGCCTAGTCCAGACTTGGACTGACATGACCTTATAAAGGCCGTTCATGCTTGAAAATCCTCAATTTTTGCTGAATTCAAACAATTCTGCAAGAGTGGTCCAAAATATCTCCACAGAGATGTGAAAAACACATTGCCAGTTGTTGCGGCCTAACAAGTTATTAGGTTTAAGGGGCCATTACCTTTTCACACTGGGCGAGGTGACTTTGAATATTTTCTTTTCCTTAATAACAAAACAGCATTTTAAGTTCACTTAGGTTATAATTGTCTGATATTTATATTTGTTTGATGATCTTAACTATTTAAGTGGGGAAACTGTGCAAAAACATAATTTGAGAAGTGGGCCAATGCTTTTCCATAGCACTGTAAACTAACTTTAGAAGCAGTGTTATGCACTGCACTTATTGCACTTCAAATTATACAGTATTGATTTGTGGGTGAGCTTTCATCTGTTTGTAAGTTAAAATAAATTTTAAATGGTATTTTTTGTTGAGTTTTTACTAGATTTATAATTAATTAATTATAATTAATTAATTATTGTGATGATGTTGTTTTTTAAAATTATTATCTCAGACTTGACAAATACCCTGAGTAAAAAACTGAAACTAATAAAAACTAAACTAAAAGGAAACATTTTTGAAAAAAATAAAAGTAATAAAATCTAACAAACCTGCCTTAAAATGTAATTAAAATTAACTGAATTTGAAAAGGAAAAGTCAAAACGAAATAAAAACAGACTAATGTAAAATCGAAAACTAACCCTGGTCAGAATTATGCTCAAAAGTATTTCCCCAAACTATATTTTAATTCCCTATGAAGAAACATTTTCACCTTTGAAAATTCACAGTTCTTTGCAACACTGTTTATTCCTGAATGTCGTTGTGTCTGTTGACAGGAGGAGCTGGAAAACGGTGAGGACGTGGCCACGTGCCCGAGCTGCTCACTCATTGTCAGAGTCATCTATGACAAGGTGATTGACAGCTGGAAGGCGCCTTTGCTGGGAGGTACCTTCCAGATACAGTGGCTATGGAAAGTATTCAGACCTCCTTCAATTTTCCACTCTTTGTTATATTGCAGCCATTTGCTAAAACCATTTTTCATATTTGTCCTCATTAATGTACACACAGCACCACGTATTGACAGAAAAAACGGAATTGCTGAAATTTTTGCAGATTTATTAAAAAAGAAAAACTGAAATATCACCCAGCCATAAGTATTCAGACCCTTTGCTGTGACACTCATATATTTAACTCGGGTGCTGTCCATTTCTTCTGATCATCCTTGAGATGGTTCTACACCTTCATTGGAGTCCAGCTGTGTTTGATTATACTGATTGGACTTGATTAGGAAAGCCACACACCTGTTTATATAAGACCTTACAGCTCACAGTGCATGTCAGCGCAAATGAGAATCATGAGGTCAAAGGAACTGCCTGAAGAGCTCAGAGACAGAATTGTGGCAAGGCACAGATCTGGCCAAGGTTACAAAAAAGATTCTGCTGCACTTAAGGTTCCTAAGCGCACAGTGGCCTCCATAATCCTTAAATGGAAGACGTTTGGGACGATCAGAACCCTTCCGAGAGCTGGCCGTCCGGACAAACGGAACAATCGCGGGAGAAGAGCCTTGGTGAGAGAGGTCAAGAAGAACCCAAAGATCACTGTGGCTGGGATGCAGTCGGGAGATGGGAGAAAGTTCTAGAAAGTCGACCATCACTGTATGGCATAGTGGCTCGATTTGCAAGGAGGAATGGCAGAGGATCCCCAAATCCAGGTGTGAAAAACCTGTTGCATCATTCCCAAAAAGACTCATGGCTGCATTAGCTCAAAAGGGTGCTTCTACTAAATACAGAGCAAAGGGTCTGAATACTTATGGCTGTGTGATATTTCAGTTTTTCTTTTCTCATCTGCAAAAATGTCAACAATTCTGCTTTTTTTTGTCAATATGGGTTGCTGTGTGCACATTAATGAGGGGAAAAATGAACTTAAATGATTTTAGCAAATGGCTGCAATATAACAGAGTGAAAAATTTAAGGGGGTCTGAATACTTTGCGTACCCACTGTATTCAAATTGGCAACCAAAAGTTTACATGAGTACTACAATTAAGAAAAAAAACACGGTACAGGGTGATAGCGACAGCCCAGATGCGAAAAGTGAATAGCCACAAATAATTGAAGCCCCCGTGTACAATGTTTACATTTATTTTGTTGTATGTAATGCTGCTCTATTTGTGTTAAAGTAGCAGTGGTTTGAAGGTTTATAATTAACATCATACATGGAAATCAGTCACCTTTTGGTGAAATTCGCCATTTTGAACTCAAAATAGGCCATTTACGAATTACTGAATATTACTCCGTGTTGGACGAATATGCATTGGCCTGAGGTTCCGCCTGTGTGTCCGGGACCTGCTTTGGGTAAGTCACAGGAGTTGACTGGTACAGGGTGGAGTTTCCTCTGCATTTCATGGCCAATTCCAGTAGCCGTTTTTACTTTCCGGAAACAAAGCAACAACAATGGCGACCGTGGAACAGCGTCTGCTAGAACAAATGGACCTAGATGACCAGATGATATGTTTAATTATGCTGCAAAATCGATCAAGAAGGCGGCGGTGTAGATGGTATGTAGAACCAAGGGGCACGCTGAGTATGTCATCACAGCATGTGACTAAAACGGACCAATCACGAGAGATGATCTCCGCGGTATTCTACGCGCAGCAACAATTTTTCCTGTGTGCGCGTCAAGTGATGCAGAGAGGCCGCGCCGGCCAATGCGTCGGTCACGTGATGCAATGCGGGCGGTGTCGGCCGCGCGAGCGTATAAAGAGGCCTTTAGTCTCTCAGTAGAGATGTAGCACGTCAACGATACTTCCCTGACACCAATTACTATGTACATTCCTTTAAATCAGAGTTTTGGTGCCATCTGATGACGTATTAGCGCATTGCAGAAAGCACAAAATATACGGCTAGGTGAATTTGTGAAGGGGCGCGGGTTCACTGAATATGTTTTGTTGTTTTATTGGAGGTTGCCCTGGCGCTCACAGTGATCTTGGCATTTTCTTTCAGGAGTCTTTCATGTCGGGTGAAATCATCGAGGCCCCATCAGAAAGCAAAGTGGTGCTGGTTCCCACCTGACTCAGAATGAGCTTTAAGACTGCTGATTTGATGTTTTATTATTGTTGTCATCTGTGGACTGGTTCTGTGATCAATTGTTGATACTGTGCAAAACCAGGGGAATATGCCAAGCAGAAACAACTTCTCTTTGTTTTCGGTTTGCTTGTGTGAGCTTCAGTGTTCACTTAAGTAACGTTGAAATATTTGTCATTGTGTGTTCTTTTCAAAGAAATAAAGTTTATTCATGTTCATGGCACCATCGGGATCATTTGTTGCACTCAGACTACTATGTAATTGTTGTTAAGACTAATTTGTCTAATTGTCTTTGGTTATGCATAACAGCTAACTACCAAAGAAAACCATCTCAGAGACAGACCAATAATAAATTATTTCTTCTGATTCTTTATTTCGTTGCAATTAAATATTTCTTTACGAGGTTTAAGCAGAGTACAAACAGATTTTCAACATCTGAGTTTTAAAATGTGAGTAACATCCAGGAAAATCACTAGAAAGGGAAATTCCATGGTGGATACGCCGACAATTGTGCTGGACCATTTCATTTATGTCTGTTTGTGTGGACTTTGGCGATTTTGTTTTCAGCTGTTTGCCCTGGTACACTTATTAAGCCGTTTACCCTCCTGTGGGTGTGTTGTCAAATCTAAAACAAATACATTTACAGGAATGCTTTAAACATGGGGGTAACCGTTTCCCTAAAAATCAGAAGGCCCCACACACGTACATGTCGTCCAATCATGACTCTGGCACTTGGTCAGATTTCCGATTCACCATCCTCGATTTATTAACTAAAATACAATACAACTACGGTTTAAAAAAAGTTTAAAAGTAATAGTCTTGAGAACAGCGTCCTCCAGCAGGTTCGGTGCCTGGAGAAGACTGACGAGAGCGTCTTGTGTTCCTTTTTTTTTTTAAATCCAGTTTCTGGATAAGCGGTACGGAAAATAATGAAAGTTCTGTTGCTCGGATTAATGGCACAAACATACTTTTGACAGTGAACTGAATAGCGTGCTGTGGAACTGACGTTAGCTAGCACGCTAGCAATGTGTTTTGCGGAATTACTCATAGACAACCCAACCAAACATTTTATACATACCGTTACCAGTGGCGGGCGATGCATTTCGAACGTGGGCCTTTGGAAAAATTCTAATGTCACCGAGGGCCTGCTTAGTGGCGCTGTTTATTGAAACTGAAATCTCATTGGTTCAGGGAAAAAAATTGGAAAAAAAACAGACATTGCGACTGTGTGTATTTGGCATTGGCCAGAAATCTTCAGTCTGAAGGCACTGGGAAGTTTACATTCATATGGCAACGCCCATAGAAGCTGAAATCTGATTGGACAAAAAAAAAAAACTGAAATGACTGGAGCCTGCTCAGCCCAGACACTATGAAATGAATAAAAGATACGTGGAAATAAATAAATAACATTTTATGTTGTAAATGCAGGTCATTACGTTTGATAAGGGTTAGGCCAACAGCAGAGAATGCTTTCAAAGGTGCCTACACCACACCCCTGTGAGAAAATGCCTCCCACAAACCTGATGATGGAGGTTTGCTTCGCAGTCTGTCCCTTAACAAGTGATTACTGTCTCTTGTGAACTACTTATCACATCCACTCAGTTTTTCCTCCTCACCCATAGGTTCTGCTGGATGAATTTGGATTTTTTTTTTTGAAGGAAATGGAAACAAATCTTAACATTTTGGGATATATATATATATAAAGGCACAATCATCAGTCGTCAGTCGTCGTTTCAGATCAAGTCAGCGGTAGTCAATCGCATTAAACAGCTGCATTCAGCTCATTCAGAACGCTTCAGGTTGGGTTCTGACCGGAACAAAGAGATCTAAAGTCTCTACATTGGCTCACATCCAGCTATAGAATAGACTTTAAAGTTCTGCCGCTGGTCTATAAATCGCTAAATGGTTTAGGTCCTGAATACATGAAAGAAATGCTAATGGAATATAAACCCAGAAGGGCTCTCAGATCTATAGACTCAGATCAGATAGTGGAGCACAAAGTCCAAAGCAAACATGGTGAAGCAGTAGTTCGCTGTTATGCTGCACACAAATGGAATAAGTGAAGTCATCCCCAAGTGTCAATGTTTTCAAGTTCAGGTTAATAAAAAAATTGTTTCTCTCATGCAAAGCGTTTTAGAACATTTCAATTTTTTACGCCTACAGTACGTTTTTTTGTTGTCATTTTAGTGACGTCTTTTATTTCTGTACTTTGTTTTCAAATGTCTTTTGCTCTTTGTTTTTAAGTTGTGTATGAAATGCGCTGTCTAAATAAATTAGCCTTACCTTGGCTTACATAGCTGACTGAGCTAGAAACAGTTTTATTGTTCTAAACCGTACTCTGCCGGGCTGAACTCTACCGCTTGGTGGAAATGCTTGCTTGTTTGTTTGTTTAGTTTTTTTTTGTAATTGAGACATCCACAAGTGGGACAAGTTGGCAACACAAGCTATGATTTCACGTTGTTGCAGGCTCATTTTGAATTTTTGCAGCAGGAATGTGATAGCGACCATTTCTGACCACTGTTTAATCGAGTTTAACACTTAGTTTCCAGTATTCCAAAGTAGAAGTCAAATGAAAGACGATGCCCTGACAGACGCCTGCGGAGGTTCACACCTTAAAGAATGCTGTTTACATGTTCATCCTGAGGATGATAATGATGAAAATGCTGATGAGTCCTCAGCGGGTGACCAAACACATCAGCTGAGGCATGGGGTTCCCAGACTGACCTTCACATTGGCAGTTTTTATTGTGAAAAATCTTGGCGCAAGTAGATGACACCCGAGGCGACGGTGGTAGTAACTTCACAAGATCCAGTTTTGATAAGCATCATGGTACATTTATCTAAGATTCAACTGTGTGTTTCCTCACACCGAGACGTGACACGCACATAAAGATGTGATGAAAGTACTCACACTTGGTACTCAATAGATCTGATTATCTGGATAGATTTGTTTTTTCAGATTTGCCGATGTTGACATAATGAGTAGAAAGTACAAATACAGTATTGTAAAATGTAGGGAGTAAAAGTAAAAAAAAAAAAAATCATCTAAATGAAAGACCAAATACCTTAAAAATCTACTTAAGTACAGTAACAGTGTGTATACATTGTTACTGTTACTTCCCACCAATGCCTCGCTCCTGATTCAAGTCATATATCTCTGGTCGGTCTCATTTTGTCCAACTCAGAACTTTCAAATCCTACCACAGTCCAGTCAAAACCTGCGTTCCTCAAGGCTCTGTTCAAGGGCCTGTTCACTTCATCATTTACATGCTCCCTTTCCTGTATGTGTTTTTTCACATTGGACTGCAATTTTTTATTTTTATTTTTAATGCCAGAAGCCTGTGGGTTTCAGGCTGACACAAGACATAACAAATCACTCTTGGAGCCAACAACATCCACCAATTAGGCCATGGATCTTGCTTCTACAAATCTGTTGCCATTGTGGCTATATGGGTTATGCGCAACCAAGGTCCGCATTTGGCAAAACGGCACGAAATACTTCCCTCCGGTTGGCTGGCAGAGCCCTATGGCAGGAGACCGGGACAAAGCACCTGTAGAAATATTAAATGTCTAAAAAGTCTTTTGTTTTACACAAGATGTCTTCAAGAGCTACCGAAGATCACCATATCCGATGTTTAGACTTTGTTCGTGTTTCCATATATCATATCATAGATTTATAAATAAATGACATACGTGTATTTAACTTTTTTTTTGGAAGACTGCAACAAGAAAACAAAATTCTACCAAGGTCGGGTACAAACCATCATGACATCGGCCATAGTTATCGCTGTTATTGCTGTGCACACAGGAAGTCCACCAACCTGTTTTCTGGTTTGGTCATGTGATGTTCCGCATCAGGCCCATTGCTCCCTGGTTCATGTTCCTTAATGTCGCCGCTGTCCCTGTTTTATCCGATAAGTTACAAAGCTCTACAAAGCTCGAAATCAATTAACCAATCAAGACCAGCTGCGGTTGACTTTACACCTCTCAATTTACTTTCTTTTTATATAGCAAGTACAGAAGTCTGCTTTCAAATGAAGGGAGTCATTGGAAAAAAGTCGTTAGAAAATAAATCCTCAAGTAATGTACAGATACTGTACCTGAAATATATACAAATGCAAATGTATACAAATACAGTATTTGCATCAGAATAATCCGATCTGTTCGTCAGGTACTAGATTCTATTTATCCCAGAGTTCAATAATGCAAAGTTACTTAACACTTCCAGTTACTTGACATGTGTGCCTCAGTCACGTTATGTCAACAATCTTGGAGACATGTGGCAGGGTCCAGGCCAACATTCGGCATAAGGACAATCAGCCTGAAAGTGTCGCACATTTTGCAACATGTGAACACAGGTAGCAGTCCAAATGTGCAGCAATCCATTCATCTTATATACCGCTTATCCTTACTTTTAGGTTGAGAGCTGGAGCCTAGCTCTGCTGACTTTGGGCGAGAGGCGGGGTACGCCCTGGACTGTTTTCTAGCCAATCGCAGGGCACATATAGAGAAGAGAAGTATTCGAGTAACCAAACATGCATGTTTTGGGAATATGGGAGGAAGCCAGGCGGCACGGTGGACGACTGGTTAGAGCGTCAGCCTCACAGTTCTGAGGACGTGGGCTCAATCCCCGCCCCCGCCTGTGTGGAGTTTGCGTGTTCTCCCCGTGCCTGCGTGGGTTTTCTCCGGGCACTCTGGTTTCCTCCCACATCCCAAAAACATGCATGGTAGGTTAATTGACAACTCTAAATTGCCCGTAGGTGTGACTGTGAGTGCGAATGGTTGTTTGTTTGTATGTGACCTGCGATTGGATGGCAACCCCGCCTCCTGCCCGATGACAGCTGGGATAGGCTCCAGCACGCCCGCGACCCGAGTGAGGAGAAGCGGCTCGGAAAATGGATGGATGGGAGGAAGCCAGAGTACCCAGAGAAAAGCATCACAAGCACGGGAAGAAGATCCAAACAGGAATGCCTGGTTTCCAACCCCCAACCTCAAAACTGTGTTGGGGATATGCTAACTACTAACTACTCCACCACTGTGCTGACACTGAATGTGAATGTTAAGCCAAATTTTAAAATGACTGTTCACTCATTTTTGGGCCGCATTTCAATAATCAATAGTTATTGATATTAATTAAGAACGACATGTAGGCAAACCGAGGACTGAACACTTCAATGTGGCTTTGCGTCTCAACGCCTGCTGTGTCTCTGCAGGCGTGAAGCAAAAATAACCAGAAGGTGTGACAGAGGGGCAACTGATGTTGATTCTTATTGTTTAAACACGCTATTAAAGCTGCACTTAGCATTGCTCTTTCTGTGTCAAGAACAGCGTTTGATTCCTGAAATGTCTGATGTTTTGCATTTTTGTCGTAATGTTTCATTTATTTTCCGGAGGCATGATGGAAGAAGAATGTATTTTGTTGTCATGCGACAGCCTCTGAAGCATTCATTCATTCATCTTCCGTACCCTGCGGTACGATAAGCGGTACAGAAATTGGATGGATGCATCTTTTGTTCCGCTTATCCTCACTAGGGTCACGCGGCTGCTGGAGCCTATCCCAGCTATCTTCGGGCTAGAGGCGGGGTACACCCTGAACTGGTCGCCAGCTAATCGCAGGTGTATATATATATATATATATATATATATATATATATATACTCACACACATCGGTATCGCATAAATAGTACTTCATTTTTAGCCAATTTATTCATGAGAATTTGCTGGAAATGAAGTGTATGTACAAAACATTAACAATGCAAATATGAATATTAACCATCTCCATAAAATACATACACGCTCACTGTTTAGGGCGTCCATATATACAACCGCTATTTGGGATGGACATCTCGTTACATCTGCATAGCCTACCCTTCCCGCGATGCAGCAGCCAATCATGTTGAAGCGGGACGGGTCTTGCCGAGAAAGGACAAGGGGGATTTCTAAGAATGTCTGTGAAATGGGACGGTCCCTTTCCGGCTTTTCTCAATTGTAATTTGTTTCGTCTTTTGTAAAAGTGTTTCTGCTTTTGTTAATGTGTTTTCTGAAATGTAAAAGTGTTTCGCTTTTTGTTCATTTGTTTTCTGAAATGTCACAGTGTTTCACAATTTGTTATATTGTTTTGCACTTCCAGGCCTCCGTACAGCATTATTAAACGTGAAGACAGTTAGCTATTTCTGTACATATTCTTGCAAGAAGTAGTATAGAAAGTATACACACACACGATTTGCTTTAGCGCAGGGGTGTCAAACTGATTTTGGTCGTGGGCCACATTGTAGTTACGGTTTCCCTCAGAGGGCCTTTATGAATGTGAAACCAAAAACATATGTTTGATCACCTCATCGTATTATTACATGCACACAACATAAGGATGGAGAACTAGTATTGAAATCAGAGGTCAAGGATAATATTAAATATTTATTACCATAAAAGGTGTTTGGTAACAAACAAAAAATTTTTGCAATATCGCAACATTATTATTTATTAAATATGACAATTTAAAACTTTGGTAGCGATTTTAGCAAGAATCACGGCAGTTGACGCACATGATTTGCTTTTGCGGGCCACATAAAACGATGTGGCGGGCCAGATCTGGGACCCGGGCCTGGAGTTTGACACCCACGAGCGCACGGAGCCACCCGAGCCGTCAGGCGCAAACGGGGGCTGTTATGTGACAGCGGTACTATATAAGTCGATCGCAGGCGCCCACTCCAGCCGACGCGGTCATCATGTTTTCGGACGGGACGGCCACGAACCGGACCTCCGACTGGTGGAGCGACGCGCCGCGGCAACAGTTGACGCGCGGCGGTCACCGCGTGGTGTCGCTCTTCCTGGGTTCCATCATGGTGTTGGGCTTCCTCAACAACCTGCTGGTGCTGGTTCTCTTCTGCAGGTTCAGAACTCTGCGGACGCCCGTCAACGTGCTGCTGCTCAACATCAGCGTCAGCGACATGCTGGTGTGCGCGTGCGGGACCACGCTGAGCTTCGCGTCCAGTCTGCGGAACCGATGGTTGTTCGGCCGCCTCGGGTGCTCGTGGTACGGCTTCATCAACTCCTGCTTCGGTGAGTGCGCTCGGCGCGCCAAAAGTACTCGCAGTCTGTCCTTGGGGAGTGTGTTTAAAAAATAAACCAATACTGGTCGAAGTTGCCTTTTCGCCTGAAGTCAGCTGGGATCAGCTCCAGGATAAGCGCTATTGAGAATGGATGGATGGATGGACTGCTGCAAGTGATTCAACTCCTTAAGTAACAATAAAAGGTACATACTCGGAAATGAACTTAAATCTCCCATGTATTAGTGTCAAATATGACCCATTTTGACAGTTGACAGCAACGAAAATAGTCCAAATGCAATTGTTTCTCTGGGAGATTTCCGCACAATTGTCCCACACTTAAAAGAAAACAAACACTTTGTGTCACGTTTTTAAAGTGGTCATCATGACTGGACAGTAGCACCTTAGAAATGTCAACGATGATCAGTGCAAAACTTGTCCCGTCTCGTGTCTCGTGCCTCTAATCTACTCTACTGTACAAGGAATCCCTGCGCCTGAGGAAAAACAACTAATCCGAGACAGAAGTGTCAATCATTCGTCACCCACTCGGGACACACTCATCGCGCAAACAAAATAAAATAAATAAATAAATAAAATAATAGAACTTCAAACTGATAATATTTAGTGTTATCGTAAAATTCCATTACGAATAAGGTGCTTTTCGGGGCTAACAATGTACCAGGTCAGCATGACCCTGACTAGGTTACTCGGTATTTGGGGTAACTACCCCAAATACATGGAAAGATTTTAAACTGTCATTCTTTTGTACAGTTGCAAAGTTTGTGTACACTGAGGCTGTTCAAAGTCAAATTTGTCAAGGGTCTGCTAAAATGGATTTTAGATTTAGCAAATCAAGGAGAATGAATTGTGAAACTGTGAAGCTCTGCATTCCATAAATGTGCGGATTTTTATGGGACAGTGGTGACATTGTTCAAGGTGGAGTTTAAACCAGTCCCTCGAACACTTGGTGTTTCCACCACATTTGCACACGTTTGTAGGAATGTGCTACATTTACTCCATTACATTTACTCAAGTAGCCTTTTGGATAAATTGTACTTGTCAGAGTAGTTTTAATGCATCATTTTCTTGCTTTTATTTGAGTATATACTGTATGCTAAGAAGAAACGGTACTTTTACTCCGTTACAGTGATCTACATGCCACTCGCTACTACTATCATTAACCTATGCTAACGCAGTATTTAAGTAATAATTAGAGTAAATAGTGTATGTTTTTCAAAAACACTTCTAGGCCATAATCATAAAGCGGATTAATGGCCTTTCCATTAGGAAAGATGTATCTTAAGGCACCACTGTATTAGGTCAATTGGAGACTAAATTGGCCATAAATGTGAATGAATGTTTATCCGTATGTGCCCTGTGATTGACTGGCGACCAGTTGGTAAAAAAATGAATGAATTGATGCATGCATCAGTTTTCAGGTGGGCAGTGAGTCTGCCGTTAAATTGGATGGGGGAAATGTCCAGTTGTGCACTGCAGCTGCATTTGTGGCTAATTCCAAACTGTCTTTTTAACCGAGGTTGTTACAGAATTATTAAAAAATGTAGACGAAATGGAGCAACTAGAAGATTTTGCTTGCTGGTTTTTGGTCATTTGTCTAAATTGTGTTGTATCTTTTTTTAAAGTGCATACTTTTATATTGAGATTAAAGTTAGGTATTCTTGTCTTTTTTTTTTTTCTACACTGGCAGACTTAATTGCATTGATCAAGGCCATCTGGCTTTTCGAGAAAAACAATCACGCTGATGATGTCGAGGCGTCAAACACCAAGTTTTGTTAAAAGCAAGTACAAGAAGTGATTCCGGTGCTTCTGCCCTTAGGTATTGTGTCTCTGGTGTCTCTCGCCCTGCTGTCCTACGAGCGATACAACACCCTAATGGTGTACAACAAGCGGGCCCTGGACTATAGGAAGCCTCTGTTAGCAGTGTGCGGGGCTTGGCTCTACTCGCTGGCGTGGACGTTACCCCCTTTGCTGGGATGGAGCAGCTACGGGCTGGAGGGAGGGGGAACCAGCTGCTCGGTGACGTGGACCGAGCGAACGGCTCGTTCTCACTCCTACATCATCTGTCTGTTTGTCTTCTGTCTCGGTCTCCCCGTCTTCATCATGGCGTACTGCTACGGCCGCCTGCTGCGTGCCGTCAAACAGGTGGGTCGCCAGACGTGCGCAGGCCATTAGAGACAGCGACGGTCTGAAAGTCTGAAGTCAAAATGTTAAAAAAAAAAAAAAAAAAAAGTCAAACAAATTAAAATTAAAAAAAATATTAAAAAGTATTGAAAAATGAATACTCAAGTAAAGATAGCTGGAACGTTTTAAGTAACCGATTGTTTGCATTTTATGACTTCCTTCCACTGCCATTTTGCGACATCACTTGTGTGGTCAGGTGGGTCGAATTCGACAGACAAGGCGGCGTGAATTCCACATCCTGTTCATGGTTGTCATCACGATGGTTTGCCACCTCCTCTGCTGGATGCCGTACGGCATCGTCGCCGTTATGGCCACGTTCGGTCGGCCGGGCCTCATCAGCCCCGTGGCGAGCGTGGTGCCGTCCATCCTCGCCAAGAGCAGCACCGTGTTCAACCCCGTCATCTACATCCTGATGAACAAGCAGGTGAGGTGGGGACGAGCATTTAAAAGCAAGTACGTTGAAGAATCTTCCATCCATCCATCCCAGTACCATTAGCACAGAGGTCCCCGAGCTTACATAAAGCATCCATTTTCTGTACCGCTTAGCGTCATTGATTTCTTGTCGTTATCAGACTTTTCTCACTGAGAGTTCGCCTGCTCAGTAAAAGCATTTTTTTTCAAGGCATTAAGGTAAGAAAGTCACATCAATTCCAACTGGGAGGTGATCTTGACTTATTGTTCTGGTGTTTAAATCATATCTGAAAATTGATCTTTTTCACATAGTCAGTCAATGCTTTATGGGCTCTAGCGCAAAACGGACTCAGACTCTGATGATCAATAAAATATTTTTTATTTGTCGCTCTGTGCGGCCCAGTACCAATTTTCTCCTGAGTCGGTACCGGTCCGCCGCCTAGTGGTTGGAGACGGTTGCATTAGTGTATGAGCCAGGTGGCTTAATATGTATGTCAATGCGACATTTACATTATGTTTCCGATTTGGCTGTGCCAATCATGTTTCTGGCTACAGTGGATAAAATGGGATGGACGTGAGACAGTGGGATGTATTTCTCCAGCATCTCAAGTTTTGTCACGTTCTGCCATGTTCAGTGTACGTTTTGTCACCGTTCTCACAGAACACTTGGATGCATGCTAGATGTACAGTATTTTCAATCACGGCACGTCCAAGCCGTATTATGGGCCGGGCTAAGGTTGGACATGGTGCGCACAACATGGGAGGGAGTATAATTCGTGTCTGCTCCGGCCACAAACATGCTTGAACGTTTCATCTATGGAAAGCCTTGACAGAAAGTGAAAAACGTGTCAGACCATGATCAGAACGTGAGAAACCCCATCAGAACGTGACAAGTCAAGAAGGAACATACCGCCATCGGTCGTAGATAATGTAAACCATAATGTAAACCTAGCATAACACCAGTAGGGGAAATAATGGAATTTGTTTGACCCTCCCTTCCTCTTTCCATCAGTTCCACCGCTGCTTCCTAATCCTGTTCCACTGTCAGCACCAGCAGATGGCGAACAGTCACGCCATTCCATCCAGAACTACCATGGTCCATCTCACCCGTCTGCCGGTGGACAGTGGCGCTGATGCCCCTGGCAATGCCGTGGAAGCACCCGCTAAGGCCTGTGACACAGAGGACACCAGCGCCACCTTGTCGGGAAAAAATGGAAGTGCCTAAGTCTTGTGGGACTCAAGACTGACATTTAAGAAATGTCACCTGGAGCCTCAAGTCTTCAAGGAGGGTGGCAAGTTTCAGCAGCTTCAAATGGACAAGGACTAACAACTGCGTCTGATGGAAACTGTGGATTCTGAAGAAAATTGAATATTTTTGTTGTGAAGTCAACCTGATGTGGTTGTTGAAGGTGAAATAAAGGTATTTTTCATGTTTAATCCTTAATATTAAAGACTATACTTCAAACACTAAGGGCTCTACGTTCGTCAACGTCGTAATTCCTGCACAGCGGGCAGCGCCACACTGCATCAGAGGCGGGTTAGACTGATGTCATTTTGTAGACGAGCGTGGGCGGGCTGCGCCACTGTGGGAGTGTTTACAGCAGACTTCAGTCACCACCAATCAAAGCTACTCCTCTCATTCCCTTGAAATGTGGCTCACTCCCAGTCTCGCAAGGAGACATTGGAACCATTCTCTGTGCGTAAGAGGACGATGCGTGATCGCAGCGATCTGTGCGTGACTTGAGCATTGTTACTGCTCTGGCATGGTGTGCTCACTAGGGTCGCGGGCGTGCTGGAGCCTATCCCAGCTATCTTGGGGCAAGAGGTGGGATACACCCTGAACGGGTTCCCAGCCAATTGCAGGGCACATAGAAACAAACAACCACTCAATTTAGAGTCTTATGTTAACCTACCACGCATGTTTTGGGGATGTGGGTGGAAACCAGAGCACAAACATGCACAGCGAGCATTGCGCTTACACGAAAATCTGAACCTTCCACCATCTGTGCCCCGCCGCAGATGCGTTGTCTGTGCCCTACGCCAGCCCCCCCCCAACAGCCGCTAAAACTAGTCAGTGGGCTGACAAATGGCCCGCAGGCCCTAATTTGGATAGGGTCCTGGACTGGCCGAACACAGAGCACATATTGAGACGGACAACCATTCACACTTGCATTTCCACCACCAACAAGTAGGAACTGAACTGGTGCTGCTCGCACGGAGGTCAGGCGAATGGACCACAACCCAATCAGCGACAACAAGTGTTGATGCATCACCCATGTATTTACACACAAGTAAATCACAATGCCACAAGTCTTCTCCTGGAGCAAATGGCGCAACCTCTGGCAAGCCATTTGAGCATTTACTGTATTTGTTATCCTTGCTATCCAGTTTAAGGTCTATGTATTATCTTGTACTGTACTCTTTTCCTGGCTGGTAAGACAATCTAGCACACTAGTACAATGACTAGGATGCACTAGTAGAACAACTATATGTTACTAGTGAGCACAAACTGCACTAGTTACCATCTGTACCCTATTTGTTCATGTAGTGAAGTGCGAAATGAAAAATCTTGTTCTACTTGTGTGCAGAAATGTCATACAGTAGTGGAAGACAATAGTGGAAAAAACATCACTCGTAAGACATTTTCTTAGTGTGCAGAAAAAAGACAAAAAAAACAGCAATAGTGAGAGATAGTCTTTCTACTAAGTGTGCCCTAATCTTTCAACTAGTGTGCGGAAATGTCCTACAGTAGTGGAATAAAGGTCACGAGTGAACCCTGGTCATTCTACTAGTGTGCTGAACTGTCCACTTACTAGTACAGTATGTTCTTTGTCCTCACTCGTGAGACAAATCAGCTCACTAGTACAATGAATATGTTAATAGTGAGGCAAAATTGTGCACTTCTTGACATCTGCACAGTACTAGTAGGCTACTACTAGTGAAGTGCTTAGATGTTAACTAGTAGAATTCTATGCCACTCGTAGTACTAGTAGCATGCCGTTTTCATCTAGTACACGTAATTTTTCTACTGCCCTACTCGTTCTACAAGTGTGCAATAATGTCATACCGTGTTGGAAAAAACATTACCAATAAAGCAGTTGTTTAACTAGCGCGTGGATTTGTTTTACTAGCAAGGACAAAGAGTTTCCTCGTACAAGGACCTTAATATGATATTGAATAAGTGCTTAAACAACCAACCAGTGTTGGAGGAGAAAGTTGGTGAGGGAGAAGTTGTTTGTTTGCAGCACCTAGCAGAGCTGGTGACCCTCAAGACAGCAGGAGACATTCTTGAGAGCCACACATTACTTGGTCGCACAAAGCCCACCCACATGCTCCTGCATGTTGGTAAAAATCAAGCGTCTGTCACCCATCAAAACTGATTGTCAGTCAGGTCGAAGGGGAGAAGATTCCACAAGTTTTCAAACTCTGAGAGTCATTTGGGAGTCCTGTCTCGGGAACATGCGAGTCCATTCCGGGACGAGCGAGACGTCGGGGGTCACTGCTGGGCCAGCAGGATGCTGCGATTGGCCTTCATCTTCTCCAGACGTTTGGTGAGGAGGCCATTCGTCGCCTCCAGCTCCTGGATTTGGTCCAGAGCAGAGCGCAACTGCAGACAACAAACACAACATGATTGAATTTTAAACTACGCCGTGAACCCCCGTTTATCGCCGGGAATGTCTTAAAAGGCCCACAATATTAATTATACATACAGTGGTGCCTTCACTTACAAGTTCAATTTGTTTCGTGACCACGTTAGTAAACTGAAAACCTTCATTCATTGATTCATCTTCTGTACCCCTTATCCTCACTAGGGTCATGGGCGTGCTGGGGCACAAAGATTTGAAACATTTGTATCTCAAATTTGAAACATTTGTATCTCAAATTTGAAACATTTGTATCTCAATTCATCTTTCCCCATTGAATTGAATGGAAGTGTTGTTAATCCGTTCCAGCCCCCAAAAGAAACGGCAGCAAAATATTTTGGATAGGAATGGGCGAGTACCGATACCATGTACCAGGTATCATTCATTGAAGACTAAATTGCCCGTAGGTGTGAATGTGAGTGTGAATGGTTGTTTGTTTACATGTGCCCTGCGATTGGCTGGCGACCAGTTCAGGGTGTACCCCGCCTCTCGCCCAAAGATAGCTGGGATAGGCTCCAGCACGCCCGCGACCCTAGTGAGGATAAGCGGTACAGAAAATGGATGGATGGATGGATTTCCTCTTCGCCAGTAGTTGGCACTACACTATGGCAGTTTGACACCTCAGCAAATCATCATGTATGTAAGAAAGAAAGAAAGGTATTTGTTCACTAGTTTATGTCATTGTGTTAATTGAAATGTTATGTACCAAAAGTACTAGTGTTATAAGTACTGAGTGCTATCGAACATCCCTAATTTTGAAATGTGTTTTTAATAAAACAGCACTCAATAGTATTGTATTTAATAAGAACATACACTTATAACATTAATGGAAATAATTAAACAAGTTTGTGCATCTTCTGGTGTGCATGCCATGGCCACCAGGGGGCAGTATAATACAGACAGACGCACTGCATGGAGATGATAAGTCCGGAGCAACGAAGCTGCAGTTCAGTCACAGAGGATAAAGAATATTTGACTGAGTATTGTATACTCTGTCTGCATGTTTCTATTGGTCAAATATGAGTTGTTAAATGGTTTATAACTACTGCGATATCAATGACAGTTTCGTGAGCCCATCTATGACATTTCCCATTATACAGTATGTTAACGTTAAACTAGTGGACTTTCCTAAGAAAAAGTTATGTGGTTTGGTTAAATGTATCGTGGTCTTATGTTTATTTGTACAATAAACTAGTGGCAATAAACAGGTTGAAGCAAGCAGTCTGCCTCTTTTTTGAAGAACGTTTCACTATTTGCTGCTTGCTGTGAAATTCACGGCCACCATATAGCGCTCGTAATTCAAATAATTGCCCCGCACCGTAAGACAAAAAAAATCTTCTGAACAAAGAAAACCCCATAAAAAACAATTGCCCTTAGCTTCAGATTTCCACGATATAGCGGGGTCTTGGTAGGTGAACTGCCATATAGCGGGGCAATACTACACTCATTTGTCATACTCTAATGGTGGAAAAGAGTATTTACATATTGCTACATAGAGAATTAATGATTTCATAAATGTTTGATGAAAGTACTTCTCTATGCAGTTTTCTCTTCTCGACCTTCAGCTCATCCTCGACCATCTGTGCGCTCTCCGACGCTGTCCTGTATCGAGTCACCTGACCTTCCAGCCGGATGACCTGGACAATGTAAGACGCACCAGCAAGGAAACTGCATGTTTCGAAGACACTAAGGAGCTGATTAATGTTCTAAAAAAATACTGTATGTGGGAAGGGAGAAAAAGCTTGGCTGCACGATAAGCGCTTTGTTTAGCCCTTACATACTGTTCGGGTCAAATTTGATATCTTTTGACATTTGACAGCAATAAAAAAAACTAAATGTCATTCCTTTACCCTGAAATGTTCTGGTTATTCCTAAAGTGAACCAAAGTCCACAATAATTATTTTAAAATGTATTTTCTTTCTTTACAAGTGTTGCAAAGGTTATGTACACTGAGGCTGTTCAAATTTCACCGTTGTCAAATAAAATGGGTTTTAGATTTGTTAAAAAAAAATGATGGAGTTCAGATTCAGATAATTCTAAAGCTGTATATGCCATAAATGGGTGCATTTTTTATGGGACAGTATTATTAGTATCATTGTTAGAGAGGAAGTTTAAAACAGTCCTGAGAAATGTCTGTGTTCCCGCAACATTTGCACAGGATTATCCAAAAATGAGCAGTGTAAAACATAAAAAATACACTTTGATACATGATTGAAGAAGAATCATCCATTTACTATTAGGGTGTATTTACATCAAGTAAGTGCTTTGGTCTGCTTGTTTGGTCTGGACGAAAAGTGGATTTTGACTGGCTATAATACATTTTGAACAGCTTTGCAGTATATAATTTAATAGAGACCATTGGTTTTCAACTGAAGAACTATAAAGAACATGCATTTTTCAAAAAATAGCCTCTGAAAACTGTATTTAACATTATTAAACATACAAGGAAAACGGTTACATACAAGGAAAACGGTTAGCTAAGAAGAAGTGGGACACTGAGAGGACCGAGGAGAGGCGAAAGGAATACATTGAGATGCGACACAGGGCAAAGGTAGAGGTGGCAAAGGCAAAACAAGAGGCATATGATGACATGTATGGCAGGTTGGACACTAAAGAAGGAGAAAAGGATCTATACAGGCTGGCCAGACAGAGGGATAGAGATGGGAAGGATGTGCAGCAGGTTAGGGTGATTAAGGATAGAGATGGAAATATGTTGACTGGTGCCAGCAGTGTGCTAGGTAGATGGAAAGAATACTTCGAGGAGTTGATGAATGAGGAAAATGATAGAGAAGGGAGAGTAGAAGAGGCAAGTGTGGTGGACCAGGAAGTGGCAATGATTAGTAAAGGGGAAGTTAGAAAGGCATTAAAGAGAATGAAAAATGGAAAGGCAGTTGGTCCTGATGACATTCCTGTGGAGGTATGGAAGCATCTAGGAGAGGTGGCTGTGGAGTTTTTGACCAGCTTGTTCAATAGAATTCTAGTGCGTGAGAAGATGCCTGAGGAATGGAGGAAAAGTGTACTGGTGCCCATTTTTAAGAACAAAGGTGATGTGCAGAGCTGTGGCAACTATAGAGGAATAAAGTTGATGAGCCACACAATGAAGTTATGGGAAAGAGTAGTGGAGGCTAGACTCAGGACAGAAGTGAGTATTTGCGAGCAACAGTATGGTTTCATGCCTAGAAAGAGTACCACAGATGCATTATTTGCCTTGAGGATGTTGATGGAAAAGTACAGAGAAGGTCAGAAGGAGCTACATTGTGTCTTTGTAGATCTAGAGAAAGCCTATGACAGAGTACCCAGAGAGGAACTGTGGTACTGCATGCGGAAGTCTGGAGTGGCAGAGAAGTATGTTAGAATAATACAGGACATGTACGAGGGCAGCAGAACAGCGGTGAGGTGTGCTGTCGGTGTGACAGAAGAATTTAAGGTGGACGTGGGACTGCATCAGGGATCAGCCCTGAGCCCCTTCCTTTTTGCAGTGGTGATGGATAGGCTGACAGATGAGGTTAGACTGGAATCCCCGTGGACCATGATGTTTGCAGATGACATTGTGATCTGCAGTGAAAGCAGGGAGCAGCTGGAGGAACAGTTAGAAAGATGGAGGCATGCACTGGAAAGAAGAGGAATGAAGATTAGCCGAAGTAAAACAGAATATATGTGCATGAATGAGAGGGGTGGTGGGGGAAGAATGAGGCTACAGGGAGAAGAGATGGCAAGGGTAGAGGACTTTAAATACTTGGGGTCAACCGTCCAGAGCAATGGTGAGTGTGGTCAGGAAGTGAAGAAACGGGTCCAAGCAGGTTGGAACGGGTGGAGGAAGGTGTCAGGTGTGTTATGTGACAGAAGAGTCTCTGCTAGGATGAAGGGCAAAGTTTATAAAACAGTGGTGAGGCCAGCCATGATGTATGGATTAGAGACAGTGGCACTGAAGAGAAAACAGGAAGCAGAGCTGGAGGTGGCGGAAATGAAGATGTTGAGGTTCGCTCTCGGAGTGACCAGGTTGGATAAAATTAGAAATGAGCTCATCAGAGGGACAGCCAAGGTTCGATGTTTTGGAGACAAAGTTAGAGAGAGCAGACTTCAATGGTTTGGACACGTCCAGAGGAGAGAGAGTGAGTATATTGGTAGAAGGATGATGAGGATGGAGCTGCCAGGCAAGAGAGCTAGAGGAAGACCAAAGAGAAGGTTGATGGATGTCGTGAGGGAAGACATGATGGCAGTTGGTGTTCGAGAGGAGGATGCAGGAGATAGGCTTACATGGAAAAGGATGACGCGCGGTGGCGACCCCTAACGGGACAAGCCGAAAGGAAAAGAAGAAGAAGAAGAAGAAACATAATTACACGTTTACATGTTCAGCGTGGGTTTCAAAACATCTTGTTAAGAAACTGAGGATGAACATGATAACTGCATGTACAAAAACGAATAACTTGGCACTGATCTCTTCCTTTTACAAGTGTAGGAAAGTGTAAAATCAATAATCTGTCTTCTTTTTGGGAAATGAATAATGCAGACCAAAGCATCTGTAATATTTTTTAAGTCAGGATTATCATGTTATAAAAACACCTAATACCTTTTATGCAAGCAGTTGTTTAAATGTCGCTGGAAGTTGCATTTGGACCCCAAGTAATAATCTGTCTGACACATGTCTGTCAAAATAGGGTTATTTTCCATATCAAAGGTTAGTTCGTTAAATATTTTAACTGGCTCTACGGCGTGATGCTACCCGAATTTATATGCAAAGTCGGAATGTGCCTTAGTCTATCACTAGCTCATGCTAGCGCAGTACTAGAGACAACATTACAGTAAATGTTTCAATGAAAAACACTTCAAGCCAAAAATATTGAACAATCCAGTGAAAAACAGTTAATATGGCACTGACTGACCTTCTTGTACCACATTGAAACATACTCTTATACCATCTGTAACATCAAACCGACGTATGTTGGTATCATTGTAAACAGAGAACCCCTTGTAATTTTTCACCACTTGTCTACGACCCTCCCAAAATGTCTCTGAAACCCGCTTTTTCGGTCCCGACCCACCGGTTGAGAATCGCTGATATAGACAATCATAATGCAGATATTCTTGGCTCGCAACATACTGTATGTGCATGGAAAATGAACAGTATGTAAGGGTTCAAAATGTTGCTTAGAATGTTGATGTGTATTGGACAAAAGGAACAACAATAAAAAGGCAAACAACGTACATTCTGTTCAAGAGTGGCAACTTGCTGTTCCGATTTCACCAGTTTGAACTTCAAGTCGCTGATTTGTCTGCTCGCATCTCCTAAGAAAAATGTGCGATGGCAGGGTCATTCAAGAAGAAGAACATGAACGCTTCTATGAAGAAGAGCGAGAAAAGAGGAGGGCTCACTCTGGAGTTCCATCACATGTGAGTCCGCGCCATTTTGCAGACGGTCTTCCTCAGGATTCTGGCTCCCATCAGATCCATTTCTTTGTCTCAGAAGCAATTGAGTCTTGAGCATTCTCACCTACAGCAGTCGCACATTGACAAAACAAATGGAACTCCTGCAGAATGCTTGTTTGTCTCCCTCTTGTGTGAAATGTTGAGATGCATAGGTGTGCATTGATGGTTAAATGTTGATTTCATGGTGATAGAATCTCACCTGATCCTGGAAACTTTCTCTTTCTTCAAATAGCTTCTTCAGATGCAGCTCTGGAATAAGAGTAACATGGTCACTAACAGTCTGCTTATTTGCTTGTTTGTTAATTAATTACACCATTAATTACACTTGAATCTGAATTACAGTTGTAAGTATTTTAATAACAACTTGAAACTTGAAATTATTACAGACATTGTAATTAATATCTTGATGATTTTATGTCAAATGATTGGTGGTTTGATTCAGAAAATATAAATTGGCAATTGCTAGATACACTCCAATTGGTAGACTTTTACAATTTCTTACCTCTCCAAAAGGCTGTGACATCACTGTCGAGAAAACCATGACATAAAGCAGCAAGCACGAAAAACATACTTAGACCTCAACTCTACAGAAATGATTTATTTTCTTTCATAAAAAATATTTCCATAAATAAAATACAAACATCACTGCCAGGTTATTACATCCACCTTAGCTCATTAATTTGTAACCTGCAAGTATTTCTTGAAGTATGACAGTTATCTCAGCCTATACAGCAAATAAAGTTTACACCGCTTATAAGCTGGAGCCTATCCCAGCTGACTTTGGGTGAGCGTTACACCCTGGATTGGTTGCCAGCCAATTTCACTGTGCATATAGACAAAACTCGCAAGATCACATTCACACCTGTGAAAAATTTAGAGCAGGGATGACCAAATCTTTTCCTCCGATGGCCACATACAGAAAAATCAACGTGTGCAATGGCCACTTTGACATTCTACGATAAATTGATTAAACACGCTACAACCAATCCATCAAGCAATTATATATTGTTTATATCGTATAATAGATATATGTATAAACCGCTACATCACAGCCTTTTGGTCAACGTTATGAGGTAAATAGTTAAGGATTTTTCAGGAATTTGGGGAGGTCCGCCGCCCTCTATTCCACTAGAATAGATCCGCCCCTCCACTGAACAATCTCCACATTACGAACCAAAACCAGAACAAACTGCAGTAAGATGACCATTTTTAAAGCAGTTACTTGAGGATCATTAATTTGATATGTTCACAAATTGGACCTCGAAACAGAGCAGAAGCAAACCCTTTTTTATTCTGAAATGAAACTCACGTGGACCCCTCCCTACCACCTGCCCACAGCCAGCGCATATTCAGACTGAATAATAAATAAATACGTGTATATGTGTAATATATCTGTTGCTTGTGTAGTACTTTGAATGCAAAAATAGTGTAGAGCCAACAGAATGTTTTTATTTTCTTTATGTGCCCAAATGCAGTTGACAAAATGACAACCTAATTACTGTACAAACCTCAGCGATAGGTGGTTGGTATTAGGCGTAGTCACCACGAGCCAGTGTAATGAGGTCATTTCGGTATCAAATACGGCCCCAAAAAGAAGAGACACAGCAAAATATGTATATTCAAACTAAAATAATCAAGGAATGATGAAAAGAGAGGATTAACTATTTAATTTGAAGTTCTGTTCCATTTACAGCTGGTGCACGGCCATTTTCATACGTCACCGTCAAGGAGCTATGAGACTTCCGCAGGGGATACATCAGATGTCCCTCGATTTAAGCTAGCCCGTGGAAGCTAGCTCCTTGATGCGCATTTAAGACAACTGAGACTATCCTTAATATGGCAGCATGACAACAACTGGCTCGCTTTCAATGTTTTAAGGACTAAGGAGCTAGGACTTCAGATAAGCCCTCAGAAATGCTCTATTATTAATCATCCTTCATAGAGGATAAATGACTGTGAATGCTGTTATATTATCTGTTTACATGTGTTGCTGTACGTTCCGTTGCTTAAAGGGTTATACTGTAACTCCGCAAAATACAACGGCTGAAATAAGCATTTAACACGTCACCATTTTTCTCATTAAATATATTTCCCAAGGTGCTATTGACATGAAAATGTCACCAGATGTTGGGAACAACCCAAGTAATCAATACATTCAAAGAAAATACAACAAATACGTTCAGAAATTAAGTTATGTGTAATAATGTGAAATGACACAGGGAAAATGTATTGAATACGCCAAATGGTGTTTCTTTAATACTTTGTACAAAAGCCTTTGTTTGCAATGACAGCTTCAAGACGCCTCCTGTATGGGGAAACTAGTTGCACGGATTGCTCTGGTGTGATTTTGGCCCACTCCTCCACACAAGCAGTCTTCAAATCTTGAAGCTTCTGTGGGCTTTTATGGACCTTGAGTTTCAGTTCTTCCCATCGATTTTCAATTGGATTCAAGTCAAGTGATTGGCTGAGGCATTCGAGCAGCTTTGTTTTTTTTCTTGAAACCAATTGAGAGTTTCCTTGGCAGTATGTTTTGGATCATTATCCTGCTCAAATATCGTTTCATTTTCATCATCCTCGTAGATGCCAGGATATTTTTGTCAAGAATGTTTCGGTACATTTGCCCATTCATCCTTCCTTCAATAATGTGAAGTTTACCAGTACCATTTGCTGAAAGCAGCCCCACACCTCCGAACTTCACTGTTGGTATGGTGTTTTTAAGGTGATGTGCAGTGCCATTTCTCCTCCAAACGTGGTGTGCATTATGGCATCCGAAGAGTTCAATTTTGCTCTCATTCGACCAGACTATATACTCCCAGAATTCAACTGGCTCGCCCAAATGTTGTTCAGTAAACTTTAAATGACCTTTGACATGCTTTATTTTCAGAAATGGGTCTTGCGTGGTAAGCGAGCATATAGGCCATGGCGGCGGAGTACATAACTACTTTTATTATTACTTTTCTTGTGGCAACAGTACCTGCTAATTCCAGGTCTTTTTGAAGCTCTCCACATGTGGTCATTGGCTCTTGGAGAACTCTTCTGATTAGTCTTTGCACTTCTCTGTCAGAAATGGTTCAAGGAGCACATGATCGAGGCAAATTTATGGTGGTATGATTGGCTTTCCACTTAACTGTACATATTATGACCGTGCTCACTAGAACGTTCAGAAGCTTAGATATGCGCCTGTAACCAATGCCATCGTTATGTTTTGCAACAATTAGTTTGCGATGGTCTTGAGACAGCTCTCTGCTCTTACCCATCATGAGATGTGTCTTGACTCACACCTTGGCAATTAGACCCTTATGTAGTCCATCAATTAGGACTGAAACAGCTGATATTCATTTGCACTGACAAGGGGCTGGATTACTGTTTGATTATTGAGAGATTTTAGTTGTTGTCTTGGCTTTCCATGGCTTTTTGCACCTCCCTATCTTCATGTGTTCAATAGTTTATCCCTGTGACATTTCACATTTTTACACACAACTTAATTGTCCATTATGTTTTAGTATTAAGATAGCAGCCTTTAAA
Organism: Phyllopteryx taeniolatus; assembly: GCF_024500385.1. Lineage (NCBI taxonomy): Eukaryota > Metazoa > Chordata > Actinopteri > Syngnathiformes > Syngnathidae > Phyllopteryx > Phyllopteryx taeniolatus. The sequence continues at coordinate 29,133,892 of NC_084502.1, read as the reverse complement.
GCAAAGTTATGTTGTTGTTTTAAATACACAATGCGTAATTGTCATTGTTTTATGTTTACTTTGACGGTACACTTCAACTGGGGGAGGCAATATATTATTTTTTGGAGAGTTGTTCGCTAATTCTATATGCCAAACTGCTGCTTGTTTTAAAGTGAGTTCAGTTGAATTCACTGCCGCCGTACAGCGCTCGTATCTCACATGAAATTAAGAAAATCGGCCAAATTATGGCTCGTAAGTCGAGTCACTCACACCTCAAGACACTACTGTATTTCACAGGCTAAAAAAAACTGACAGCAGGCTGCAGTTTGGACACCCCTGATTTATAGTCTTCAATCATCATACCAAGCTGTTTTTGGAACATGGGAGGAAGCCGTAGCACCTACAGAAAACCCACACAAACAAGGAAAGAATATGCAAACTCTGCACATGAGTGCTGACAGCTGTGGCCAAATGGTTAAGATCATTGTCTGCCACTGTGGGGGACCTAGGTTCAAGACCCCAACTGGACCATCCCCCGGACTCACGGCTGTGGTGTCCTTGAGCAAGACACTGATACCCTGAAATGCTCCCTGTGCGCTTCAGCGGCCCCGTGCTCCAGTGTGTTCCACTAACGTGAATGTGTATGTGTTCACTGTGATGGGTAAAATTCAGAGAATAAATTTCGTGTGCATGCATGCATGTTCATGACAATAAAAGGTGATTCTTCTTCTTCTAAAAGATTCAAACCCCAACCTCAGAATTGAGGCAGACAGGCTAACCACTTGTACACCGTGCTGCCCAGCAACTCCACATTTGACGAAAAATTTATTGTTTCCTTCCACTAGGAGAGCTTGGAAATATTTTTGCATTTCTTGATGTTTAGACTCTGTTCTTCTTTTACTCTCGGCTGACTCCTGCTATATAGCAGCTGATTACTGCGCCATCTCCTCATGGGCCTCCTCGCAACTGTCCATGTCTGCCACTGATGCCTCCTGGATCGCTTGCATATTTGTCTCCAGGATCTGGCTGCAGTGCTGCTCTTCAAAGAGTTTTCCTTCTGGGAGTTCTTGCAGTACCCATTCAGGAGCCGCCATGACCTTGATTTCCTCAACAAACCTTCGGAACTTGCAACTTTGACCGACAGCATCAGAGGTCGCCGAATCTGCTGGCCACTTTGTGAGGAAGTCGGTCATATTTGGTTGATCTGCCTCTTCATTAGATGTCTCACATTTCTCTGACGTATTTCCTGTTCCCTCATATTTTGCAGGACAGTCCTTGAAATCTTCACGTATGAGACTTGCTGAACAATGTGGGTCCACAGAGTCTCTCACCCCAGTGGGTGCAAAGAAACCTTGAGCGAGCTTCTCATTCATTGTCTGGCCTGTCGAGCGGTTAGAGTCATACTGCAAAGTTTTGTGTTGAGGTGACAAAGATAAGGTGATGTGATATGTCTTCTGCTGGTCTGCTGAGTTTCCAGACCTGAGGTTCTTTTGTTCCAAGATCATGTCCCAGACAGGTAAAGGCTTACCTGGTTTGTGGACTTTTTCAGTGGAAGTCCTACAAATATGCGAGGTGGATTTTTGGAGTTTTGTATGGCTTTCGCGCTGATGTTTGGACAACTGAGCTTCATCTGGTGACTCTACAAATGACTTGAATTTGGGTACAAAAGTCAATTCAAGTGCAGAGTTTCCACGCTGCTTCAATGCTTGTTTTGTGATTGCCTTGTTCTTGGACACACACTTTCCCTTCAGTCTGGTGGGAAATGTCCTCATCTGATCTTTTCTTCTTCCTTTGTAAGTCATTTGTTTTCTTGCACGGGCCTCCCGGCTCACATTTGAAGCTTGTACGTGCTTGCCAATCGAGATGAAACTGAGCGACTGGGAGGGTTTATTTATGTGACAAAGGCGAGATGTCATGTCTCCAGTGCTGCCTGAAAGACCACGAAGGATACATTGGAGCACCAAGCACAGACAAATAGCCAATGACGGAGTAATTAACCAAGACACTCAGGTAAATAGCAAATGTGGTTCTCAATGAACATGAGCATCCATCAGGTTGATTGGAATAAACTGGGAAATATTTAAATCAACAAGAATCAAGCATGCTTTCGTGCAGGGGTATCCAAACGTTTTCCTCCGAGACCCACATACAGAAAGATCGAAAAGCAACTTCAAACCAACCCATTAAACAGGCGATAAGACAAATAGTCTAGGATTTGTCAGGATTATGGGGTGGCCCATAACCTTGTATCCCAGTAGACTAGATCTGTTCCTGCACTGTAAATACATTATCATTATACATGTTTGAAGCTAAGTGCTGAGAACTATGTGAAAATATAGCAGTAAACTCTTTTTCACCATTTCCATTTTCCCTATTTTTTTGGGGCATGGCTAAAACTGTGCCCAGTGATGCACTTAGCCCCCCCCCCCCCCCCCCCCCCCCCCGTCCCCTACCACCACCTCCGCTAAATCAAAACTTGAGCACCTTCTTTCGCATCAGCGGTTTTCCGTGTGGTTAGCTATCTAGCTATGCCTAAACCCCAAAAATGCATATTCCTTTACGATTGTCCGCTGGCATGGCCACATTAGAGCGCCTTGTTGTCGTGGCATGCAAAAGTCCTGCAACTACCCAGTGAGATATATTCCAGCCACCGGAGGCCTTAAGCGATATATTTTTGCAGCTCAAACACATAGTTATGTGTAGGCTCAAGGAAGATGCTCAAGGAAGTAGAATCCATTTTTCAGGTCGTAGTAGTGGTATTTGTTTGACAGTTAACAGTTGAGAGAAGCATTATTTCAGCACTTTCAGCGTACACACCTACAGCCGCTGTGAGTGGAGAGAATGGCTTCATTTTTCACGAGTTTGAAGCCTCATTTTATGTAGTTGGGAATTTTTTTTGTTTACTCTTTCTCTGTGGTGTGTTGAATTTACAAGACATTTGTTTTCACTTTAAACTTTAAAAAGCATTGCAGACCGTGACAAATGTTATTTTTAGTGCATGCTGCGGGTTGCTAAAAATGGACAATCGGCTGCAAATGTCCCTCGGTCCATAGTTTGGACACCCCTGTTTAACTGTCATTGAATAATAAAAGATGAATGATATTGTGTGTTGTATGGCAACAGAGTCTTACCCAGCATGCTCTCTCTGCTCCCGGGAGCTTCCTTTGCCAACTGGGATGCAAAGCTGTTGCTGACCTCTTCCTCAGCCTCGTCCAATCTAGGCCCCCCATTGGTTGCGACCTCAGGGGAAATGACCTCTCCGTATTTCTGCTTGGGAGATGATCAATAATCAGTAAGGGATCAGTGATTTGCACTATTTATCTGCTTGGCTGACCTTCCTTAAAAAGACAGCCGAACATGGCCAAATTGTTATGAGACAAGATGCATGATTGATGAGCTGTCATGTCATGTGACAAGGGGACACCATCATGTGACTTCTTCTTCTGTACCTTGAGAACATCTCGGAGGGTGAGCACCTCAACTCTCAGCTGGTCGCGCTCGATTTGAATGACGTCAGAGATTTCCCTCTGACGCTCTAAAGCCTGAGACGGACCAAGGACGACGAGTTGGTGTATGGGAGCAAAGCGGTAAGGCGGGAGAGAGGAGAGAAAGCGGGTTAAGTGAGGTTAATGGATTAGCAGTAATATTAGTGTGACATTTAGTGGAATTCAAAACTGCTTATTGTTTTTTTTTGTTGCTGTCTTGGTTTGCTTTTGCCAATATTTTAATTTTTGTAATGTTTGGACATTTCATCATGTCATACCGCAATCTTCTTCTCCTTCCACTGCAGAGCCTCCTGCAAGTCAGACACCTCCAGAGAGTAAGCATGTGTTTGTTCTCGTAACTGTGACGCTTCCTATGGGGTGTGGAAGGAAGGAATAGAGACAGAAAGGAAAATAGAAAAGCAATGTGTTTGTTGTTAAAAGCTCGTTAAAAAGTGCCCCAAAAAGATGTTCACCCTGTGCCACTACATGACCGAATCTTGCTGAGGTGACACAGAAGAAGAATGTGAGCACTCTGGTTTGCATATTTTGTCTGTAGTGGGAATGTTTGAACTGACCATCAGCAGTTCTTCACTTCGTCTCATAGTCTCTTTCATCTCTTTAAACTGGAACTGAAGGACAAAGTGACAGTCCCGCTCACGCTCATATGCCTGCAAACACACAGGGGATACATTAGAAACCAGTGGTGGGAAGTAATGAAGTAAAAATACTTGGTTACTGTGCTTAAGATTTCTCATGGAGCTGTACTTGAATATTTCTTTTTCAAATGACTTTTAGTTTTAAGAATGAGTTTACAATACTTCCCCCCCCCGGGAAAAAAAATCTTTGTTTTTTTTGTCATATTTGTTAAAACTATGACTACTACTAATTATGAAGTGACAGTAGTACATGAGAAATATGATCTGTGAAAATATCAGTCCTCTCTGGCCCCATCTTGTGCCTCTAATTGGATTTAAAAAACAAAAACAACAACAACAAAAAACTGCTCCCAAGGAAAACCAATCAGAGACTGAAGGTGTGAATTAAGAGGTCAATCATTTGCTGTGCACTCACAGGCACATCCCCCCCCAGCCTTGCGCTGATCTGTTATCTTGGGCTTCAGGAGCTTTGCTGAAAACTATTGTGGAATATTCACCCCGGAAAAATAAAAAAATAAAATAAATAAATGTCCATCCCTCATTTTCCAACAACAAGGCATACGACTAGCAAACAGAAGCATAAAAAGAAGAAAAGAAGGAACTGGACAAATCCCGTGACAAAACAAGGGTGAACATATAGTATTAGTTGAGGGACCTCAGACAGCTGAGAGTATTCAGAAGCGATGCAGAATTTGCGACATTTCTGCTCGACGGGTACGTTTGTCAGCTCTTTTTGATTTTTAATTGATTGTACATCTCAAAAAATAAAACTTCAAACCAATAAAATTTTCAATTATAGTTACACTCAATTACAAATAAGTCATACTACCAATGTAGCAGCTGTCGCTAACATCAGCTTGTTTACATCGCTAATGCTAGCGTAGTATTGCTGGCGCTGCCAGATTCAACTCTTGCTAGCAATTTTAAAACTACAAACTCTCCCTTTAAGTACAGAGTGTGAGTACTTTTTCCATTCATGTTATAAGCACATTTAAGCAATGTCATCTGACATCCTATCGATCTACTTACCTTTGTGCGCTCATCGGATTGGCGTCGCGCCTCCCAAAGCAGCTCCTCCATGTCACTCAGTTCCTCCCGCAGAGTTTCCACCTGATACATCAAAGTTGACTTGTCGTTGTGCAGCTGAGCATTTGAAACCATCGCCCGGCGATACTTTTCCTCTGCCTCTGCCACGGAGTCCTGAGACAATGTTGTAATCAATCAAGAGCCAAACATACACTGGTTACATCTTAAGCAGCAGTTGTTGTTGTTGTTGATTGGACACAGAGGAATGAACATTTGAAAGAGTCTAGCTAGCTATCTGCTTCCAGTCAGGTGAATGGCCTGTTAATGACTTCTTTAGTTTTATACATTTTGGACTCTCAACCCAACAGAACTGAAGGCTTTTGCTTAATAATCGTCGAAAGTGAAAAGTTCCATTTGACAAATTCAATATCAGTCCATCGCTGACTTACTAGGTACAGTAATCAAAATAACATTGACTTTTCAACTTAAGGGTGACAAACAGTGGTACCTTCATCTCCCTGATTGATGCCTCCATCTCTACGGAGATTGATGTGTCACAGCTTCCTCTGCGAGATGAAGCTCCACCCAGCGGCGATAGAGTGGCTGCAGAAAGGTTCATTGCTGTCCTGGAGCCCTGAGAAGGAGGACATCTACTTTAGTGGCAGAAGCGGCACGAAATAAACTTCCCACGGCTGAGTAATACAGCCAAGAAATAGCTTTTTTTTTTTTTTTTATCAGAGTGCCTTTTCAGTGTAGGGGTGGGATTGTAACATGTAACGGGGCATGCCTAAACCTTGATGTTGTATAGGCTTGTTTTTCCTTGCAAAAAGTACGTACAGCAATGTAGGATGCAATTTGTCTACATTTATGAGGGACAAAGGTTAATGTGTCAAGGAAGCAGCACCTTTGTTTTCATGTTACGCCCAATGACAGTACTCGAGATGCACCGATACCTCTTTTTTCAGACCAAGAACAAGTGCTTACATTTATGTACTCTCTGATACCGAGGACTGATACATTATGCCTTGCAACTGTGATGAAAGTGTTTCATTTTAACCAAATATTGTTCAAAACCATAAAACACAAACTTTTCTACATTAGGGCTTGCAACTGTGATGAAAGTAATTTTCCTTTTAACCAAATATTGTTCAGAACCATAAAACACGAACGTGGCATAAGTTTCATTCAGACATAACACTCTTTACAGTAACAAAATGTCATTACTGACAGTAAGTAATGACAAGTACGATAAGTATGATAAGTAAGTACATTTTTTTCCAACAGTCTTTTCACACATTTCACATTTTTGTGGTGTCTCAGTCTGAACATTCGTATATACACACCATATAAAAGATGTACATACAGTAGATCCAGTAAGAGATGAATAAGAAATAAGTGACAAAGAATAATGTGTGTAATGTCTGGTGAGTATAAACAAGTATGAATGGATGCCATGTTACCTGTGTGGTAGCTAATAACATGAGTACAAAGAAATAATGGACTGCTTCTTGAGAATACCACTAGTACCATGTTACAACTTATGTGATACCTTAAAGACATCGCTTACTTTTCTTGAGCTGAGACGGAGTGTTGCGGTTCGACAGGGCTCGATTCTCGGTGCTTGCGCCTCCATTGCTACCCGAGAAGAGCATAATTTGCAGTCGGCTAAAAGTCTTGTCACCCGTGTTTATCTTAAAGTATCACCACATGACTGCCGTTGCTCCTACCCGAAAGGTATACTGTATGTTGTTAGGCTGGTAAAGTGGTATCGGTGTGTAGTACCGGTACATTTTTAGGAGCATGAGTACTGTACAAATATATACAAGTAATATCGATAGGTATCGGCATTGGTGGATCCCTAGTTGTTCTTACATATGTATCCAAAAGAAAACATTTGTGTTCATTGGTTGATGAGAAATGATCAAATATTTAAAATATTTTCTAAGAATAAATTAAAGATTGTGTTTAAAGGGGCATCTATTTTCACATTATCGTAAAGAAAATAATATGTATTTATATTATTTCCGTGCAAGTTGATACCAGTTAATCCTGTATAAAAGCTCAAGTCTGGTTTCAGGAGAAATAAAGCATATTCCAAAAGGGGAAGAAAACTTGTCTTATCTTTTGATCTTGGTCAAATGAGCCAAACACAGAAAAGGAGATTGACTTACTCTATCCAGAAAATCTCTGTCAAGTCTGTCCTCCACCTAAGCACACACACATTCAGACCATGGAGATGTCATGTATACTATCAAACAATTTCATCACTCTCAAATTAAACTGCAGCCCGTTTCCATCACTTAGCTACCAGTCAGCTCTGACAAACTTACCACAGGGCTTGCCCGAGCTGAACTAGCTCTGGAGGATGCCCGAGAGCCAGAACCGAGAAATGAGCTGTAGTCTGAAGGCTGGGAAGGAAGGAAGAAAGGAAGAACAGGTGCAGGGATAGAAGGATGTAAGGAAAAGATATTTAGGAGGACACAAGGATGAATACAGGTATAAGGAAGAAGTAAAAGGACGGAAGGATAAATGCAAGACAGAAGTGTTTTAGAAGGAAACCAGAAGAAGAAATAGAAGGGCTGTACAATCCAAAATTAAACTAGTGAAGTTAAGTCACCTTTAGACTGCCTCGACTCCCCACAGACATCCGCTCTTCATCATCTGACAGCTGAAAACATAAACATGAACACACGTTGACTTACTGACATACTTTGAAAACCATTTGCAATGATGAGGCAGCGACACATTGCCGGAGGTAACCGCAACTCTTTTCATAAGCTAAAATGTCTCATACAGGAAACATATAAGACTGAAGGAAAAATCAGAGACGATACAGACCGAAGCGATTCTCCGCGAGTGGCGAGAATAGCGCTCGCCGTCCTCCTTGAAAGGCCGCAAAGAGGGATAGAAAGAGAGGAGACCGTTACGACGAAGCAAAGAGTCACATCTGCTCCCACAGAAAGATGATTAGGTGTGCATGCTTGATACGATGCCTGACATGCAGGTTATAAAAGAAGCATTCAAAATAAAACCTCATGAACTAGTGTACGACAGCTATGTAGCAAAAGTTGAAATGAAAAACTAGAATGTGGCAGTAGGGATGTCATTGTCTCTGACTGCCATATGAGCACACACACAGCAATAACAAGAGGCTGACATGTGGTGTGAATGACTGGTAAAAACCTTCTGACTCCACCCGGGTTACTTAAACTAGAGCTTTACTTTGGTGACCTGTGAGATCCAGCTGAAACATACTACTTACTACTTTCTTACATTACTGGACATCACTTTATTTTAGATAACATGATGTTACAGCCTCTGCCAGATCAATACAATTGATGCAATGCTTTTATTTGTTTTAGAAGCGATTAGGAGGTAGAAGGTTTTCATGTGCCAGCGGCTCAAGCGTAGTCGTACCATCCACTGTTCAATGTGACCCCATTTATAATCCAGACCGTAATACTTCTGTAGAGGAAAGGAGCACAAATTAGAAACACTCTCTTCTCCATTTTGATCATCTTTAAGTAGAAGGTGGGTGGTGCTTTATAGCCACACAGTTGGCGCTACAAGTTTTTAAACTAAATTGTTTGTTTGGTGAGTACCTGCTGCATGCACACGCAAGTTAGAATCTAAAAGTAATTACATGCTGTTATGAAAAAAGTTCAAATACAGAGCAGAAAGACAAAGAATTAAGGTTGGAGAACAACAGAGAAGTGACTCACCGCGGGATGAATGTTTCTAATGACTGATGATTGAAGAACAGTCACATTGTTACCTCTCCAACTGTCTCACCTCTGACCACAGGGTGTGTCACATGTTTGCTTACTGTCACTCAATGGAAGTTAGTTGATTAGTGTTGATGAGTGGCAACCTTTTTTTTCGTACAAAGTTTGGGCGTGCTTTAAGACTTTCTTTTTCTTTCTCTCTTAGTTTTCAAATGCTTTTAATCTTGTAAAGCACATTGAGTTACCGTGTGTATGAAATGCGCAATATAAATACATATTGACCAAGCTCCCACACTCCCTTTTAAAAAATAAATTGACTTCATGCAGACAATGTACATGCGAACAGAATAATACATTATAGAAAGAAGAAACAGAGTAGTTTCCCACAGCTGCAAGAGGAGGCTAAAAATATTAGCGCCTGTTGCGTCTCGCTGCTAAAGTGCTTTGTGCATCAACCTAACTTGGCATGGTTCTATTGACACCACATGATTGGTTCAGTGTGGAGAAACTCGCATTATTGGCTATTCTTATTGTCTTTCAAAACATAGAGGAAAGCAATCTATCGTAGTCTATTGATGTGTCTGATATGTTTATATTTTCAAGTTATTTTGAGATACATATCTCAAATTATTATCGCCCAGTCCTAATTAAGACATACTTTGACGGACCGTCATAGCCGCTAAAAAGCAAGTGAGACGCCCACGGAATGCACCACCTCGTCGTTGGTGGCCCCTCTAAGCATTAGCCAGAGAAGCGCACACTGGCCACGGTTTTTGCTTGCGTCATCAACATCCTGTTTCGGCCATCTTGTTTTGGCAACAAAAGTATTTTGGACGAAAACGGAAAATGCACTTTTGGGCCTTTTTTGGTGCATCACTATAGAATATTTATGAGCAAATAACGTTGAGTGGCACGGTGGACGAATGGTTAGAGCGTCAGCCTCACAGTTCTGAGGACCCGGGTTCAATCCCCAGCCCCACCTGTGTGGAGTTTGCATGTTCTCCCCGTGCCTGCGTGGGTTTTCTCCGGGCACTCCGGTTTCCTCCCACATCCCAAAAACATGCATTAATTGGAGACGCTAAATTGCCCGTAGGTGTGACTGTGCGTGCGAATGGTTGTTTGTTTGTATGTGCCCTGCGATTGGCTGGGAACCAGTTCAGGGTGTACCCCGCCTCCTGCCCGATGATAGCTGGGATAGGCTCCAGTGCGCCTGCGACCCTAGTGAGGAGAAGCGGCTCAGAAAATGGATGGATGGATGGATAACTTTGAGTTTGTGTGATTTAAACTGTTATTACACACACTGTAGGGAGCAGAGCAGTGTTTTGGGATGTGCCAAAATCCTGAACATCCAATGAAAAAAAACGGTATAGAATGAAGGAAATGTGCGGTATGTGCGCAAACGTTTGCCACTTATAGACCTCAGTTTCATCATTCTGCTCTGCATTCTGCAATACACCACACAAAGACACCTCTCAATCACAGTCACAAGCTCCTCCCCCAAAGTAGATGTATGTCGTAGTACCAAGCATGGCCTGTGAGAGGCAGCATTGTGCCACAGGGCGTCTAGACTTCTGTAAATTACAAAGAAGAAGAAGAAGAAGAAGAAGAAGAAGAAGAAAGAGTAGTACAGTGGTACCTAGACCTAGTTCCCCATCTTAGTTTTTAATTGCTTGGTCAGTTTTTTTATTGCTTTATGTTGCAAGCCAAAGTTTAAGTTACGAGTACGTCCAATATGCCGCTGCTTACGTGAAGTGGAAAATAAAGAGAACCACAATAGTCAATACACTGTCAGCCATTTTTTTGTACAGGAAAATGAAACCACTTGCAAGGACCACGCCACTTAACTCACACTGAATTAGCTAGATGATAAACAGCCAACCCTACGACCTGACGTCACTCACTTAGCCGCACCCCTTGAAGACACGTGTGTGTGATGATTACACTTTATAAATCAGTTTCTTTCCATGATCTTTTATTCCATTTCTACATGTATGTTTTACAATACAGTGCTATTTTCGTTCATTTAGAAACTAGGCTTTAAGAGACATCCGATAATCGGGCCTTTGATTGGAAGAGAGGAAAAGGCTCAAATTTGATCCGATCATTGGTATTAGCAGTATGTAACCCTCTTTAGATTAATTTAGATGCATGACACAAACAAAATATTTTGCAACGGACATACTGTACATGCTCGACAATTTTGGCAACTTTGTCTGCGACGATTATAAATCATTTGACTTTTGCGTTTGGGTCTCTTAGGCCGATCAGACTGGATGGTGAGTGACAGCAAGGATTGTAGCGAGTTTGGGAGCAGAAAGTCAGAGCAGAGTGACACCTCACCTCTTTGTGTTGCCTCTCCAGCTCTTTCATCCGAATATCTCTGGCCTCCGCCCTCGCTGCCCGCCTCGCTGCCAAACGCGCTTCCGCCTGTCACAGACATTCACCACATCAAAATCGACATCAGGGATTCTTAAGAATTTTTACACATCTACAAGTACCACCATAATGACCTACATTCAAGTACAGTAGTGTAGTAGGCCTGTGTTCATTTAAAAAAAAGTGACAGGTTTTATTCCTACAAGGTCTGTTTAATATTATTTGAAGCCACTGTAACATTACACACTGTTTGAACATTAAGACTGCACTTAAATACAGTAAAATAAGAGTTTAATAATTTGGTTAAAATGTATTGCAAATACAGTAAAGGTTAGTACCTACATTTTTTTTCAAAGCAAATAGCGCAGAAAGATTTAATGCAAATGTATTAACTTAAAGTTAAATACAACTGAACTATACTTAGGCAGTGATTCTTTTGGGTACCACAAGAGGGAGCACGTGTACAATTTGCAGTACCACACTTTGAGAACCACTGATCTAATTAAACATCAACAACACAAACAAAATCAATATTGTGGTTCATTAATGGACTGTTGAGCTTCTACTGATGTATTCTAGAGGGGGTATTGTGTTTAGTTGATACCTAATATATTTAAGTGTAATAATGGTTTATTAATGCAGACTTGCCAACCTGTTAAGTTGGTAAGCATTTTATACGGCAAACCTTTTGAGCATTTATTAAATATCTTACTAGTGCACTGAATTGCCCATTTACTAGTACGCTTTGTTCTCACTACTAAAAAAATTCAACACACCTTAAGTACGACTAGGGCACTCTAGTAGACCCTCTTGTAACGCTTTTTTCCATTACAGTACTGTTTTCACTACTGTCTACCATTGTATGACATTTATGTTCACTAGAACTAGAACTACATGTTGCTACTAGTACTACTAGTAAAGCACTAGATGTTAACTGGTAGAATTGTATCATGTTACTAGTACTAGCACGCAGTTGTCAACTAGGTCATAGTTTTGCCTCCTAGTAACGTGCTCTACTAGTGCGCCCTAGTTGTTCTACGAGTGTGCAGAAATGTCATACAGCAGTGAAAGGCAGTACCACATGGGTAGCCGCGAGCCAGTTCTGAAAAATAGCACACCAGTGATGGGACATTGTTTTTAGGAATGTTGTAAAAGTGATCATTTGAAAATGCAAATGCTGGCAGAGATTTATAGAAATAAAGTGTTGTGTAGTTCCTAATTATTGTCTGAAGTCATTACCATGATCAGTGCCTTCACGTAAATGAATATCATTAATAATTATTAATAATAACATATAGTAATAACATATAATTAAAGATAATTTGAGCAATTTTTTTATTTCAAAAGTGTGTGTCAAACTGGTAAGCCTTTGCATTAATCAGTACCCAAAAGCCGCTCTCAGTTTCAAAAAGGTTGGTGACCCCTGCTATATGCAGTATTGAAGTAAAGCATAGTGTATCCTGCAAAAAAAAAAGAAAGAAGAATTTGACCCAATCACGCCGCAGATATTTTTTACTCCCACTTGTCCTAAAAATTTGCTGAATGAATGAGCAAGCATGACTGCACATCAATACAGAGGAACTTTATTGTGCTTCCTCATGCCCCATAAACATGACGGCAGGCTGGTTTGCATGATTTGTTCAACTTATTTCCATAAACTGGACATGGGTGTGAAAAGTTGAAATTTGAAATTCGGTTAAATGAGGTCAGAGAAAATCCAATTCAAAAAATCTAAACAAAAATCAACTTCCGGCAGACCACACTCTTGACTGGTCGCCGGTCAATGCCAGGGCACATGTAGGACAAACAACCAGTCACATTCGCTGCCTGTATGCAAGTCATGTGTGATATTATACTTTATTATACTAATTATAATCACTTAAGCTGAAATTAACGGCTGCATGCTGTTCATGTGATATGCAAGTTAATCATGAATATCGCAGCAGCTGGGCCTGTAAAGTGCCATGAAAAAGCGTTGCCCCTTTCTCAAATTCTTATTTTTTTTTGCATAGTTTCTCCACTTTAATGTTTAAGATCATCAAACAAATGTAAATATCTGATAAAGACAACCCAAGTAAACATAAAATGCTATTTAAAAATAGTGATTTTATGTATTAAGGGGGAAAAAAACTATTCAAAGCAAAAGCATTTGCTCCCTAACCCTAATAACAGGTTGGGCCACACTCAGCAGCAACAACTGAAATCAAGTGTTTTCTCAAACTGGCAATGAGTCCGTCACATCTCTGTGGAGATATTTTGGCCTTCTCTTCCTAGCAGAATTGTTTTAATTTAGCAACAATGCAGGGTTTTCGAGCATGAACGGTCTTTTTCAGGTCTTACCACTCCATTTCAATGGGATATAAGTCTCGCCTTTGCCGAGGCAACTCCAAAACCATTTAATTTTTTAAAATTAAGAAGTTGAATTGCTGGTGTGTTTTGGATCGTTGTCCTGCTGCAGAAAGCAAATAATCTTCGGCTTGAGGTCAAAACCTGATGCCCGAACATTCTCCTTCGGGATTTTCTGGTAAAGAACAGAATTCATGGTTCCATCAATCACAGCAAATCGTCCAGGTCCTGAAGAAGAAATGCAACCCCCAAACTGTCAAAATATCACCACCGTTCACTTACGCCAGATGTAACAAGACACCCACCTAACCAAAAGTTCAACTTCTGTCTTGTCACTCCATAGGATATTCTCTTGGGAATCATTGAGATTTTTTTTGTTTGCAATAGTAAGACGAGCCTTTATGTTCTTTCTGGTCAGCAGTGGTTTTCGCCTTGGAACTTTGCCATGGATGCCATTTTTGCTGAGTCTCTTCCTTATTTTTGAGTCATGAACACTGACCTTAACTGTGGCAAGGGGGGTCTACAGTTCTGTAGATGTTGTCCTGGGTTCTTTTGTGACATCTTGGATGAGTCGTCGCTTTGTTCTTGGGGTCATTTTTGTAGGCCGGCTACCCCTGGGAAGGTTCACCACTGTTCCACGTTTTCTCTATTTGTGGATCATTTCTGTCACTGTGGTTCGCTGGATTGCTAAAGCTTTATAAATGGCTTTGGTAACCCATTCCAGACTGATAGACGTTACGTTTACGTTATTTCTTGTCTGTTCTCGAATTTCTTTGGATCATAGCATTTTGTTGCAACTTTTTGAGATCTTTTGTCAGACAGGTTCTATTTAAGTGATTTCTTGATTGAGAATGTTTGGAGGCAATCAGGCTTGGGTCTAGTCAGTAAAAATGTACTCAGCTTTCTAAAACAAATTTGACTAGCCACAGTTAATTCATAATTTGACATAATTTGATTTGAATACGTTTTTTCCCTTAATAGATAAAATCACAATTCAAAAACTATATTTTATATTTGCTTACCTTGGTCTGATGTTTCTAGTTGTTTAATGATCTAAAACATTAAAGTGGGGGAAACCATGCAAAAAAATATGAATTTGAGAAGGGGTGCAAATACTTTTTCATGGCACTATTTGTAAACAGAGTGGCAGATCAAAGCCTGGTTAGTCAAAAAATAACAATACCATAGTATTACACAAGTGTGAGGTGTGGAGCCCTGGTATTCTTTGGGCTGGTAACATGACATGGAGCCCCCCTATACCGACCCACCCAGGAAATTTTTTTTCTCACTCTATGCTGACCTAGTGTATGTGTGCATTTGTATGTGTGTGTGTGTGTGTGTCTGAGGCTATGCTGTGCACGTGACCTCATTCTTTAAGCCTCTAAACATTAATCTGCATCTCAACTAGTCTGACACGTTTTGTCAACACCACATATCATCATCTTTATTAAATTGTATATTATATGTTTTTAATATGTATATGTAATATTTATCATATTTAGCATTTTATTATATTTATAATAATAATAATAACAAATAATTACAGCATGATTATTGTTATATTATACAGTAAATGAATATGCAAAACATAATAATAATGTAGTCATTTTATTATTACGATGATTATACATTTTATGTTTGCACTACAATATTTAGCGTGTTTATTTGCTGTATGATGATAATAATAATAGTAATAATTTTAAAAAGAAGACAATTGGGTTTTTAAATCGGGATTATTATTATGCAGCATATTTCTGTATTATAATAATAATCATCATCACAACAATAATAAGAAGAACAAAAACAAGAAGAAAATTTGGTTTAATTAGTGCCCTGCGATTGGCTGGCAACCAGTTCAGGGTGTACCCCGCCTCCTACCCGATGATAGCTAGGATAGGCTCCAGCACGCCCGCGACCCTAGTGAGGAGAAGCGGCTCAGAAAATGGATGGATGGATGGATGGAAGGTTTTTAATTATTATTATTATTATTATTCAGCATCTACCTGTACAATAATAATAACAATAATACGACAAATAATAATAAGCAGGGCGGCACAGAGGCCGACTGGTTAGAGCGTCAGCCTCACAGTTCTGAGGACTCGGGTTCATTCCCCGGCCCGCCTGTGTGGAGTTTGCATGTTCTCCCCATGCCTGCGTGGATTTTCTCCGGGCACTCCGGTTTCCTCCCACATCCCAAAAACATGCATTAATTGGAGACTCTAAATTGCCCGTAGGTGTGAATGTGAGTGCGAATGGTTGTTTGTTTGTATGTGCCCTGCGATTGGCTGGCAACCAGTTCAGGGTGTACCCCGCATCCTGCCCGATGACAGCTGGGATAGGCTCCAGCACGCCCGCGACCCTAGTGAGGAGAAGTGGCTCAGAAAATGGATGGATGGATGGATAATAAGCCGAAGAAGCAGCAGAAGAAGAATAAAAAATTGCATTTATAAATATTATTATTATTATTAAACTGAAAATGCTGATTGTAATTTTACAATGATTATTATACACTTTTATTTTGTTTACATTATTATTTTCAGTGTATTTATTTATTTTACAATAACAATAATAATACAGTAATAACAATCATCTGATTTGACATTATTATTATTATTATTATCCATCCATTTTCTGTCCCGCTTATCCTCACTAGAGTCGCGGGTGCACTGGAGCCTATCCCTGCCATCTTCAGGTGAGAGGCAGGGTACACCCTGAACTGGTTGCCAGCCAATCGCAGGGCACAAGAAACAAACAACCAATTGCACTCACATTCAGACCTACGGGTAATTTAGAGTCTTCAATTAACCTACCACGCATGTTTTTGGGATGTGGGAGGAAATCG
The DNA here is from genome assembly GCF_024500385.1 of Phyllopteryx taeniolatus. Lineage (NCBI taxonomy): Eukaryota > Metazoa > Chordata > Actinopteri > Syngnathiformes > Syngnathidae > Phyllopteryx > Phyllopteryx taeniolatus. Next base: position 29,117,457 of record NC_084502.1, on the reverse strand, counting down.
GAGTACCCGGAGAAAATCCACACAGGCACGGGGAGAAAATGCAAACACCACACAGAAGAGACCGGATTTGAACCCGGGCCCTCAGAACTGTGAGGCGGATGTACTAACCAGTTGTCCATCATGCCGCCTGTTATTATTATTATTATTATTATTATTGTCAAAGAAATAAATACACGGAATATAATAACGTAAACTATATAAAAGTGTATTATAATAATTATCATAACATTATATTCAGCATAATTCTGTTCAATAACCCTAACCCTTTTAATGTAATTTTTTTCTAATAAGAAGAAAACTTATATAATAATAATAATAATGTCATAACAGCCATCCATCTGTACTGCTTTTCGTCACTAGGGTCGCGGGCGTGCTGGAGCCAATCTCAGCTGACTTTGGACGAGAGGCGGGGTACACCCTGAACTCGTCCAGCCAATCGCAGGGCACACATAAACAACCATTCGCATTCACACCTACGGGCAATTTAGAGTCTTCAATCAACCTAGCATACATGTTTTTGGGATGTGGGAGGAAACCGGAGTGCCCGGAGAAAACCCACGCAGGCACGGGGAGAACATGCAAACTCCACACGGGCGAGGCCGGGATTGGAACCCCGGTCCTCAGAACTGTGAGGCAGATGCTCTAATAATGTCATAACAATTATATATTTTTACTTTTATTTAATAATTTTATCATTATTGTAATAACAATATGTATATGTAGGATAGGCGGCACGGTGGGCGACTGCTTAGAGCGTCGGCCTCACAGTTTTGGGGACCCGGGTTCAATCCCCGGCCCCGCCTGTGTGGAGTTTGCATGTTCTCCCTGTGCCTCGGTGGGTTTTCTCCGGGCACTCCGGTTTCCTCCCACATCCCAAAAACATGCATTAATTGGAGACGCTAAATTGCCCGTAGGTGTGACTGTGAGTGCGAATGGTTGTTTGTTTGTATGTGCCCTGCGATTGGCTGGCAAACAGTTCAGGGTGTACCCCGCCTCCTGCCCGATGACAGCTGGGATAGGCTCCAGCACGCCCGCGACCCTAGTGAGGAGAAGCGGCTCAGAAAATGGATGGATGGATGAATAGGATTAAAAAAAAATTGCTGCATAATAACAACATCAATAATAATAATAACAATTATAATATTGTTATATCTTATTATTTTAGTTTTTTTTCTTCTTCTTCTTCTTCTTCCCCGTCCGAACTCACCTCCCGGGCGATCTGTTTGAGAGCATCGTCCTCTGCGGTCAGCTTCTCCAGGTTCGGCAGCCTCCTTCTGCCGGGTCCTTGAGTCCCCATAGTCCACAAATCTCCCCACCAGCCACGTACCAACCGTTCGTTCGTCTTTGGAACACACCGCACTTGTGTTCCCAGGCTCGACCGACACTAGACAGACGCGTTGACCGTCAAACAGCTTCAAGACCTTTTATCGGGCTCCACGTCTCATTGAAGCTCCGGAGTCTTTCGTGGCTAAGCTAACGTTAGCCCCGTGTCAGAACCACAAAATGCTTGAAACCGGCTCCGTCACAAATGTCGTCCCTCCTCCGCCCCGAAAACCCGTTAATCCGCCTCTGTCAACATCCGCCGTGAGCCTGCGAGCCGCCTAGTTGCTTCCGGGAAAACAAAACACGCTCCATGGTGGCGACAGGTGATCTGAAGGACGGCGCCGGACCGTCAGCACGGCAGCCTCACCGCTTCCCACTTTACCTTCCGGAATCCGCAGTGTGATAACAAATGGTGGGGCCGGGGGGCTTTTATAGGCAGGGGTGGGAAATTAGCAAGTACTCACGCTTCGTTTCTCTACAAAAGTAAATTCTTCACGTATTCCTACATTATTGGAGTATTGATTTTTCTGACGACTTTTTTGAACATTTATTTTCTACAATTCAAAACAGATACCTGCAAAATACATAAATAAATAAGTAAATAAATACAATAAAGTATAGAGACAACAGTGACAAGCAACGATGACTTTAAGATAAGTGTTTCGGCTCTCTAATCATCTTTCGCCTTTGACAAGAGTGGAAGTGCCATAAATCATTTTCCAGCCTTCCCTCCCAACAAAAAAAGTAATGTTTTTTAAAATATTGTTTATATGTATTTATCATGCTTTACATAAAAAAAATAGAGTAATAACATAAATAAATAGAATTTAAAGAATTAAACAGTTGGTGCATCATAGGTGCCCACCTTGGCCACCGGGGGCAGGAAAATACAGTCAAATGAAGAAGTCGCCATTACTCTCAGTGACTAAGCTGCAATAATATGATTAAAATATAATGTAATAATGTAATTGCAAATATTATGATGTGTCTGTCTATATGTGTTTTTCCACTATTTGTGTTCAAATATCTGTAGAATGCAGCCCTATGGGGGGCACAAGCCAGTGCAAACTGTAGGCCGGTCCCAAGCCCGGATAAATGCAGAGGGTTGCGTCAGCAAGGGCATCCGGCTTAAAATTTTGCAAAACAAATATGAGCGTTCATCAAAAGAATTTCATTCCATTCCGGTTGTGGCCCGCGTTAACAATGTCCGCCCCCGGTGACCTACAAGAGTGGAGGTAGAAGCACGCATGTGGATTATATCTTGTGCAGACGATGTAATCTAAAGGAGTTACCGACTGTAAGGTAGTGGTAGGGGAGAGTGTGGCTCGACAGCATAGGATAGTGGTGTGTAAGATGACTCTAGTGGTGGGGAGGAAGATTAAGAAGACGTAGGCAGAGCAGAGAACCATGTGGTGGAACCTGACCAGCTTGTTCAATAGAATTCTAGCTTGTGTGAAGATGCCTGAACGAATGGAGGAAAAGTGTGCTGGTGCCCATTTTTAAGAACAAGAACAGAGCTGTGAGAATTATAGAGGGATAAAGTTGATGAGCCACACAATGAAGTTATGGGAAAGAGTAGTGGAGACCAGACTCAGGACAGAAGTGAGTATTTGCGAGCAACAGTATGGTTTCATGCCTAGAAAGAGTTATTATTTGCCTTGCGGGGTTCAATCCCCGGCCCCGTCTGTGTGGAGTTTGTATGTTCTCCCCGTGCCTGCGTGGGTTTTCTCCGGGCACTCCGGTTTCCTCCCACATCCCAAAAAACATGCATTAATTGGAGACTCTAAATTGCCCGTAGGTGTGAATGTGAGTGCGAATGTTGTTTGTTTGTATGTGCCCTGCGATTGGCTGGCAACCAGTTCGGGGTATACCCCGCCTCCTGCCCGATGACAGCTCCAGCACGCCCGCGACCCTCGTGAGGAGAAGCGGCTCAGAAAATGGATGGATGGATGGATAAACTTTATTGTTTTTAGCAAATCATCATTAACTTAGAATTTTATGTCTGTAACACGTTCCAAAAAAGCTGGGACAGGGTCATGTTTACCACTGTGTTACATCACCTTTTCTTTTAACAACATTCAATAAAGGTTTGGGAACTGAGGATACTAATGGTTGAAGCTTTGTAGGTGGAATTCTTTCCCATTCTTGCTTGATGTACAGCTTCAGCGCTTCAACAGTCAAAGCGTCTCCGTTGTCGTATTTTACGCTTCGTAATGCGCCACACATTTTCAATGGGAGACAGGTCTGAACTGCAGGTAGGCCAGTCTAGTACCTGCACACTTTTACTACGAAGCCACGCTGTTGTAACACGTGCAGAATGCGGTTTGGCATTGTCTTGCCCCGTCCATGAAAAAGACGTTGCTTGGATGGCAGCATACGTGTCTCCAAAACCTGTATGTACCTTTCAGCATTTATGGTCAAAGTTACCCATGCCATTGGCACTAACACAGCCCCATACCATCACAGATGCTGGCTTTTGAACTTTGTGTCTATAACAGTTCGGGTGGTTCTTTTCCTCTTTCGCACAACGTCCACAATTTCCAAAAACAATTTGAAATGTGGACTCGTCGGACCACAGAACACTTTTCCACTTTGCATCAGTCCATCTTAGATGAGCTCAGGCCCAGAGAAGTCGGTGGCGTTTCTGGGTGTTGTTGATAAATGGCTTTTGCTTTGCATAGTCGAGTTTCAAGTTGCACTTTCGGATATAGCGCCGAACTGTATTTAGTGACATTGGTTTTCTGAAGTGTTCCTGAGCCCATGTGGTGATATCCTTTACACATTGATTCGGTTTTTGATGCAAATGTAAAATCTCTAATGATTGTGAGGGTCAATACACAGTCTCATATGTTGTCCAGCCATCCATTTTCTGTCGCGCTTGTCCTCATTGGGGTGTTAGGATGAGCTCCAGCCTATCCCATCTGACTGGACAAGAGCCAGGCTAAAACCTGGACCGCTTGCCAGCTAATCACAGGGCACATAGAGACAAATGCTCCCGTTCATACCTATAGGTAATTCAGTCTTCAATTAACCTAACATGTTTTTGGAATGTGGGACGGGACACGAAGAAAATTCAGATAGGCACATGGAGAAAATGTAAACGCCACACAGGAAAGTCCCAGTTGATTTAAAACGAGAGGTGGGATGCACCCTGGACTGGTCGCCAGCCAATCCAGGACACATACTGTATAGAGAAACAAGAATTCACAGTCACATTTGCACCTATGAACAATTTAGAGCAGGGGTCACCAACCTTTTTGAAACTAAGATCTACTTCTTAGGTACTGATTAATCCACAGTGCTACCAGTGATACACACTTCTGAAATAACAAATTTGCTCAAAATACTTTTAATCATATTATTAATAATTCATGATATGTGAAGACATAGATTGTGTTAATGATTTCAACAACAATTTAACAAGGTAGAAAACAGATAAATATCAATATGTAACACTTTTTAAGTCAATTTTATTTTTATAGCCCTAATTTACAACAGAGATTGAAATGCACAGACAGAGTAGAAGGACAGACGGTGCATATCGAGACAAAATAGGATTAAAGGTTTCGAGAGAACAATGGGCACAACAACAGCCATATCAACAACAGTCATAGTCCCATTTCAATAAATCTCTGCAAGTGTTTACATTTTTAAATCATCTTATAGTTTTGATTCTGGAACATATTATAATCTGAACAATTTAAAGGTTCTAAATGTTGCAAATACTGGATATGCTAAACATTTATATTTTTATCATTTCATTTCAATGAGTTCCTTGAAAAGACCAAGGAGAGGAAAAAAAGGCTTTAAAACCTTTGAGCCCTAACTGAGCAGAAGAAACTTCCTGGTTCAAGAGATGTTGGATTTCCTTGCAGCTCCATTTCTTTCAGATTCTGGGGAGACAAAAAAAAAATCTTTCACGAACAAAAAATTTATACAATCCTGAAATTGAAAAAAAAAAAAAAGTAGCCTTACTGGCAATTTGCTCTTGACTAGACTTTTTCCTCTGTGATCCAGAAACCTAAAACAAAAGCAATTTGCGTTTATACTGAAAATAATAATTAAATTCCGTGACAACCCAGAAAAACAAACATTTCATTTATTCATTACCTTCTTCTTGGATCCTGCGGCTCTCAGAGCTGCAATCTTACTTTCGATATCAGATACCTGCAGAGAAAACAGTGTCTTGTTCATAATTTCTGTAGTTATCATAACAATGGAAATTTCTTGCATCTTAAGACACATGATGTGGCGGTCCAAGAATAATTGTGATTGGTTGATGTGTGCGGCCCCGCCTACTTCGCTTTCAGCACTTTGCATCCTGGCAGCAGTCAGCGCCACCACGTCTTCCAGCTCGGAAAGCTCGGAATCTGTTGTCCCTCCGAAGCGATTTTTGGCACTTTGCTCGAGTCGCCGCAGCTTCGTTTCCAGTTCGTACGACTGCCCGGTGGCGATGTACACCTGAGACACACACACACGTCACATGAGTGCCATATAGACATAAAATAACATTTGCCTCTCAGATGTACAATACAAAGAAAAACCTACACCAAAAAACTCACACACGCCAAAAAGTGTGTGTGACCGTTTTTTCGGTGAGTGTGAGAGTTTTTAGTTAGGTGTGAGAGTTTTCTTTGGTGAGTGTGACTTTTTTGGTGAGTATGAGAATTGTTTTGGTATATGTGTGAGTTTTTTGTTGTGTGAGTTTTTTTGGTGGACATGAGTATTAATTTGCTATGTGTGAGAGTTTTGTAGAATGTGATTTTGTTTTTTTTGGTGAGGTTGAGAGTTTTTTTGGTATGTGTGAGAGTGTTTTGGTATGTGTGAGTTTTTTGTTGTGTGTGTAAGAGAGTTTTCTTTTGGTGTGTGTGAGAGGCACCTCATAGTGCTACCATTACCACAAACAAACAAGCTGTTTAGTCATACTAGTTAGTTCTCGAAGAACATATGTAAATAAATACAATATTTTTTCATTTTCACCGCATGGAGAAATCCACTTCACAGTGTTTCAAAAGCCACTCCAGATATTATTTTGAGTAACATGTGTTTTTGAGCAAATATTTGTGTCATCCTGCAGCGCTAAAGTTGATCTTTGATCTCGAAATCCAACTCCAGGTAGAACTCCTCCTCAATCTTGGTTGAGACATTAGAGCATTTAGACATTTAGAGCGACCTCAACTAATTTAGATGAGAGGACATATAATAAACAAGCAAATGGGGATACAAGGAAAAGACTTACTGTATTAGTCTTAGTGCCATGATACACATATACAGACATGCACAGCCTTACAAACATAAAACATTTGTACTGCTAGTAAAAACTTGAGAGCCAAATATTACCTTTACAAACACAACTGGTTAGTTTTCTTATAATAGTCGACATAGTTTTTTATATTTTCTACTTTATTTGTTGTGTTTTTACACATATTGGAACAGTGAGTCCAAGCCTTTATTTTTGCCATAGACTAGAAAAATGTGTGTTTGACATCAAAAGATAAATAAGATACACGAGCTCACCAGTTTAGCTTTTATTTCCAGGTACTTTTTCTGGATCTGATACACAACTTAGATTTATTTGTAACGAAACACAGTTTTTAGGTGAGCAAAAGTATCGGAACAGATAGAATTAAGTGAATAAGACTTTATATTTAGTTGCAAATCATTTACTTGCCAGTTACATGGTGACATTACTATTACATACCTACATTGAAGCATTAAATCACGATGCACAGTTTAATTCTTTACATTCAGTTTATTTGTTACTGCTCTGTTTTAAGAAAGTGGAATATTACAGATTGCTATTAAAAAACATAAAAACATTTTAGAATTTTTGGGAGGCTGGAATAGATTAATGGCATTTCCATTCATTTCAATGGGAAAAGCTTATTTGACATACAAGTGCTTTGAGTTTCAAGTGCGGTCACGGAATGAATTAAACTCATATCTTAAGGCACTACTGTATTAGGAATTCCTGCCTTATAATGTTTGTCACTTCGAGTAATAATACTGTAGTAATATTTAAAATAACTTATCTTGACCTTCACACACAAAGAAGAAGGATGGGTAGAGGCAAGAAGGCGTGCAATTTGCTGGAGGCTTACATTTTCCTCAAGTTGCCTGAACGCCTCATCGGCTTGTTTAGCATCAGTCCCTAACATGTGGGTTCTGTCGACCGGCTCTGACAGGCCGAACTCAATCATCGCATTTTCTGTAGCATTAATGGTTCTCAGGGCCTCAGTGGTGAGGTCACAGAGGGCGGCGGCGGTCGATCTCTGAAAGTCATGTAGAGGGATAGATGTTAGGAGGACAACACCAAACCTGCACAGCACTACCAGCCTGAATGCATCACTAAACCTCCTCCCTTTATCTGATAAGGATGCCTGCGTCAAATTGGTACCACCTCAATGTCGTCGTCTCAGTTCAAAGCAGCCTCGGGTCTAGTGGAAGCTCCTCAACTCATGAGGCCGCTTTATTTTGATATAAAATCCCATGACCAACGTTTACAAGTGTTTGTTGGCTAAATTGAGAGCTTCACCTTCCCGTTTAGCAACTCCTTCACCACATGCACCTTCTCAACTCTCGTCAACCTCACTCCCAGAAACATTAACTTCCTGACTCCATACATCCATCCATCCATCCATTTTCTGAGCCGCTTCTCCTCACTAGGGTCGCGGGCGTGCTGGAGCCTATCCCAGCTGTCATCGGGCAGGAGGCGGGGCACACCCTGAACTGGTTGCCAGCCAATCACAGGGCACATACAAACAAACAACCATCCGCACTCACATTCACACCTACGGGAAATTTAGAGTCTCCAATTAATGCATGTTTTTGGGATGTGGGAGGAAACCGGAGTGCCCGGAGAAAACCCACGCAGGCACGGGGAGAACATGCAAACTCCACACGGGCGGGGCCAGGCATTGAACCCAACCCCTCAGAACTGTGAGGCTGATGCTCTAACCAGTCGGCCACTCTGCCGCCCTTCCTGACTCCCAAGCAGAAATTTGTGTTTTTCGTATTTTTGCCTTAAAAAAAAAAAAAAAAAGTTTTTTTTTTTTTTTTTAAATGTATTTGGACTCTCTTGGATTATCTGGTTTTCTTTGCAAATGAAGAACGTTTTTGTTATGGCTGGTACACAAGTATCCAAAAGCCATCATTAAATTGCGAATGGTAAAATATTACTATAGATTGATCGCTGACAATCATTTCCTGATTTACTGACCAATATGGTGAAAAGCAAAGCTCATGTTAAAAAACAAACAGAAGTTAATTTGATAGACTGAGATTGTTTTTAGAAAATACTGTGTTAGGATATAAAGGCACTTAGATTCTGTTATAGGGACAAGCAAAAGCAGAATGGAAATGAGCTGACACACAGAAAGCTTGATGTTTGACAAATATGTCCAAATTTCTCTGTTGGAAGATCTCTTCCTTTAACCTTCCATCCAGCTTCCCATTTCCTGTCTCCTCTCACCCTGCCCTGCAATGAAAGCAGCATGGTCACCTTACCTTCTGTGCTTCACTTGGGACGTCATCGCTGGATGAGCTCAGATCCTTCATAGAGTCCAGGGTGGCCACTGCCCTGCTGCCACCGATACTTTTTCCTCCCGAAAAGGTCTTCTTGTCCGCCTCGTCATCTGATGACAAGCGTTTGTTGCCTAGGTTCCCTGCGAGCTCGGTCAACTTCTTCATCAACTTCTCTTCCTCGTTCTGTCCTGATGACCCAGACGCCTGCCAAACATTGCTTATGAATTTCACACTCATATTCAAATGGAAATAACAATAATTGATGGAGAAGTGAAAAAGAGAACCTTAAAAAAGTGGAGGTATGCACTAGAGAGGGGAGGAAGGAAGGTCGTCGCAGGGAGATGGGAGTAGGAGAGATGGAGAAGGTACAGGAGTTAAAGTACTTTGGATCTACTATTCAGAGGTTGGAAGAGAGCTGGCAGGATAGATCGCATGGAGGAAAGTGTCAGGATTGATCTGTGACAGAAAAGCACCAACCAAAGTGAAAGGGAAGGTTTATAGGACAGTAGCGAAACCAGCCATGTTGTATGGTTTGGTGACAGTAGCAATGATCAGAAGACAGGAGACAGAGCTGGAGGTGGCAGGTGAAGATGCTGAGATTCTCTTTGGGAATGGCCAGGATGGACGGAATCAAGAATGAGCTCACCAGAGGGATAGGACTGACTGGAAGGTTTGGAGCTAAAGCTAGAGAGGTCAGATTGTGATGTTGGACAGAGGAGGGACAGCGGATACTGTATATCGGTTGAAGGGTTTGGAAAGAAGATTCAAGTTAGAGTAACTTCGGCTGAGGACAGGAGCCACAATTTTTGAAGGCAGACATCCTGTGTCACCTTATCGGCAGGTGACATCTTCTCCTCCAAACGATTCAGCAGACCCTCGATGGCAGACATGCGTTTGTTCAACTCATTTATCTACCGAGTCCAAACAAACAAAAATAACATCACCACCTAGTTGCATCATGGGAAACACAAGGCTAGGGAAACATGTTTATATCTATAGTTGTATATGTACTTTAAATGAAATAAACATTTCTCCCATTGAATTTTTGTTGTTGTTGATCCCATTGTAGTGTGAAGCTTGGTCTCCCTTTCAGCACACCACAAAGAGCCATTAGTCAATAAACCGTATCAAACCGCACACCGTCAGCTTTGTGATGAAAATAACTCAACTGTCCATTCTAGCCCATCTGCAGACAAACAGAGTCCATCCATGCATTTTCTGAGCCGCTTCTCCTCACTAGGGTCGCGGGCATGCTGGAGCCTATCCCAGCTATCATCGGGCAGGAGGCGGGTACACCCTGAACTGATTGCCAGCCAATCGCAGACAAACAGAGTCTGTTATCTGAACTTCCGTAACCCAGCTCTCTTAACAATTTAGTCTTTAATGAACCTAACATGCATGTTTCTGGAAAGTAGGAAGAAGAAAACCTTCACAAGCACAGGGCAAAAGCCGCACATGTGGTCCTGAGCCAAGATTCTAACCCAAAACCTATTCCTTGTGCGCTCTGTTGATCTCAGATGTTTTTCTTTTGTTTTGTTTGGCGTTTATGAGCAGCATAGTGATTGTCTTACTGGAGGGGTTTGGCCCAGGTTCTCCTGAGATGAGGCCCGGCTGTTGCGGCGGCGGTGGTGGGGTGGCTGATACATTGGAGGAAACTTCTGACACTCTTCCTCATCAGATGTGTCGATGTACTGCTGACGAGCCATCGAGCTGATCTTGGACAAAGATCGAGTCCGAACCATACGATTCTCACCATAATCATCTGGAGCAGAAAAAAAACCTTAATCATCTGGTAAAACAGGTAAACCCTTCCATTATGCACATGTGTATGTAGGAGTTTGTTGCACCAGTTCTCATCGCGTAACGATCCAGACTTCTCCTGCGATTCATTCGCTGCAGGGATTCGTATTCTCCATCATTCTTGTATGCTCGATCCTCCTGAATTTGCTGAGATGTCACATAGAAACAAGCACTTGTGTAAATTGCAGTTGCCCAGAGACAAAATGTATCTCTAGCTGTAGTAAAAATGATTCCTAATATTATTAAAAATACCAAAATAGATCTTGAGCACTCCCTAAAATGGTATGTTTCTCTGGTCCCTCCCACATGATGACCATCTTCAGTTTTTTATATAATTTTTTGCTATGAATTGTAAAAATATCTTCCTTGTAACTGCTGAAACATGTTTTAAATAGAAGGCATTTAAAGCAGTAGTAGACTATATACAGTATGCTCTGGGCTTGAGACTCTCAATATACAGTAGACACAACACTGTTCCTTTTTAGCCAGCTAGAGGAAGACAAAAAAAGTGAGACATTCATTCAAGCTATCAAGCTAATTGCTCTGACCATGGGTTGAACCAAGGTATGTCCTCTCTTCTATTTTTCATATTTTTCCACTTTTTTCAGCAGTAATGGATTGTGTCAGCAAAGCGAATAGAATAGAATACGAGAGTTCCTTGTGAAATCTGTTAATGCGGTTCCCAGGCGGCTTGAGAAACTGGTGGCTAATGCTGGCACCCATATCGAATTTTAAATAAAACTCCATGCAATACACTTTCTTCTCATGTTCATTTGTTGTAAGAATTATAGTTCAGAAATATTACAAGTACTTAAAACTAGGGAGTTACTTTTTGTATTTGCGGGCTGGCCAGTACGTGGGATGATTTAACACATATAATAATGATGATCATAATAATAATAATGCATTCACTGAATGTATTTCTGCAATGATTAAGAGGGTTGGATGCCCACTGTTGAAATGGATCTGTCATCCACCATTTTATATGTGCCTCCCAAATCGGCAATTTACGTATCTTTACGAAAGAAATCAAATTGTGTTTTTTGTTTTTGTTTTTACTACTGTCTTGAGTTTATAACATCCATCCATTTTCTGAGCAGCTTCTCCTCACTGGGGTTGCGGGCGTGCTGGAGCCTATCTCAGCTATCTTCGGGCGAGAGGTGGGGTACACCCTGAACTGGTTGGCAGCCAATCGCAGAGCACATATAAACAAACAACCATTCGCACTCGCATTCACACCTTGGGGCAATTTAGAGTTGTCAATTAACCTATCACGCATGTTTTTGGGATGTGGGAGGAAACCGGAGTGCCCGGAGAAAACCCACGCAGGCACGGGGAGAACATGCAAACTCCACACAGGCGGAGCCGGGATTTGAAAACTGGTCCTCAGAACTGTGAGGCAGACGCTCTAACCAGTCGTCCACCATGCCAGATTAAACTTTTGGGAAAATATCCTATTTTAAATAACTGTAGCTAGTAACATAACACAACATAACACCCATTTGTAATTACTATAACATCGAGGACCAGCCTTAAAGTAACTTGTGTTTCACATTTCTCCACAGTAAATATATGTAAAGCCATCGCTGTTTTTTTAACATTAAATTATTAGCATATATCAATGTTCTTATTGCCCTTCAATATAAATATTTTACAGAAAATTTGATTCATTCAGATTAAGTATTCTATGATGGAATTATTTTAGTCTTAAGTGCAACTGACATCATACGTTTAGAAATGCACTGCAAGCAATCCCAACACGTTGCGTGCTCAACTCAGCCATCACAGCAAACGCAGCTTCTCTTGATCTAAAAACAGAGCCTTACTGTTCGGGCTCGTGTGAATGATTCTGTCCTGGACAATGTGTTCCATTGCAAAAGTACCTTTTTGCCCCATTCTGTACTTGGTAGAGGTGTTTGATTACATCCGAGTTGCTCTCTTCAGTACCTGGGAGCATCGCTTTAATGCTCTGGGTAGGAAAGCTGATTTCAAACTACTTCACATGGAACCTCTTGGCTTATTTTATTAATTGTTTATATTCATTTAAATGTACGCATTTTCTTTTCCTTAAAGTTGAAACATTTTGACTTGAAATTAAGAGTTAATAGTAATAATATGTTTTAATATATTTACTCTATGTTGAATGTGAATTGTTACATAATTTTTATGGGCACCCCCAAGAACCCACTGCACCCTTAGCATTTGGTATTCTTGCCCTAAGGGCGAGGATGCCCTGAGCTCGCATGTCTGTCTGCTTGCATTTGCCCCGATCAGGGCTTGACATGAACTTTTTTGCTCACCAGCCACTGTAGCTCGTGGCTTCCCAGAGTTACCAGCCACTCAGCATTTTCACTAGCCACACGTTTGATGTTGGATAGTTATGTTTAATGTTATTATAGAAAGATTAAAAAGCTAGATTTACAACCCATTTAAATGTATTGTCAAATACATGTGCACAACCAAAAACAAGACTACATAAAGGTTTGATGCTACAAGAACCACTATACGTATCAGACTTCTGAGTCTGAACCACCATACAGACTTCAGTGAGTGTCTTTTAAAATAGAAAATTAAATATGACAGAAAAAGAAATTCATTTTAGCATTACACTTCAGCTGGGCCATGTCTGTTCAATCAGTTGATTTGCCCACAGCAATAGACATACTGTTACTTTTCCAAGGTTTCCAGAACCTTCCCTGCAATGTCATTTGCAAGTAGTTCCACTCTGCAAAGAGATGCTGGGTCTGAGAGAAACACTTTTTTAATAGCTGAAGTGACAAGATGCTGAGTTTTATAGTGTGCAGTTGTTTAGGGTTTCCGACTAGAGAAAATATCTCTTATATCCATACTGTGTGGGCAGATGAAACAGATTCCAGAAGAGGACCAGATCATCTGGCGAGACTATTCGAATGGTGTCCAGCGCAGTTATCTCATGTCAAACAAAAATATATATATATATAAAATAAATGGTAAATAAAACAAAATGTTGCCTAAACTGTCCTCCAGTTCTGAAATGACCCACAAACAATTGTGATTTTGATGGTGAGGCCTTCTGACATTTTACTGTTATTCTTACAGCCACAAAAATTTTGCTTAATTGAGTTGGTTGTCAGAAATCACATTGAAGAGGTCATCATCTGAGCGTGCATGTGTTGGCATTACCCACACTCTTTTGCTTGTGCGTTACCTGCTGTACGTTACCTGTCCTCTATGTGCAACCTACACCTAGTTGTGCATGTAACCTGCTCTAACTCGTGTGTGTGTGTGTGTTACCTGCTCTAACTTAGCCTTTTGTGTGTGTTTTTTGTGCCTTTGCCATGGGTAGTGTACGTTTGTGTATGTTACCTGCACTGATGGGCGCCTTGAATAGGTGAAATTGTCCTCTGAGTCAAAGTCAAATGGATGAACTGACAGCAGGCGTTTATTTTTACGCATCTGAAAGATAATTTGTGTTAAAAAAGCTTTTTTTTTTTTTTTTTTTTTTTTTTTTTTTTTTGCTTTTTTAAGAAATATGTTCCCTCTTTTTTTACCGATTTGTATCGCTGTGCCTCAATTTCTCCTTGATCCTCATCGTTAGTGTTGTAGTGGTCTGCAACAACAATTTACATTTTAGGTCAAGGTTCTACCAGAGTTGGATTATACAGCAAATGAAATCAGAGTAGGTTAACTGGTCATTGCTAAACATTTGGAACATTTGCTGTTTTTCTCTATGGATGACAATTAAAATAAAATAAAGATTATAACATCTCTTCACCCCTGGTCTTCATGGTAAAAGCTGTACTCTGCATTTGCATGAGACCGACCTATCCCAGAGGGGGAGGGGGAATGTGTGTGTGTGTGTGTGTGTGTGTGTGTGTGTGTTGGGGATTGCACAGGGTGCCATGACCACCTGTCACTACTCTGTTATCATTTTTTTTCAATATGAGTACATACTGCTCATACAGTTTTGGGGAGGAGGCTTGCCAATGTCAGTGGATTTATGATTACGTGTGTGGTGTTCTATGTTGGTCATCTCGACAACACTACGCATGGTAAGAGTGGTAAGTACACACATGACGATTTTTTTCCAAGTCATGTGTGGGCTCTCCCACATTTTATAAATCTGTTACGATGTTAAAAATTGGTGTGTACCCAATTAATGTGACATTAGAGTTTATGTTGGTGTTATTGTTGGAATTATACTGTACGTATTTTAAAGACTCACTGTTGCGGACATCGGGCATGCTCTGAGTGTCATCATCTCGGCCACCTGTAACAAGAAATACTGTATTAGTTGTTAGCATACGGTGCTTGGAAAGCATTCACATTAAGAATTACAATTTAATATACTGTGCTATTTTTTAAATGAGAACCAATAATTTCAATAAACGCATAATGATTTGATTGTTATTTGTGGGAAAAGATTGTGGACGAAGGCAACACCCATTCATTTTCTATATCGCTTATCCTCAGGGTGACTCCGGGCAAGAGATGGGGTACAGCCTGGACTGGTCGCGAGCCAATCGCAGGGCACGTATAGAAAAATAACCATTCACACTAACACATATGGCCCATTTAAAGTCATCAATGAACCTAACATGCATTTTTTTTAATGTTGGGGGAAGCTGGAGTACTCAGGCATTTTGATGATACAGAAAACCCACACAAGAACGGGGAGAGCGTGCACATTCCACACAGCAGGGCTGGAGCTGACTTTTGAACCCAGAACCTCTCAACTGTGAAGCAGTCAAGCAGATGTAATCAATCTCTCCAATCAATCCACCATGCTACCAATTGATTGGCCAAATTTGTGTCAACAATCCTGATTGTTGAACAGTATTCTTAAAATACAGCGTTTCTTGAGATACGAGTGATCTGACTTATGAGTTGTTTGAGATTTGAAGTAGCAGTTTGCCAGACAGTGACCAATTCTTCAAAAAAGAGGCTTCAAGCTGTTTGATGCCACTCCCAGTTGAAGTTTACTGTCTAACTAAACATACAACAAAAAGAATTACACATCGTGTATTTAAAACAACCAAACAACTTTCCGTTATGAATGCCTCTGCTAGCTTAATATTAACACATAATTGAAAATGTCACGGGCGGCATGGTGGACGACTGGTTAGCACATCGGCCTCACAGCTCTTAGGACCGGGGTTCAAATCCTGGCCCCGCCTGTGTAGAGTTTGTATGTTCTCCCTGTGCCTGCGTGGGTTTTCTCCGGGTACTCCGGTTTCCTCCCACATCCCAAAAACATGCGTGGTAGGTTGATTGAAGACTCAAAATTTCCCGTAGGTGTGAATTAGAGTGCAAATGGTTGTTTGTTTCTTGTGCCCTGCGATTGGCGCCCAGTTCAGGGTGTATCCCGCCTCTCGCCTGAAGATAGTTGGGATAGGCTTCAGCACACCCGCGACCCTAGTGAGGATCAGCGGTGCTGAAAATGGATGACTGGATGGAAAATGTACTTGATGGGCTAAGTATCGCTTAGCATCAATTGTTGCAGTGTTAGAACTCTTTAAACGATGGATATTTTAACACAAATGGTGAAAAAACACATGTAGACAGACAAACCTACAACACTCATAGGCATATATTCTTTATCCTCTGTGAAAAATGCCTAATATCATTGAAGCTGCTAAAGTATAACTATTATTATTACTATTATTATATATATAAAAACAAACTATATTATACTGCCTCTTGGTGGCACACCAGAAGGAGCACCACAACGAATTGAATTGAGGTATTAAATTATGACGTATAAATATTATTACTGTTTGTCTTATCTTGTCTATAAAGTACAATATTATCGAGTGCTCGTTTCCTTATTAAAAACATTACAAAAGGAGATGAGTGTTTTGAATTACGTGGTCACAGAACGATTTAAACTCGCATCTCAAGGCACTAACGACTGCACACACTCTGTGCTCACCGTCTCCATTCAACCTCTTGTATAGTGACCTCATCACTTTGGCACTGCCGAAGCGCTTAAAACGGTTGCGGATGTTGTCATGGTACCACCCCAGGGTGCCGATCTTCAGAACCCTGCAGGAGCGAACACCCCATTGAGTGTGGTAGAACTGAGCTGTACAGGAAATGTACGCACGCATAGCTCACCTGGTCATGCGGCAGTTGTCACACACCCAGCCGTGCTCCTTCTTGTTGTAGCGGCTGCATGACTTGCAGATAAACATGCGGCAGTCCAGGCACTGCCGCTTGCTGTTCACCAGGAACTTAAAGGGCTGCAGGCAGCGGATACACAACGAGTCGGCCAAGTTGTTCGATGAGCCCAGCAGCTCACGCTTGGTGTCTTCCTTCTGGATGGAGTCCTTCAATTTTCTGTGAAACAACAGCAGCTTATTAGTTCAGTGTGAGGTTTTCGTTCAGTGAATTACTTGCATAAATTAGCATGTACACTTGCTGACCGTTCTCAGCAAACACTTTGACTGCAGCTCATTTGACCCGGGATTGAATAAAGAATTTGTTTGTTGGGTGCCAACCAGCCCAGCAGAAAGTACACAAACTTAGAGCATAATACTGTATGTAACTGTATCTGTATGTCATTCGTTCTTTCCATTTTGAATTGGCAAGGGAAAATAATTTTTTTTTTAAAAAGAGAAAAAAGGGACACAAAAATTGAGAATGTAACAATTTCTCAAAATTGAATTTCAGATTCAAATAAAAAAAATTGAAAAACTGGCCACATGACTGAGTTTGATTTTAATATTTCGTTATCCTAATAGTATAATTGCCTAAGTCATTTTATAACATTTTGGGAACAATCAATCAAAATCAACAAACAAGGAGAGTCCAGTTCCCTTAATTCAACCTTTGTGCATTACCATCACCAGGATGCCTGAGAATCTCCACAAACTTAAAAATAATAATAATAATAACATTAGCAACCACATTGGTATTTTTTCAAATTTGTATTTATTAATATTGTGACAGTAAGTTAAAAAAGGACTTGGGCAGTTATACTATTAGGCTAGGCTGAGTCTGCGTGATCCAGAAGTTTGGTAATGAGCATTATTAAAGATAGGTGAGCTTGTTAGCCACCACATATACAGTACATAGATATCTTTACTAATGTTCCTTACCAAACCTCGAGGTAACATAAACACAACTCGGTAAATATTAGTTCAGTGGCACATTTTTCAATTTTGTGGTTTTGATCTGACCCTAAAAACGAGAAGTAAAAAAAAATATCTTCTTTTAATTTGTGGTGTTACATGCCTGTATTATGGTCATTGCAGTCTCAGGATGCTGAAGCCCCATCCACATGGAAACAGAGCCAATCTTTTTCTTATTTGTTTTTAAAAAGTTACCCATGCACACGAAATGGTTTTAAGAAATGTGTGTCCGCATGAAGACGCTGAAACGCTGTAGTATGTATGCCAGGTGTGAAGTGGTGCTGTAATGCTGCCACAGGAAGTAATTAAATGTAGAAAATAAAAGAGCTTGTGCTATATGGTATTAAACATACTCACAAAAACAAGAAAGGAGAAATTTGTATGGACTGACGATGAGCTGCAACTTCTGTTTTGGAGCGAAAGCACCAGATCACTGACAAGGTAAGCCACCATTTTTGTTGTAATGGTAGTGGTGGACGGGCATGGTCACACGAGAACTGGGACAACCACGTCGTCATCTCAGGAAAGATGGGCAGCAACGCAAGGGCAGCATTTTGAGATCTATCCACTCTGGGACCTAGTTTTAAAAAAATTAGCCTCTTCGGGCTCCCAAAATGCAGGCTCCGTGGAGACAAGATGTCTAAACAATACACGTTTCCATGTGAACGGAGCCAAATTTTTTTGTTAATTATTACTACGCCTAATTCTACAATTACAGCGTGCAGTTAGCTAGCTAGTTATTTCTACACCCCGAAAATGTATCTTCCCTGGATGCCACAATTTACAGAACAGCTCAGTGTCATTATATAAATTCCCATGCGAGGAGGTGACACTGCAGACAAGCCTGCTGCCCGTCCGCCAGCCGAGAGAAGCCCCCGGAAAACTGTTAACTCGCAAGCTAGCTGCTGGCTAGCGCCTTTTGTTGCGGCATGAAAAGCCCAGAGATGACCTGGTGAGATATGTTCCAGCCACCAGAGGCTTTAAGCGGTTATATTGTCATGAGTAAAACATGTAGGGATGTGTAGGCATGTGTTGGAGCGCAAAGCATTGTGGGTATGTAATTAGAAGGAAGAATGTGCTCAAATGTTCGTCATGTAGTGTGAGCCACAGGTTAAATAACGTGCGCAGCCATGCACAACTGACACAACATCCTGGCTAGCACAACACCAAGTGAGAAGGTGACGTCACAGATGAGCCCGCTGCCCGTCCGTCCACCAAGAGGAGCCCCGTTAAACTAGCGAGCTAGCTGGCAGCTAGCACCTCCTGTCGTGGCTTGGAAAGCCCCACAACGACCCGGTGGGTAGAGTCCAGCTGCTGGAGACTTTCAGCGGATATGAAGACCTCAGAGACAGAATTGTGGCAAGGCACAGATCTGGCCAAGGTTACAAAAATATTTCTGCTGCACATTAGGTCCTAAGAGCACAGTGGCCTCCATAATCCTTAAATGGAAGACGTTTGGGACGACCAGAACTCTTCCTAGAACTGGCCATACGGCAAAACTGAGCAATTGTGGGAGAAGAGCCTTGGTGAGATAGGTAAAGAAGAACCCAAAGATCACTGTGGCTAAGCTTCAGAGATGCAGTCGGGAGATGGGAGAAAATTCTAGAAAGTCAAACGTCACTGCAGCCCCCCACCAGTCGGGGCTTTATGGCAGAATGGCCCGACGAAAGCTTCTCCTCAGTGGATAACACAAAAACACTTGAAGGACTCCAAGATGGTGAGAAATAAGAATCTCTAGTCTGATGAGTCCAAGATATAACTTTTTGGCCTTAATTCGAAGTGGCATGTATGGCCATCACCTGTCCAATACAGTCCCAACAGTGAAGCATGGTGGCGGCAGCATCATGCTGTGGGGGTGTTTTTCAGCTGCAGGGACAGGACGACTGGTTGCAATCGAAGGAAAGATGAATGCGGCCAAGTACAGGGATATCCTGGACGAAAACCTTATCCAGAGTGCTCAGGACATCAGACTGGGCCGAAGGTTTACCTTCCAACAAGACAATGACCCTAAGCACACAGCTAAAATAACAAAGGATTGGCTTCAGAACAACTTCGTGACTGTTCTTGAATGGCCCAATCAGAGCCCCGACTTAAACCCAATTGAGCATCTCTGGAAAGA
Organism: Phyllopteryx taeniolatus; assembly: GCF_024500385.1. NCBI lineage: Eukaryota > Metazoa > Chordata > Actinopteri > Syngnathiformes > Syngnathidae > Phyllopteryx > Phyllopteryx taeniolatus. Next base: position 29,097,579 of record NC_084502.1, on the reverse strand, counting down.
CCTGAAAATGGCTGTCCACCAATGTTCACCATCCAACCTGACAGAACTGGAGTGGATCTGAATCTGAATCAGAATCAGAATCATCTTTATTTGCCAAGTATGTCCAAAAAAAGACACAAGGAATTTGTCTCCGGAAGTTGGAGCCGCTCTAGTACGACAACAGACAGTCAATTGTCAGAGAACACTTTTGTGACATAAAGACATTGACAAAAAGTAAAAAACAGTCACTGAGGAATAAAGGGATGCTAGTTGTCTGGTAATTCCGGTACTTAATTTTATTTTTTTTGGACAATTGTGGGCGGCACGGTGGCCGACTGGTTAGAGCGTTAGCCTCACAGTTCTGAGGTGCGGGGTTCAATCCCCGTCCCCGCCTGTGTGGAGTTTGCATGTTCTCCCCGTGCCTGCGTGGGTTTTCTCCGGGCACTCCGGTTTCCTCCCACATCCCAAAAACATGCATTAATTGGAGACTCTAAATTGCCCGTACGCATGACTGTGAGTGCGAATGGTTGTTAGTTTCGATGTGCCCTGCGATTGGCTGGCAACCAGTTCAGGGTGTACCCCGCCTCCTGCCCGATGACAGCTGGGATAGGCTCCAGCACGCCCGCGACCCTACTGAGGAGAAGCGGCTCAGAAAATGGATGGATGGATGGACAATTGTGCAAAAGATGCAGAGTCCTCTAGCACTTAGAGCAGTTCGAATGACTAATATTGCAATAGTCCGGTGCAATGACCATTGTGCAAAGGGCGCCGAGACTTCAAGGAGTGTATGCGGTTTAAAGTGACGAGTAGTGCGATAATCTGGGACAATGTTGATTGTGCAAATGTTGCAGATACTCCTCAATCAGTGTGCAAATGGAGCAGATGCTACTCTGGAATGAGTGGCCAATTGGTCAACAATAGATATGCAAATAGTGCAGCGTGGCGAGACTACTACAGTGAGTGCACGAGTAGTATATAATTGGCCCGACAGAAATGTGACAACAAACTCAAGTCAAAAAATTGCCAGCATGTTGTAATGGAATTGTAGGTTAGGTGTTTAAGAAGTTGATTGCAAGAGGGAAGAAGCTGTTGGAATGTCTGCTAGTTCTAGATTGCATTGATCGGTAGCGCCTACCTGAGGGAAGGAGCTGGAAGAGCTGGTGACCGTGATGTGGAGGGTCCCAGAGGATTTTGCACGCTCTTGTCTTAGTTCTGGCAGCGTGCAAGTCCTCAAGGGTGGGTAGGGGGGTACCGACAATCCTTTCAGCAGTTTTGATTGTCCGTTGCAGTCGGAGTTTGTCCTTTTTTGTAGCAGCACCAAACCAGACTGTGATGGAAGAACACAGTACTGATTTGATGACCGCTGTGTAGAACTGCCTCAGCAGCTCCTGTGGAAGGCCATGCTTTCTCAGAAGCCGCAGGAAGTACATCATCTGCTGGGCCTTTTTGAGGACGGCGATGTTGGTCGCCCACTTCAGGTCCTGAGAGGCAAGGAGGAATGGCAGAGGATCCTCAAATCCAGGTGTGAAAAACTTGTTGCATCATTCCCAAAAAGACTCATGGCTGTATTAGCTCAAAAGAGTGCTTCTACATCTGCCTCACAGTTCTGAGGTCCGGGGTTCAATCCCCGACCCCGCCTGAGTGGCGTTTGCATGTTCTCCCCATGCCTGCGTGGGTTTTCTAAGGGCACTCCGGTTTCCTCCCACATCTTAATTGGTAGTTTAATTGAAGACTCTAAATTGCCCGTAGTGTGAATGTGAGTGTGAATGGTTGTTTGTTTATATGTGCCCTGCGATTGGCTGGCAACCAGTTCAGGGTGTACCCCGCCTCCTGCCCGATGATAGCTGGGATAGGCTCCAGCACTCCCGCGACCCTTGTGAGGATAAGCGGCTCAGAAAATGGATGGATGGATGATGGCTTCAGAACAACTTCGTGACTGTTCTTGAATGGCCCAGTCAGAGCCCCGACTTAAACCCAATTGAGCATCTCTGGAAAGACCTGAAAATGGCTGTCCACCAACATTCACCATCCAACCTGACAGAACTGGAGTGGATCTGCAAGGAGGAATGGCAGAGGATCCTCAAATCCAGGTGTGAAAAGCATCATTCCCAAAAAGACTCATGGCTGTATTAGCTCAAAAGGGTGCTTCTACATCTGCCTCACAGTTCTGAGGACCGGGGTTCGGGTCCAGGGCCCGCCTGTGTGGAGTTTGCATGTTCTCTCCGTGCCTGCGTGGGTTTTCTCCGGGCGCGCCGGTTTCCTCCCACATCCCAAAAACATGCATGTTAGGTTGATTGAAGACTCTAAATTGCCCTTAGGTGTGAATGTGTGCGCGAATGGTTGTTTGTTTAGATGTGCCCTGCGATTGGCTGGCGACCAGTTCAAGGTGTACCCCACCTCTCGCCCGAAGATAGCAGGGATAGGCTGCTGCACGCCCGCGACCCTGGTGGGGATGAAGTGGTGCAGAAAATGGAAAATGGGTACTTCTACTAAATACTGAGCAAAGGGTCTGAAGGCTTATGGCTGTGTGATATTTCAGTTTTTCTTTTTTAATAAATCTGCAAAAATGTCAACAATAATGTTTTTTTTCTGTCAATATGGGGTGCTGTGTGTACATTAATGAGGAAAAAATGAACTTAAATGATTTTAGCAAATGGCTGCAATATAACAAAGAGTGAAAATTTTAAGCGGGTCTGAATACTTTCCGTACTCACTGTATTTTCATGGCTCAAACATGTAGGGATGTTTAGGCGTTTGAAAGATGCTAAGCGAAGTCGCATCCATTTTTTAGCGGACCATGGTTTCAGACATTCTGCGAACACGCCCACAGCATTTGAGAATGGAAAAATACACCTTGATGTTTCATGATTTTGAAGCCTCATTCTATATACTTTGGGATTTTTGGGGGGATCATTTAAATTTGGCAGGGTTTTTAACAATACTCTTATCTGTGCTGTGTCAAATTTACAAGACATTTATTGTCTCTTTACAGGGACTTTAAGATCCAGTGGAAAAAGACCTCTGCCAACCAATGACAGTTTTTTGGGTGGACTCAGACTCACCCTTGATAATATTCCATTCATGTTATAACAATGGTCATGGAGGCACCATAAGCCAAAAGTCGCTGTGTCGTGTTTTTTAGAGGCACATCTTTACAACAACCTGAGCAGTCCAGTTGTGATCGATTTAATGTCCTGAGAAGTTTGTGGTGTTAGGTCAAAAAACAAATAATAAAATAATGAGTCACATTTTCATTTCTTGATTTCCAATTGTCATTTGAAAATTGAAAGAACTAATGATACACATTCATATCACGCAAGTTTCTTCTTCACAAATGAGATTCTGATGTGCAGTCTTGTAAATCTAATTATGATAGTAATAATCTATTTGTGCCCCTGAAAATCGAGTTATGCTTGTGATGATAGCAATTGTGATTGTGATAATGAAATTGTGGCTGTTATCATCGGAAATAAAAATGTTTTCATGTGTGTTCCCAAACATGAACAACCATGGAAATGTCACCGAATTTTATAAACCTCCAAACTGCAAGCATGTGTGCCCCGGGTCAGATGAGAGTTTGAGTGTGCTGTGGAGACACAACAGTGTCTTTGTGGCCTCTCCGTGTGACTGTCATGATGTACTGCAGCTTTCACGCTCAGATTCCTCATCAACAACATGTCGCATGACTTCAGTCCAAAGACCTGCAACATAACTATCTGAAAATTGCATTTTTAGACTAGACCTCACCCCTGCGTGAATATATTTGTGTATGTGATACAACCCAAGTTAGTTGTATCTACAACAGTCAATGACAAAGAAGGTATTTTATTCTATTGTAACAAGTCTTTGGTTAATATACGTTTCCATCTGACAGTATCGACAAGCAGACCCACCCTAGTCGATCTTCCTCGTTCTTCCGCAGGTTAAAGTCACGTTGAATCACCTCCCAGACATGTTTCGCTTCTTCGTCGGTCAGACGAGACAAATCCAGTTTATGGTCCATGATGAGGTAACTTCTTCCCTGACGATTTAAGAAACATGTCCACTGTAATATTCTTCTTAAAATTAAACATTGTGTTGCGGGAACAATACATTTTTGATCAACTGTATTGTTTTTGAAACGTTGCTTGGTAAAACCCTGAAACATTGAGAGCTGGAGAAACTCAAGGTCAGAGAAGATAATGGCAAAAAGATATAATAAAAAAAAAAATCTAAAGAACTATGAAACTAATTTCAAACGATCTAAACAGAAGATTCTTCAAAACTCTCTGTACGGATGGATCATGATACCAGTTCAAGACATCAGGATTCTCCAATATAAAAGGTTGGCTAAATCAAAAGTAATTAAAACCAACAAACTTTCCAGGATGTGACGTTATGCTTTATGATTTAAAATTGAAATTAATGAATTTTGATCAAGAAAATGGGAAAGAGAGGGGGAAACTCACCTCCGTGCAGCTGCTGCTGCTGAATCATCCAGCGTTTAACAGAGAAGGTCAGCTGATCACATGTTCACATCCTCCTGACATCATCAGGATCACGCTCACAATAAATACTTTGTTTGCTGAATGAGGACACTGAGAAGCTCAGGTATCCACTGGGGTTCATTAAGAAAACTATTTTCCGACCGTTAACGGTATTTTAGGTTTTGTGTGTCATACTTTTAGCTTAGCACCTCAGCTAAGTTTCACTGGAATCATTCTCATAGTTTTAGAGGTTCAGTTGAAAACATTGTTCGTTGCACCATTCATTTTCACATCAGATGACCACGTTAGCTAAGATATAGGTGAAAAAGCCTCGCCAACGCTAGTTATCTAGGTATTAGCTAGCTTTTAGCTACTGTTATAGATGAATTGCTATTATCATAGATAGCTAGTTATTATATAACATAGTTAAACCTCATTTTTAATTTTGTACTTAAGCACATTTCAGAGGGTGTACTTTTTTACTTTTATCAAATGAGTTGAATCAGTACTTCTACTTCTTTTTTCCACAACTATCTATACTACCACATACAGTAAGAACAGAATGTAAGTACATTTGCCACCTCTGTTTATTGGTATTACTTTTGATCCAAGTGATATCAGTAATAAAGCCACTGACTGACACACTAGGGTGAACGTGACAATCATGCCTTGCCCCATGGCTGCTTCAGCTTTTCATGCCTGTTTCATTTTTTCCCCCAAAGGTCACAGTATTTGATTCATGGATGGAAAAAAAGTTCCATATTTTGGCTATTTTGACCTCTATAGAGTGACTCTCGAACATAAACGTGTCAATTTCATTTAAAAAAAACACCTTGGTTTTGGCATTTGAGTGTCCAGAAAAGGCCCCTCTACTTCTGTTTGACCCAGTTTTTAAATCCGTTTTGTCTATATTTGGCTAAGACTTCCCCCTTTCCGCTGATTGGTTCCCTCCGTGTAGAAGACCCACTTGTGAGAGCACACGTGTTTGTAATGTTGACAGCGCTGGCTTGGAAGTGGTGAGGTAGGCAGAGAGCTTTGCTCATGGTGTCGATAAGCTCGAGAAATTTGAATGACCTGATTTCAGGCCTCTCGGCAGAAAAATGTCGGGAACCCAAGAATGCATGGACAATTTTAATGCATATTTCACGTTTACTGAAGCACCATAGGGCATGTATTACATCCCAAACACTAGATAATGTTGGTTTGGTAAAATATGTCACCTTTAAAATGTCAAAGAGTGTCATCAGCAGGTTGTAACAGAGATGCAGAAAAACTGAAAGAGTCACAAAAAGGCATAGAAGTGGACATCCTTTGAAATAAAAAATACATAAATAAAACACCTGTTGTTAATCTTGCCGTTCAGCTAATTGAAACAGAACAGCAAGTTCAAGTGCAAAAAATACTGGAACATTGACTTGTTGGACATGTATTCAAAAGTTAAAGGACGGTTTACAAAATAAAATTTAAAAAAAATATTTTTGTCAGATTTGTGAAAAACTGTAAGTCTGACATGACAGTAGTACATTACTAAAATGATGTGTGGAAAAAAAAAATCAGCCCTCTCTGGCCCCATCTTGTACCTCAAATATGATTTTTAAGAAACCATGGCACGCGAGGATAAAGAACCAATCAGAGACCGAAGGTGTGATCGATGAGGTGTCAATCATTTGCCGCTCCTCTTTTAAGTCTAAATTAAGTTCACCTGTAAAGGTCATAGGGCATTTTAGGTTCATCCAAAAATTTCAAGAATGTTGAAAATCACATTTAGTTGCCCAAGGTGGAAGCATCAACAACAATATAATTCACCAACTTCCCAAATAGATAGAGCAAATAAACCCGTGTTTCTACTTATATCCAGTTGTGTGATGGAGTGAATGAGAAAATGCAGTCTGTTTGGATATATTGTTATCAACTATAATAAGCAAGTTTTTTTTTTTTTTATTTCTAAGAGTAGAATCCAAGTAGAGTGATAAATTATTCACATATAGCATTTATTTTGTTTACAGTAGTTACAAGGAAAATTACAACATTTGAACATTAAATATACATTTAAGCACAGGTGTCAAACTCAAGGCCCAGGAAAGCGTGCCACAATTTTTCAAAACTAGCCTTAAAATGAGAACCAAATGCAGGGGCAGTTATGTAATATGATCGAGCGATTATTCCCACACTTAACATATTAGGTAAGGGACAAGTAATAGACGCACGCCGTGAACAACCACAATGCAGCTCAGCTTCTGACTAGCGGACGTCATGTCTAGTCACATGTTGTTTTTTAAGTAGTGCAGCCCAAATGCAACGTCCACCGGCATTTCAACAGCCTAATAAGCCAGCATAGTAATTCCGACTGTTCAAATTGTTACAGATGTACTTGTCTGCGTCATTTCCTAAATTGAAGACAAACTATTTATGTTGCACATTCCTAAAAAGAAAATGTTCAAGCTGTTGTTTCATTTGAAATGTCATTAAATCTGTCCATTTACAGAAAATATTAGCAGTTTGTTTTGCATTTTGTTCCCTTACTGTATTCCAATGGGAACCAACCAATGACTGTGAAACCAAGGTACATACCAAACCATGATTTTTGGTGCACGGTTACAGCCCGAGTTATTACATACATATATATATATATATATATATATATGTGGTTTCACCAAAATATAACCGCCCCCTGCCTTTAAGTGAATTTATGACATCAAGTAGTAATAGTTGTTTCTAATCTATGTCCTCATCACAATGAGACAAATCTTGAAGTGCTTGTTTTTTTGTTTGTTTTTTGATTTTTCTTTTTGGTCAGTGTTCATTAATGATGCAGCTTTAGATCAAATACATAAATCGGGATCATATTAAAACTCTGCAAACATCAGTGAATTTTTATATAGAAAAGAGACACCTGTCCAACTGATAATCAGCTCCATGTAGTCATTGATGATGTGATGGGAAGCTGGGATCAATCAAACCGGTGGAGTTAGTGGGTAACCCACCATGTGGCAGCTACAGATGCCAGCACACCAATAAGAGAACTTACTGCTGAAGAATGGGCGGAGTTACACAGATCCGAGTTGCAGCACTTGAATGTGAAACTGGACACCTATGAATCAATAGACGGGAATCAATACTTTCAGAAAACTGCGCTACTTCACTTAATAACTCGGTGTTCTACCTGTGGGAACATCTGTCCCAGTCGGCTGTACTCGCAGTCTGAATACTTGAGGCACTGGCGGAACGTCATCCCTCCTGGAACACATGCAGAAAAGAACCATTTGAACCTCTCATCAAACATTACTGAACAGAGTCCCAATCTGCTAAGTCTTGAAGAATCACCAAGAACTTTTCTGTCTTCACAATTCTTACTCAGACGTTATCTAATTATTTTAGTTTGGTGTTTCCCAATCTTTATTGATTTAAGGCCTATATTTCCCATTATAAAAATCCAACCATATACCACCAAACAAAAATGTTAATGTATATACGGTGGTGCCTTGAGATAGGAGTTAAATTTATTCCCTGATCACACTCGTAACTCAAATAACTCATATCTCAAACCTTTCCACATTGAAATGGAAATGCCATTAATACATTCCAGCCTCCCACACATAAAATTGTAATGTCTTTTTTAATGATAATGTAGCACTCTATAATCATGTAATTTAGGAAAAAACATACAGTACAGACATAATTAAATAGAATTTGAAAAAAATAAACAGTTATTGTCACACTTTCTCATTCAATTCAATGCACATTGTGCTGGTGCCCGCCTTGACCACTTGGGGGCAGTATAGTATAGCAGTCTCAGCTCCTCGTAGAGGATAAAGAATATATGACTGTGAGAACTGTTAGGGCAAAGACGTCTCTGTTCAAATATCAGTTCCTTAAAGGGTGATATATGGATTTCCCATGATGTGTTAGCGTTAGCATTAGGATTAAGCTAGGGAGCTAAAGGCAAAGCTATGTGTTTGTTCAAAAAAAACAATTCTCCTAGTTTTATGTTGAGTTTGACAATAAACTTGAACTGGGAGTGGCATTAAAGAGCTTGAAGCCTCTTTTTCTGAAGGATTGTTCACTATTTGCCAAAGTGCTGCTTACTCTGAAGTGAGTTGAGATGAGATCACTGCCACCAATACTAAAGTTTGAGCTCTCAAGTCAAAGCAAAAAATTGGCAGAATGACAGTTCGTATCTCTAAAAACTCGTAAGTTGGGAAACCAGTAGCTCCAGGCACCAATGTATGCCGAAATAATGACGATCTCATCTAAATTTACTCACAAATTTAATGAGGCACACTTAGCAATGTGGCCGAACCTAACAGAACCATCACGCAGTATGCAAGGTCAAGCAAATAGTTTTCAAGAATGGCCGACCGTCGGCCACTATTCAAGATTTAAATCGCTGGTGAACTGCATCATGTCGCAGATATAACAGCCAATCAAAAATATACTTCCTTAAAAACTTGTCTTTCTAAAATATTGCAGAATAAATATTTTACAATGAAATAATAGAAGTTTTTTTTTTTAAACGTTACTTTTTTTTTTTTTTTTTTTTTAGTATTACTCTAATTACTGGAGCAGTGTTGTGAACCAATGCTCATGTTAGAGTTTTTGCTCAAGAGCGCATGCTAGCTGTGTTAGCTGCGAGTGATGCACCAAATTTTCAGCCAACAAAGATTTTTGGCCGAAAATGATCCCCAAAAGTGAATTTTCAGTTTTTGGCCGAAGGGTTTAGTCACAGAAATAAAACCGCTGAAACAGGATGTTGTGATGACGCAAGCAACACATGACATGTAGTCGCAAAATACGGAAATAAGTGATTGGGTGATACAGTAAACTTGTCACACAGGTCTGGCTGCAACCATGTTATATTGGACAGTAACCAATTTTGAAGAGCAAAATAGCAGGCAAATTAATAAGTGTCAGGGGAGAAAATAATACACAATAATGCTGCAGAGCCATACTGAACCAGAACCGGAAATGAATTGCTACATCAGCACTACGTCAGATGAGAACGGGCCTATATATTTAAAAGTAAATTAATACACTAAATATTTGTAATATACGATAAGATAACCTTTATTAGTTCCACAAGGGGGAAATGTGCATTGTTTCAGCAGCAATAGGGGATACAGAAAACACAAAAATAAGCACGCAAGAGAAGACTCGAAATTGGAGATTTTAGAGCTAATCCAATCTGGTACTAGTTTTATTTATTTTATTTTTTTTTGCTGACATTGTACAGCCCTATTAACGATTACAATTATAGAGTAATGATTAAGTTGTGCAAATGCACAGTATGCAGAATTATTTTTATCCAATTAAATCATAAACTGCAATATCTGTCCCGCGGCAATGTTCTTGACATAATTTTAAAAATCTGGAAAATTCAGACAAATTGTTCTGGAAGTGAATTTTTATAGGTTGGCAGCTCTGCAGTCATAGCCATAAATGCAATTTTACTAATAATTGGCATAGTAATTTCTTTCCGTGTTTCGGTTTTCAGCCCTGCTTTTCCCCATTTTCAGTTTTCGGTCAAGAATTTTCATTTCAGTGCATCGCTATTAGTTGCTATGCTATGCTGATTGGTCAAGAACAAATTTAGCTATCCATCCATCCATCCATTGTCTGAGCCGCTTCTCCTCACTAGGGTCGCGGGCGTGCTGGAGCCTATCCCAGCTGTCATCGGGCAGGAGGCGGGGTACACCCTGAACTGGTTGCCAGCCAATCACAGGGCACATCGAAACAAACAACCATTCGCACTCACAGTCATCCCTACGGGCAATTTAGAGTCTCCAATTAATGCATGTTTTTGGGATGTGGGAGGAAACCGGAGTGCCCGGAGAAAACCCACGCAGGCACGGGGAGAACATGCAAACTCCACACAGGCGGGGACGGGGATTGAACCCCGCACCTCAGAACTGTGAGGCTGACGCTCTAACCAGTCGGCCACCGTGCCGCCAAATTTAGCTATATAATAAAAAAAAAAAAAAAGTATTTTTATGATAATATGAGTAACGGTCGTGTTGGTTTGAGTGACACATTATGGCTGAAAACATTGGAAAAAAAGTGAATAATAGAAGGGAGGACTTAGCTTAGGTCTACCCAGGTTCTGAAGGTACCTTCAAAAATTTGGCAAAGGCTGAGTTAGAGTACACGTTAACATCTAACAGCTGGTATGGATTGGGGTTCTCAACAGTCCTCGTTTTGATTTTGTCCTTATGTTGCAACCATCATTAAAGAAAGTGTACTGTTCAAAATAGCCTCTGAAAACATCAAAAACTCCCAAACCATCGCTTTTCAGGAAACAAAACAAACCAATAATGCATGCTTGTTGAGCCCTTAACATTGCATTATCAAAGACTGCAAGCCATTTTCAACACTTTAGATTGGTCAGTAATGATGATATGAACTAAAAAAAAAAAAAGAAGAAGATATAAATAGAGAAAGGTAAAGTCAACCATGGTTGAGATGTTGACTGATGGATTGGGGGTCCTGTAAACCGAAAAAAACAAATATTCCACATCTATGGCCTTATTTAAGGGAATTATCTGATGTTGTCAGCTCCCAAAATTATTTTTGGTAAATGCGCTTTGTTTTGTGTCAGCCTAAAAAAACACCAGCTTCTGGCGTACAAATAAAATCTAATCTGAAAACCAAATACAGACAAGGTGTTACTTTTTTTGTGAGAACTTTAGCATTACTCTGGAAATGAGTAAACGTGTAGTAGCGGCACATTAATGTGAGTGCCAACATGCGCCAGCGCACAGACACAGAAAGTTACAGGTTTGTTGAGGTACAGCGATGGATTTAATGCGCAACAACGGGCATACACAGTTAGATGTAGTATAGTAGCAATACAGTGTAGTAACTATAGGAATTCCGAACAAGGACCAGAAGTTTCGGCATAATGGAAAAAAAAAACAATAATAATTGCAATAATAACAGCACCTCTCTCTGTGAGTGTCAGGCAGGCATCGTCATAGCTACAGTCTCGTTGTTTGGAGCAACTGGCAGTGTAATCTTTACAACTGTAACAGCGAATTGCTGTGCCTGAAACACAATCATCACACATTTCACATCACTTGTTCATGTCCTTTCTGCATGTTTGACAATAAGAACCTGATCATCTTCTTGAACATTTAGAACAAGAGAGTTGGTTTTTTTTGTGTGGCCAAAAACAAGGCAATCATTGTTTCGCAACAAATCCATTGTCATTCATCGGTACACTGTGAGAATATATTAATAAGAGGATGAAACATACCAAATCCCATCAGAGTGAAGCAGATAAGCAGAAAGATGCTAACGGAGAACTTCATGTTCACCTCAGCTCAGCTCAAATTCTGAAATGACAAATGTACTACTTTGTACTATCCGTACTACTATGTATCAACTGTATACGGTTTGTGTATTTTAACTATGTAAAGTACTTTGTCAGTCCTCTCTGTAAAAAAAAAATGCTATATTAATAACACTGACTTTTTATTTCCTACCGTGTGTCCCTCTGTGTGTACATTCAGGTGTGTGTACTGTACGTGTGTGTGTGTGTGTGTGTGTAGCGTAGAGTCCTCACCCAACTGCAGAACTTGATTGATGCCAAGTCATTCGCTAACTGACTAAAACTGTAAGTGGCTGAAAAATTAGGCTGGAGACCACATCCCCTGGGAGGAGCTTGTTAGAGCGGGTTCAACTGAGTGAAAAAGACAAATCTCAACAGATGTTCTTTAAGTGAAGGGTAAATACTTTTGTACTCTCAATTTGACAAATTTTTGTTTCAACCGTATCACTTTTTTTGTCCAAACACATTGATTGCATTGAGTCATTTCCCACGTGGTCGTTACAAGCTTGTGTACATTTAACAGTAGTATTAGCTTCTTCCTGTGAGGGCCCAACCAAGAACATGACAGGTGGTGCATGTGCATACTGCATTTATCATGCACACCAGCTAGTTAAGTCAAATTTATTTACACATTGCAATTCACATCCGATGCTATCTCAAAGTACTTCACACATTGAGCAGGTTAAGAACCACACTCTTCATATATTAAGAGTGATAATATAAAAATCCCCCAAAAAATCAGGAAAACTGAAATGGTAAAAAAACAGTTTAACACAATGGGCTCTATTTTCCTGACTGACGCAAATCTGGTGTGTGGTGTAACACTGCGAAGGGGCAGGTTACTCCGTGTTGTCGTAATCTCGCAGATGCGCGCAGTGAGCGTATTCAACAAAAGGGGCCGTCTGCGCTGGTGGGTGTAAACACAGCTGACTTTATTTGCCGCCAATCATCCATCCATCCATTTTCTGAGCCGCTTCTCCTCACTTGGGTCGCGGGCGTGCTGGAGCCTATCCCAGCTGTCATCGGGCAGGAGGCGGGGTACACCCTGAACTGGTTGCCAGCCAATCGCAGAGCACATAGGAACAAACAACCATTCGCTCTCACAGTCATGCCTACGGGCAATTTAGAGTCTCCAATTAATGCATGTTTTTGGGATGTGGGAGGAAACCGGAGTGCCCGGAGAAAACCCACGCAGGCACGGGGAGAACATGCAAACTCCACACAGGTGGGTCCGGGGATTGAACCCGGGTCCTCAGAACTGTGAGGCTGACGCTCTAACCAGTCGGCCACCGTGCCGCTGCCGCCAATCAAAGCGGCTTAATTCATTCATTCCCTTTAAAGGTCCCATATTTTGGCTATTTAGACCTCCATATTGTGACTCGCTAACATGAACTTAGTATAAAAGCGTCAATTTCATAAAAAAAAACAAAAAAAAAAAACACTAGTTTTGTCATACGAGTGCCCAGAAAAGGCCCCTCTCACAGCTACTTCTGTTTGACCCAGTTTGTATCCACTTTGTCGATATTTGGCTAAGGTCGCTCCATTTCCTCTGGTTGCTTGCCTCCGTGTAGAAGACCCACTTGTGAGAGCACACGTGTTTGTTTTGTTGACAGTGCTGGCTCGGGAGCGCAGAGGTAGGTGGAGATCTTCGCTAGTGACGTAGATAAGCTCGGGAAATTCGAATGACCTGATTTCAGGCCTCTCGGCAGAAAAACGTCTTGAACTCAGGAATGCGTGGATGATTTTAATTAATATTTCACGTTTACCCAGGCAGCATAGAGACAATATCACATCCCAAATACGAGAAAAAGTTGTTTTCGCAAAAGAAGGGACTTTAAGTGAGGCGCAGTGACCGTGTCACATATGGAAAGAGCAATCAGTGCTGACCAGAGTTTTGTCACTTGGTCGGTGTGACAAAAGACAACATGATTAAATACAGGATGAGCTGCGAGCGACTTAAATATGTCCACAGACCTCATGCGTCCATCCCCACCTGAACCATGTTTGATGTCCGCTGTTCACATGTCTATGAATGAAATACTTCTGATCCACGCCACATGTCTGCGGAACTCGTATGTATCTGCCTGCCAACTCTGCAAAAAAGACGGGCTAGACCCAGTTTGGCTACTTTAGTGGACCGGTGTACCCCCAGCGCATTTTAAATGGGACATCGACGCTGGTGTGGGCGTCACCACAGCCGATGTGGTTCATTGAATACCCTTTCAAGGTGGCGCGAGCAATAAGTCTCGTATGGTGACATCATATATACAGAAGAGGACTCAGCAACCCCTGCGAGACTGAAGCATTGAACATTAGTGGTATATCCTTATTAAGTATAGAATGAAAATCGCTGGTGACCTACAGGTGATCTCATTGATCTATAAGCCGCCAGTTTGCTTCTGATTGGCTAGCACCAAGATAGGACTTGTACTTTTAATGGTTTCCACCTTTGACTTGCTGTGTGTGAAAGCACTTCAGCAACATACACACGTGGGTCTTAAGCCAGGCTTTGGGTCAATGGACGCAGATTCATGAAACTTTGTGTCCCTACTCCTTTTTGTGCGTCTCAGACAGGGGATACCCCGTTAATGCATTCAATGAATTGCTTTCTAAAATGATTAATAGGTTTGGATGCCCACTGTTGAAATAATCCGCCACACACATCTGATGGCCTCGCGTGTCTGTCTGCCTGCAAGTACACCGATCAGATTCACCAAAATCGTGTCAGATCCCCAACGCCACGACGTGGTATGAGCAGGCCTAAGTTTAGATGGACTTTCTGACACCAAGAGGTCATTCTGGCAAGCGCATCTCCAAAGGCACACCCTCCCTGCGATGACACCGCCCAGCTTGGCGCAGAAAGGTCTGCCAACGCGCAGCGAGTCTAGTGCGTGCACGAAAATGAAGATGAATCACTGAAGTCAAAGGACACCTACATCTCATTCCACCATCTCCAAGGGCACACCCTCACTGCGCCGAGATCGCCCAGCTTAGGGATGTCCAGTCTGCCTAATAAGTAAAAACATGGTCTTTGAAGAAAACCAACTGAACCGTAATAAGTGAGCACTTGGCGAAAGAAAAAAAACTCTAAAATAACCCAGGCTCTGTGGGGTGACTGTCTGTCTCAGCTGGTTGGTTTGAGATGGAGAGACAGAGTAGAAGGTCAGCGAGTACATAGAGAGAGAAAACAGGGAAGGCAGGTTGAGCGAGGAGAGAACAATGGGCACAACAACAGTCATATCAACAACAATAATAGTTCAATGACAACAGCAACAACGATGGTCCGTTCCCAACACCACCATCCCACAGCCTCACCACCACCGATAACAAGTATGAAGGCGCAATGGCCCGGTTGCCAGTTGGATCATGTTCATGTGTGTTTTTTCGGACACTGATAATATGCCACTAGCTGCCATGTCACTGAGTTAGAGAACACAAAGCCGGAGTCTGGATCAGAGTGGCACCCCGTCACAAGCTCATCGATCTAAGGAGAAGAACAGTTTGCGTGTGTCATGCTTCCACGGGACAAAGAAAGCACAGAAGAAGAGACAAACGGTCAGTGTGAGCCGTGACAACGGTCAGCAGCGCCAACACAAACAAAGATGTTACAGAGTGACACAGATTGTTCGCTTCAGCTACAAACCTGACTTTGATACCCCCCCCACCCCCGTATGACGTCATCTGCCTTTCTGGCTGCCGATTGGTCCGCAGCCAACAGGTGAGCAGCAGCTGTGATGACAAATGATACCAGAATGGCATTAAAATTTAACAGCTTCAGCTCAACGCTAGGAAGGCTGCAGGTGAGTTTTTCTTCAACTCAATGTATTACAAAGTCAAAAAATGGTAGATGTTAATCAGAATGTTGACTGACTATACCTATTTTTCACCATGAAGGTAATTAACTGTCATTACTGTTTCATTTATCTGCTGATGGGCTAATATTTCAGAACACAACACTAATCGATATGTTACAATTGTAATATGATCTTTACTATAGAAACATGATTGTGACATTGTGTCATTTTCAGACAGTAGCTCATCATGGATGACAACAGTCTCAGTAAGTTCTTTTACTTTTACTATTTTTCCAATCCCATCATACTTTACAGAAGAGTAGTATACCCCAGAGGCTAATATTTGTCGGGATTCCCACCGGGTCCTGTTAGAATCCTGTGGGATGGGAGTGAAGTTCACCATCAATCACGGGATTGGGAGCGGGAACGATGAAAACACCGTCACCGGGAGTGGAAACCATGATGGCGGGAGTTGACGGGAGTGCAAACCGTGACGGAACTGAAACCATAATGCGGTTATATTTTGTCCTAGTTTTAATCAAATCAATATTTGAACATTTCCCCTCAGCATCGAGCTAAACATTGCTAAACTAACACGGCTTTTGTTAATAAACTTAGGTGGAAGAAAAACGGAGCAGTATGGACTGGGAGTGAAAGAGTGGGGGGAGATTCTGTAAAATTTTGGCTCGGGATTGGGATTAATCTCTGCAGGAATTGGATGTTTTTTCAAAACCTCGGGATTGGGCGGGATTTTTATTAAACACTCACTTGGGATTGGGAGGGAGTGGGAGTGGGAGTCAACACCCACTCCTGTGTCAGCCTCTAGTATACAGTACAGTGGTGCCTTTAGATATGAGTTAAACTCATTCCGTGACCACGCTCGTAACTCCAAATACTCGTAACTCTCAAATCATCTTTCCACAGTGAAATGAATGAAATGCCATCAATCAGTTCCTGCCCCCCCGCAAAAAAAAAAACGTTGTAATGTTTTAATTGTAATTACAATACAATAATGACATGAGATGTGCCACTATGAATCGACAACTAATTAATTATCAAATTACAGTAAACCCCCTTCCATCGCGGTGTGTATTATAATATATAAAGCAGACAAATTATTTTTTTTTTTTTCATCAAAATAAGACATTTGCAAACATCTTTTACTTCGGAAAACAATTACCAACATTTTTTGCCTATATTCTGACCAAACCTCAATTGTAATCAATTTATATTTGACAATCTGAAATAATGTCCTGATGATTTTTTTTTAATGAATCCATTTCATTGATTAATTGAAAAAAAAATCAACAGATTAATCGATGATTAAAATAATTGTTAGTTGCAGCCCTAAATGAAATAATTCTACGTAATGAATTAAGCAATTTGTGCCACATTTTTTGCTTCAATTCAATGGATATTGGGCTGGTCCTTCTGGTGTGCACGCCTTAGCTACCTAGGGGCAATATAATACAGATATATAAATGGAGACGGTCCTCATTAAGCTGTTGCTATATTAGCTGTTTTCGGCGAGGATAAAGACTATATGCATGTGAGTACTTTTATATTGTCTGCCCACGTGTTGCAGCGCTGTTTGTGTTCAAATAGCCATTGCCTAAACGATTATAACACTCCGACACCAGTGTTATTCGTTAGCCCGTCTATGGTGTTTCATATTGTTTGTTAGCAATAAGCCAAATGGACTTACCCCAAGTAAAGTAATAATAATAATAATTAATGAAATACACATTTTGTTTGATAGTCAACTTCAACTGGTAGTAGCAATAAACAGCTTGAAGCTTTTTTGTTTTGTTTTTGAAGAATAGTTCATTCACTGGCAAACTGCTGCTTGTTGCGAGGTTGGTTGAGTTCACTGTCACCAAATTTTTGCTCGCAAGTCAGAGCAAAAAATGAGCTGGACGACAACTCGTATCTCGAAAATCTCATAAATCAGATCACTGGTATCTCAAGTCACCTCTTTACAGTGAAAGTCTTAACGGAATCATTTTTTCTCAATCAAATCATCTGTAAGCCATTTAATTTCTAGTGTACTTTTGTAAGACGTTTTAAATGTTAATGTGTTTTGGGATCACAGTTTGTGGTATTTTAAAAGTGAAAACTATTACTACAGGCAATTATAAACATTATTACAGGCTGCGTCTCCTTCCCCCACAAATAGCAGGGGATTAATGTAATCTGTTCATCTTGAACACCTTTCATTACGCAATGTTTGTTTCCTGTTTCAAGTTTCAGGGCTAGAGGACTTCAACAAAATCCACCCGCCTGCCTACAGAGTTGCCATGAAGCTTGAAAGTCTACAGAACATCTATCGCAGTTAGTGTGCTTAATGTGGTCTTTTACTTCTTTTTATTTTACACTTTCTCCTTTGGGTTGGTGGTTGTTAAATGCTTGTTGACCTTAAGTTACTTATTGATTTGAGAAATGCGTTCTTCATTGTGCTTCCAGTGGATGCTGTGTTGGTTCGCCACATTGAGGCAGCCCTTGACCTGGATGGCAGAGCCAAACAGCAGTCGGATTCTGTGCTTGGCAAGGACGAAGTAACCCAGCGCCTGAACAGGATGTTCAGGAGTGTCTCACCAGAATTTGCTGATCATTTCAGTGTAGAGCCGTCCAAGAAATTATGCGGTCTTATATTCAGGATGTTCGATAGGTGAGACCTCATTGACAGATTGATAACATTTACAAATGTTGAGTGTGTCCCCCAAAGTTTCTCACTCTTTGACTGCACAATACTCATATACAATAAAACTACTTGCAAAAGGTCAGAGTGTGAATATTATTTGGGACACCTTGTACTGGATTTGTGCATCTGTGTACAATTGTGTGTGTCTCAGGAATCAGTTGGGTCAAATACAGGCTATTTCTCTCCACGTTGCGCTCATCTGTTTATCAGCAGAAACTCTGTTGCTGAAATATGGAGGTGAAAAATGTGTTCTTTTAAAATAATATTTATGTTCCTTTGGTTGAAATGTGTTTTGCTAACACGATTTACTGTGTCTCAGGCCTGGCTTGCGCAGCTGCAAGTGCTTCGGGATCCATCAGTAGGTCTTCTCTCACATCTTTATTAGAGGATGTCAGCCAGGTAAACCATGATAACCAAAATCAGTTCAAATGCCTGTTTGTTTGTTTGTTTTTTTGACACCTTAAAAAACAATTCCATTATACCATTATGTTACCTACTACAAGTAGAACTCAGAGAATAAAAATGTAATCTTTTTAAGAGGGGAAGTCAAACTAAACAACTGAGTGTGTGCACATTCCCTTATAACTGGGGGTGTGGCTGTGTTCAGAATTAACTAATCACATTTAAACTCATGTTCAATGGGAGTCAGCACATGCCTGCCTCTGATTAACCACAAATGAAGCTTTTTTTTTTTTTTGCTAGCAGAAGTCTTAAAATTTTGTGCCAGCACTAACTGGTATTTGAAACTGTTAAAAAAATCCCTAAACCTTGACTGATGCCAGGTGAAGACAAGTAAGGCTGCAAGATGTGATTAGAAACATGTCAGGAAAAGCCTACTAGAACATCTGAACTTGATTTGGTGTTAATCAGAGGCACGTTAAATGGTGGAAGGTGTGTGCTGACTCTCATTGAACATTAGTTTAAATGTGATTGGTTGATTCTGAATACAGCCACGCCACCTGTTAAAAGGGAGTATGCACACTTGGGCAACAACAACCACATTATCTCAGTTGTTTATTTTTACTTTCGCTTTCAAAAATATTTCCTTCTTCAGTCGAGTTGTATAGGTTATAGGCCACATTAATAGTGGAAAAAGTTTTCACATGATTTTATTTTGATCTCATCTCATAATATCACAAAAGCCTGGCATTTGAACAGGCGTGTGTCGACTTTTTATATCCACTGTACTTTTCCCATCATACCCTCTTGCTCTGATTCCTGCAATGCATGTTCAGGTTCCTGCAGTCATCCAGGAGGAAGGGCTATTTGGTGATGTCGAAGACGCAGTGAAGTCGTGTTTTCACGGGGTGAGACATTTTTTTTTTGCAGTTATGTTGGACAAGAAAAGAGTTTTTATGATGTCACTTCAGTTAATCGATAAAAAAAAGCATGCTTTATTGGGTTTCAATCAGGCCACTGAAATTATCTAATGTATTTACCACTTTCATAATGCTGCTTTTCAAAGTAACCTTTGCAGTAACACAGCTAAAGTAGATGATGGCAAAATGCTTTTCTTTTGTGAATTAAAAAAAAGGCAAAAAAAGACAAATTAGACTTGGCAAGAAACCATCGTGAAAAAAGGCTCCAGTGTTCCAAAATGTAATTCTGGACAGATGAAACGGTTGTCAACTTGCATCAAAATGAATAAGTAAAGGAACAACTCATAATCCCAAGGATCCCAGATCAGTGTTATGGCATGGTCATAGCACATCATCGGTGAGCCTGTTCTCTTGAGAGCCAGCTATGATAGAAGGCTGCCAAGAGAACAGGCTCATGAGTGTTTGTTAATGCTGAAAGAATTTATGAGACAAATACTTTATACTTCAATCATATCTT
The DNA here is from genome assembly GCF_024500385.1 of Phyllopteryx taeniolatus. Classification (NCBI taxonomy): domain Eukaryota; kingdom Metazoa; phylum Chordata; class Actinopteri; order Syngnathiformes; family Syngnathidae; genus Phyllopteryx; species Phyllopteryx taeniolatus. Next base: position 29,077,479 of record NC_084502.1, on the reverse strand, counting down.
GATTGCTTGATTTCAAACCCATTGTAGTGATGTGTAAAGGCCAGACCTTCGAGAAAAGTGGATATACTTTTGGATCATAGTGTAGATACCTTCTGAAGTCATGAGGGGGTCATCATAGTGACATTTGCAATACATATTCACAGGTGCTGACCTCGACCGTAAGCAGGGAACACGTGTCATCATGGCTCCAGAGCGAGCCTCGTCTGTTGCTATGGCTACCAGTGCTGTATCGTTTGTTCATAAGTCAGAAGGTCGTTCACGCCGTCCACTGTCATATCTGCAAGATATTTCCCATACGTGGACTCAGGTTAGTACTGTAATCCAGCGCCTATTTGCAAATTAACCTCTTTGTTTTAACCTGTCCTGTTATTTTCTGAAAAACACACAGATGAGCGTTTTTCCTTTTTTTTTTATGCTCTCTGTGACACTCAAAGATGCCACAAATTAGCGCCAAATCCCCATCCAAATAGGAATTGGTCTAAATCAGGATTAGTTTATTTATTTATTTTTCCCCCTTTCTTTTTTTTGATCCTGTTCGGTTGTTACGTCAAGCAGAAAGGAAGATCTGTATCCCTTTCATGCCAGAACAGTTGTACTGTGTCACAGTGGACTTTTTAAGCTGCCATTGTGGTTTCTTTGTATTCTGATGGATATTTATTGAGAATTACAATCGTTCAGTCAAAAAGAACAAAGCTGTTAAATCGGAGTGACAGAAAAAAACACAATAACTGGCAGAAGTGTCCTGTAATTGCTGTGCCTGCACCGCGGGGGCTTAGGAAGCCACCCCACCCAATCGAGAGGCAGGGTCGGGCCGAGGAGCACACTTGAGAGCAGCCTAAAGCAGGATTCTCAAAGTGTGGTACGAGTACTACTAGTGGTAAGTGGGCTCCCTCAAGTGGTACACAGAAGAATCACTAAAAGTAACATTTAAACCATGCAATACAGTCAAACAGCTATGCATCCACCTCCTTTAACATTTTTTTTTTTTTTTTGCATTTAAAGTTTAAAAATGATTTCTTTTTAAACATTTATTTTGGTACAATTTTTATTAAGCTTATGTGCAATCCTCCTCAGCCCGATACTGCCCTCCCCCCACTGATGGGTGTATGATGCATTAAAACTGTAGGATTGGCCGGGCAGAGAAGGGGAGCGACCAGACCATAGACCGGCATACATGTGCCAGGACCCGGGCCGGCATCCGCCTCATTATGCCCCGTGCCAGCCCCCCAGGGGACCCTGAATGAGATGTGAATGTGCCCAATTTGCAAAATATGTACAGTGTGAGTCATAAAAATGTGCAGTGTGTGTGAAGTCAGACTCTAGCATCCTGCGGGCCTGGACTGGTCGGCTGGAAGACCCCAGAGAAAAGTGGGGCAGCCCCTCCACACCCTGCATATATATGATTTGGTCACATTACATTACATTGCATTTCTGTATGACATTCTTTCCCAGGTAAACAAGAATCAAGGTTCACCATTTTAATGAAAGGTGACCAGCTTTTCTTAAAGTTATTCATTTGGGTATTACGTTTAGCAGGGATATTTTCTAGTGTTATTTACTCTATGACAATTTTGCCATTGGTTAATGCTGATAGGTTATCTTTCCAGTTTAACAATATTGTTTTTTTTAGCGACTGCTAGAATTACAAGTATTGATTGAGCATGTTTATTTGGAAGATCTGTACTGTTTAAATTACCCGGTTGGCAAAGATTAGGAGAAATTGGAATCCTACAGTTCACAACTGAGGAGAGTTTCTGTGTAACTCGTGACCAGAAGCATTGTGCAGGTGTACAATGCCAAAGAGCGTGAAAGTAAGTGTCTGGAGTGTTTTCAGTACAATGAGTGCACATGTTTGATTTTGAATAGCCCATTTTGTGCATACTATATTGCGTAATTGCCTGGGTTGTTGGTTGAAGTTAGGAGAGTCTTGTGCATGTACACGTGCACTTCAGGAGTATTTTTTCTAAATCAAATCCTCTGTCATTCAAAAATACATTTGAAATGATATCAAAAGTGTTTTGAGATCATAGTTTGTGGTATATACAGTATTTACAGTTCAATCTGTAAAGTCCACCAAACAAGCTGTGAAGGTGCTACAACAGCTCATCATGATTTGAGTGTGTGTGTGTGTGTGTGCGCGCGTTCAGGTATCGCTGTGTGAAGTGTCTGAAGGTCCACGTGTGTCAGAGTTGCTTCCTGTCGGAGCAACAGACACGCAAACACAAGAGTCACCACCCAGTGATTGAGTTCTGTACACAGGTAAGGAAACCAATAGGTACACAAAAACACTCACTCAGTGCTAAAATAGTAGTGTAAGGAAAAAATACTCTGGAAAAAAATATAAGCACCTTTACTTGAGTAATGCAAAAGCAAAACAAACCTCCCCCCTTCAGCCCACCTGGCGAGAGACTTTCTCCTCATTCGTGCACAGTGCTCGTCACTGCCTGCTACCACATCGACTGACTCAAAGAGGAGCTGAAAGGAGGAAGAGTCTAACGAGGGAGGGGGCAGAGGACAGCCACAAGAGGTGAGACATGTTTCACGACAATCCATTTACTACACGGTTTGTCCTCATTAGTGCCGCTGGAGCTCACCTGCGACACTATCCCAGCTGACTTTGGCCGAGAGGCCGCGGACACCCCGGACTCTTCGACAACCAATCACAGGGCATTTTGGCAATCCTTCACACCTATGGACAATTTGGAGTATAGAAAACGGATGGATGAAAAGTACAGTGTAAAATGTACCAATCAAATCCGTCTTTGTATCCCAGCGCTCCACCTCTCCATTCCGCTACTCCTGAAGAAGATGGGAGCACCTCCTCCCATGTATGCGTTTCCCATGATTCCTCAGTGCATCCTCACTCCTCTTCATCTAAATCCCTACAGACTGATCAGACGCTGCAGGGACAGGTGAAGTCCGAAGACCACTCACTCAAATGTTTGTCTGCATTATAAAGCTTTTCACCATGGCGTCAGGTGGCAATAGTTCCCATGGCACCATTAGTAAGCAAACCCTTACGTGCGTGTCATTTGACCAAGGCAGAGTGATTAAAGAAAACAGGGTAAATGGCTTGAATGACTTTAGCCCTCTTCTCTACCACTAAAGTTTAAATGTGGGTGGCAGTTTAAAAAATACAGTATATTACATGAGGTAAATTGCTTCCAGGGGAGAGACAATTTCAACTATAATTTACATTTCAACAAGTAAGTTGATTAAACAAATCATCGTAGTGGAAACTCAGACATATGGTTAACATGAGGGACTGATTAATTGTCTTTACTGTTGCTCAGATTAATCCCTCTTTTAACGCACCCTGGAGAGCTGATGTTAAGTTTAGAGGTTAGCCATGATGTTTTGCCAAGTCACTCAGACAACCCAACCAAACATTTTATACATCTGCAAGAAAATGTCTGGTTTGGCGCACAATCGCATCCCTTCAAAGCAGCTTCTACGTCATGCAATCTTCTCTATTCAACCATTTACGACATCCACTTCATTTATCCCGCTCAACCATAGGTCCCGCTGGATTCATTTTCTTTTTAAGGAAATTTAAAAATACCTGAAACTTTTGGTGTATATCTGGCGCTACAACAACAAACAAGTTTTTGTTATCATTTTCAGTTAAAGTCAGTGGCACTCAATCATTTTTCTGCAACCCAGAAGGAATATGGCACCTATTGTTTACAAACATTCCGAAAATATCGATAGAATGTGTGTTGGTCATGTGTTTTATGTTCAAAGTTGGAGGTTTCCACTCTGCTCGCTGAAGTCAGGGACCTGCACAGAGACAGACGGTGAGGAAAAAGGTCCAATATCAAACAGCCAATTAGAAGGCAGGATGTGTATTCATCATCATTGTTGATTGGGCCTTTTAATGAAGGCTACTGGAAGAGCAGCTGCAGGTGTGGCATCTCGCTGTGCAATCAGAACATGGTATGTTGAAGCAACGGTGTGCAGAGATGGAAGTTACCATGGAGACCGTCAGAGAACACAACCTCCGTCTGCAGGCGACACTCACTCAGGTAAACATTGTGACAGTCACATCTCAAGAAGGCGGCGTATAATTGGATAGTTTTTTTTAAGTACATCCAGAAAACCAGTCAGAATCTGGGGGGACCACCATCTCCTTCGCACAGAGTTGACAGGGCTGTTGATTGTGGCCTGAGGAATGTTGAGCCACTCCCATCAAAGTTTGTGCGAAGTGCAAGATAACGGGAGGAACTGGAACACGGTGTAATATATGCTGATCCAGAGCGTCCCAAACATGCTCATTGAATATGGCATCAATCATATGCAGTGCTGCCTTGAGATTAAGAGTCAGCCGATTTACAAGTTTTTCATATGTGAGGCCGATTTTTTGCTTTGTCTTGCAAGTGCAAACTTGAGATACAAGCACTGTATGGTGGCAGTGACACAACTCTCTTCACTCCAAGCAATAGTTTGGCAGATAGAATTAGTACAAATACTTCAAAGAAGACGCATCAAGCACAACCCCATAGCATACCCTTTAGTCTGCTAGCTTAATGCTAAGTCTCATACAATATGGGAAAGCAGACATGAGCTAACCATTAGCATCCCTGTGGTGGTATTACAATCATTTAGCAAGCTATTTGACCACAAACAGTGCAGCAAAAGATGTAGACAGACAATGTAACAGTACTCGGTCAACTAGTCTTTATAGTTTGCAAAGAACAACTATTACTGCTGAGTTGTGACATCCCGTCTACAATTATATCAGTACGTCTATCTTATCTTGCACCCAGGTGATGATGTGCATTGAATTGAAGAAAGTGTTATCAAATCTGTTTATTTGTACTTCTGTTTAATTCATTAGTGTATGTTTTTTATAAAGTATATTATATAGTGCTATTTTTCCCATTAATATATTTTTGGGGGGGGGGGGGTAGCTGCAACGGATTAACGACATTTACACTCATTTCAATGGGGCAAGATGATTTGAGATATGAGTACTTTGAGTTGCGAGCGTGGTCAAGGAACAAATTAAACTCGTATCTCAAGGCACCACTTTATAAACACGCAGACAAAAAAAGAAATTGGTTTTCAAATGTAAACAGGCAAGACTTGTCATGTCATGGAGCTCAAGTCTGAGTCAAGTCCTAATGGCGACTTAAGTCTGACTCGAGACAAGTGACATGTGCCTAACCTCTGGTAGTTAACTTTCACCCCTTTCAGTGTTCACCTATGACTATTTCCATTCTTCAGACACTGAACAAACTGGAGCTACAACACGCCAATGATAGGCCGCCACAACACCAGAATGAGATGGAGAATGCAGAAAACACGGAGAAAGGAAACCTGACACCAACTTCTGACATAGAGACATGCTTGGACGAAGATGTAAACACTGAAGAATTAATGTTGAAGACAGACTATGAGTGGAGCGAGAATGAGGAAACTCCACCCCCCACGATCAACCAGGGCTTTGCTTGGTCCCATGACATCCACTATGAGGAGGTGGATTGTGCAGATAGCAGCCTTCTTTGTCAATCGATACAACAAGAGGATTTCCTAAAGGAGGTGGACACGGGTATGGCTAATCAACAGGTCTGCGGAACTTGTAGTCCGGAAGAGATGCTGCAACAGACTGTGGACCGACTGATAAGTGTCTTATGGACAGACAGGAGGAAGGATAAACTATCAGGTAAGACAGAAGTCTGTCAGTTTACTCACTTGCAAATTAGCAGCCTTGTGTAAAGTACCTGAAAGCGATACTTGAGTAAAAAAGTATCTTAACAGAAAATAACTGGTAGAAGTTAGTCGCCTTGTAGACCATTACTTGAATAAAAGTCTTAAAGTCTGTGATATTTACTGTACTTCATGTCAATATAAAATCATAAGAAATGTGTTATTTTTATTTTCTGATACCAAATGTACCGTGGTGCTATGGGATAAGAGTAGCATGATTTACACGTTTTTTTTTTTAGATACAAGCAGTCTTTCCAGAGATTTTTTTTGCTTTGTCTTTCGAGATTTGAGATTGACGCTGTATGATGGCAGTGAAAATGTCTCTCCACAACAAGCCGTAGTTTGGCCGATTTCAATTCTTCAAAAAAGAGGCATCAACCTGTTTATTGCCACTCCTAGCTGAGGTTTACTATCAATCTAAACATAAAACAAATAATTACATGTGTATTTAAAACAACCATATAGCTTTGCTTTAGATACAGTAAGTTCGTGTAGCTTAATGCCAACAAACGATGCAAAATACCATAGACTGGCTAACGAAAAGCATTAGTGTCACACAGTTATAACTCTTTAAGCAATGAATATTTGAACACAAACAATGGAGCAACAAATGTACAGATAATATAACAATACTCACGGGCATATATTTTCTATCTTCTTCGAAGAACGACAATTACTGTGGCTTACTGAGGAGTGACCGTCTACATGTATATCCATACGTCTTTATTATACTGCCCCCAGAAGGAGCAGCACGTCCATTGAATTGAAGCAAAAATGTGTAAAAAATGGTTTCTTTACGTTCTATTTTAATTATGTAATTATTTTGTTTCTATAAAGTACAATAGGATATATCGTGTTTTTGTTCTAATTACAAAACATTACAAATCTTAATTAATGACAGATTAATTAACAGATCAATGGCATTTCCATTCATTTCAAAGGGGAAAGCTGATTGGAGATGAGTGTTTTGTATAATGGGCGTGGTGGCAGAATGCTTTGAACTCATATCTCAAGGCACCACTGTCCCTAATCATTGGAAGTAAAAGTTAATTTTAAAAAGTGAGTGCGTAAAAGAATTTTGATTGTTTTATTTAATATTATTTTTTCTTTGTTTAATTTACATCAGTGGTGTAGTTAAAGATCTGCCTGTTCACTAAGTTAGCTAGCACACGTTAGCCTGGCCATCATTTTAACCACAACCCTAAACAGCAAGCTCATTTGTTTTGACGTCACTGGATTAATGTTAATTACTGTAATTTAACCTACCAGGTTGGACGAGCAGTTATTGAATGCCAATATGTCTGTCACTTAGGGTACAGTAGGTAGAAGAGGTGGTTCAAACTAATGTAAGCAATTCCTGCTAATACCCCTACTGCTGTGTAATGTTATCGCTACCATAGACTTCCTCACTATAGTCATATTGGTCGTCATCTGTTGCTGGAGATGCTCTGTGAACATTTTCTTCAGATTTTATTTCTTGTAGTAACAAAGATGGAAATTCATCGGAGTAAAAGTACACATTTTACCTAGGAATTGTATTGAAGCCAAGGTGAAATATAAATAATGAAATAAGGTATGCCTATGTGAAAATTCTACTTTCGTACAGTAACAAAGTATTTCTACTGTGTTAAATTCATTAAAAGAGTAAATTAGCACCACGTTAATTAACAAGTTTTTTTGTTTTTTTTGACCAGGTGATAAGGGATTGGCGCTGATTGAGGCTGCAGACCATGTTGGAGACTCATTATTCTACCTAGTGGACGCTGTGAGACAAGTCTAGATGAAGAATGAGTGTTTACTCCACAGTGGACAATGTTGTGCCTTTATGATTTTAATATTTAACTGCATACCAATTCTTCTCCATCAGTGGTGAGAAAAACACTTTAAATGGTGGCAAGTGTGTGCTGACTCATATTTAATGACTTTGAATATGATCGGTCAATTATAAACATAGCTACATCCCCAGTTATAAGAGGGTGTGCACATATACAACCACACCTCAGTTGTTTTTTTTTTTTTTTTTACTTCCCTTTTGAAAAATGTTTTTTCAATTCAGTTTTACAGGTTAAACGACATTAATGGTGGGAAAAGTTTTGAAATTATTTATCTTAATGTCATTTTTTTTTTCATCAAAAACCTGGCATTTGAACAGGGGTGTGTATTCTTTATATACTCACTTTATCTATCTAGAATGAAATGTACTCTCAAATTTGTTTTTGTTTTTGCTCTCTAAAATGCTGTTGTCATGAAAATGAGTGGCCAAAAATACTTTTTTTCATCCCTTTTTATTTCCAAATGGTCCCTAAGTGTTGAAGTTCTAACAAATGTGCTACTTTGGAGTCTTCTCACAGGCCCTCCCCCTCTGAGACCTCCCTCGCCGGAGGTTTGGCTCTGTATGGTACAGGGGTGCAGTTTCCTTTTGACGGAGTCCACCTCTCCTGGGTGGTGGAGGTGTGGTCTGAACTTTGACTCTCCTTTTGGGGCGACTTGGTCTTACTTCACTACGTGATCTTACTTCCTCTGACCTGCTTCGATGCACAGGAGGAGAGGTTTCGTGTTTAGGAGTCTGTGTCGAGTTTGTGCTGGGAGTGCTCGAGAGCCTCTGACTTTTGACCCTGGGAGAATCTAAGCCATCCTCCCTGGACCACCTCTCTGTGTTCAGGTCCGGGCTCAGACTTCGAAACAGCTGCCGTACACATGGCGGCAAAGGGGAGGCGATGGACCGCTTTCTCACCTTGAAACCTTTGGGTGGGTTCTTTATGATGCGATTGCTGCGGTGGTCATAGAAGCGCACAGGAAATTGTTTATATTTCACCTTCAGCCTGTGAAAGTCTGGTGGATGTTTTTTCCTGCTGCGTTTGGGTGTGGGGCTTGCAGCGGGTGTGTAGGTGATGGCGGGAAAAGTAGGGGAGCAGAGAAGGTAGACCAGAGAGGTGCTCGACTGTAGCGGTGCGAGGACGGGGGAGTATGCGGGCGGGAGGCGTGACCATCGCATCTCCGGAGTCTTTTCCACTCCGGCCCGATCGCCTGGAGGGACGCTGGTGGATGTGGCCTTTGTGCCTGGTTGACAGACAGTTGGGACGACCAAGCGGACGGTTTGAGTGGCGTGACTCACTTTGACCACCTGGGGAAAACCAAGTAACATTTCAGTAAGAAAAACTTTGTTGTGGCAGGAAGAGAATTAACAGGAATGTATTTGAATTAATGGGAATAAACCAGGAATTTAGAAACTGAAGGTTGGGTTTTGAAAGGGAACTCACATATAGTACAATGGTGCCTTGAGATATGAGCTTTAATTCGTTCTGTGACCACACTCGTAACTCAAAACACTTGCATCTGAAATCAATTTCCCTATTGAAATGAATAGAAATGCAATTAATCTGTTCCAGACTTCCCTAAAAAGTTTTTTTTTTTTTTTTATAAATAGGAAGAATAGCACATACAGTCCCTTCCAAAAGTATTGGAACATCAAGGTCAATTCCTTTGTTTTTGCTGTAAACTGAAGACATTTGGTTTTCAGATTAAAAGATGAATATGAGACAAAAGTTCAGAATTCCAGCTTTTATTTCATGGCATATACATCTAGCCACCCACTATTGAAGTGAGCAAAAGTATTGGAACATGTGACTGATGGGTGTTTCTAATTGAATAAAACTTTCACATTTTATTAACGTGTGCCACCATCTAGAGGTTATGAAAAAGCAGTACACTTTCATTCCAATATGCCACCGCCACCTAGAGGTTATGAGAAAGGTGTAGCCTACAGTTTTATTCCAACATGACAGGGGTACGTATGACTGCATATATGTACAGTTGTGCTCATAAGTTTACATACCCTGGCAGAATTTGTGAAATACTGTTTTTTTTTTTTTTTTATTAAATTTTTTTAATACAACTGATGATTGAATTACAACCATCATTAATTTCTTTATGGTTATGTTTTGTTTAATGAAAATGCTTTTTTTGAAATGCTTGACAGTTTAATTTGGGTTAGGGTAAAATAAAAATAAATGTATTTCGCCTGAGCTATGAACCGATCCGTCAATTCCGTAAATGGTTCCGCCCCTAGTATTTGTACTTCTACTAATTACAGAGTGTGAGTATGTTTACCACCTCTGACTATTAGTGTATGTTTCTGTATCACTCACCTGACACCTGGATGCCATTCTGAAGTCCCGCCTCCTTGGGACTTCTTCCTCATCATGGTTCAGTAAAGGAAAGACACCCATGTTTGACTCTGCCACTGTGTGACCAGGTCCGTTCCCGTCTTTGCTTCTGGTGCCGTACCTAGTGGGTAATGACACCATCAAAATGTGAGTGAGCGAGTAAACCATCTACATTGCAGGTTACTGCATTAAACCATAATAATAAAATACTAAGTTAAAAACATCCATGCATCGATTTTCTGTGCTTAGTCAACGTTAGGGTCACTTAATCGGAGCCTGTCGTGGCGGCAATCCCCGTACCCATTGGTGGACACCGGCGGTGAGGGATGCCATCAAGCTGAAAAAAAAGAGTCCGATGAGGCCTTTTTGGCCTGTAGGACTCCTGAGGCAGCTGATGGGTACCAGCTGGTCAAGCGGAATGCAGCTTTGGTGGTCGCTGAGGCAAAAACTTGAGCGTGGGAGGAGTTCGGTGAGGCCATGGAGAAAGACTTCCTGACGGCTTCAAGGAAATTCTGGTCTACCATCTGGCGTCTCAGGAGGGGGAAGCAGTGCACCATCAACACTGTGTAGTGGGGATGCAGCGCTGCTGACCTCGACTCGAGACGTTGGGAGTAGGTGGGGAGAAGACCTCCTCAATTCCACCGACACGCCTTCCCATGAGGGAGCAGAGTCTGGGTTCTCTGAGGCGGGCTCTCCTATCTCTGGGGTTGAGGTCACCGAGGTGGTTAAAAAGCTCCTCGGTGGCAAGGCTCTGAGGGTGGATGAGATCTGCCCAGAGTACCTGAAGGTTCTGGATGTTGTTGGGATGTCCTGGTTGAAACGCCTCTGCAACATCACGTGGACATCGGGGACAGTGCCTCTGGATTGGCAGACTGGGCTTGTGGTCTTTTAAGAAGAGGGACCGGCGGGTGTCTTCCAACTACAGGGGCATCACACTCCTCAGCCTCCCTGGTAAGGTCTATTCAGCGGTGCTGGAGAGGAGGGTCCGTCGGGAAGTCGAATCTCGGATTCAGGAAGAGCAGTGGGGTTTTCATCCTGGCCGTGAAACAGTGGATCAGCTCTACACCCTCAGTAGGGTCCTCAAGGGTGCATGGAGTTCGTCCATCCAGTCTACATGTGTTTTATGGACTTAGAGAGGGTGGAGTGCCCTCTCCGGGTTGGGGATGAGATCCTGCCCCAAGTGGAGGAGTTCAAGTATCATGGGATCTTGTTCACGAGTGAGGGAAGAATGGAACGGGAGATCGACAGGCGGATCGGTGCAGCGTCTGCAGTGATGCGGACTTTGTATCGGTCCATTATGATGAAGAAGGAGCTAAGCCGAAAGGCGAAGCTCTCAATTTACCAGTCGATCTGCGTTCCTACCCTCACCTGTGGTCACGAGCTGTGGGTCGTGACCGAAAGAATAAGATCCTGGATACAGGTGGCCGAAATGAGTTTCCTCCGCAGGGTGTCCGGGCCCTCCCTTAGAGATAGGGTGAGAAGCTCAGAGTAGAGCCGCTACTCCTCCGCATTGAGAGGAGCCAGATGAGGTGGGTCGGGGATCTGATTAGGATGCCTCCTGGACGCCTCCCTGGTGAGGTGTTCCGGGCACATCCCACCGGAAGGAGACCACGGGGACGACCCAGGACACGCTGGAGAGACTGTCTCCCGGCTGGCCTGGGACAACCTCGGGATCCCCTCCCGAAGAGCTGGTTGAAGTGGCTGGGGAGAGGGAAGTCTGGGCTTCCCTATTAAAGCTACTGCCCCCGCGACCAGACCTCGGATAAGCGGAAGAAAATGGATGGATGGATGGATCACATTAAGTTAATTTAATCGTTTGTTCCAATAGTTTTGCTCACTTGAAAAGTGGGGGGCTTCCAATAAAAGGTGCTCTGTCCTGAGTTGATTAACACATCGAGATGTAAATACCATGAAATGAAAGCTGAAATTCTGAAGTTTTGTCCCACATTCATCTTTTCATCTCAATCCCAAATGTCGTCAGTATACAAAAAAAACAAAGGAATTGACCTTGCCGTTCCAATACTTTTGATGGGGACTGTGTGTACACAGACACAGGCACGTAATCGCAAATCGTGAATCGCAAATATGGGGCCACTTGCATTCAACCATTAAATTTTCAGCGGCCAATGGCATATGTTAAAATGTACAATTGACACGGCACGTTGTTGCCATGCATTTACTACATTCTACAGTGGGTAGCAAGACAAGGGGGGAAAAAATCCTTCTCATCTCTCATTTCCTAGTTTTCCATCAATCACACATAATAAAAATGTATTTTCATTACGCCCCGATGAATAAAGATCATTGAATTACGATTACAGTATCAAAGAGCGTGAACCGTGTTTATTTGCGTGGTTGTGATGTCCTTTTATCGTGTTTGCAAGCTAGTTTGGGTTGAAAATGCAGAGAAAGTCCTTTTTTCTAGTTGGTCTTTTACAGCTGGCAGTTGAGATGGCTGGATTTCTCATTAATATGCAACGTTACTAAGCTTTACTCTGATTGAATTGCTCATTTTCTCAATGTAAATACGGAAAAAAGCTTGGCCAATGGCGATATCCGAGCCAAGCATTCTTAGCAACCTCACGTTAATTTCATTTGATGTGGGGGGGTGGGTCTTACTATCATCGAGAAGCAGATTTCACCAAGCGCTGGATTGTTTGGCCACAACTCACAACCCAAAAGAGTAGGGGACGTGTCACATGGAGGAAAAAAAATGGATTCTGATGACATGGGACTTTTAAAATAAGAAGTTTCACTTAGTGTATTTTCACAGGTGTGACTAAAAGTTATGTGACCTGGCGAGGGACTCGCTGTCGAAGTAGCAGACAAAACGACCTTGTCTGAACTGTCGGACCAGGTCGTCAACCTTCTTTTCATCTTCCTCTTCGATCTGGGCCCATGACTTCCCTCTGAAGGACTCTGGCAAATGGTTTGGCACTTCTCTCGGCACAGTCCTGAATACTCCGTGTTGGACTGTACAATGCTTACTGTGGAGCGCGGATTCGAGCTGGTGGGAGTACACCTGGTCCGTTAGGTCCACCTGAACATCAGTCAGATGGCTGAAGTCCCTCACCTGCGTCTGGACCAGCGGGGCATATGAGTCTACCTGGAAACACATTCCCTAAATCTTAAAGTAGACATTATGCATTTTTTTCACAATTTTAAAAAAGTTCACAGTTGTCTTAATTAAAGGTTTCTGACAGGCCTCTGTCAAAAGACACAAAAGAGAAAGAATTACAGCACACTTTAACATCGACTTGCCACTCTCTGGTAGAAATTACTCAGTTTTGGAAGGCAGTTCTGTATCATTCAAATATAGCTTTCATTACGATTCACAGACAGCTAACACAAAATTTACTTGGTTCTTTAATTTAACACTTGATGGGTGGGAAAGCGCACCAGAGACCCAACTATTTGTATACAAGCTTTTAAAACAACCCTTTCAAACATAAAAGGCAGACTCGAAACCCCTAACCTCTCCCTTCTTTGCTTACCTGTCCAGGTGAGTCCCAGTCACTCTGTGTTTGAAGAGAGTGAGGCAGACTGACGTGAAAGCTGTCCGTCTCCTCCAGCGGACAAGAATTCAAGCTGTCGCCATGACAACATGTTTGGATTACCTGGAGCCCAACACGAAAACAAAGCATTCATATCAAATATAAGAGATTTGTGAGAAGAGGGGAAAGCATGGCAGCTTAAACAGAAAATCATATAAACTCCATCTCACGCTGACAAAAACGAACCCTTCTGCAGCTGTCTCTCTTGCTGCCGACTTGACTCACAACTGATGTTTGAAATACCTGTAGCCATAATTTTTTCAAGTTGGAAACATTCCATACTAATGAACAGGAATTTATGGTAATTTACAGAAATTTATTGGAACAAATGTGACTAAAACAGGAATTTACAAAATTGAAGGCTATTCTTAGGACTCTTCATGAATGGTTGGTCACTGAGATTGGCACGATAAAAAAAAAAAAAAAAAAAACTGAATCAGAATTTTCTGATTGAAATCACAACAAACCAAATCTACTTAATTTATCCTGACAGTAGCTGCAATGCAGCCCCTCTGTATTTACTTAAAAAAAATAAAATACAATTCACAATGTTTAGCCTTTGTTTATGGCTGACGCCATTTTGACTTACGGCGTATAGTTTATGTGCATATGTGTAATTGTACAGTAGCTACCAAGTCCTGTAGCTGATCACGGCTTCAAATAGTCGTCTCCACCGAGACGATGATATTGCTGGCTATAAAGGACGCAGCTGTTCCCAGCCAGTGTGAATTTACGCATTTTACGGCATCGAGATGGGAGCAAAAAATATCTGGCTTCTACATTTGGCCACGGTATGGCGAGGTATCCCGGTTAAAGTAAGCTATTTTAAACTAAAAAGAAACACTTTTCCGGAGGGAGATGCGGTAGCCAAAACGTGCTAGTGTACTTTTTCCGGTTCAATAGATAGCTTTGAAATAATTAAATTGGATTTTTCATTTGTCGGACGGACAATGACATGTCTTTATTTCGGAATATTAAAGGAGTAACGATTCGATTCTGAAGTAATTCGGTACTGTCAACATGAATAACTGATCAGAATTTAGAGGGCAAGTCCAAGCCCTATGAATAATAGTTTATACTTTAGATTTTAGGCAAGAACAGTGGTACCTTGACTTACGAGCGCACCAATTTACTAGTTTTCGAGTTACGAGTTGATGCTTGGTAGATTTTTTTGCTTTACGTTGCACGCTAAAATGTAAGGTATGAGCTTCGGATACACCACGCTCAAGTGAAGTAAAAAAAGATTTGGAAAATTAAGGTACTGTACTGCCTTCGTATGTGGACAAGGAGAGCTATCCATTTTCAAAACTAAATATTTATGTTTGTTCCTGAATATGATAAATTTCCATTGAATTATGCCCAATTCTCATAAATACACCTAGAAAAGTTCTACTGAGAAATACAGTGAACAACTGCATAATCAAAGTTCAGCATTTGCCTTTTTGCTGATTTTTGGGGAGAAAACCTATCCTTAGTTATTCACTGAAAAAGTCACCTTGTCGCTGTTTTTGTGTTTTGTCCAAAGCCATGTCTAATATAAAAATATTCCTTTGGCGCCATCATTGTAGCATCTTGGTATGTTGATGTGAGCGTAAGTTTATTTTGTCAGGCCATACCCTTCGCCAATAAAAAAAGAGAATTGCAAAAGAATCAATTCACTGTATTTCCAAAATTAACATCTCATGGAAATTTCCTGGAGACTATCCGAAGATTTAACAGAAATTTTACATCCTTTGCAACCCTACTCACGAGACAAGACATTTGGACCAACCTCCTCAATAGTTTGGTCCAAAAGGTCATCATGTGGCGATGAGATGACCTCCTCTTTGAAAGCTGCCCACTGCTCCTTATGGCAGCTTTGCCAAGGCTGTGGCACAGAAAAAGTACCTGGATGTGGACACTCAGGCGAAAGGATAGAGGTCAGAGATTTCTTGGTTTTCCTTCTGTCAGTTTTCCTGTGTGCCTTCCTGTGCAGAGGCGCCAGGGCCTGTTTTGGCAGATTTGTGTGCCCTGAGTGGATAGTCCTTGCATCCTCCTGCTCATTTAATTGTGTAAACGGCCTCTCCTGACTGGGCCCCATTGATGTTCTCTTCTCTAATTGGCTACAAGTGTCAGCATTTTCTTCTTGATTAGTCGACACGTTGTTTGAGCTGGGCAGATACTCGCGTGTGCCCAATGACAAGTCGTCGTCAGAGAAACAGACTTCATCAAGCTCCTCCCTCGGCAAAAGAGGAGTGGAGACGGACGGGAGGTCTGCATGAGACGGTCTATTGACACAAACGTACACAACAATTAATCATCAAAACATGCTCAACACAGTGAGGTGAATTTCCGGGTCTGAGAAAGTGCTCACGTTGAGTGGAAGCAAAGAATACTCCAAGACACAGGCAGTTGGGTAAATCAGGTTTATTGAACAAGCCTTTGTGTCTTAACAGCTGTTTTCATGGTCAGATTCGCTAGCAGCCCACCCCCGAAAATATTGGTCACGAGCTTATAAAGTCTCACATCTGTGGGACTCTTAAGTACCGCCCCTAGGCCTGATTGGTTCACTAAGGTTTGAATTTTACAGCTACTTCCTCTTACCTATACTTGGCGTCACTTTTAGTCCACCAGGTGGCCCTCTTATCATTGAATCAACCGAAACCCCAAAGGAATGAATGAGTCTGGAGTTGACCCACCAAATGGCGATCATAAACTTTGATGTTACACAAACAGCCCCCGTTTATGGCTCAATTCATAGTTTACCAGGGGACGTATTGCACAGTAAACTGCAGGGGAGATCTATAGATAAGCATTTGCACTCAGGAATGCAATTGTCCTCTTTGAAGCTTAAAGTTGAAAAAGAGATCTTTGAAGCAGTCAACACCTCTGCAGGCGTCCCGCTACACTGAAAATGTCTCTTTGAGTGCTTATTAAAAAACACTACATACACAGGAAAAGGTTTTGTCAATGGTGGTGAATCAACTACTAATAACAAAGAAGATGTAAATGCAAGCAAGCCAGCCAAGTATAAGCTTGTTCATTGAGGAAGTATTGCCTTTGGGGACCTTTTAAAACTAATCTGTTTTAAAACTCATACTGAGGAAAAACAGTGATGTCAATGTTTGCAGTGTAACGCATTTTGAGCTTTTGACAACTGTTTCTGTGCACAGTAAACTCCATAAACAGTTGAGTATGAAAACAGAGGACTTACACATTTGTGTTGAGTGCATAGTCTAACGTTGCAAAAAAAAAAGTACTCAAAAGTACTGTATGTATAAAATGTTTGGTTGAGTTGTTTGTGAGTATTGTAAGAAAACAATAAGCAATGCTGTGCCATAAATCCAGGCAACAGAAAATTTTATTCATGAGCAGTCCCTCATTAATCACCTTAACTCTAAATTGCCACCATGTCAATTCTTGAATCAACGTCATGCTGAAAACGTCGATAGCTGTCCGATACACAATACCCTAAAGAAGTGCAGTGTTAGTAATGGCCAGCGAGCCAGAAGCAGAGAAGATAATTTTCAAACGGACGGTAAAATTTCGAAGGAGGAGAGAGGTCTTCAGGTGGAAATTGGGAGCATGCAGGAAATAGGGAGCCACAAAAAGAATGTCTAGTGTAAAGTAGGATTGGGAATCTCTTGCATGAGGCCAATTCAATACATATCCACTGTAGATACACAGAATATGATCGATTAAAAAAACGATATGTTTAAGGGCGGAACGATTCGGTTCGGTATGGGAGTGATATGATTATCCGATATGATTTGATTTGGTGAGGAAACAATACGATAGTTAACATTTGTTGATGTTGACAATCATGAAGAAGGAACCTTGATTAGACTCGATTTAACCTAATTCTATAAAATGACATTTATCTAACCCAATTTTCGGACATGTAAAAGACCATTTATCTCTGAGAATTGTTGGTTCATGGCACTGTAAAAAATAAACATTATATATCTTCATTTTCAATATCAAATTATTTAAATAGACCACAACAATTCCTTTTGCAGAGAAAATAATCTGCACAAACAAACAATAGTTAATAGCACACAGTGCTATTCTTTATTTATTTATTTATTTATTTTAACCTGTCTTGTTCAGCTGCATGGCCATGCAGAACGGTGGATCAAAATGCCTTTTGTGCTTGACCAAATTTATCATAGTTTCCGCTTGAAGCCTTTGAGCAACCCAAAGAATGACCTTTTGGGACACCTTGTATTTAGGATTTGTTACCTGGGGTCATTGTAGCAGTGCGGGTGGTGCAACACGACATCCTGCAGGAATCGCTCCAGCAGAGTTGCTTTGGCTTGGCTGCTGTCAGCAAAGGAACAACTGGTGGAGACCCTGGAGGACGCTTGAACACAATCCTGGTGTCTGAGACTGGACAGGTGCTGAAAACAATAATCTGAATTTAATAATCATAATAGCCTGAACAAATTTAATACGTTTCAAGTAGAGACCACACAATTTTCACAAAAATCGCTGTATATGGATCTCATGCCAGTGGCTGGAGATGCCACAGTAACTACTTGTCCTCCCAGACAAAATCCTTTTCTCTGGTGTTTATACAGCACGTCCACAAAGTATTCAGAGCGCTTCACTTTTCCCACATTAATTATGATAGATTAAATCAATTAATTTTATTTGTCAAAAGTTTACACACAAAACCCCATAATGACACTGTGAATGTCCTTGAGTGGCCCAGCCAGAGCCCAGACTTGAATCCGATTGAACAGGGAGGGATCGGAAAATGGGCGGCCGATGCTCCCAAACTGCCCAAAGATGGTGTGCCAATCAAGTTTGTGGCACCATATGCAAAAAGACGAGGCTTTCAGTGTTTTATTGTAAGGTGCATCAACAAAGTACAGTGGAACCTTGATAAAACAGACCCCCGCTATAACGGATATCGGATACAACGGAGCATCGGGACTAAATAATGTGTCCAAAAATAGTTTCCATTTGTTACTTAAACTGCCGCTGGCAAAGTCTGTTAGTTCCACAATTGGCCGCTGTTGTTTACTGGCGCTGTGGTGCACTGCAGGCAGAGAATGGGACTGGCGTATTTCCGGGTCACAGATATACACAATTTTTTTTTATTAAATTACGAAAGACGCGCCTCCCATGCCTACGTGGCGGCCATTTTGAATGCGGGGCATTGACGTGGCGGCCATGTCATGATGGATATATCCATTGTCTATTGTACATAAACTCGCAGTGCAGCTGGAGAGAGAGCACAGCATGGCGGCACTGTTTAATGTGAGGAATACAAAACAGGTCTCTGGAGTGCTGGAACATGCTAATTTTTTGTACAGAAACTGCTTTTTTGGGGGGGGGGGGGGTTGTCAACAATGTCACCATGACCAAGCACACAAGTGTGGTAAGTTTGGACAAAATGTGCAACTTTCAAACAGTTTCAAACTTTTTTTACATATTTATTTACAATAACTTTGTACTGTACTGGGCCTTTGTACTGTACTGGGCTGGGCAATGAAAAAAAACCTACAAAACAATTATTTTGTACTGTATAGTAATATGGGTGCATATGCAGGGCTCGAAGTTTGTTGTACAGAGAAAATTGCAAGGCATAGTCGACACTACAAAACGGTCAGACTGTCATAACTTGTGGTTGTTAGCTTCCCCCTGCCTTGTGCGCACCTGCTCCTGAGAGCATCTTCCCCACCTGCGCCTTGTTTACCCTAATTACCACATGCATTTAACCTCGTGTCTCATTCTATCTGGTCGCCAGTTTGTTGTACCTTGTCGTCACGTTCCAGCATTCCTAGGTTTAGGGTTAGGAAGACTTTCACAGGTATGTCTAACCCTGTTTGGTTGGGTTGTCGTTGAGTAATTTAACAAAACAAAACGGATAGCTACTAGCAGACAATGCCACGCTATTCATTTTCATCATTAAAAGAGAACATCTGTGCAATTAATCCAAGCAACAGAAAAGTCTTGTAATTAGCCAGTCTCTCAATGATCACTTTGTGGTGAAAAGGTCTATAAACAGAACATCATTGTTTTTTTTGTTTTTTTTTCCATTTAAAACCATCTTGTGTAAACAGTCCTCAAACTACCCACGGTGATACAGGCCACATAAAGATCACGTCACCTGATCTAGGTCGCTGTAGAGGACTCTGCAGTAGGCGCAGTAACCTCGCCTGCATGGTGTACATCTGGATGGCCCTGGCTGTGACTCCGCCCACATCCTGTGACATACATTCAATACATTTTGTCATTATTTTTTACAATTTGCATTTATTTTCCTTACTTTGGAATATATTTCAAGGAAACCTTTGCGCAACAATGCAAATATAAATGTGATAGCGTATATGGCGCATGCTTACAAATACAGCATAGCATTACTCGCTCTATAGCGAAAGCAATGCAGTCATTCAACATGTTGAGAAAACAGCACTTAATGAAAGGCTGCAGACTTTTAATAGGCCCGACGATTTTTGATGCAAAACAGGCTGCTTTGATCCCCAATCCGATCACTGAGATCGGAAATCGGTCCCATGTCAGCAATAAAATGAGCATCGGATCAGCTTGGACTGAATCTAAAATCTCTGATTTTACCACTCTTATACAAGCAGTTTATTCCTAACTCCGCTCCAGCATTTTTATCCAGCAGTGCCCTGACGACATGTGGATCCCACGTGATCACAGCAACAGGTAGCTAAGGTGCTAAATAGTAGCAAGGAGTAAGAGTGACTGTTTCTTGCTTAAAGTCGTTTATTGACACTCCAGTTGACGTTCACTGTAAAACTAAACTCACATAAAAAAATTACTCCTATTGTTCAACAACATCACAGCTTTCGTTTTTCTTCACAAAAATTGCTAGCTCAAAGCTAACACACAATTAATGAAAAACACCATTGACGAGCTAACGAAAATTAGCATAGCAAAATAATGAATATTGGTACACAAACACTGTATAATCACAAACAGGCAATATAACAATACTCTCTGGCATATATTCTTCAAACTGTGAAAAACGAGTTGTAGTAACAATATTCGATCATGACGTCTTTCTTTGTTACTAAAAGTGTACATATCATTGTACCACACTGCCCCTCAGAGGCCAAGACGTGCACAGCAGGAACAGCGATTGTCAATAAAACTAAACCCCAGTTGCATTAAAAAGTTCAAGTGTACTGCAGCACGTGGAGAAAGCAAATCATGTTCCCACCATATACATAAAAAAAAAACTGAATTTAACTTTGTTATTTTGCACTTTAAAAAATAGAATTTTATTTCGTATTTGAGATTTTCATGGTTTTCAAATCTTTTTATTTAATCTATTCAAATGTAGAATATGCTTATGTTTAACTTAAGCAGTTGTTATGCTGCAATTTAAATATATTTTTTTATTGGTTTTATTTAAGTTATTTTTAAGGATTTACATTTTTATTTTTAAAGTTACTTTATGTAACCCACTGGTTAATAATAACTGGGTCATATTGAAGTGGTAGTTCAATATCAAAAAGGCCCAGCAGAGGATGTACTTCCTGTGGCTTCTGAGGAAGCACGGCCTGCCACAGGAGCTTTTGAGGCAGTTCTACGCAGCGATCATCGAATCAGTCCTCTGTTGATCCATCACAGTCTGGTTTGGTGCTGCTACAAAAAAAGGACAAACTCCGATTGCAACGGACAATCAAAACTGCTGGAAAGATTGTCGGTACCCCCCCTACCCACCCTTGAGGACTTGCATGCTGCCAGAACTAAGACAAGAACATGCCAAATCCTTTCGGACCCTCCACATCCTGGTCACCAGCTCTTTCAGCTCCTTCCCTCAGGTAGGCGCTACCAAACAATGCTAAGAAATAAAACTAAAACTAGCAGACATTCCAACAGCTTCTTTCCTCTTGCCATTAACTTCTTAAACAGTTAATTTACAATTCCATTGCAACATGCTGCCAATTCTTTTGTCTTGAGTTTGTTGTCACATTTCTGTCGGGCCAATTATACATTACTCGTGCGCTCACTGTAGTAGTCTTGCCACACTGCACTATTTGCATATCTATTGTTGACCAATACTGCCCACTCATGTGCCTGAGTAGTATCTGCACCACTTGGACAATCGACTGAGTAGTATCTGCAACATTTGCACAATCGATATTGTCCCAGATTATCGCACTACTAGTCACTTTAAACTGCATACATTTCTTGAAGTCTCGGCGCCCTTTGCACAATGGTCATTGCACCGGACTATTGCTCTATTAGTCATTCAAACTGCTCTCATTGCTAGAGAACTCTGCATCTTTTTGCACAATTGTATAAAAAAAATAATAATAATAATTTGTACCGGAATTGGCGGCACGGTAGCCGACTGGTTAGAGCGTCAGCCTCACAGTTCTGAGGACCCGGGTTCAATCCCCGGCCCCGCCTGTGTGGAGTTTGCATGTTCTCCCCGTGCCTGCGCGGGTTTTCTCCGGGCACTCCGGTTTCCTCCCACATCCCAAAAACATGCATGAATTGGAGACTCTGAATTGCCCGTAGGCATGACTGTGAGTGTGAATGGTTGTTTGTTCCTATGTGCCCTGCGATTGGCTGGCAACCAGTTCAGGGTGTACCCCGCCTCCTGCCCGATGACAGCTGGGATAGGCTCCAGCACGCCCGCGACCCTAGTGAGGAGAAGCGGCTCAGAAAATGGATGGATGGATGGATGTACCGGAATTACCAGATTGCTAGCAACCTTTTATTACTCAGTTTATTTTTCTCAATGTCTTTATGTCTCAAAAGTATTCTCTGTCAATTGTCTGTTGTCGTACTAGAGCGGCTCCAACTACCGGAGACAAATTCCTTGTGTGTTTTTGACATATTTGGCGAAATAATGATTCTGATATAATAATCATTTCAAATAATACAAGGCAAATACAATTACAAATAAGAAATAAAATAAGGCATTCGCAAGAGAACTCGCAATAAGATATCCATAACATACAACAAATATTTAAAATACAAGGCAGATACGATTACAAAAACAAGGCTGACACAATTAAAATAAGGCATCTCGAAATTGCACAATTAACAGTTTTGCACTTTGAACACACACTGGCATGAAACACTATAACTGCCACCTACATTTTGACCCTTCTTGCCTTTCTTGATACAGTCATCAATAATGTCATCATATGAAATCTGTTCAGCAATTTCATGATTGATGATGGCAAGGCCAGTGAGGCATTCCTGAGACATAGTGGACCTCAGGTTTTGACAAGTTTCAGCTTAGAAAAGATTTCTGCTTCAGCCACAGTTACAGGAAGAGTAACTGCAATTCTCAGAGAAGTCCACAAATTTGGGTACATTTCTGAGAGTTCGATCTCATGCACAAACCTCAGCAGCTCAAGAGCGATCATAGACTTTGATGGTAAATCAGGGAAATTCTTAAGCTCCTCTGCAAGCTCTTTGGCGTCCACGTCTGATTTGAGTCTGAAAAATCAAAGTAGCACCAAGGGCCTTACACTGTTCAGTGAGGTCATCATTTGAGAGATCTGGATAATTGGTAAAGTATTCCAAATTTATCTCCCACATTTTCCAATGTTATGAATCTCTCCTGGATAGAAGACACTGCAGCATCAAGAACAGCATTGAAAAATGACACTTTCAACTTCTTTAGGGCATCACTCAAAGGCTCATTAAATGCTTCACAAGATAAGTGCAGCTTTGTAGATCTTGGTCTTTTCTGTTGCAGAACAGACGCTATGTTCATGTCCTCACACATATCCTTGGCTGATATTTTTGCAGATGCAAAGCCTGTAGCTCTGTAGTTGTGGAGAGCTGTCTTTTTGAGGAGATTGACCGCTACATCCACATGCATGTTGGGAGACTGCATGAGTTTGCTCGCATGGTGGGTTTGGTTAAGGATGTCCTACCACACCACTGTACAAATGCTAAATCTGTATGCACCCACCCACCTCCTCATACAAAGACTGGGCCACAATCCTTATGACTGAGTCTTTGGTTTGGTCTCTCTCCTCACTCAAAACCTCTCTCACTGCAGCTGCTTGGTACCTCAGGGGCTCAATACTGTTGATAATACTTTCCCACCTTGTTTCAGACCACAGCTTCAGTGCAACGCTTACATGTGTTTTTAGGATGGCCCATCTCTAAGTGGAGGGTGAAAACAATGTGTAGAGCTTCTACAAAATTCCAAAGTAACTTGTGGCGTTAACAGATCCCTTAGCATCTGCCACAAGCAAGCTTACTGTATGAGCTTCAAAAAAGAGAACTCAAGGATTCAGTTCAAGGAGCCTGGCTTGAATGCCCTTGTTCTTTTTCTCGTCATGGTAGCCCCATTGTCATATGACTGACCTCTGTAGTCCTCAAAGGGAATTTTCAGCTCTCAGGGATGCCAAACACTGCACTGTGGATTCATCAGCTTCCAAAAACCCAGTAAAATGTTCCTTTATGTGGGGCATCTCTCGTAGTGACACAATTGGTCATAACCTCTTTCATAAAATTTCCATTTGATGGAGAAAATAATGTTTCTGTATGTCCTCTTACTGGCAAAATTCCTAGCCGTGAGTGACTGAACGATAGCAGTGCAACGAGTCAGCACCACTCTCCATCTTACTCACTCCTCCTTCAGAGGTGCCATCTCTTTTTTTGTCAATTGTTTCACCTTTTTTAATTCTCACTGACAGTTCCTTTCACATTTTCATAGAGTGTTCGGGGGCACGGTGTAAGACTGGTTAGCACGTCTGCCTCACAGTTCTGAGGACCGGGGTTCAAATCCCGCCTGTGTGGAGTTTGCATGTTCTCCCTGTGCCTGCATGGGTTTTCTCCGGGTACTCCGGTTTCCTCCCACAACCCCAAAAAATGCATGGTAGGTTGACTGAAGACTAAATTGCCCGTAGTTGTGAATGTGAATGGTTGTTTGTTTTTATGTGCCCTGCGATTGGCTGGCGACCAGTTCAGGGTGCACCCGGCGATCCCACTCTTGCCCGGCGATAGCTGGGGTAGGCTCCAGCACGCCCGCGACCCTAGTGACGATAAGCGGTGAAGAAAATGGATGGATGAACTGTTCGGGACAATTGTCATGGGAGGAGAGAAGTGAACTTAAATGCTTCCAATCTGTCAGTCCTGTGCTTGTTAAATGGATACTCCTTTTAAAAAATAGCTTGCAGCAGAAGCAAACAAGAAAAAAAGTTTTTCTGAGAATACACCAACCAGCTTCTCTGTATCTTTTCATTGCTAACCAATGTCTTCTGAAAATACTAGTGGTCGCAGCTTCTTCCATCCCTCTCATTTCTCTGGAAAACAAAGTCAGGTACTACCTTACTTGGTCCTTTGCAAATCAGCTCTACTGCAATATTGTCAATGATAACTGAAGGCCAGTCTGCAGGGTCCGTTGACAGGGGGTCATCAGACAGTTCAGTTCCAGGCATTTCTATGGGCATACATTTGCATTAGTATACACAAGTTACATGTAATAAAGAGCATTCAATAACCTAATCCAGAAATGGGCAACAAAAATAATGCTGGCGACCACAATTTTTTGTCAGCCCTACCAAGCGGTTCCATGAGACCACGATATTCTTGGTCGAGTTTTCTCGTACCACAGCTTTTCGCCATTGCATCATTACGCTCTCTTCCTGCTAATTTTCATCAAGGCGTCGCCACTCTTCTTCTCTGATGGACAAGGTATGGTGCTTTAGTATGGGATGCCTGTTATCTAGTGGTGAATGGTATTATTACAACTTAAAACTGCTCAGTTACGGTAGAAGAAACGTATTTATAAAAATAATAATAATAATGTTTTAATTAATCTAGGGGACACTCAGAGGATGGACTCAGGCCACGATTCCTCTACCACATTCAAAACATTTAAAACATTTCCCCCCCCCCCCCCCCTAAAATTAATTGAGGGTCCACTTGAAGTGTGCATGCGGCCCGCGGGCTGCCAGTTGCCCATCCCTGGCCAAATCTTTGCAGAATATAATGCACCCCCTCTCTATAAGACACACACATACAGCAAAATAACTTAAGCCACACACAAACAACTGAAAGTAGAAGCAAATCGGTCTTCATCCTCTGGATCAGATACATTTGTGGCTGAGAGGGTGGAGTATTCCTCTCCCTGGGGTTCGAAGACCATACTTGAGGTCTGTGCAGCTGAAGTTGATGGCTCCTCATGTTGACCAGTGGCAGTGGCAGTGCTCTAAAATATTTCAGATGTGCCCCTGAATTGCATACACAATAAATTTAAAATAACTATCCTCCTCCATTTTACCAAACATTTAAAATTATATGTAGGTAATAACTAACGACTTGTTTTTAAATAGGGTATCACAAAAACATTGAAGTAATGCATTAATCACCACAGTAAGATAACTTTCCCAACTAATGTAGTCTTATAGTGTAAGAATTATTTTTTCTTGCTAAGCCAGCTGTAGACTCAATACATTATACAGTACTCTCGTCCTGGGTTCATGGGTTGCATAGCATACATGCTAACAAACAACCATTAGCCTATACGTCATGAGGAGACGACAAATCAACATTACACCTCTTCCGGATAAGAGCCTATTCATTTTATGCTTAACACGGTCAAAAATAGTCAATAGCTACATCAGTGTCTACAGTTTACTATAACCTATCGAACCAGCGGCTACCAAAACGTACACTGAAGTTATAGCTTTCCTTACGAATTACAGTATGTTATATTGTTCCAAGAAACACACATAATTCCTATCATAATCCAGTGACACAGACAGCTTCTTACCTTTATCTTTAGCTCGTATTTCCTCCTCTTCTTTTCTAACTTGAGAACCTGATGGTTTTGACCTTTTCTTGTCCATCTTCTATCAGTGTTATTTTGGGAGTCCAGTGTCTTCGCTCATTCCCCAACCCAAGAATCATGACAATGTAAACCAATTCCCACTATCCCACTACGCCTTGGTGTGGAGACACATCACCCAGTAAAAAATAATTGTGATGTTATATTCTTGGATTCATAATATTATTAGGAATTAAATGTTTATTTTTAGTTTTATTTGGAAGTATCTACTGGGGTGATTTCCTTAGCCAAGTTTGCTATGAGTTGCACTATTACATGATGCATAAGCTACCTACGGTCGCTGACGAAGAAAGCATAAATTCTCTGTCCCCCGCCTCCTTCCCTTCAGCAGGTTATGTGTGAGATTACTTATTCAGATCAGGAGCAGAAGCAAGCAGGCAGAGGCACACATAAACAGAAGGAGCTCACCTCCCACAAATGGATGATATAAACACTTCGTTGTTAATTATGTCTTCCTCTATATCGTAATGTGTGGTGTTTTTTTGTTTCTTCATTTGTTTTGGTTTGGTTTGATTTAGCGAGCTCTTGTTATTACTCCAGCCAAGAATTCTGACAGCCATACAGGAATTCATAATATCCAACAGATACATCTTTATTATATAAAGTTATTGAAAATAATAATTGGTGGATGATTTGCCACGTTTTATTTTATTGTGAAGCATCCACCCGTGGCACCCCTTCCCCTTCTTCCACAATTTAGCATCCCTGGCCAACCAGCCGCTTTTCAGCAGAGAACCCCCCATAAAAAACCTTCACCAAACAGGGGAGGGTACCCACTTGTCCCACCACCACAAATTGGCATTCGAAAACCAAACAGTGTACTGGTAGGTTGTTGGAGCAGCATGGGCACTCACTTGGGTGGTAGGTGTTCAGGCGGCATGGGAACCCGCTTGAAAAAAACAAAACAAATAGTTGCTACTCTAACAACACACATAGTCCTATATGTAGATTAGAGTGACATACTACACATTCTGATCCACTATCTACGAATGCATTGCAGGCTGTTATGCTTTCAACTGAGGTAGTAAGTACTGTGTGATGAGTTTAAGCACTCTTCCCCAGTTTGTTCTACCAATGACAAGTCAAATAACTACCAGACTCCTGCAGTATTAATCTCTCACCACGCCCACAGCAACTCTGAATATAGTATGCATTCTAGACCATGCAGTCTTATTAATATTACTACTATGAATACTCTGGCACCGATCAGCCCACTTTAATGACAATCAGTCTTATGCATATTGGATCACTGTCCTCAAAATCTTTGCTCGTCAATGATCTTACCAGAGACCATAATCTTAATATGATTGGTCTTTGCGAGACCAAATGAATTCTTATTCCTATTAAGAAAAGTAGGGGGGTTCGCCTTAATCTCTGAATCCATTTATAACTACTAACCCAAAGATCGACTTTAAAACATTTGAGGCTCTCGTTATGCAAGCTACAATACCATTCCTGCGCTATCTTGCAGTTATCTGACTTGGTGACCCATGTAGACAATATATTAATCATGGGTAGGCCTTTCACAATAATTACTATATAGACTTCTGGTTTGATAAAAAAAAAAAAAAAAAAAAGGGACACGATGGTGTGTCCAGAATCGAGTGAACTGTGGTGAGCCGGCATGCGGATCACATAGTGAGCCGACACAGTTGGACGGCTGTGTCATTAGCTGCTAGTGGGCTCATGGAACGCCGGCGTATCGGTACACGCTTACCGGTGTTGGCTCTGTCTAATACTCCATAGCCTTTCTTTATGTGCACTGTGTAGATTCACACAAGAGAGACACTTAAGGGAAAGTTAAAGGTTTGTTGTATTCACTAGGCCGGCCGGGAGCTAACGACCGGTTTGGGCTTCTAAACCGATTATAATCCAAATAGAAGGCTCCATAAAAACCAGGCTAGTCTTGCAGCTCTTTTTTTCTGACCCAGGAGGATCTATATCACAGAGTAAAGAAAAACAATTTATTAGAGAAACAAGAAAGGAAATTAGAAAGACAACAATAATACTGATCTAAAAGAAATAAAATAAAATTCTAAAATAAGGGCGGGGCTTATTTTTCATGATTTCAGACGCATTCAAAAACATCATTTATCGTGATAGCTTTTGAGAAAATATATCTTAAAAAAATTGTTAGCATGACAGCCCTAATCATGGGTGATTTTAATATTCAAATGAATTCCATGTCAGAACATCTTAGTGCAGCGTTTCATACAATAATTGATACTTTTGGTTTCGTGCAATTAATACATGAACCGACCCATAATAAGGGTAATACTTTAGGTTTGGTTTTAACCAAGGGGCATTGCGACCTCAAATGTAATGGTACTTCCCTATATCACTGCGATGTCCGACCTTCATAAAATTTGTCTTAGCCCAGTGCCCTTGCTATGCCACAGTAATAGCGTAATATTAGTTCAACTACTATTGCACTAGCTGAGCTATTACCCCCAGCAATTGCCTCATTTCCATCTTATGTGGGTCCTATTGATAATACATCCATTTTCTGAGCCGCTTATCCTCACACGGGCTGCGGGAGTGTTGGAGCCTATCCCAGCTATCATCGGGCAGGAGGCGGGGTACACCCTGAACTGGTTGCCAGCCAATCACACGGCACACAAACAACCATTCACACTCACATTCACACCTAGGGGCAATTTAGAGACTTCAATTACTCTACCATGCATGTTTTGGGGATGTGGGAGTAAACCAGAGTGCCTGGAGAAAACCCACGCAGGCACGGGGAGAACATGCAAACTCCACACAGGCGGGGCCGGGGATTGAACCCCGGTCCCCAGAACTGTGAGGCAGACACCCTAAACAGTCGCCCACCGTGCCTCCCTATTGATAATTTCACAAATAATTTTAATGTGGCTCTGTGTCGCGCTCTCGACACTGTAGCGCCATGAACACTCAAAACTCGCCCTAAGAAATTTACTCCTTGATTCACAGATGAAACCAGAGAAATAAAACAAGCAAGTCAGAAGCTTGAGCTTAAATTGTGTGAGACTCAACTATAGGGATAGTTAAATGAAATACAAACAAGCTCTTGTCAGCGAAAAGTAATTCTTTTTCCAAAATAATTTGTCTTAATAAATATCACCCTAATTATTTATTTGATACAGTAGCAATTCTAACCCAAAAGCAGCCTACTTTCTACAGCGTCTCATTTTCAGCTGATGACTTTATGCAAGTTTTTACTATTTAAAAAAAAAAAAAAAAAAAAACAATGACATTGAGGACACGTGCCTCAATTCCTGAATTCTTCGATCACAGAGACTAAAATGAGGACCATTGCGGATACCCGTCCGGCTATCCCCTCTCATTTTGAGAAAGTATCCTTTGACAGACTCAATGTAGCCCTATGGGGGGCACAAAGCCAGTGCAAACTGTAGGCCGGTCCCAAGCCTGGATAAAGGCAGAGGGTTGCGTCAGGAAGGGCATCCGGCTTAAAACTTTGCCAAACAAATATGAGCGTTCATCTAAATAATTCCATACCAGATCGGTCGTGGCCCGGGTTAACAACGTCCGCCCCCGGCACAGTTAACCTGCAGGGCGCCGGTGGAAATTCAGCTACTGTGGGTCGAAGACGAAGGAGAGGTGGAAAGCGGGTTCTTAGACAGAAAGAGAAGAGGAAAGCATATAGCCTAGAATTTAATGTGGGGACTTTGAATGTCGGGACTATGACAGGAAAATAACAAATGTTGGTTGACATGATGATTAGGAGAAAGGTTGATATATTGTGTCTCCAGGAGAGCAGGTGGAAAGGCAGTAAGGCTTGAAGCTTAGGGGCAGGGTTTAAATTATTTTACCACAGTGTAGATGGGAAGAGAAATGGAGTAGTGTTTATTGTAAAAGAAGAGTTAGCTAAGAATGTCTTGGAGGTGAAAGGAGTATCAGATCATGTGATGAGGCTGAAACTTTAAATTGAGGGTGCTATGTATAATGTGATGAGCGGCTATGCGCCACAGGTAAGATGTGATCTCCAGTTGAAAGTGAAATTCTGGAAGGAGCTAGACGAAGTAGTTCTGAGCATCCCAGACAGAGAGAGAGTCGTGATTGGTACAGACTGTAATGGACATGTTGGGGAAGGAAACAGGGGTGATGAAGAAGTAATGGCTAAGTACGGCATCCAGGAAAGGAACTTGCAGGGACAGATGGTGATAGACTTTGCAGGGACAGATGGTGATAGACTTTCCAAAAAGGATGTAAAGGGCTGTAGTGAGGCAGTGACATGGGGTGACCTACAAGAGCGGAGGTAGAAGCACGCAGGTGGATTACATCTTGTGCAGACGATGTAATCTGAAGGAGGTTACTGACTGTAAGGTAGTAGTCGGGGAGAGTGTGGCTTGACAGCATAGGATGGTGGTGTGTAAGATGACTCTGGTGGTGGGGAGGAAGATTAAGAAGAAAGGCAGAGCAGAGAACCATGTGGTGGAAGCTGAGAAAGGAAGAGTGTTGTGTGGCTTTTCAGGAAGAGGTGAGACAGGCTCTTGGTGGACAGAAGGAGCTTCCAGAAGACTGGACCACTACAGCCAAGGTGATCAGCGAAACAGCCAGGACAGTACTTGGTGTATCTATTCCTGTGGAGGTATGTAAGCATACAGGAGAGGTGGCTGTGGAGTTTTTAACGAGCTTGTTTAACAGAATTCTAGCGGGTGAGATGATGCCTGAAGAATGGCATAAAAGTGTGCTGGTCCCCATTTTTAAGAACAAGGGTGATGTGCAGAGCTGTGGGAACTATAGAGGAATAAAGTTGATGAGCCACATAATGAAGTTAGGGAAAAGAGTGGTGGAGGCTAGACTCAGCACATAAGTGAGTATTTGCGAGCAACAGTATGGTTTCAAGCCTAGAAAGAGTACCATTATTGCATTATTTGCCTTGAGGATGTTGAAGTACAGAGAAGCTCAGGAGCTACATTGTGTCTTTGTGGATCTAGAGAAAGCCTATGACAGAGTACCAAGAGAGGAACTGTGGTACTGCATGAGGAAGTCTGGAGTGGCAAAGAAGTATGTTACAATAATACAGGACATGTATGAGGACAGCAGAACAGTGGTGAGGTATGCTGTCAGTGTGACAGAGGAGTTTAAGGTGGAGGTGGGACTGCATCAGGGGTCAGACCTGAGGCCTTTCCTGTTTCCACTGGTGAAGGATAGGCTGACAGATAAGAATAGATTGGAATCCTGTGGACCATGATGTTTGCAGACGACATTGTGATGTGCAGTGAAAGCAGGGAGCAGATGGAGGAACAATTAAAAAGATGGAGGCATGCACTGGAAAGGAGAGGAATGAAGATTAGCCGAAGTAAGACAAAATATATGTGCATGAATGAGAGGGGTGGAGGCCGAACAGTGAGGCTCCAGGGAGAAGAGATTGCAAGGGTGGAGGAGTTTAAATACTTGGGGTCAACAGTCTAGAGCAGGGGTGCCAAAACTTTTTTGCCCCAAGATCTACTTGGAATGGGTGGAGGAAGCTGTCAGGTGTGTTATGTGACAGAAGAGTCTCTGCTCGGAAGAAGGGCAAATTTTATAAGACAGTGGTGAGGCCAGCCATGATGTACAGATTACAGACAGTGGCAGTGAAGAGACAACAGGAAGCAGAGCTGGATGTGGTGGAAATGAAGATGTTGAGGTTCTCTCTAGGTGTGACCAGGCTGGATAAAATTAGAAATGAGTTCATCAGAGGGACGGCCAAGGTTAGATGTTTTGGAGACAAAGACAGCAGATTTCGATGGTTTGGACACATCCAGAGGAGAGATAGTGAGTATATTGGAAGGATGATGATGATGAGGATGGAGCTGCCAGGCAAGAGAGCTAGAGCAGTGCTCCCCAACCTTCTTTGCACCGCGGACCGGTTAGGAGTCGGCCTTTTTCTCACGGACCGACTGTGGTGGTGTACACACACGTACACGTACATACACACACACCTCGCTTCTGCTTCCTCCTTCGCCGTTCTTGGTGCGTCAATGAGACTAGACTTTTAACTCCGTAAAAGTAGTTCTGCCTGTGTTGAGGAGCAACCTACGACTGTATCTGTATCAGAGCGGACTTGGTGCGTGAGAGTTAACTGTTGCGATAAACCCGTATTTGAAGTAGGACTCCTGATATAGTGTTGTTTCGTTCGCGAATGTTTCGTTCAAAAGAACAAATCTTTTCAGTAAACGTAATGAACTGAATTAGTTTATGAAATGATTTTGTTCTCTGAGCTCTCCCACCGTTAGCCAGCCCGCTCGGACCGGCATAAACAGAAGCGTTCGAGTTGGTTGGGACCGGAAACGGAAGGGTTCTGTGCAGTCTCGACATGTCAATTGAGACGCGCAGCTGGTGCGGCGGAGAAGATCCGGTCAATTTTCAAAATAAAAAACATTGACACGCAAATTGCAATACAGACAGAAATACAAATTATGGTATCGACGTGTGGAACAGACAACACGTCTTGAGACAGACAACATGTCATGCCCGGATCAGATTACAAGACAAAATTGCTCTTTCACGATTGAACTATGTCAGACTACTGCAATAAAATCTTGTATTCCGATACCCCCCCCCCCATCCCATTTTTTACGCTCATTGAGCTTTATCTTGTCAACTCAAATGCGACCGGATACACTCGTTACCCTGGCGACGACAACAAGAGTGGAGCGAGCCAACTGTATTATAAGGACAAAATGGGGGGAAACGTGTGTTGGTGGTCACCGGTGCTCAGGACAGGAGAGGACGTTTTTGGAGAAACATTTGCTGCCATCCAAGCAACGTCTTTTTCATGGACGCCCCTGTTTATTTCAGCAAGACAATGCCAACCCACATTCTGCACGTGTTACAACAGCGTGGCTTTGTAGTAAAAGAGTGCGGGTACTAGACTGGCCTGCCTGCCGTTCAAACCTGTCTCCCATTGAAAATGTGTGGCGCATTACGAACCGTAAAATACGACAACGGAGACCCCGGTCTGTTGAACAGCTGAAGCTGTACATCAAGCAAGAATGGGAAAGAATTCCACCTACAAAGCTTCAACAATTAGTGTCCTCAGTTCCCAAACATTTATTGAATGTTGTTAAAAGAAAAGGTGCTGTAACACAGTGGTAAACATGACCCTGTCCGATCTTTTTTGGAATGTGTTGCAGCCATAAAATTCTAAGTTAATGATTATTTGCCAAAAACAAAGTTTATCAGTTTGAACATTAAATATTTTATCTTTGTAGTGTATTCAATTAAATAATGCAGCCCTATGGGGGGCACAAGTCAGTGCAAACTGTAGGCCGGTCCCAAGCCCGGATAAATGCAGAGGGTTGCGTCAGGAAGGGCATCCGGCTTAAAACCTTGCCAAACAAATATGAGCGTTCATCCAAAGAATTCCATACCGGATCGGTCGTGGCCCGGGTTAACAACGTCCGCCACCGGCGCCGTCAACCTGCAGGGCGCTGTTGGAAATCCAGCTACTGTGGGTCGAAGTCAAAGTCAAAGAAGAAGAAGAAGAAGAGGTGGAAAGCGGGTTCTTCGGCAGAAAAGAGAAGAGAGAGTCGTAATTGGTGCAGATTGTAATGGACATGTTGGTGAAGGTAATAAGGGTGATGAAGAAGTGATGGGTAAGTACGGTATCCAGGAAAGGAACTTGGAGGGACAGATGGTGGTAGACTTTGCAACAAGGATGCAAATGGCTGTAGTGAACACTTTTTTCCAGAAGAGGCACGAACATAGGGTGACCTACAAGAGCGGAGGTAGAAGCACACAGGTGGATTACATCTTGTGCAGACGATGTAATCTGAAGGAGGTTACCAACTGTAAGGTAGTGGTAGGGGAGAGTGTGGCTAGACAGCATAGGATGGTGGTGTGTAAGATGACTCTGGTGGTGGGGAGGAAAATTAGGAAGACAAAGGCAGAGAAGAGAACCATGTGGTGGAAGTTGAGACAGGACGAGTGTTGTGCAGCTTTTCGGGAAGAGGTGAGACAGGCTCTCGGTGGACGGGAAGAGCTTCCAGAAGACTGGACAACTGCAGCCAAGGTGATCAGAGAAGCAGGCAGGAGAGTACTTGGTGTATCTTCTGGCAGGAAAGGAGAGAAGGAGACTTGGTGGTGGAACCTCACAGTACAGGAAATCATACAAGGAAAACGGTTAGCTAAGAAGAAGTGGGACACTGAGAGGACCGAGGAGAGGCGAAAGGAATACATTGAGATGCGACACAGGGCAAAGGTAGAGGTGGCAAAGGCAAAACAAGAGGCATATGATGACATGTATGGCAGGTTGGACACTAAAGAAGGAGAAAAGGATCTATACAGGCTGGCCAGACAGAGGGATAGAGATGGGAAGGATGTGCAGCAGGTTAGGGTGATTAAGGATAGAGATGGAAATATGTTGACTGGTGCCAGCAGTGTGCTAGGTAGATGGAAAGAATACTTCGAGGAGTTGATGAATGAGGAAAATGATAGAGAAGGGAGAGTAGAAGAGGCAAGTGTGGTGGACCAGGAAGTGGCAATGATTAGTAAAGGGGAAGTTAGAAAGGCATTAAAGAGAATGAAAAATGGAAAGGCAGTTGGTCCTGATGACATTCCTGTGGAGGTATGGAAGCATCTAGGAGAGGTGGCTGTGGAGTTTTTGACCAGCTTGTTCAATAGAATTCTAGTGCGTGAGAAGATGCCTGAGGAATGGAGGAAAAGTGTACTGGTGCCCATTTTTAAGAACAAAGGTGATGTGCAGAGCTGTGGCAACTATAGAGGAATAAAGTTGATGAGCCACACAATGAAGTTATGGGAAAGAGTAGTGGAGGCTAGACTCAGGACAGAAGTGAGTATTTGCGAGCAACAGTATGGTTTCATGCCTAGAAAGAGTACCACAGATGCATTATTTGCCTTGAGGATGTTGATGGAAAAGTACAGAGAAGGTCAGAAGGAGCTACATTGTGTCTTTGTAGATCTAGAGAAAGCCTATGACAGAGTACCCAGAGAGGAACTGTGGTACTGCATGCGGAAGTCTGGAGTGGCAGAGAAGTATGTTAGAATAATACAGGACATGTACGAGGGCAGCAGAACAGCGGTGAGGTGTGCTGTCGGTGTGACAGAAGAATTTAAGGTGGACGTGGGACTGCATCAGGGATCAGCCCTGAGCCCCTTCCTTTTTGCAGTGGTGATGGATAGGCTGACAGATGAGGTTAGACTGGAATCCCCGTGGACCATGATGTTTGCAGATGACATTGTGATCTGCAGTGAAAGCAGGGAGCAGCTGGAGGAACAGTTAGAAAGATGGAGGCATGCACTGGAAAGAAGAGGAATGAAGATTAGCCGAAGTAAAACAGAATATATGTGCATGAATGAGAGGGGTGGTGGGGGAAGAATGAGGCTACAGGGAGAAGAGATGGCAAGGGTAGAGGACTTTAAATACTTGGGGTCAACCGTCCAGAGCAATGGTGAGTGTGGTCAGGAAGTGAAGAAACGGGTCCAAGCAGGTTGGAACGGGTGGAGGAAGGTGTCAGGTGTGTTATGTGACAGAAGAGTCTCTGCTAGGATGAAGGGCAAAGTTTATAAAACAGTGGTGAGGCCAGCCATGATGTACGGATTAGAGACAGTGGCACTGAAGAGACAACAGGAAGCAGAGCTGGAGGTGGCGGAAATGAAGATGTTGAGGTTCGCTCTCGGAGTGACCAGGTTGGATAAAATTAGAAATGAGCTCATCAGAGGGACAGCCAAGGTTCGATGTTTTGGAGACAAAGTTAGAGAGAGCAGACTTCAATGGTTTGGACACGTCCAGAGGAGAGAGAGTGAGTATATTGGTAGAAGGATGATGAGGATGGAGCTGCCAGGCAAGAGAGCTAGAGGAAGACCAAAGAGAAGGTTGATGGATGTCGTGAGGGAAGACATGATGGCAGTTGGTGTTCGAGAGGAGGATGCAGGAGATAGGCTCTCATGGAAAAGGATGACACGCTGTGGCGACCCCTAACGGGACAAGCCGAAAGGAAAAGAAGAAGAAGTGTATTCAATTAAATATAGGCTGAACATGATTTGCAAATCATTGTATTCTGTTTTTATTTATGTTTAACACAACGTCCCAACTTCATTGGAATTGGGGTTGTATATACAAACAACCATTCGCACTCACATTCATACCTACGGGCAATTTAGAGTCTTCAATTAACCTACCCTGCATATTTTTGGGTTGTGGGAGGAAACCGGACTACCCGGAGAAAACCCACGCAGACACGAGGAGAACTTGCAAACTCCACACAAGCGGGCCCGGGATTTGAACCCAGTTCCTCAGAACTGCTAACCAGTTGTCCATTGTACCGCCAGTTTATGATTATTTTTCACAAAATAATGGCTAAACAGTCAACAGGCCTTCCTCCTATTTCTTCTGTAGTCCATATTCAAGTGGCCTTGTGCGAAACTGCCATTGACATTTTAAGTTTTTATTTGATAGTGTTTTTAGTTTTGAATATGGTTTTATTTCATTTATTTTGAAGTGTTTTATTGCGGTACACTTTTTATATTCTTCCTGATCACACTACTTTCATGTGTATGTTATATATACATTCTTTTTTTTTTTATAACCATGCAGGACTTTGTGCGATTGTGGACACTGTAGGTGTGCTATATAAATACAGAAAATCCATGTAAAAAAATAAATAAATAAATAAATAATATATATAAACATTGATGGAAAATGTAAAAGCAGGTCTACTGGGTGTGGTGTGGAGGAAGGGTCGGTGTTGGCGTGAACGATGACTAAACAACAGACCATAGATGGATAAATAGCTCACTCACGGGACATAATAGTTCACTTACTCAGTCAACTAAGAAACTAAGATGCAGCAAGTCTACAGCACTCAGCAGGCTTTGGACATGTCAAACCTCGCGACTCCGATGGAGAAGACAAAGCCCTTCAGCTGAGTACATACTCTGAAATATCTTTTGGTAAGATTTCCTAAACATCCTATTTTCATTTGCTGATTATGCCAGTTGTGTTTTAGGAAAAGATGAAAACAATCCTAAACCAATACAGCGGAAGCATACATGTTTTCAAATTAATTCAGATATCTTTGCGTAGATTTCTGACCTTGGTTGAGGTTTTCATAGCTCACATCTAAAAAAATATGAGCACCCTACAAATGTGGAGACTTCACCGCCACCAAAAAAGAGAGGTCAATTGGAGACACAGACTGTGCCGTCCAGGTCGAAGGCATCTCTATCACCGGCCAATTGAATCTTGCGCCACAGATGGAGAGCCAACTTGCACCCTTATATATCGTTGACTTAGTTGCACCGTATGTTCGGTCCCAAAACCTACACTTGCAAAACGCTGGTCTTTTGGTGACTCTGAAAGCCAAAAAGAAGTCTGCAGGCACTTGAGCATTTTCTATTCGGGCTCCAGTACTCTGGAATGCCCTACCCGCGGATATTAGAGCTGCTTCCTCAGTAGAAATGTTTAAATCCTGATTTAAGACTGTTCATGGAGGCCTGTTTTACTACCACTTGTGCCATCTCCTCCCCCCTTGTCTCCTGCTCAGAGAGAAGGCATGGTGACGTTGACCTAATCTGAGGCTGTTACTGTTTGGGTTCTGCACCAACCAACTGGGACAAGGTCTGAGGTGGACCACTTCCCCCGGAGTCATTGCCATTGAGGATTCTGTCCTGACCGACCGAACCATGTTCTGAGGAAGAACCACCGAAGTAGACTACCCTGCGGCGCCTTTTCTCTTTGAATTGATTCTTATGCCATTTTAATGAACATCGTACAGCATCTTGCCACCGTAACGAACAATGTACAGCAACATACTGTGTGATAAATGTTGCCCACGCGATCCATTGCAGCATGATCATCCTGGAAGGGGGATCTCCCCATCTGCGGTCCTTATGCAAGGTTTCTTTTTAACCCAAATAGGGTTGTGAGTTTTTCCTTGCCCGATTGGGTGGTTTAGATTAGGGGATGTAGTCAATCATTGCCAATTGTTGGCCTGTGAAGCCCTTTGAGACTCTTTTGTGATTAAGGGCTTTACAAATAAACTTGACCTGACATTTACGACATAAAAGTATTGAGGTCAATTGAGCAATGTAAAGGTACCAGTAATGCTGATACAATGACAAATGTGCAAATGATGCAGTCATCAAGCAACTTAAAGTGACTAGTCGTGCGATAATTCTGATACATTATAATATTGTATATCAGTGGTTGCTCCTGTAACCAGTGAAACGTCAGTGCCTGGGTGAATCAGTCTAAACCAGTGCTTCTTAAAGCTGGGATCAGAGGCAACCGGGGGTCCGTGGTCCCTAATTAAGCATCCGCAAAATAATTTGTATAACTTTGGTTATCTGCCTTTGTCAAATGACATACAAGGGGTTGTTTACTATGACAATGATTGAGCTTTTGCCATTCCACGTCATGCATAAATAGGTTGCAATATTGAAAAAAAAATATTTCCGTCGTTTAGCTGTGCACATGGTAGGTGCGAAAAAGTTTGAGAAGCCCTGGACTACACAATGTCAGTTCTGCATACAGCTGTACATGTTGAAGTCAACTCCACAGTGTATGGCACAACACTCCGTGTCTTTGATAAAACTCTTTATACCTGGCTTCGGACCCGCGTATTAGCCTGGGATAATCACTTGACGCGGTTCCATACGCGTTACGCCTTTTAAGTCAGCTGCTTGCCCTAGTACTGTAACACACAGGTGCAGTTTAAAATGAGTTTTGGTTTCGTAACCGATATCGATAAGAGGGTTTTATTTACCTGTTTTACTTTCAGACAGAACGAAATCATCTTCCGCCGCGCGCTTTCGGCTTGCGCATTAATTTCCGCTTTGATTCTTCTTCTGCTGCTGCTCGCCACTTGATTGTGCTTGGGTCTGACGCCACCAGAAGGCCAAACAGAGAAGTACACTTAAATCACTGAAACCTCGCGCTTTGATCAAAACGGACCATACAGCAACTTAGCCCTATCCATGAAAATATAGCATTAAATTTGAAATGGAAATGTAATTGTAAAGCGATTTCATCTTGATGCCGTACCATGAAAATCACATTTACATTTTTGGTCTTTCCTTTGGCTCTGAATCATTTTGTCTTTTCATGGGGGGTGCAAAATTGACAAAACACCTCCGTGAACCATTCTGAGAAGTGCAATGTATTCCAAAACATTGAAGCAATCTGGTCAATTGTTGCACATTTTCATAAAAAAAAAAAAAAAAACCAAAACACCAACTTTATCCAAGTGCTTTATTTTTCTGTTTTTTTTCCTTTTCAGATTTTGTTAAAAGCAGCAACATCCATTGATTGTACAAAATCCTCAAATGCTGTGATTTTCTCCTCCAGAATGTCAGTACCCACCTAAAACAAACAAAACAAAACAAAACAGATATACAGTTGGTAGGGGTGCACAACAGCAATGTAAACAGAGATTGGATCTACCCGTTCAATGTTAGCCTGGTGTCACCCAAAAAAAGTTATACTGACATACACATCCATTTGCGCAAACATAAGTATGGAAAAACTCAGTCATTCTAAACTACAGCAAAAGCCTCAAACAGGGATTCATTAAGTGCGATAATCACTGCATTAAATTATGAAACTGTGCTGCTAATAGGGTTTTAAAAAACTGAATCCAGTGCAGTACATTTCAGTTGTATTAATTATAGTTCAGTTGTATTTAACTTTAAAGTACAACACATGCACATTTGATCTTATTACTCTTGCAAAAATGTTTTTTTTACCAAGGGCTACCTGAATAAATATATTACAGTGTGTAATCACGAATTGCAACTTAATGGAAGCAAATGCAATTTATGCATAAAAGGGAATAACATTAGGCTGTAAGCATACAACAGTGAATTGTTAAGGACAGGTACGGCTCCACCGTGCTGCTGACCAGTTGTGGTCGCAAACTGCAAGTCGACAGTTACGATTTCCTTCATTTACTCCCAGCATTTTTTTCACTACGGTCAGCCCCCAGTCAAAAGTCAAGGCAGCTGCTACAACGATTGTTAATAGTATACATTACTGTAACAAGCCACCAACGTGCTTTGAGGGCCAACATCAAAATAAAAGCCCCATATATTAATACATCACATATCAATGCCATTTTAGGCTTTTATTTTGAAGTCGGCACCGGGGCACACTGCTGGCATGTTATCGTGATGCTCAGTATGAACAATCGTTGTGGGGGCTAGCAAACTCTTCAACTACAGGCTAGCCTGACCGCGGTCATTGTTCATACAGTGCATTTAATGCCACTTTGGAGAAAACTATCAGGGGATCATGTTTCTTGTCCATTGCTTTGCAGTTTTTTTCAGATGGCTGAACAGCTTAGTTGTGTTACCTTACCTTGCAGGGCAGACAACTCTGTTGCAACATATGGCTACTCGTTTAAAGTGTCTTGACTTGAATCAAAACAAGTACAGAAAATGGATGTCGAGCCTTTTCCAAGGCGGTAGCTACAATCTTTGCAGTACTTGCTTCTCTATACATGAGTCACTTTCGTAATTCCAAAGAGATGGACTGAGAGCCTACAACTGCAGAGTGTGCCATCTAGGGAGCTCAACAAAGCGTTCACAAAGTGGTTGCTGGCTGACCAAGTTGAGAAAGGGCTTCATATGCCGCAGAGCCCACATTTTAAATGTTTAAAAAAAATAAAAATAAAAGAATCAGGCTCATTTGATCTTGGCAGTCAAAATCGCAATCACGATTACAATTCGATTGTGCAGCCCTAATGAGCACCATTTGTTATTTTAGTTATTTACTTCAGTGTCATCACAGCCCAATACTCACCTTATCGTCTTCGACCACACAGTTGATCTGTAGCTTTTTGATGCCGTATCCCACTGGTACTAGTTTTGCTGTAGGAGAACACAAACACATCAACATGACTGATTCACTTCTAAATGTACATACCAACGGAACGCTACCAATTGTTTCAGATAATTCAAGTTGCATCACATCTTCAGCCGAAAGATGGTGAGATAGAATCATCATCAAGTGGAGAACTTCCTGAAATCCAGATCAGCTATTACAACCCCAATTCCAATAAAGTTGGGACATTGTGTTAAAACAAATAAAAACAGAATACAATGATTTGCAAATCATGTTCGTATATTTAATTGAATACACTACAAAGACAAGATATTTAATGTTCAAACTGCTAATCTTTGTTTTTAGAAAATAATCATTAACTTAGAATTTGATGGCTGCAACACGTTCCAAAAAAGTTTATCACTGTGTTACATCACCTTTTCTTTTAACAACATTCAATAAATGTTTGGGAACTGAGGACACCAATTGTTGAAGCTTTGTAGGTGGAATTCTTTCCCATTCTTGCTTGATGTACAGCTTCAGCTGTTCAACAGACCGGGGTCTCCGTTGTCGTATTTTACGCTTTGTAATGAACGGCAGGCAGGCCAGTCTAGTACCCGCACTCTTTTACTATGAAGCCATGCTGTTGTAACATGTGCAGAATGTGGGTTGGCATTGTCTTGCTGAAATAAGCAGGGGCGTCCATGAAAAAGATGTTGCTTGGATGGCAGCAAATGTTTCTCCAAAACCTGTATGTATCTTTCAGCATTAATGGTGCCTTCACAGATGTGCAAGTTACCCATGTCATTGGCACTAACACAGCCCCATACCATCACAGATGCTGGCTTTTGAACTTTGCGTCCATAACAGTCCAGATGGTTCTTTCCTCTTTGGCCCGGAGGACACGACATCCACAATTTCCAAAAACAATTTGAAATGTGGGCTCGTCGGACCACAGAACACTTTTCCACTTTTCATCAGTCCAGCTTAGAAGAGCTCGGGCCCAGAGAAGCCAGCGGCATTCCTGGGTGTTGTTGATAAATGGCTTTTGTTTTGCATAGTAGAGTTTCAAGTTGCACTTACGGATGTAACTGCCAAACTGCATTTACTGACACTGGTTTTCTGAAGTGTTCCTTAGCCCATGTGGTGATATCCTTTACACATTGATGTCGGTTTTTGATGCAGTGCCGCCTGAGGGATCGAAGGTCACGGGCATTCATTGTTGGTTTTCGGCCTTGCCACTTAAATGGAGTGATTTCTCCAGATTCTCTGAACCTTTTGATGATATTATGGACCGTAGATGATGAAATCCCTAAAATCATTGCAATTGTACATGGAGGAACGTTGTCCTTAAACTGTTGGACTATTTTCTCACGCACTTGTTCACAAAGAGGTGAACCTCACCCCATCTTTGCTTGTGAATGACTGAGCAATCCAGGGAAGCTCCTTTTATACCAAATCTTATTCCCACCTGTTCCCAATTAGCCTGTTCACCTGTGGGATGTTCCAAACAGGTGTTTGATAAGCATTCCTCAACTTTCTCAGTCGTTTTTGCCACCTGTCCCAGCTTTTTTGGAATGTGTTGAAGCCATAAAATTCTAAGTTAATAATTATTTGTTAAAAACAATAGAGTTTCAGTTTGAACATTACATATCGTCTTTGTAGTGTATTCAATTAAATATAGGTTGAACAGGATTTGCAAATCATTGTATTCTGTTTTTATTTATGTTTAACACAACGTCCCAACTTCATTGGAATTGGGGTTGTCCATGTCAATTCGATGGCCACTTGCTTACATTGTCCCCAGACGAGTCCCTCCATCTGAATACTGCGGACACACTCCTCCAACTTCGCCATGTCAGTCTCGTCGTCCCACGGTTTGACATCCAAAAGAATAGAGGATTTGGCAATGAGGGTAGGCTCTGAAGAGAAAGGGGGGTGGGGGGGTTACTGCCACAGAAACAACTTAATAGCTGTACCAGGCCAAGCCTTGGACTCTGTCAGGTAAATATGGTGTACATCACATTTCAGCCGAAAGATGGTGATTGATAAATCATCATGAAGAGTCCAAATTAAACAGCACCATTAGCGCTATTGGTTCAGCCTGAATGATGTCAAACAAACTGAGAAAAAGCAGCACTACCACTTACTTTTTGCCTTCTTGGCAGCGTACGCTGCTACACGTTCCTCCTTCAGCCTCGCAGCCTCTGCATCCTCCTACAACAGGATTAGGGTGAGTTTAAAGCAGAGAGATGACACACTATCATAAATGCCAACAACAAATACAAAATGAAAATGACTCACAAGGAGCACAGAGGAGAAGTTAACCCTGACCTCACTGTGGTTTCACCAGCCAACTCAAGCTGGAGTCCGAGCTGACGTCACTCAAAAGGCCAAGGTTCACATCAACACGAACACTACAGTGTGTGTGTGACTTTTGGTTTAATTACACACTATAAAACAATTACAGCACTTATATTTTACAATAACCAACTAAACCTTTTTTGGGCGGTTGGGTGGAGGAGGGCAGGAACAGATTAGTGGCATTTAAATTATTTCAATACGGCAATTTGATTTGACAGCAGTACCTTGACTTATGAGTGACCCAACATACGAGTGGAGATATGAGCAGCCGCTGGGCTAATTTTTTTTGGTCTTAAGTTCTGACTAAAAAGTGAAGTTACGAGCAATAGCTATGGCGGCAGCAAATTTCACAACAATGGGGAAAAAGTGTTGTGGTAGTGACTGGATTGGGAGCGGCTGGAAATTAAAGAAGCGCACCTCTTTAGTTTTTCACTCAGACAACACATTCCAGCTCACGCCTTCCATCACTGTGCTTCATCAAAAAGAAAAAGTATACAAATGCAGTGACAGTTGAATGTGGTGCACATTTAATAATTTCAGCACTTATGTCCACCCCTGCATATACTCTTTATCCTCTGTGAAAAAACACCTAATAAAAACTTTTTGCAAGTGTCTTCTGCAGTGGTTCTTAACTGTTGTCACCCGCATTTTCCTATTGCTGCAAAGTTGTGATCCACTTTAATAGACATTGAAAAAAAAATATATATATATATATATATATATATATAAAATCGCATTGGTTATCACTATATTTAAGCTCGCTGATCGGACCCAAAAATCCTGATCATGTAAAGCCTAATTTAAACCATAATGCAAAATACCAATGTGAAAAATGTCAGTTAATTTTCTTATGCTATCACATGCAAGTTCCCCCCCATTCAGCTCAAAACTGACCAGAGCAACAGACTTCAATTTGCTGCATGCATGAGGATTAGTATAAAGGGACCTGCCCCTGAATCCTTTCTATACAGAAAGGCCTTGTATGTTTTTTTGCCCAAAGCAAAGACAATCCAATGCTTCGACAGTAATTGTCAATTTTTTAAATAGCTAACTGAAAATGATATTACTGCATATGTGCAATAAATAAGCATAGTTCATTATCCTTTGTTTGACTATTATTTTGAACGCACTTAAACAGTACGCCGCCACCTTGCACCCCACCACAAGTCAATTCTCAACCTGTCCTGCGATCAAACTGCTGTGGGGCGCAAGTCTGAAGTTGGCATAGAAGGACAACATCTGGCAGAGACCGATATAGAACACTCAACCCCAGTTTTGTTTTCATATTTAAATTTGGGAAGATGAGCGATCTTATCAGGTGTTATGACCCCACTAAGGCGGTAACGCTGTGGCACCAGGACTGTCAGGAGCAACAGCCAGACTTTG
The DNA here is from genome assembly GCF_024500385.1 of Phyllopteryx taeniolatus. Taxonomy (NCBI): domain Eukaryota; kingdom Metazoa; phylum Chordata; class Actinopteri; order Syngnathiformes; family Syngnathidae; genus Phyllopteryx; species Phyllopteryx taeniolatus. The sequence continues at coordinate 29,032,743 of NC_084502.1, read as the reverse complement.
TGGACGTGTGAAAGCCAGTGACATCATTAGGCCTATTTTAGGTGAGCTTCAGCAAATTAAAAAAAAAAAATACATCACCCACGGGCTCGTACGTTGCAGCCTACAGAGAATGTGTGGAGTGTAGCGTAAGGCTGGGCAATTTTATCTCTCTAATTTTAATATAATTCACTTGTTACCAACTTATTTTCCGGGTCTTCTTTTAAGGTATATTTAAAGTTCAGTTTTCGTAGTTAAATAACTACAAAGTTGTAACATAAAAGAATAATCATGTTTATTAATAATGAATGCACTATCAATCAAAATAATGATGATTGTTCTCTTTCCCCATAATCACCCAGCCCTAGTGTAGCGTCCCGCTTCACACTGCGCAGCACCTAAAACCAAACATGGCAGATCATTTAGCAAATACCACTCACCATAAAGAAAATGATTTTTTTTTTTTTTTTTTTTTTTTTTTTTTTTTTAAACGCAGCTAACCCATATGAATGTTCTCGGCAGTGATCGGCAGACCTCACTCATGGATGATCGGTATCAGGTAGCTGTTGGGTTAAATTTGATATTTTTTTATACAGTGTAATAGAAATGTGTAAAAATTTTTATTTTGGCAAGTAATAGTGTATAATAGAAATGTGTAAAATGGTTTAATATTTTGGCCAGTAAAAAATATGCTTGGCTGGTGGATTTTTTTAACCTACCGGCACCACCGCATATCAACTTTTTGTTTGCGTCATTTATGTCCTCACCTCATCATCAGAGCCAAACAGATCAACATCATCATCATCGTCGTCATCCTCATCTGCCTTTTTGGCGACAGTTGCGGTGGCGTCAGCCACACCTGCTGGGCCATACTGACCCAAAGGTTTCTTTACACCTGGAAGACTGACAAAATAGTTGGTTGATTTCCATCCCAGGGAGCTTGCGCCCGTGTCACCACGGCAACAATAGTCACCTGTTCTTCTGGCTCTGATAGGACTTGATATGGTTGAACCAACGGAGGGCATGGCAAAGGCCAGCTGGGGGTGGGGCTGTTATTGCCTCAAAAACAGCAACATCTGCCTGGGAGGGCACATGCCTTAAAATAAAGATGCGGTTAGTCCAGTCAGAAGACTGAACAAAGTCTGCACAACAACAGTATTTTTCTTTTTTTCCCGCAGGAAACATGTAAATTAAGTTACGTTTTTGCACCAAGCTCCTTTTAAAAAAAGTGGGAAATGCAATAGTGTAGAAACAATTATACAGGGCCTCCCGAAAGTCTGGACACAAAGGAAATAACTTTTTTTTACCTCCACAGATTAATAATGTAGGTTCAATGTTCACCAGTTGTCTACATCCACAAATTTCCAACTTCAGCTCTTTAAATATCAAATTACTGCTTCCACTAAATCATAACTTCTGCCCATATTGTGGCCACTTTCGGCCAATTGAAACCCATAAAATCTATATCGTTTAACCCCATGTTATTGACTGGACTAAGTCATACAATTTTGTTAAAATGGGTTTCATTCTTGAAAAAGTCTACATTTTTCAATTTTTGGACAAGGGAACAGTTTGATGTAATGCTCTTAATTCACAAAAGACAATTTAATGGCTTGCATTCCAATGGGTAAAACAACACAATTTAGATTTTATGTGGAGATACCCTCTGCTGGCTGTAGGAAAGACTGTACTCTCAACAATAAGAAATAAAGGTGGCACTGTACTGAGAATCATAATATATTTTTACAATTATTTTTGGGGTTGTTTACAAGAAATCAACGGTTAAAAACAAATTAAGTTTCACTAAAGCTATGCAGTAAAGGCAAAAAATATATATATATATTTTATTTATTTTTTTAAATCGCCACAAACAAGCTGAAAGGAAGCAAAATTGAAATACGCCCGAGGGTTAGATATCTAAATTGAAATGTACAGTGGTCTCTTTGCTTAAGAGACTTTTGACACTATGACTTATTTTGAGAGGTATGCTATAGATCAGTGATTCTCAAACTGTGGTAAAAGTATCACTGCTGGTACGCAGGCTCCCTTTATTGGTACGGAAAAGCATCACAGCCCAAGTACAGTTCAGTTGTAATTTTAACTTTAGTACAATACGTCCGCATTTAGTCTTTAATAACTCCTTGTTTTCACACTTATTTACCTTATGTGCAGTAGTAGTTTTTCTAATTTTCCCGTTTAATCACTGTATTAATGTTCAAACTGTGCATACCATTACAGTGGCTTTCAATAATATACTTTTTAGCAATAAAAGCTCTTGTTTGGGACGAACATTTATGGCTTACTACGCTACTGTATTTTAATACTGGTCATGATGATGGTACTTTGTGTAAAAAGTTTGAGAACCACTGCCACAGTAAGATGTGTACGTTATGAAAACCACAGATGTAGCACGTTGATTTGATTGAACGCATAGAGTGAATGACCAAAATAATAATCGCCAAAATGGAGTTACTGTATCGAATTAAGTGAATCTCGCAAAGCACATCGCAGATTTTAGGTGGTGATCAAATATGTTATTTTTAATATTCCAGTTGAATAAAATGTCGGAGAAACTATGCATTTTTGCCTACGTGTACAGACTTTATGCACACGCTGTACAATTGGTATTCATCACAAGCGGCTGGCCACCATGCGGATCATAGCCGTAGAGTCTCATTTCTTCCCAAAAGCGCGACGTGCGAAAACTCAACGCGCCGGTTGCAACTATATTTTATACGGTACGTTTGTGCATCTAACAGACAATATTACACTTTCACGTTAGGTTATTATTCACATCGTTCCGTTTGTAAGTGCTAGCTGTTAGCCACGCGCAAACAAGATGGCGCCGCCGGTGACGACGAATGCCACTGAAGTGCTTAAATCCCCTATAGTTCATATTTCTGTGTGTATGTATATTATAACGCAGCCGCACTGACCCTTCTATGTAGCTGCGATCCGAAACGAAGTCATTCAGCACTTTGAGCCCGGAAGGTGCTTTCAGGTCACCGAAACCCATGATGACAACAGGCAGATATTTGGAGAGGAAGAAGGACCGAAGTGTCGGGAAGCCGCCATTTTATAGTCGGAGACTGGCTCCTCCTCATCAAACTCCAACCCCCCTGCTCATCCCGGCGTCTCGGACCCCCGGCCTGCTCTGCCAGCTCCGGGTTGAATAACCGAATTCTGTATCGGAAGCACAGTTCATCAGTGTTTTAATCAGTGGTGAGAAGTAAGGAAGTAAAAATATTTTGTTGCACAAGTAGATTTTTCAGGTATCTGTACTTTACTTGACTACTTCTTTTTCTGACGACGTTTTACTTTTACTCCCTACATTTGAAAACAGATATATGTACTTTGTACTCTTTACTTGGTCAAAACAGGTTTAATCTGCGCAAATGATGACGCAGCGTAAAAAGGCTTGGCGTTCTCAGGATATTGTATAGGCCTGGGGTCACCAAGGTGTAGCCCCCAACGTCCCCATGAGTAAGTAGCCCTTGGCCTGTTCTAAAAAATAGCTAACTAGACATGGGACATGGTGATTTTCAAGGAATGTTGTAGAAGTGATCATTTGAAAATGTAACACTGGCAGACATTTATAGAAATAGTGTTGTATGTTGCTTTTTATGTCATCTCATACTTGTGACAAATCGTTAGCGTGATCAGTGTCTTCACATAAAGGAATATCATTAATTATTAATAATGACATACAATGACGTTATTAAAGGTAGTTTGGGCAAATTTGTTATTACTTAAGTGTGTATCAAACTGGTAGCCCTTCCCAGTAATAAGCACCCAAAACGTATCTCTCGATTTCAAAAAGGTTGGTGACCCCTGGTGTAGGCCTAAGGCGCAAAAAAACAGGGACAGCAGCAACACGGAGGAACGTGAAAACCAGGGAGTGCTAATGACGATGACACAACAAATTCAGAGAAGCAAGATATTCCCCCCCATCCATGGCCTTATATGGGGGGGGGGGGGGGGGGGGAATTGCTTCCGGAAAAAATTATGTCCAAGTTGGTCCGACCTATGCAATGCCTGTCAAGTGCACCCCCTGTACGATCATCAAGTGTGTGTGTGTGTGGGGGGGGGGGGGGGGGGGGGGGGGGGGGGGGGGGGGGGGGGGGGGGGGGGGTGCTGGCAGAGATTCTTTTTTTTTTTTTTTTTTTTAAAACAGCAGTTTGACGGGGGGGTGCCCGCCACCCTGGGGGGCTGACCATATTGCCCATATCAAAAAACGCCACTGTCTAAAAGAGATGACCCAGAAGCACTTGGAGGATTTTCGGGGGATTGGAGAGGATCTTCAAATTCAAACAATGCTTAGGAAAAGTGCCTCAATGCAACCTTATTTTCCACACTTTTGGCTTGGGTTACTCCTGAACAATCTTTATGAAAGGATGTTACCCATATTCCTTTATGACAGCAATATGTAAAGCAACGGGCCACCAACGAAGTTTATAGACTCTACACAAACATGCTTGCGATTACAGAAGTAAATGAAAAGAAAATATCTATGGAGAAGAAGCGACAAATAACAAATAAGTTACTGCTATGCTACAAAGCTATAACTTACGAGGTTACTATTAGACAACATCTTAATAGTTATTTTTGTATTCCATAATAGAGACCATAAAAAGTGGCAACTTCACATTTAAGAACCTCACGTTTAAGAAAGACTACTGACTGAGGGTAATGAATTTACACATCAACCTAAGTTTAGCCTCCGAAGTCATTCTCACTGTTGGCGACAACCTGATTGAAATAAATACCACAAGCTTGCGTTGATCGAAGGAGCGTTTTCAGTCGTCCATCTTCGGAAAATAGTAGTTTCACGCTAGAATCAGCAAAACTTGCTGTTGCACAAAACCGTCGGTTAGAAAAAGTCCGGTCAAATTAATTTTAAACAGTGCTGTTTTTCCTATTTTTGAAAGAAAACGACTTTTCATCTCGGCTTGGCCCAATGACGTTTTCCACAGAGGTGGTATAAAGGTGCAAGAGAGGTTTTCTTTTCCATTGTGCTAAATCCATCCATCCATTATCTGAGCCACTTATCCTTACAAGGGTCGCGGGAGCGCTGGACCCTATCCCAGCTATCATCGGGCACCATTGTGCTAAATATTGTACGTAATGAACTATAGGTAACTTACTTTTGTACTAAACTAAGTATACATTTCAGAGTGTACTTTTTACTTTTATTTAAGTAAAGGAGCCAGTATTTCTCCAACTACTTTGTTTTTTACAAAAGTATCTGTACTTCTTTTTTACAGAGTACAGAGTGGGAGTACTTTACCACATCTGGTTTTATTATTCTATTACAAATCAGCATGGGTTTCTGGTGTCCGTTTGTAGGGACAGTTCATTTGTAGTCAAAAGAACATGTTTGTTTTTGTGCTGCTTGCATAAAGAACATGCAGTCAAACCAGTTTCTGATCTCATGTGTTCCTTTTTTGCCGACATTTATTTAGCAAGAAAGCGACTGGATTCTGGAGTTTAACGTACAAAGCGCAGAAGAGGAGTTATGGGTCTAGCTCAGTCGTCTAAAAGTCCGCAGGTAACAAATTGATTTGGCATGTTGACTTAACAACCAGGTAACACACACATTGGCTTAACATGTTGAATCAGCTTACATTGATACCAACATACGGTTCCACCCTGAAACAGGTAAAAATAAGGTGCCACCTCCTCTCCGTTTGAATGCATGAATGAAACAAACTCTAACAAAAATTTGAAGCGTTTAGATCATTAGTGAATTTCAGCCGTCATTCAAACATTGTCAGCTCTTGTAAATTTTGAAAACGTCAACGCTGTTGTTCATGTTGTTAGAATGAACAGAATGACTTCAGAGTCCTAAAAATTGTCTGGATGTGTAATGTGATGTGACACTCTAAAATTAAATGAGATTTAATTCAGCCATAGCAAACAAACAAACAAACTGGTTCCCATCTGTGGTTAGATATAATTACACCTACAGTATATAACTTTAAAAAAATAATAATAATAAGCAACAGGGTACTTCTGGGTAGCAAAAAAGCGATTGACTATAGAAGGGGTGTCAAAATGACTTTTGTTGCGGGCCTCATCATAGTTTGGATTTCCCTCAGAGGCCCATTATGACTGTGAACCCATACAAATGTATGACATCCATCCATTTTCCGTACTGCTTATCCTCACTAGGGAGGAGGTTTTTTTATTGTTGCCATCGGAGATCGCTCCGTCTATTTCCACTTGGAAGTATGTGTGTCATCATGGTGAAAAGGTATATTAGTTTTAGAGATAAAATGCTAAGATTAATGTGCATGTCCAACATATATTCAGGTGATCCTGATGGGTTTGGACTCTGCAGGAAAGACAACTTTGCTCGCTCGACTGCTGACTGGACAGGTGAGTCAGGCTCTGCCCAACATGACATTGTTGCTTGTTTCTACGCGCAACCGTGACCTGATTGTGACCTGGCAGGTGATGGACACATCACCGACCATTGGATTCAATGTAGGAACATTTGATTTGGACAAGAGGACATCACTGACAGTTTGGGATGTCGGAGGACAGAAAAGCATGAGGCCCAACTGGAGGTACCCTAATGCATTGTTTTGCTTGCCACTTCCTATTCCTTCATTGCCATCTTCCTCAGGTTCTTCCTGGACGACTGCAAGGCACTGGTCTTCGTGGTTGACAGCAGTGATCGAAGTCGGATGACGGAGGCCAAGAAGGCATTGAAGAATGTTTTGAGGGAAGAAAAGTTACGAGGTATTCCTTTGATGGTTCTCGGCAACAAGTTGGACCAGCCTGGCGCCATGAACGTACAAGAGGTAGAACACATTTGTTTGAATACAAAACTTCTCATGGAAAATAATTTAAATATGATTGTTGAGTCAAACTCTAGGCATCGTAAAATCTTTATTAACTGTACCACCAGTGTTTTAAGTAGGATTTTAGCATTTCTAAGTGTCAAAATAATGCAACCAATTATAAAATTCAAGCTAATGATAAAATGTGTTTGGGGAAGTGGATAGATTTGAGCATTCTTACTGTAATTGACAACAATTATTACCGCAGTCGTCTAGGCAACCTTAAAGTCTCTGTAAATGAAAATAATGTCTTGCAAATTGGACACACCACAGAGAGGAGTGTTGTTAATTGCCCTGCCAAATATTTCAATAAGAAACAAAGAAAAAAAAAACCACCAAATATATAAAAGGAGGCTTCAAAACAGTGAAAATTCGAGACTGTCTCACCGCTCTCCAGCGCTGCTGTTGTGTCCCCTGAATGCACTAACTATCCATCCATCCATCCATCCATTTTCTAGCGCGTATCCGAGGTCGGATCACGGGGGCAGTAGCTTTAGCAGGGATGCCCAGACTTCTCTCTCCCCAGCCACTTCATCCAGCTCTTCTGGGGGGAACCCAAGGTGTTCCCAGGCTAGCCGAAGGACGTAGTCTCTCCAGCGTGTCCTGGGTTGACCCCGGGGTCTCCTCCCGGTGGGACGTGCCCGGAACACCACACCAGGGAGGCGTCCGGGAGGCATCCGAATCAGATGCCCCAGCCACCTCATCTGGCAACGGATCGATACAAAATCCGCATCACTGCAGATGCTGCACCGATCTGCCTGTCAAGCTCCCGTTCCATTCTTCCCTCACTCGTGAACAAGACCCCAAGATACTTGAACTCCTCCACTTGGCGCAGGATCTCATCCCCGACCTGGAGAGGGCACGCCACCCTTTTCCGACTGAGGACCATGGTCTCAGATTTGGAGGTCCTGATTCTCATCCCAGCCGCTTCACACATAGCTGGGAACTGGTCCAGTGAGAGTTGGAGGTCACGGCTTGATGAAGCCAACAGAACCACATCATCTGCAAAAAGCAGAGATGCAATACTGAGGCCACCAAACCGTACCCCCTCTACGCCTCGGCTGCGCCTTGAAATTCTGTCCATAAAAGTTATGAACAGAATCGGTGACAAAGGGCAGCCTTGGCGGAGTCCAACCCTCACCGGAAACGATTCCGGCTTACTGCCGGATATGCGGACCAAACTCTGACTCCGGTCGTACAGGGACCAAACAGCCCGTATCAGGGGGTTCGGTACCCCATACTCCCGAAGCAACCCCCACAGGACCCCCCGAGGGACACGGTCAAACGCCTTCTCCAAGTCCACAAAACACATGTAGACTGGTTGGACGAACTCCCATGCACCCTTGAGGACTCTGCCGAGGGTGTAGAGCTGGTCCACTGTTCCACGGCCAGGACGAAAACCACACTGCTTCTCCTGAATCTGAGATTCGACTTCCCGACGGACCCTCCTCTCCAGCACCCCTGAATAGACCTTACCAGGGAGGCTGAGGAGTGTGAACCCCCTGTAGTTGGATCACACCCTCCGGTCCAAAGGGGGACCACCACCCCAGTCGGCCAATCCAGAGGCACTGTCCCCGATGTCCAAGCGATGTTGCAGAAGCGTGTCAACCAGGACAGCCCCACAACATCCAGAGCCTTGAGGAACTCCGGGCGAATCTCATCCACCGAGGACCTTTTTAACCACCTCGGTGGCCTCAACCCCAAAGATAGGAGAGCCCGCTTCAGAGAACCCAGACTCTGCTCCCTCATGGGAAGGCGTGTCGGTGGAATTGAGGCGGTCTTCGAAGTATTCACCCCACCGGCTCACAACGTCCCGAGAGGCGACCAGTTCAGGGTGTACCCCACCTTTCGCCCAGAGTTAACAGAAACAGGCGCCAGCACGCCCACGATTCTTGTGAGGATAAGCGGTACGGAAAATGGATGGATAGTTCTTAGTCTTTCCACATTTTCAGCAGTTATCTTGAAACGTGTTTAATATATTTATAGTCAAATCTAAGTATGCATTTTTGTCTTTAACTTTGATAATGAGTGTCATTTCATATATTGACTTAATGCAACTCCCTTGCTTTTCTATTCTTCTGTTTTTATTGTTTTGTCAACTAATTGCTGACTTTTCCATATTAGAGCACAAACACAACAAAGCTTGTGCACCAGATTTCTACATCTTAATCAGTTGCATTGTTGGTTGAATTTTTCCTCTTCTCGTATCCATTTGTAGTGGTAATGCAAGCAAACTAAAGAAAAAAAATCTAACGCACACAAGAATGTTTGAGTTCATTGTAGAGGTTCCACTGTATTCTATTTAGCCTAACTAGTTACTTTACATGTAGAAAAACAGCTTGGATGTAATAAGGGAGGAAGGAGATATGCCATTACTCCTTCTCAACTTTTTTTCTCCTCCCTTTCTGCACTCTCCCTTCTTTCATTGACACCCACTTGAAATCAGATCTCCAACAAGCTGGGAATGTCCAACTATCCACAGCTGCAATGGCAGATTCAAGTTTGCAGCGCACTGAAAGGAATTGGTCTGCGTCAGGCCTTCACGTCCGTCGCCAAACTCATCAAGAAAAACTAATGTACAGGATGTGAAAAGGAAGAGAAGAAGGAAGAATAAATGTGAATAGGTGTGATAGCAGAAGTACACGGGTGAAAGGTTGTGTTTTTGAATGTACCTAATTAGAAATAAATACAAATCCCACACCGATTTGATTTTGAAAAGTTATTTATTTTTGTTGTATTTTTTCATCCTTAATTAAACCAGGGACAGGAAATCATGTGATGCACTTTTATTTATCTATGTCTGTTAGGTTCTGTTAAAAGGGCATATTCTTTGGTTGCAGAAGTTTTTTAACATAAAAGAAAAGTGTTATACTGCATTAGTCAAAGCCATCAGAACCAGTCCGTTTGATACATTTTCAAACTGGTTGATCATAATGAGCCTAGTTCTGTGTGGTTAGGCAGCAGCTACGTAAGCCATTGAAAAGTTAGCATGAAGTGAGGCTAAAATAAACACACACTGTTACATTTGCTGATGAATAATTTCTTGATAGATAAATATGGAATGTGCTCATATTAAGTTTAGTTAAATGTTTTGGGGTCCAAAAATGTAAACCTTTCTATTTCTGGGTGAACATACTTCAGTCAACAGTAGATGAATACTTTGAAACAAGGTCCCCTCCAGTGTTTTTGTGCTAGAGTCTCCTCTGTTAACCAACTCAAAACAGATAGTGTGTTTGTGTTAATAATAAATCAGCTCTAAATGTGCTCAATCTTTTATTCCTGAAGTGACATTGAAGACTCCTCCTTGTTTTCCTGGTCCTGAGGCAGAGTGGTGGACAGAGCATAGTCCTCACAAACTCCTTCAGATATTCCACTGACCTCCGCACATGATTGCTCCTTCTCTTGCTGCTCCGGCGGGGCCAGCTCATTGTGAATCTCCGTGAAGGTGACCTCCTGCTCCTCACTGCCCACAGGGGAGAGTTGAATGTGGTCCTCCGTGACAGAGCCCTCTTCAATCTGGGCAGAATGTTCTTCAGGAGGCTGTGAGGCAGAGTTGCTGCGAGGCTGAAAACACGCGGGTTAGTTGTCATACAATGAGAAGATAAGTTTAACATCACTTAGAGGTCATACCTTCTTGATGCCGAAGCTGACGGGGGAAACCTTGAGGCTGGCTGTTTTTTGTTTGATTTTCTCTCGTTGTTCAGCAGAAACAATTTTTGTTCCGATCTTCGTCATCTTTTTCTCTATGTTCTGTCGTGAGAAAGCCTTCTTCAGGCTGTCAACCTGCCGAGAGAGTCAGAATAAGAATCTGCTTCATTGGCCACGTATGTTAAAACACGCAAGGAATTTGTCTCTGGTCGTTGGGGCCACTCTAGTATTACAGCAACAAAGCCACTATAAAAAATATATACTTAGGACATAAACACAAATGTACAGAGTCACCATGACAATAAAGTGTCCAGTAGTGCAGTAATAGTTATCAGCAACAAATTGGTAGCCTAATAGCATATTTGCCCAAGTAATTTTTTAACATTTTCCGAAAACAAGAAAAAACCCAGCCAACAAATTCAACAAAAGACTCCAGTTGCCTCAATTCAATCTTTGTGTATTACTATGACCCGGAAGACTGACAATCTAAGCAGACATACTGTAACGGGAAAGAAAAAAAACATTTCATAGCAAGCAAATTATTATTTTTTTATTTCATTGATATTGTGACAGTAAGTTAAAAATGACTTAGGACATTATTCTATTAGCCTAACAAAATATGCAAGTGATGCAGAGTGAAAGACAGCCTGTCTCACCTCTTCTCGCTAAAAGTGAGATTCACCTGTCTGCCTTACCTTCTTCAAACTGGAGAGTTTTAGCTTCTCAGCTCTGGACTTCTCCATGTTCTCAAGGTCTTGAGGCCACATCTCCTCTTCCAGATCCCCCTCCAGACCCACATCCTCATCAGATGACAGATCGATGGTTTGGAGCCCAACCTGCGAGGGCTGATTGCCTTCGACAACACCAGATTCATCCCCTTCTTCCAGAATTTCATCACGAGGGAACGGCGGAGGATCCTTCACAAAGACACTGGAGGGGATCTCGTTCTCCTCCTTCAGGGGACAGCAGAACCACAGTGAGCCACAAACAGGCCTAAACTGAGCATCTTGCCATTCTGGTCTTAGTCCAGAATAATGAGAGAACCAAATAGTGGTGCCTTGAGATACCAGTGACCCGACTTACGTGTTTTTCAAGATTTGAGCCGTTGTTGGGCAATTTTTTGCTTTGACTTGCGAGTGCAAAATTGAAATGAGCGTTGCATGGTGGGAGCAAATCAACTCAACACACTTCACAATATGTAGCAGTTTGACAGATAGTGAACAATAAAAAAAAAAAACTGTCATCAAGCTGTTTAATGCCACATCCAGTTGAAGTTGTCAAACTAAACATCAAACAAAGAGAATTAGAAGTTGTGTATTTAAAACAACCAAACAACTTTGCCTCAGGAATGCCTCTCGTTAGCTTAATGCTAACACACAATGGAAAGCGTCTAAGACGGGTAAATGATTCGCATCAATAGTTGCGGTGCTATAATCCTTTACACAATGGAGAGTAGAAAACAAACGGTAGCGCAAAACATGTAGACAGACAATTTCACAGTCATATATTCTTTATCCTCTGTAACAAATGTTTAATATTATGGCACCTTACAGAGTAACAGAGTAGTGGTGATTCTTATTCGTTTGTGTCTATACTGCACTCCCCCCTGGTGGCTGAGGCTAACACACAAGAAGGAGCAGTGTAATGAATTTAATTTAAGTATCAAATCATGATGCATAAACTCTTAACTTTTTTACATTCTACTTAATTATTACTCTTTTTATTATAACGTATAGTACTATAGAGTGCTACTTTCGATATTACAAATTTTGTTTGGTGGGGCGTGGGGTTACAAGTGTGGTCACGGAACTGATAAAACTCGTGTCTCAAGGCACCACTGAGAACTAACACTACAAATGTGCTAACACATGGCCATAGGGAATTTGGGAAATGTTTAGTATTGGTGAGAGAAGCCAGAGTCATGGTTCCCAGTGATCTCATGATCCGTAAAAGGAGAATAGAGTAGATCATATGACCGCTTGTTCCATCAAAGGGTTCAGAGACTCAAATGATTCCAGCTCACAGACCTGAAAGATGAGTACTTTAAAGTTGTTCCTGTTGATCAGATGGGCATGGTTCGCCTCCAGCTTCTTAACCTGCGTGCCCTGATGCTCCATCCTTTCTCGTACCTGAAACACAATCACATTTTTTAAAAACATCTTCAGGGAGTGTTACAGCGTGTTGTGTGTCATTGTCTTTTAGTTACCTCCTTCATGGTGACAGAAAGCTTGCGACTCTTGTCCAGCAGTTTGCTGACAGTGTTGGAGGTGTGACTGTGACTCTTGGAGAGTTTGATCATATCGGCCTGGATCCCCCTGACTACGCCCTCCATCTCCACCTGGTGCCCCTAAAGCCCAAAGAACCAGATACTTCAGATACGTCTGTTGATCCCTGTGACCACACCCTTCTCAGATTTAACAGAATTTTTACAGAAAAAAATAGTGGGACACAACTATGAGGTTTGTTGAAAAAGCAGCAGCAGTGGCTAGATTGTCTTTGGGCCAGAGGGTCAACAGTTAAAAATCCCTTGGACAGAAAGAAAAGGAGAGACGCTAGTCTGCTTCTTGGCTACTGCTGAGTTGATCTTGAGCAAGGCTTTGACCCCTGCCACCCTTACACTCAACAACCATTGCGTGAAAATTCAAATTCCTTTCATGGGTAATAATTATTGAAATAAATAAAGATTTTAAAAAAAACAACTGTTTCTATTTTTGTTGCAAGCCGACAATATAAGTCTTTTCCCTATCAGATAAAATTGAGGAAAAAACTGGAGACTCATGCTGGTCATGTGAAATTTATGCTCTTTTAAGTTGGAAGGAAGTCGCTTCAGAGCTGGAGTTGGGAGTGGCTAAACAGCCTTAACAATTACCACTGGAGAGAATATGGTCCAATAATTACAAATATGTAGGACCTGCATTATCAAGTTGAGTCAAGTTTTTAGGAATGAATTCTCAGCTCTTAACTTGGTCAGGAAAAACATTTCTTTCTTACGTCAGTGTGACATGAAATGTTAAACATTGAATGTTGCTGCTCTTACTGTTTTTAAAGTTGACTAGGTTCTGGACTTTCGTAAGTCCTTATAAAGTTGAGAAAGTCTGAGGTAAACTGTCACAGAGCTGATCGTGGCCCCACCCTTCACTCACCTCCATCTTGTGCTGGTTTTCCTGCACGGCGTCCAGCATGTTGACCAGTTTATCCAGCAAAGTGAGGACCGTGATGGCGTTGACAGGGCCTTGGCCCATTTTCTCTAGGTCCAATCCAATCAGGCCTGCTATAGGATTTTCCTGGTTCTCTTGGTTCTCCTGTTCTTTGAGCTGGTCCTCCAGCTCTTGGACATGGGGAGGGACCAGAAGATCCTGGTTCTGGTGGGTGTCAGTGGTCACCATGTTCTTGCTCGCCTGAACGCTGTCCTCACTCATCAGAGGCAGCCGTTGGTCAGAAGTTCTGCAGGCTGAAAAACAGTGGAAACTGTGTGTGTGTGCGTGTGTTTGTGTGTGGTGAGTTCTGATTGGTTGGCACTTGGAAAAACATTCCGCCTAACTTCCCTGTAGGGAAGTGCACACCCTTAACTCTTCCAGTGCCAGAACAGACCAGTACTTGTGCTTGTTCTGTAGCTCGACACAAGTCCCATTAAAAAATTTAAGGATGCAACAAGTTGGAGCTACGACTCAATCAAACTGTCCAATGAGACAAGAAGTGCAGCAGAAAATTGTAGAAACAAAGATTACAATAGTCAGACACCCAATTTTGGACCATTCAATTCACATGAAATGTACATGAATGTCTTCTTTTTGTAATAATTAGATACAATATATACAGAAATCATTACACAAAAGTTTAACATTTACATGACAGGGGAATGAAACCAAGCAGCTTCATGTGAACAAAATAATAATAAGTTAATAACAAATAAAACTATCCCTTTAAATGAAAAAATATATATATAAAACTATAAACACAGTTAAACACAATTAAAGTACCGTATTAAACCACTCATCCCGTGAGTAAAATAAGTTTAATGGTTTTGTAAAGCAGACATGGCACCCTGCCCTCAACTAGGGTGGGGAAGGAGTTAAAAAAAAAAACTTAAAGCCTGTTCTCATGACAACAGAGTGTAAGGGGTTGATCTCTCTCACCGTCATGCCTTCCAGATGAAGTAATCTGGAAAGAAAGTGACTCTCCCTCTCTCTTGTTCTCTCTGACTTAAAGTTGTGGTTTAAGTATGCTCATCATGTATATGAACATGTTAATTTTGGACTTCAAATGGTAGTCTATATTTCAACTGTTTCTTTTTCATCAATGTGACAATTTGGTTCTTCTTCCAGACCTTGGCAAAGTGGTGATAAATAACGTGTAGCTTACTTACGCACAATTGTTTCAACTGATGATCTTGGAATCAGCAGCTGTTTAGAAAAGGCTTCAAAATACTTTCTCAAATGGGTCAAGATCAATTTAAAGTGGATTTGGTGTCTTCATCAGAATATACTCAGCGATCATGAAAATATATCAAAATAACGAAACTCTGAGTTCTTATTATAAGTAGCCAAACATCGGCACACATACAGTACCAGTAAAATGATAACACTGGGGAACAATTTGAAAAATAAAATTCTGATTTCTATTTTTATGCTGATTAAAACTAAAATTTGCATGCTGATTCCAAAATTGTAGTCAGTTTTTTTCTAGCACGTCGTTTTTTTCTCCACAGCTTATCCACCAGATAAGCAATTCCATGATTAGCTGAAGTAAGACTTGCCAGTTGATTACGATTGGACTCATCTACAGCTACGTCGCAACATGTTTTTGCAGTCACAATTGAGACAGTGCGGTGAGAGGTGTGTGCAGCTCCCAGGAGGTCAGTACTATCAATATCTGCATACAGAAAGCTAGCATAGTAGGAATAAAGAGAATTTGTGTTGGCTTTTCTCTTAACTTTGTAAACATGGGCATACCGTTGTCAGTTCTATTTCATTTTATGCTCTTTTTTTAGTTTTCAAAGCTTGTAACTATTCCATCTTAGTGTTTTATTTACATAGATAAATAATTTTTTCACATTTTTTAAGAGAACGGGGATCTTATAGTTCAAAAACTTGACGTGATAGAGAAAAACTGAGCTCAGTTTTGGATTCCACACCCAAAAATTAGTTTAAAAACGCTGTCAGACCTAACTCAACAAAAATTCTGTTCCCCAATGTAAATCTTTTAAAATGTGTTTCTTTCTTTTTTGACCTTACTACTAATATTTTGCCTTTCTTTAATAGACTGAAACAGTAGATAGTTGCAAAATAAATATTTACACTTATGTTTCATAATCGGCACGGTGGACGTTTGGTTAGCACATCTGCCTCACATTTCTGAGGCCTCGCCTGCGTGAAGTTTGCATGTTCTCCCCGTGCCTGCGTTGGTTTTCTTCGGGTACTCCGGTTTCCTCCCACATCCCAAAAACATGCATGGTAGGTTGATTGAAGACTCTAAATTGCCCTAGGTGTGAATGTGTGCGTGAATGGTTGTTTGTTTATATGTGCCCTGCGATTGGCTGGCGACCAGTTCAGGGTGTACCCCGCATCTCGCCCGAAGATAGCTGGGATAGGCTCCAGCACACCCGTGACCCTTTTGAGGATAAAGCGGTACAGAAGATGGATGAATGGATGGATTATTATTTTAAGTGTTGGCACTTGATCAGTATGCATTTCTAACAGCGTAACATCTACTTAACACAATGAATATTATGTTCCATGGAAAGTGTCAACTTTTTGGTTAGTGAAAAGGGGAAGTATCAAAGGCACCTTATGGTTATCTTGAATCAACTAGTGTCTCCAATTTTCTTTCTTAGAGCTTCACTGTGTGTTTTTTTTTTTTACTTTCCCATTGTTCTGAGTATTGTTCAGGCCAATGAGTGCTGTCAAGCGACTGTTAGCAATTACGAGATTGAATGTACCATACTCAATTAGATTTTTTCAAGACATATGTTATATAATCATATCATCCTAGGAAAGCCCAAATTAATATGACATTCCTGCCTGTGATGAATGTACAGTATGCAAACTCCAGAGTCTTTGCTTACAACTTCTTTTCTTCCAGATTTTAGACAAAGGTAGTTTTCAGACAAATGTAACTCTCCCTACAAGTGGTATTTGTCAAGTCTTTCTTGATAGATGAAGATTTGTGTTAGGGTAAGTCATGTAAAACTGTGTTAATAACATATTAGTGTCGGACAGTGGAGTTCGGCAGCTTAAAAGTGACGGATCTTCGCTCAGCCAAGCTGCCAAGTCATGAGTGTGAAACTCAGTGCGGTGGTTAACATGTAAATTAGCCCCACTGTGACATCACAACAGGGCTGTAACTCCAAATGTCTTAGTCACAGAAATAGGCAGATAACAAAAGAGTGACCTGTTTGTCCATAATATGTTTAACACTTCTAACAGTCTCCAATGTTTCACACAAACAAACGCTATGGCTATAGCCTTCGAATTCCATGAAAGAATAAAGGCGAAAAGGAAGTCATATTATTTGGAAACACAATAGACTGGGGGACAACTTCCTCACAGTCTCACTCATGCACGTTGTTTGAGTTCAGAGTTGCTGTCTGACCTTATTTTTTGTCTATAAGTTGGATTTGTGGTGGGACAAGGACAAAGAAACAAAGCATTGAAACTGGTTAAAAGATCCAAATCAGTCAGCTCAAGCAGTGGCAAAGAGGACGAAAGGATTTTAGAAGAGGTTCTGTTGTGCCGTCAATACTTTATTAGAGAATAAATTAAATGTTCTTGCATTTGTGAAAACGTTCATGAGGGTTCAGGCACACATCAGAATTACAGGAAGGTAGAGACCACATATATTGACAAAGAAGCAATAAAAACACAATCTGTATACATGTGACATGAAAGTCGGAGGGGAAATGCATTGTGTGGAAGCAAGTCATTAGTCTGAGGCAGCTGAAACAAAAGACGTACTGCACATACACAATGAAATAGAAATGGTTGGGCAAACTAAATAATTGGGACAATATATCATAATTGTCTAAATGCAAAGGAGCATCCACACTGATGCAATTCTGTGGAAAAATACTTTTTATTGTATTATTATGCCCACCTTTTTTGTCCTTCCACATTTCTCAACCAATTCAAACCATTCAAACTACCAAATATTCAGAAACCTGCTGGGATGAGAATCAGCACCTCCAAATCTGAGACCATGGTCCTCAGTCGGAAAAGGGTGGCTTGCCCTCTCCAGGTCAGGGATGAGATCCTGCCCCAAGTGGAGGAGTTCAAGTATCTTTGGGTCTTGTTCACAAGTGAGGGAAGAATGGAACGGGAGATCGACAGGTGGATCGGTACAGCGTCTGCAGTGATGCGGACTTTGTTTCGGTGGCCTATGGTCACGAGCTGTGGGTCGTCCGGGCTCTCCCTTAGAGATAGGGTGAGAAGCTCGGTCATCCGGGAGGATCTCAGAGTAGAGCCGCTGCTCCTCCACATCGAGAGGAGTCAGATGAGGTGGCTGGGGCATCTGATTCGGATGCCTCCCAGACGCCTCCCCGGTGAGGTGTTCCGGGCACGTCCCACAGGGAGGAGACCCCGGGGACGACCCAGGACACGCTGGAGAGACTACGTCTTTCGGCTGGCCTGGGAACGCCTCGGGATCCACCCGGAAGAGCTGGATGAAGTGGCTGAGGAGAGGGAAGTCTGGGCGTCCCTGCTAAAGCTACTGCCCCCGCGACCCGACCTCGGATAAGCGGTAGAAAATGGATGGATGGATGGATTTTTATTGTTTAAATGTAGGAATTTAGGAAATGTGATAAATATTTCCATAGCTGTCCTGAACAAGCTAAACATTTTGTTTGAATTGCTCGAGAAATGTGGACGGAAGTACGCAAAATATCTGCATTCATTTGGGAATGTTGACATGGAAAATATGGAATCAGTAAAACATTTTAAATTTGGGGAATGTGGAAAAATATAGTTCCCAAGATGTTCGGAATGTTCTTTGGGTAGGTTTTTTTTCCTTGTGTAAAATGTGGAATTGTGTGAAAACTGGGATTTTTTTAAATGGAAAATGGATGGATGGTTATTTAGCTCCTCCCTCAACATTTGTTGATGGATTCAAACCATTTCAACGTCAAAATGTTTATCTCATTCAGGAAATCTTAAGAACTATTTATCGCACTCCCCAAATTCTGACATTTTTCAGTCTTTCACTTTTCCATCCATCCATCCATCCATTTTCTGAACCGCTTCTCCTCACTAGGGTCGTGGGCGTGCTGGAGCCTATCCCAGCTATCATCGGGCAGGAGGCAGGGTACACCCTGAACTGGTTGCCAGCCAATCGCAGGGCACATATAGACAACCAACCATTCGCACTCACATTCACACCTACGGGCAATTTAGATTTGTTAATTAACCTACCATGCATGTTTTTGGGATGTGGCAGGAAACCGGAGTGCCCGGAGAAAACCCACGCAGGCACGGGGAGAACATGCAAACTCCACACAGGCGGGTCCGGGGATTGAACCCCGGTCATCATAACTGTGAGGCAGACACTCTAACCAGTCGTTCACCGTGCCGCTCTTTCACTTTTCCCACTACTAAATTCCTAAATTCATCCATCCATCCATCCATTTTCTGAGCCGCTTCTCCTCACTAGGGTCGCGGGCGTGCTGGAGCCTATCCCAGCTGTCATCGGGCAGGAGGCGGGGTACACCCTGAACTGGTTGCCAGCCAATCGCAGGGCACATAGGAACAAACAACCATTCGCACTCATAGTCATGCCTACGGGCAATTTAGCGTCTCCAATTCATGCATGTTTTTGGGATGTGGGAGGAAACCGGAGTGCCCGGAGAAAACCCACGCAGGCACGGGGAGAACATGCAAACTCCACACAGGCGGGTCCGGGGATTGAACCCCGGTCATCATAACTGTGAGGCAGACGCTCTAACCAGTCGTTCACCGTGCCGCTCTTTCACTTTTCCCACTACTAAATTCCTAAATTCATGGAGATATTTTACAAATACACAGTACCACTATCATTTAAATTCAGCTTTTTCTCAGTTACAAGTGCAACATTTTAATTTTAATTAATTCTCCAGCATTTCAGTTATATCTTCAGCTTTCACACACAATTTTTTACAGAAATTGCACTTTCTAGTTTTGTTAATGCACACATACCGTATGTTATTCTACATCCAAAAACTTCCATCCATCCATCCATTTTCTGAGCCGCTTCTCCTCACTAGGGTCGCGGGCGTGCTGGAGCCTATCCCAGCTGTCATCGGGCAGGAGGCGGGGTCCACCCTGAACTGGTTGCCAGCCAATCACAGGGCACATACAAACAAACAACCATCCGCACTCACATTCACATCTACGGGCAATTTAGAGTCTCCAATTAATGCATGTTTTTGGGATGTGGGAAGAAACTGGAGTGCGGAAACCGCACCTACGGGCAATTTAGAAAACCCACGCAGGCACGGGGAGAACATGCAAACTCCACACAGTCAGGGCTGGGGATTGAACCCGGGTCCTCAGAACTGTGAGGCTGACACTCTAACCAGTCGGCCACCGTGCCACTCCAAAAACTTCAATTATTATTATTATTATTCCCCCAATCTTCAGTCAAATTCGTTCCGTATTTCTCCACAGAATTCAGAACGCCCACAGTATAACTTTCACGTGAATAAGACATTCAACAAAAAAGTTCCCCATCTTCCCCATGATTCTAAATACAAACTGTTCAGTTCGCTCAGAACATCTGGGGAACTATTTCTTTACATTGCAATGATTCCCACTTTCCAAAAATTCTACACAAGTCACAGTAAAATTTACAATTTTTCACAATACAATTCACACATTTAACAAACTTACCTCCTCCTTCCACATTTCGTGACCCATTCAAAGCATTAAATTTCAAACTGCTTCAACTCGTTCAGGACATCTTGGCAACTATTCCCTTTCATCAAATGCCCAAATTCTTACAATAAAATTCCACGATTTACAGATATTTAACATATTTAACTTCCTCTTCCATAGTTCTTGCCCGATTCAAACCAATTTCAGTTCAGTGTCAGCTTTTCAGTATTCACACACAATTTCTACAGTTTCTTGTCAATGTACAGTGGAACCTCGATTTAACAGACTAATAGGGTGGAGGGGTCATCCATTAAATCAGTTTGTCCGTTAAATTAAAGCACTTTTTTCGTGGCCTAAAAACACCCAGTACCGTACAAAATTGTAAATAAATATATATATAAAAAAAGCATAAATATGTTTTAAAAGTTTTAAGGTTTATCAAAATTTACCTCACTGGTGCATGGGAGGGGTGAATTTGGGTTCCAACTGGGCAATATTTTTTTGTCCGTTAAATCCAAAATCCGTTAAATTGGGGTCTGTTAAATCGAGGTTCCCCTGTATTTATTGGTTTTTATTGTATTTATATTTACTTCTATTTTGCTTTGTTGTACTCTACTGTCTGTGGCCAGATCGGGACTGCAAATTGAGAATCTGTTCTCAATTGCCTTACCTGGATAAATAGAGGATAAATTCTGTTGATAATATTATCCCTTTGTCGCTAAGTCGCATCCCACTCACAGAAGTTAGGAAAAATTAAGAACATGTATGTATGTACGTATAAGTGAAACATCGATAGTTTGTCTTCTTTTTAGGAAATGAAGTCTGCAAACCAGGCCAAAGCAACTGTAGCAGTTTTAGTTCAGGCATTATTGGTGTGATGCGCTGTCCAGCAGAGGGCGGTATTGCGTCTCGTGTGAAGCTGTTAGTTGCCTTTAAATACCAAAGAAGGAGACTTGTCTGGTGGAAGTAATCAGCTGGCCGACCAGAAGCTAAAACGAGTAAAAAAGAAAAATAAATACATACAGTACATATATCAATATATATTACATTTGCCATCCTGATAAATTTAAGTCTCAGCCGGAGGAATATACAGCATGGCTCTAATAACAGCCAACTGGAATCCGCTGGGAGAAGCTTTTTACCGGTAAGTTTCAGCATCAGTGGAGCGGCTAATATCAGGAACAAGATGGGGCAGTAAACATGCAGCTGCATACCCATAATTAACATTTTCTTTATTTACGTTGAAGTATATTTTTCTGGCATTGCTGCTACTTACATCTTTTGTGACTCGGACTATTTATCGTGCCATCATCGTCGTAGTTGTGATGATTTGATGTTTATTCGCAGCTGAAAGATAACATTCATTTTAAGGCTGTAAAAACATGCACAACCTCCACAAAAAGAATACAAATGTATGTCTTTTCCTCTCTGATAAGAAGGTGTTATTGGATAAATGTCGTTTTTTTTTTTTGTCAAAACATGTACACGTCCATAAAATGTATTAAGAATAATAAGTTTATATATATAGCACGTTTAAAAACACGTGTTTACGAAGTGTTTTGCTTTTGACAGACAGAACAGCTTGTATAAAACACAATAAGATGCCAATCGTCATGCTCATATATGGTAGAAAACATGGTAGAACAACAAATAAAAGGATTGAGAAGACAAATGCAAGAACCCAACTGAGACAAGGAGGGCAGATGTGGGTCGATAAAGAATAGATAGAGAAATACATTGTAAAACACAATCAAATAATCATAAAATAACTAATTAAATAGAATAAAAATCAAATGGATAAATTAACCAGTAGATATGCGATTGGCTGGCAACCAGTTGGGGTGTACCCCGCCTCCTACCCGGAGATAGCTGGGATAGGCTCCGGCACGCCCGCGACCCTTGTGAGGAGAAGCAGCTCAGAAAATGGATGGATATACAAGTAGATATATAAAAGGGGGGAAATACAACATCAAATAAAAGTCAGTCTGTGAAAGTGACTTTTCAGAAGTGATTTAAAAAAAAAAAAAAAAAAAGGAAAATCAGCCATTAAAATTGCATGGCTCAGCACATCCATACGTTAAAATTATAATGAAAAAAGCTACAAATTAGACATGGATCTACTTTTTATCCTACCTTAAGTGAGACTGCAGATTGAGCTAACAGAGCGCATTTGTGTGTTGTGTTTTGGCAGTAAAACAGAGCTGTATGAGATGAGTTGGAACCTGAGAGATGGACTCAAGGACTGCTTAGTTGCGGCGGCACCTTACGGTGGCCCTATAGGTACACACGTGCCCACGCAGTATGTCCTTAATGGCCCAACTGATTGTTTTTGTTGGTTTGTCGCAGCTCTCCTCAGAGAACCTTTGAGGCGTTCTCCAAGTTGTCGTCCTCAGTTGGAGATTTATTCTGCTTCTGGAGTTGCCATTGCCAGTTTCCCGGTAAGCACAAGTGGCACTGCTCATACCAATGAACTCATCTTTACCCTGTGCTGACAGTTTGTGTGTACGTGTGATAGTGGAAAAGCGGTCCTGTGATTCAGCTGGGCTGGACAGTCTCAGATGAGTTGTTGTGTATTCAAGAAGATGGTTCAGTTCTCATTTATGACCTGTTTGGCTCCTTCAAGAGGCACTTCAGCATGGGACAGGTAAACCTGTGGCAGTTTGTCTGTTAATAAATGTGTTAGTCATCAACTCTGAGTAAACACCAAGGGCCTGATTTATTAGCATTCCAAATAGCGGGCACTAAATTCACTCATGTTAACAGATTTCGTGCTGTGTTGGCAACAGTGATAAAAGTTTAAAAGATGGTGTAGCTCGGATAGTTTTAATTGAAAGTTTAGTCAATTATGGTATGGCGTGACTCCTTTTTGTGACTGGCTCCAAGTCAGCCCATTAATCATTCAGGATCTCCAAAATTGCTTTGCTGAATAGAATGTGTGTTGATATTTATTGTTTCTGCCATTTCAAAAACGTTTGCACAAGCGGGAAAAATCCGTTATCCTTATTGCCTCTCATTTTGCATGATACTCCTCCTCGCCACAGTAACCGTGGTTACACACATGGTTTCGCATAGCGGTGTCAGTTTGCACCTGTCTTTCGGGCGTGGTGGTTAAAGTGGCCAAATCATCGTAGGTTTGTTCAAGCACATTGCATTTTCTAAATTTATTTGCATATACTCCTCCAATAATGTGCAAAATGAACTGTGTTATGTTGCAGGAAGTGGTCCAGTCTCAGGTCTTAGAAGCCAGGGTGTTCCATTCTCCCTATGGGACGGGTGTTGCCATAGTAACGGGCTCTTTTCGGTTCACCTTGGCCACCAATATCACTGATTTGAAGCTAAGGAGGTTACCCGCTGTCCCAGGTAACACCAGCCCTGAGTGACCACCTTCCCACTCCTCAGATAATGTTATCACATCAACTGTCTTGTATGTCAGGCCTACAGGCGGCGCCGTCCTGTTGGGTTGTCCTCACGCAAGACCGCCAGACCAAAGTCTTGTTGGCCACCGGATCTGAACTCTATATCCTTGACAATACTTCCTGTACTTCTGTGGTGAGACAGACTGCTGGCTGGTGTACTTGCACAAAGTGTACAGACAGTAAAACATGCATGTCGTGTTCTATCCATGTTGTTAGTGTGCTCCAGGACTCAGTCCTCAGTTGGGTAACATCGTCCATATGTCGGCGTCATTCAGTTACAAATATCTTGCTCTCTTCACTGACACTGGACACCTGTGGACAGGCTTAGCCCAACTTCAGGTGAACCTCATTAATGTCTCATCACATTTGAACCACCTTATAGAAGGGGAGGGTGTGGGCTCTGTGATATGATTGATGTGTGAATTCATCTTCAGAACAAGCTGAGTGAGGTCGACACCAAAGTGAGGATACCGCCCAAACAGATGGTCTGGTATGTACCTGTCTCTCTGTTTACTGGTCTGTCATTCCCCTGACCACTGTGTGAGAGAGAGAGAGTGTGTGTGTGTGTGAAGTCAAGACAAACCTTCTTGACTTGACACACGCCTGAAAACAACTGAACATTCGTGCAGTTTATGGTGTTCGGCCGCTAGATTTCATGAATGGTTGACCGTCGGCCACTGATTTTGTTGCGATTCAAAAGCTAAATTGAGAGTAAACTACGTCACAACGTCGCAGATGTAACAGTCTGCACATGAGCTTTCCAGGTTCTAAGCATAAGCGGGACCAAGCTGGCCGGCGGCGGCCACAATACCGCCAAGGTGTACCAATTCAGAATATACAGTGTTGGGCTTTATAATAATACTCAACTATGTTTATAATTTCATATTTACCTGTGGCTAGAAAGCAAAGCATGGAGAGCCTGTGTTGCCGAAATGCACAGGTGCGTTCATCTCCATCATTATAGCCCGTTTTCCTGCATACACTGTATCTGGAGCCACAAAACCTCATACTGGGTTGCAGTTTTTCAGTTTCAGGTCATCAGTAGATGTGCAGTGCTCAATCACTTGGTGTGTCGCAAAGTCGCCTACTGTAATTTTTTCGCGATGGTCCACTTCACCCCTGTCGCTCAGTGTGCGGTGGGCCAATAAATTACAATTCGGTGTCATCAAAGTTTATTTCAGTAGTTCAATTCTAAAAGCGAAACTCATATTATAGAGATTCATAAAACTCAGAAGCCCACGTTATACCTAATTTCTATATTAAAAATAATTTCTTTATGTAATATTCCAATTTCTTAAGATGGGAAATTTAGGGTTTTCGTTATCTGCAACTATAAAAAAAATATCAAGAAATATTCCACTGCGTGTAGTGTATGTTTAGTGAATGTTTATGGTATATGAGTTTAACTTTTTAATTGAACTATGTAATACAATAAATGCAGTTTTCAATTATATTCTAATTTATTATAATACCTGTATACAGGTATTATAATCGGATTCGATGATGGAGATGCTTATTCTTAATGTATCTGTCTATGCCTGTCTGTTATATTGTATGCCTGCTTGTGCATGTGTATTTTTACATATTGTATATTCATGTTATGTATGCACGTCTACATGTCCAGGTGTCGCAGACCAAAATCCCAGCAGCCGTCTGTGGTGATGGTGTGGGACCACCTCCTCCTAGTGGCCGGAATGTGCAACGACATCATTCAGTATCCTGAATAACTGAGACTGAGCTCTAAAAACAAAGTTCCACTCTTCTGTCAAGGCTTCATCCACGTTCTCCAGGTTACTTCTTCTCAGAGGGTTTTATCCTTGACCCGGATGTAGATTCCCACTAGAAAGTCAGTGTGTTTGTGTTGGTGAGATGGATGGCATTCGGATCATCAGCTCAACCAATCAGGAACTGCTGCAGGAGGTTCCTCTAGTCTGTCAGGACATCTTCAAAATCGCTTCGATGGCACCTGGAGCACTGCTTCTGGAGGCCCACCGCGAGTATGAGGTAGAGTCTCATGTTTCCCTTACCCCATGCTTATTTGTCCAAAAGTAACGTGTGTGTGTGTGTGTGTTCTGTGTGTGAGTATAGAAGTCCAGTCAAAAGGCTGATGAGTATCTGCGGGAAATCAAGGAGCAAGGCATGCTCGGAGAGGCTGTCAGACAGTGTGTAGAGGGGGCAGGACATGAATACGACTCCAACACCCAGAAGGCCCTGCTCCGGGTGAGATATTGCCCCATTTAGAGACCATGACGTCACACGTATCTCCAGGTGGCAAAAGCCCAAGCAAATGTCACTTGACAGAATGATTAAGAAAACTGTGTAAAAATCTTTAATGATGATGTTCGCCTTCTTCTCTACCACCTTAATTTGAATGTGTCATCGTTTTCAATCACTTTCTGCCACTCGGTAGTACCCTGGCGCCTGTTATTTACAAACATTCTGAAAAGGTCCATTATTGTTTCGTACATTCCCCTCCAAAAGTATTGGAATGACAAGGTCAATTCCTTTGTTTTTGTTGTATACTGAAGACATTTGGGTTTTAGATCAAAAGATAAATATGAGACAAAAGTTCAGAATTCCAGCTTTTATTTCATGGTATTTTACGGTGGCCTGGAAGTGCAAAACAATTTAACAAATTGCGAAACACTTACATTTCAGGAAACCGATTAACAAAATTCGACTCACTTTTACATTTCAGGAAACAAATTAACAAAAACCCAAACACTTTTACAAAAGACGAAACATGTTAACAAAAGCCGAAACACTTCTACATTTCAGGAAACTAATTAACAAAAACTGAAACACGTTTACATTTCAGGAAACAAATTAACAAAAGCCAAAACACTTTTACAAAAGACTAATCAAATTAAAAAAGCCGAAACACCCGGAAAGGGAACATCCCAGTTCACAGACATTCTTAGAAATGTCTAAGAAACTGTCAGGAAACAGTTGCCAAACCACGCACACTGCGCCATAGTTCAGTCGGGTGGTTTCCTTGAGCGGCTGATCGGTCGGCCACTGGTTTTGACGCGATTCAAAATTATAATCTCCGTTGCACGGCGTCTTCACGTCCCATCTTACATTCAATCAAAATGCACAGAAGCTTTCCCCTACGGTGAAAATACATTTCCGGGTTTGCAAGCCGTGCTGCCGCGTCACCTCTGCGCAAGCCATATAAATAGTATGTAAATCATCAAATGTTGTTTAACATCAATGCTAAACTATATTCATAATGTATAATGTGCCTGTAGATGAAAAAGCATAGCTTGTGACCAGAATGTATGCAAGGTAGATCCCTTGCTCGGTACGTTCAAAAATGAATGGAGCCAGCAGCTTCCTTGCAAATATCCACACTCTCACTTTAATTCTCGCCAGCATCCTCTCTTTAGCAACCTGCTTCTTCATTAACTCTTAATCTATCTTTTTGTGGTTTAAGAAATTTGATCAATTACATCCATCCATCCATCCATCCATTTTCTGAGCCGCTTCTCCTCACTAGGGTCGCGGGCGTGCTGGAGCCTATCCCAGCTGTCATCGGGCAGGAGGCGGGGCACACCCTGAACTGGTTGCAAGCCAATCACAGGGCACATACAAACAAACAACCATCCGCACTCACATTCACATCTACGGGCAATTTAGAGTCTCCAATTAATGCATGTTTTTGGGATGTGGGAGGAAACCGGAGTGCCCGGAGAAAACCCACGCAGGCACGGGGAGAACATGCAAACCAGTCGGTCACCGTGCCGCCTGATCAAGTACAATATATTGTATATACAGCATCAAACGCCTATACAGGCTTGCTGTTCAGGACTTCCATATATACAATCGCGATTTGGGATGGACATCTTGTTCCATCTGCATAGCCTACCCTTCCCGCGATGCAGGAGCCAATCATGTTGAAGCGGGGCTGGTCTTGCCGAGAATGGGCGTGGAATTTCTAAGAATGTCTGCGAAATGGGAAATTCCCTTTCCGGGTGTTTCGTCTTGTGTAAAAGTGTTTCGGTTTTTGTTAATTTGTTTCCTGAAATGTAAAAGTGTTTTAGCTTTTTTTATATTGTTTTCCACTTCCAGGCCACCGTAGTATTCACATGTAGATGTGTTAGACAACTCAGGTCAGAGCACCGTTTGTTTGAAACCACCCACTTTTCAAGTGAGCAAAAGTATTGGAAAATGTGACTGATGGGTGTTTCTCGTTGCTCAGATGTTGCCTTTTAGATTGATTGCTTAAACATTAGATAGTGCTTGTTTTTGGCTTAGCGTTTCACCTGTGAAAACTGCATTCGCTATTAGGGAAACATGAAGACCAGAGAGTTGTCTATGGGAGAAAAGCAAACCATTTTGAAGCTGAGAGAAGAGGGAAAATCGATCAGAGCTATTGCACAAACATTGGGCATAGCTAATGCAACAATTTGGAATGTCCTGAAGAAGAAATAAACTACTGGTGTACTGAACAACAGACATCGAACACGTCAGGCAAGGGTATCCACAGCAGTTGATGACAGAAACTTTGTGAGAGCTGTGAAGAAACACCCAAAGACAACAATCAGTGACATCACTGCCAACCTCCACAGGGCAGGGGTGACAGTATCACAATCCACTGTTCAAAGAAGACTTGGAGAGAGGAAATACCACAAGATGCAAACCACTCATCAGCAAAAAAAATTGGAAGACCAGATTGGATTTTGCAAAGAAGTACAGAGATGAGCCACAAAAGTTGTGGAACAAAGTTTTATGGACTGATGAGACCAAGATAAAGGCCAAAGTATGGAGAGAAAGAAATGATCTGCGCATGATCCAAAACACACAAGCTCATCTGTGAAGCTTGGTGGAGCTAATGTCATGGCTTGGGGTTGCATGGCTGCTTCTGGAAAGGGCTCACTAGTCTTTGTTGGTGATGTAATTCATGATGGTAGCAGCAGAATGAATTCTGAAGTCTACAAAACCATTTTGTCTGGCAAGTTACAGAAAAATGCATCCCAACTAATCAGGAGAAGCTTCATCATGCAACAAGATAATGAACTAAAACTCACTGCCTACAAAACAAAGGACTTCATCAGGGGGGAAAGTGGATGGTCTTAGACTGGCCAAGTCATTCACTGGACCTTAACCCAATAGAGTATGCATTTTATCTCCTGAAGAATAGACTGAAGGGAGAAACCCCCAGAAACAAACAAGAACTGAAAGAGGCTGCAGCAAAGGCCTGGAAAAGCATTTCAAATGAAGAATGCAACAGTCTGGTGAAGTCAATGGGTTGCAGGCTTGATGCAGTTATTGCAAGTAAGGGTTATGCCACCAAATATTAAATGTTATTTACGTTAAGTTAATTTAATAATGTCTGTTCCAATACATTTGGTCACTTGAAAAATCGGTGGCTTCAAACAAGAGGTGCTCTGTCCTGAGTTGTTTAACACATTTAGATATAAATAGCATGAAATAAAAGGTGGAATTCTGAACTTTCGTCTCATATTCATCTTTTGATCTGCAACCCAAGTGTCTTCAGTATACAACAAAACACAAAGGAACTGACCTTGCCGTTGCAATCCTTTTGGAGGGGACTGTAAATGTATGTTAATGGTGTATTTTGTGTTTATATAATCACACATTCACCAGGCGGCATCCTTCGGTAAATGTTTCCTGACAGACTTCAGTCCAGAGCACTTTGTATCCACCTGTCGAGAGCTGCGCATCTTGAATGCTGTTAGAGAGTGCAGTGTGGGTCTGCCACTCACGCACACTCAGTATCCTAATGCTCACACTCACACCACGCACACTCATCCTCTGTGAGCGCACCCCTCCACATACATACAAACACACACTTTTTGGATTTATTTCCCAGCATGCTTGCTTTCTTATGTTAAGGAATTGATTGTGATTGCATCTCTTCTACAGTGGGTTGGTCCCCAAGGGGGCGCAAATTCCCATACAAACTCTAATGTCATTTCCAATACACAACAGGAAACCATTTCACGTAGCATTTTTAAAAAAAAATTGGGGGCCGCACTTAATGCAAATGCAATGTACCGCCACGGCACACCCAGCAAAGTACACACAAATAACTTGGTGACCTCCTTGACATTTGATCACAGATTCAAACAGATGACCCTGCAGGTGTTGATTGACAGGTAAGTCAACTTGACTTCTGTCCTGTAATTTCTGGCAATATCAATACAATTATGTGTTTGTGTGTGAGTGTAGGTTGGTGTATCGTCAATTGTATCAATTGGCTATAGAAATCTGCCGTTACCTGAAGATTCCAGATTATCAGGGGGTCAGCAGGGTTCTCAAGCACTGGGCTGCATGTAAAGTAAGTGATCCACCTTGCCTCCTCACCTTGTCCCATCACAGAGTACTTACTCCCTTTGACCAATGGAACTGTCTTTTCTTGTGTATCTCTATGTGGGCATGGCCAGGTCCAGCAGAAGGAACTATCAGATGAGGCCATAGCCAGAGCGGTGTGCCTCAAGGTGGGAGACTCATTGGGTGTGTCGTACTCGCACATTGCTGCTAAAGCCTATGAATGTGGACGCACAGAGCTCGCCATCAAGGTACATACTGGACACTCCTTCTGACGTTTACACATATCCATTTTTGTTAAGTTTACATATCTTGCTATTATGTGTGGACGTGTTATTATATATATTAACACCAACTGTTAATAGTCATCGTAACAACTTTGGTAGACAAAGGTTGTAATGAAAATACCCTGTGCTTCATGAAAACCTATCTGAATGTTGATCTATCCAATTTGATGTCTCTGTGTGCTCCCCAGCTGTTGGACTCAGAAGCTCGGTCTGGTGAGCAAGTTCCTCTTCTACTAAAGATGAAGAGGAGTCAGCTGGCTCTTAGTAAAGCTGTAGAGAGTGGAGACACTGACCTGGGTATGTCTAATGGCTGTACCCACCTGCTAATAGAAACCCTTGTGGAATGCATCATATGGTCAGAAAGAGATAAAAAAGGGCTTCCTTTTGAACATAGGAAAGGACATATCACACCTCCGTAACTATGTCGTCTTTCCGCTCCCCCCCCCCCCCCAACATAACATCATCCAGGCATTGAACTCTATGCCTTAGGCTTTACTGACAACTAGGGGTAGAAACAGCACACAGCACATATCGATACAGACAGCACTGTGTCAAATGAATTTAGGGGGTTTACATGAATGAATTGTAGTCCAGCATTCCTTGTTCATATTTAGTAGTCATGTCGGTGTGATTTGTCCTTTCCTATGTTCGAAAGGAAGCACCTTTTTATCTCTTTCTGACCATATGATGCGTTCCACAAAGGTTTAGGAAAGGTGGTATAAAGGATAAATACTGTTGCTGGTCAGAACTCTGCCTTACGGGAGAGTCCCTATGTCACGTGCTCAAAATCGAAGTCGCTGATTGGCCGAAGAGGAGATCGGTATCGCTGATTGATTGCTATTCCTACACTACCCGGATGCCTGGCACAGCTAATTTGAAATTTAATTTGTAGAACTGAATCTAAAATGATTGAAATTAAATGAAAAATAATTAGACTTTTAATTTCGGATAAAATAATCATATATTCACTTTCAAGTTTATTGGACTTCAGTTCCACACTAATAAATCCAATTAAAAATTATAGTCTTCAGATTCAGTTTTTAAATCCAATGTTTCAAATTAAACGATACAAATTCAAATAATGTTAAGTTGATTTTTTTAGCAATTCAAATATAAATGATTCAAATTCAGTTCCTATTGGCACATGTTTCAGTCCATAGTGGAAGCTATCCGCAGCTATTTACTGAAAAACTCGTCTATTCACAGTTTTGTGCCCTTTCTGAAAGGCCCTAAGATGCCACCAAAGTAGGGCTCCACGATTATGACCAAAATGATAATCACAATTATCTTGATAAATATTGTAATCATGATTATTAATCACGATTATTCCTCGTGTTAGGGAAAACATCCGTATTTTTATTACACTACGTTTCAATGAACAATATGTTAATAGTTTTCAGTGCAAAATGAAACTTTAAATACAAATCAATGATAATTAATAAAACCTAAAAAATATCCAAGAATTTAAAATTTATCAAGGGCTAACGGAATAAATATGCTATGTAAGAGTCAAATCACAAAGTGCAACTCAATGGAAGCAAAAACAAATTATACATAAACTAAATAAAATCGTAACATTAGGCTGCAAGCACGGACCTTTCATTTGAAAATCCCGTCAATATAGTGAATTGTCAAGGACAGGCTCGGCTCCATTGTTCTGCTCAACCATAAATTAGTAGTGGTCACAAACTGCAAAGAACTGGACAGTTGTGTTTTGCCTCTTTATTTACTCCCTGGGTGGCACGGTGGACGAGTGGCTAGAGCGTCAGCCTCACAGTTCTGAGGACCGGGGTTCAATCCCCCGCCCCGTCTGTGTGGCGTTTGCATGTTCTCCCCGTGCATGAAAACATGCATGAATTGGAGACTCTAAAATTGCCCGTTGGTGTGAATGTGAGTATGCGGATGGTTGTTTGTTTGTATGTGCCCTGCGATTGGCTGGCAACCAGTTCGGGGTGTGCCCCGCCTCCTGCCCGATGATAGCTGGGATAGGCTCCAGCACTCCCGCGACCCTAGTGAGGAGAAGCGGCTCAGAAAATGGATGGATGGATGGATTTACTCCCTGTTTTTCCCTGCGGTCAGCGCAGCCTCGAGTCGGAGTCAAGCCAGCCGCCACAACAATTGTTCATACCAGGGGCGTCACTAGGTTTTATGGACAGGGGAGCTTAGCCCCCAGGAGATGCACAGGGTATGAGTGAACGTAGAACGTGAGCACAAATTTCACAAAGAGTTATATATTTTATATATGGTCAAAGCTTCACAGGGATAATTTTTCCACACAGACTGTTACTGCAGCTGCGTGCATCACTCTGTGTAGAAGTTAATTCATACTGGATATATAAAACATCAAAAAAGGAGGAAAGAGTGCCTAAATGACAGAGAATGTCCAAAGTTTGGGATCAGTTCACACTTAAAAAAATAAATACATAAAAAACAAAATGCAATGTGTTTACTATAAAGCAGAATCAGCACATCTACGATTGCCGACACAAGGTAACGTAAACATTGTTAGCTAATTTAATGTAGCCTGACACCACTACTTAGAATGTATTGTAAGTGGTCGAGGATAGACACAGCTGACGGTGCATTTTCAATTGCTTTATTGAACAAATGACAAGGAAATAAACACTTAAAAAACATTCATACAAAATGGCCAGAGCTGAAGCCCAGACAGGCTAACGGTTAACTAGTTAACAGCCAGCTGCTACACTCTCATTTGCTGACTCCCACATCACTCGCCAGTCCAGGCCCCGCCTTTTGAAGCCACACACATGAAAGGATAGCGAGCCTAAGTGGACCAAAATAATGCCTGCACCTTACATGCACATTTTGTTGTTTAATGATGCATTTTTAAAATAAATTTGTATCCAATTGCTCGATTAGTCAAGGGGATAATTGGTGGAATAATCGATACAAAAAATAAGCTGTGGCCCAAGTTTATACTGTACTGTGATTGCCTACAGATGCCACAAGATCGTGGCAAAGGACTATTTCATTGCGTTGGCCTGAGCACAAAAACAGTCAATAGCACATGAATTCACCTTAGCAACTCACTTCAGCACCAGTAGGCCAACAGTTGATGCCAAAGAAATTTTGCTATTGCTTAGGTTTGGGCACAAAAACACTGAATAGGAGTAGGTTTCCATAGGTTTTGATTTGATTAGCTTTCAGTCAATCAGTCATTTGAGAAAACCAACAAAGGATAAAGCCAACCAAAAAGGCATAGGGTGAAGCCACAGCTTATTATGCCTATGCCCAGCTTTACAGAAATAAAAGTTTTGTTCAGAAAAAAAATCAATCAAGGCATCAACATAAATTTCCACATCTTATGGAGTAAAACTAAAGTAATTTAAAAAAAAACAACAACATTTTAACAAAAAAAAAACTTTTCACACCAAATTCAAACTAACGCAAAAGTTATAATATTTGTACAATTTCTTTAGTTTATAGGTGAATAGGTGAGTTTTTCAGCAGATAACCGACCTTTGTTTCCCCCCATAAATCTGCAAATTTGTTAATGCTGGACCGCGAATATGTGTGGGTTTACTCTAGAGTAATTGGCGTCAAAGAAATATTTTGAAGTGATACATCGCAATTGAGACAAGCTTTGTGTATGTTAGGGAGGAGCCAAGTTTAGCCTGGGTTGTTTTCCCTATGTACATGTGCAATTTATATTGTTTTGGAATCTTAGTTTCTGGTTTATGGTATAAAGTATTGATATAGACAATTATAAACATTTGGCGGTCAATTACTTTGATTTTTTTTTTGTGCTAATTGTGGCAAGGCTCAGTCGCTGTAAAAAAACCTAATCTCACATGCCCTGATGAATGACTGAAAACACTTAGAAATTTGTGTTCGTGTGTGTATGTCAGTTTACACAGTTGTTACTTACCTGAAGAACGAGATGAACAGAGGAGATTTCTTCATGACACTAAGAAACCAGCCTGTCGCTCTGAGTCTCTACAGACAAGTACTCTTCCTCTTTATCTTCATAAAATGTATTTGATTCCTGAGTCATGTGTTTCTCAGATCATTCAACTTGCGGGTCTTGTTTGTTAGTTTTGTAAACTGCAGGAACAAGAAACTCTGAGGGATCTTTATAACCAGGATGATGACCATCAGGAGCTGGCCAACTATTATGTCGCCACCAGTTACAGAGAGAAGGTTTGACCTGCAGACACGAGTCACATGTCTTAACCAGTTCAGTAAACTAGCTTGTCCCAGAATGATGTCATCATACAATATTTAGTCCCTAAAGTGACATGCTTTTATTTTGTTTTACTGTAACCTGGGTCGTCATGGTTTTACTCGCTATTGACATGTTACCATGATCAAAATCAGGTACTACAAGGTACGAGTAGTAGTACAGTGAACCTGCGCATATTTGTGGTGCGGCATTTGCAAATTTGCCTATTTGTGGATGTGTTTTTGCGGTGGTTGGGGCGTGTAATCTGCCCTCCGTTATTCGCTGAAAAACTCACCAACGTGCTATTTTTGTGTTCAGGCCAAAGCAATAAAATTATTTGGCGTCATTTTGTAGCATCTCGGTGGCAAGGAATTACACTAGGGCAAAAAAGTATTTAGTCAACCACCAATTGTGCAAGTTCTCCCACTTAAAAAGATGAGATAGGCCTGTAATTTTCATCATAGGTATACCTCACCTATGAGAGACAAAATGAGGAGAAGAAAATCACATGGTCTGATGTTTAAAGAATTTATTAGAAAATTATGGTGGAAAATAAGTATTAGGACAATAACAAAAGTACTCAATACTTTGCTATATACCCTTTTTTTTTGGCAATGACAGAGATCAAATGTTTTCTGTAAGTCTTCACAAGGTTTTCACATACTGTTGCTGGTATTTTGGCCCATTCCTCCATGCAAATCTCCTCTAGAACAGTGATGTTTTGGGGCTGTCGCTGAGCAACACAGACTTTCAACTCGCTCAAAAGATTTTCTACGGGGTTGAGATCCGAAGACTGGCAAGGCCACTCCAGGACCTTGAAATCCTTCTTACGAAGCCACTCCTTCGTTGCCCGGGCGGTGTGTTTGGATCATTGTCATGCTGAAAGACCCAGCCACGTTTCATCTTCAATGCCCTTGCTAAGGGAAGGAGGTTTTCACTCAAAATCTCACGACACATGACCCCATTCATTCTTTCCTTTACACGGATCAGTCGTCCTGTCCCTTTGCAGAAAAACAGCCCTAAAGCATGATGTTTCCATGCCCATGCTTCACAGTAGGTATGGTGTTCTTTGGATGCAACTCAACATTCATTCTCCTCCAAACACAACAAGTTGTTACCAAAAAGTTCTATTTTGGTTTCATCTGACCATATGACATTCTCCCAATCCTCTTCTGGATCGTCCAAAAGCTCTCTCGCAAACTTCAGATGGGCCTGGACATGGACTGGCTTAAGCAGTTACTGATGGTAGCCTTTGTTACTTTGGTCCTATAAGGTAACTATAACGAGTGGAGGACAGAGGAGCCTCTTAAAGAAGAAGTTACAGGTCTGTGAGAGCCATAAATCTTGCTTGTTTGTAGGTGACCAAATACTTATTTTCCACCATAATTTGCTTATAAATTCTTTAAAAATCAAACTGATTTTCTGGAATTTTTTTATCTTGTTTTTTTTTTGTGTTTTTTTGCCCTCTCATTTTGTCTCTCATAGTTTAGGTATACCGATGATGAAAGTTGCAGGCTTCTGTCATCTTTTTAAGTGGGAGAACTTACACAATTGGTGACTGACTAAATACTTTTTTGCCCCACTGCATATGTTGAAGTGGATTTAGGTGTTTAATTTAGACAAACGTTTTTCTTTGCTGCTGTCTTGTGGCATCATGGTGCTAAGGAGCTATGTAGAAGTTAATTAACTTATTCACTGCCAATGACATTTATATTCATCACCAAGAGTCCAACCATTTACTGCCAGCAACGTATATATTTTTCAAGTCTCTTTTTCAGCGGTTAGGTGTAGGAGGGTCTTGCCCAGCTTGTCTGTGAAATTCAGGTTTGTAAGCCACTGTAATGACTAACAGCCCCCTGTAGATGGCGGTGTTGTCTCATTTAGATTTGAGATCAGTACAGCTTTTGAGTAGAAGATAAAGATTAGGTGTAAATCTCTGCTTGTCACAGTGATTATGAAGGAGAGAAATGCCAACGCAAATCCCAAAGTCAGACAAGTTAATGCACCTCCAATTTGGAGTATGTATATGTATGGTAGTAACAGTAGGTGTTGCGATATTTAGAAGGGTCATGATTGTGGGAGAAGATGGAGTGAATGAGGAACGCCATTTAAAAAAAGCCACTGTTGTACAACTCAAGCCATGCTGTGAGTAAGTGTTGCTCACGGTGAGTTTCTTCGTTCAATAACTAAATGATTATTATTTTGCCATCAAACGCTCTTTCTCAGTCTTGTTTTTGTTATTTTGTAGTTTGAGGCGTCACAAAAGCCAAAAATAATGCCATCGAAGCCACAGTTCTGCTTGACCGATTTCTTTTTACTTTTTTCCCTCTTTTTGGCCAGAAACTGATGATTTTTTTCGACTGAAATTTCACACATTCAGACTACGGCGGTAGAGAAGAAAGCTAAAATCACCATTCAAGCCATTTATCCTGTTTTCTCAATCACTCTGCCTTGGCCAAATGACGTAAATTATTTTCTATATGAGCGGTTGAACTTTTGCCATCCGATAGTATGTGTGATAGCATGGTTGAAAGGTCTACACTGTAGGAATACACTGAGAAACTGGTGTATGTGTTTAAATTTGTGTTGTAGAGGTTAGACAGCCGCCTGTCTCACCTGCAGAGTGCCGTCGATGAATACAACAAAGCGAAAAATGAGTTTGCTTCCAGGGTAAGAACAAGCTGACTGAACATGGACTTCTGAATGACTTCATGTCAGTCTGGATGATGACAAACAACTAATTTACATGCACAATCGTCGTCGACGACGAACCATTTTTATAGGCCACTGAAGACGAGATGCGTCTGCTCCGTTTCCAAAAGAAACTCGATGACGAGAAGGGCGCTGGGCTTCTAGGCTCGTCACTACAGGTATATAAAAGGGTGGGGCGACTAAGGCTGTTAAATCAGTTGATATTATTCTCTTAATCAGTTGATATTATTCTTGGAATGTCACTCCCTGTCCAGACAACCATGGAGACTCTGCTTATGTTGGGACTTTACAAGCAGACGGATCAACTTTACAGAGACTTCAAAGTACCAGACAAGAGGTATATCGAGATATCGAGGAACTGATTCCATTGCACTTTGTTTGTTTAGCTCAGGGGTGTCAAGCATCTGGGTCGTAGGATGAATTTCCAAGAGGCAAATATTTCCCGCTGGCGTAGCCCCTCGTTGTCGCAGTATGATAAATCTCTGCGACAACCCGGTGAGATATAGTGCTCTGAAAAAGTATTGGCCCCCTTCTCAAATTCTTATATTTTTGCATAGTTTCCCCACATTAATGTTTAAGATCATCAACCAACCTATATAGACCTATATAACCCAAGTGTACTTAAAAGGCTGTTTTTAAATGGTGATTTCATTTATTAAGGGAAAATAAACTGAAAAGTTAACTGGCCCTGTGTGAAAAAGTAATGGCCCCCTAAACCTAATAACTGGTTGGGCCGTCCTCAGAAGCAACAACTGAAATTAAGCATTTTTCATAACTGGCAATTAGTCTTTCACATCTCTCTGGAGATATTTTGGCCCACTCTTTCTTGCAGAATTGTTTGAATTCAGCAAAAAATTAGGGTTTTCGAGCATGAACGGCCTTTTTAAGGTTATGCCACTGGATTTCAATCGGATTCAATTCTGGACTGGATCACTCCAAAACCTTCAATTTGTTTTTTTAAGCCATTCAGAAGTTGACTGGCTGGTGTGTTTTGGATCGTTATCCTGCTGCAGAACCCAAGTGCGCTCCAGCTTGAGGTCTCGAACTGATGGCTGAACATTCTCCAGCAGCATTTTCAGTTAAAGAGCAGAATTCATGGTTCCATCTATCACAGCAAGTTGTCGAGGTCCTGAAGGAGAAACGCAACCCAAGACCATCACCCTACCACCACCATATTTGACTGTTGGTATGATGTTCTTTTTCGCAAATGCTGTGCTACATTGACGCCAGATGTAACGAGACACACACCTTCCAAAAAGCTCAACTTTCATCTCGTCAGTCCATATAAAATTCTCACAAAAGTCTTGATGGTTTTTTTTTCTCTCTATTTCGCTCTCTCTCTCTCTCTCTCTCTCTCTCAAAAGTAAGCTTTTATGTTCTTTTAGGTCAGCAGTGGTTTTCGCCTTGGAACTCTGCCATGGATGCCATTTTTGCCCAGTCTCTTCCTTATTGTTGTGTCATGATCACTGACCTTAACTGTGGTTCTTTAGAAGTTGTCCTGAGTTCCTTTGTGGCCTCCTGGATGAGTCATTGCTGTTCTCTTGGGATAATCTTTGTATGCCTGCCACTCCTGGGAAGGTTCACCACTGTTCCATGTTTTCTCCATGTGAGGATAATGGCTCTCCCTATGGTTTGCTGCAATCCAAAAGCTTTAGAAATGGCTTTTGTAACCCTTTCCAGACTTATAGATCAATTACTTTATTTCTAGTCTGTTCTTGAATTTCTTTGTATCGTGTCATTTTGTTACAGCTTTTTATTTTTTTTTTTAGATCTTTTGTCCAACTTGATTTTGTTGGGACAGATTCTGTTTAAGTGTTTTCTTGATTGAACAGGTCTGGAGGTAATCAGGCTTGGGTGTGGTCAGTGAAAAGTAACAACAAATTGTGATTAGCTACAATTCATTCATGATTTAAGGGGGGGCATTATTTTTCACACAGGGCCTGCTAGCTGATTTTTTTTCCCTTAATAAATGAAATCATTTAAAAACAGCATTTTAAGTTCTCTTGGGTTATATTTATCTGACATTGACATTTGTTTGATGATCTTAAACAAAGTGGTGAAACTATGAAAAATCTAAGAATTTGAGAAGGGGGGGGCAATACTTTTTCACGGCACTGTATATTCTAGCCACTGGAGGCTTTAAGCCGATATATTTTCCCTGCTCAAACATATAGTGTGTAGGCATAAGAAAGATGCTAGACGAAGTAGTATCCATTTTTCTAGGTTGTAGTCTACTGTAAGTATTTAAATGGATAGTTGACAATTGAGCGGGGTGTAATTTCAGCGTATTCAGCAGACACGCCTACAACGACAACAGCTTGATTTTTCACCGTTTTGAAGCCTCATTTTATATACTTGATTATTTTTTTTTTTTTTAAATCATTCAAATTTGACAAGGTTGTTAACAACACTCTTCTCTGTGGTGTGTCAAATTCAGAAGACATTTTTACTCTACAAGGATTTAATTAATGTAATTAAAATTCTATCTTCTCTGCTTTTCCAGGTATTGGTGGTTGAAACTTAAGTCTTTGGCAGAGAAGGAGGAGTGGGAAGAGTTGGAGAAGTTCTCAAAGAGTAAGAAGTCCCCGATAGGATACCTGGTAGGTGCAAGTCAACCCTCAATAATCTTTTTAACTTTTTTAAATTGACAAATTCTGTATTATCTTCAGGCCTTTGTGGAAGTCTGCATTAAGAGAAACAACAAATATGAGGCCAAGAAGTATGTTTCCAGAGTGACGCCTGAGCAGAAGGTCAAAGCTCACCTGGCCGTCGGGTAAGATGTCACCGTACCTTCAACCCCCTCTATGGCCAAAGGATTTGGTAATTCTCTGCTCATAAAGAACAACTCCTCTACTCTTCTTCTCAGCGACCTTGAGGGGGCTGCAGATGTTGCGATCGAGCGCAGGAACGAACCAGAAATATCAACAGTCCTCGCAAGGTGCTCCACCACGGATCGGTTGTTGATTGACAGATTAAATCGAGCCAAATTGTCGACTGCCAAAAAGTGATCTTACACACAGTGTGTGCGATTTTTATCAGCTACAACTTTTGCATGTATATTGTGGACTTGCAGTCATTTATAAAAAAAAAACTGTGTGAGCTTAGCCGATATGCATTTCTAACAACATAACAAATACACATAGTTAATACAATGAATATGAAGTTGGAAAAGCTCAACTGTTTTTGTGGGGGCTGGGGGGAATGAAATTGGGAAGTCTCAAAATCACCTTAAAGGTGATATTGACTCAGGTGTCAAACTCGAGGCCCGGCGGCCAGATCAGACCTGGCACATTATTTTATGTGGCCCACTAAAGCAAATAAAGTGCGTCTACTTCATGTTTCTTGCTAAATTGATTTGTTCTTTTCATTTTGCAGAACATCTTACATTTTTACAGAAACTCATTTTTTTTCTTTACTTTGAAAAGGTATTCCAAGAATTTTCCTCACCAAATCTTTTCTTAACATTAATTTGAACAACATTTTCAACTTAAATATTTGCTTGCCACAATTTTCTGTGACTTCAGACTTTAAATTTGTTGTTAACGATATACGTAATGCACAATATATGTATTAACATGACACAAATGGTTTTCACAGTCATAACGGTGCTTGGAGAGAAACGAAAAACACAATGAAAATGAGTTTATATTTAAATGCGCTTTAGTACTGAGCAATAGTCCACCCAGACATGAAGTTAAAATAATTTGTTTTCATGCCAAGTTATCCCATAGTCATTAGCACATTCGTAACACTTAATTTATTTTTAATCAATCTGTTATTTTTCGCCTATGTTTTAACATATGCATTACTATTTCTATATTTGACTGCATTAGTTTAAGCAAAACATGTTGTTGTGTACCCCTGAAGTTTGTCCCTTCCATAATGCCGTGGCTCACCCGCCTCCCTCCAAGTGTAATCTGTTGCGACATGCATTTGTTCATCGCATTCTGAAGATAGATACAGTAAATGCAGGCATTGTTTCCCTTGTCCTCAATAATAGTTATGATAGAAAAAATAAGTATATAACACTGTGGGCTGCTCTGTCTGTGTTGTTTGATGGGTTATCATTTACCATAACATTGGTGTTAATCTTCTTAGCATGTCTAACTAGGTCCCTCTGACTGCATATCAATTCACCAACATTGCGCAGGACCCTGCGATGCGACTATTGCGCAGACGTACATTGCGATGACGAAGCCTAAACCATATATTGTGTAGCCCTACCAGATGCCATTTGGGACGTCTTGAAACTGACACTAGAGATCTCGTCTTAATAATGATAATATAGTATGTAGTAATTGTTTGTCAAAATGCCAAGGTATTTCATGTTTAATACCCACAATGCTCAAGTTCTCTGTAAATGTATGTGCTAAAACCAAGGTGTGTTTTTGGGTTATCATGTCATCTATCGCAAAGGTATTTCCACTGGTTGTTGTACTGGTTGATAGACGGAAGACCTTGTGTTGACTTGGTCATTATATGCGCCTATTGACTCCATCGAGCCCCTTCGCATTTAAGACATTTTTGTTCCTCTATGCCAGTGACTTGTAGAGTCAGTGTGTGAGTAAATTGAAACAAGATAATCATTTAAGTACTTATGGGTCATTCTAGAATTTTGACACATTTTCTGAAATTTAGAAACATGCACTTACAGTGTACATTACAGTTGTCCTCCTAAGAA
The DNA here is from genome assembly GCF_024500385.1 of Phyllopteryx taeniolatus. NCBI lineage: Eukaryota > Metazoa > Chordata > Actinopteri > Syngnathiformes > Syngnathidae > Phyllopteryx > Phyllopteryx taeniolatus. The sequence continues at coordinate 28,990,862 of NC_084502.1, read as the reverse complement.
AAAATGTCATTGTAGCTGTAGTAAAAGTGATTCACAAATATTTAAAATACCAAATATCTCTTGAGCACCCCTAAAATGTTTTTTTTTCTTGTCCAGCCATTTTGTCGACCAACTTACATGTCAAATATTACATAAAATATACGTTTTAAATCCGTCTTCCTTGAAACTGTTAAAATAGTTTTATCACATACATTTTAAATAATAGTGATTATTCTCTCAGGTTTTGCCTTACTTACAGCCCTGTCAAAACTTTTACAGCCATCTCGAGGAAAATAAAAACATGAGCTACACGATGCAGCAGAAATGTCATCGTCAAGCCGATTGCTCTGACCATGTGTAGACCTAAGGCAATTTGTCTTCTATTTTTCATCCATCCATTTTCTGTGCTGCTTATCTTCTTTACCATGCTGGAGCCTATCCCAGCTAACTGGGAGAGAGACAGCGTACACCCTGAACTGGTCACCAGCCAATCGCAGGGCACATATAAACAAACAACCACACACACTCACATTCACACCTATGGGCAATTTAGAGTCTTCAATTAACCTACCACGCATGTTTTTGGGATGTGGGAGGAAACCGGAGTACCTGTAGAAAACCCTTGCAGGCACGGGGAGAACTCCACACAGGCGAGGCCAGATTTGAACCCGGGTCCTCAGAACTGTGAGACAGACGCTCTAACCAGTCGTCCACTGTGCCGGCTGTATTTTTCATTTTTACATGCATATTGTTTAATTTTTTTCTTTTTTATTGTATCTACAGTATAGCTGACCTGTTAGCATATCAGCTAACACAGCTAGCATGCACTCTTGATTGGTATGTTACTAAAATTCTCAAAATACCTTTATATTAAAATAGAGTTATCATTGGATAAGGATGAAATATTTTATGTTGAAAATTTGGCAACATTTTCTGCCCAGAAAATACTGTAAATCATATTTTGAGAGGAAATGGGAGTACCCAGAGAAAACCCATGCAGGCACGGGGAGAACATGCAAACTCCGCACAAGCGAGGCCGGATTTGAAACCAGGTCCTCAGAACTGTGAGGCAGATGTGCTAACCAGTCGTTCCACCGTGCCGATTATGAAACGTAAGTGTAAATATTTATTCTGCAACTATCCACTGTTTCAAAGAAAGGCAAAGTATTGGTAGTAATGTCAAAAAAGAAAGAACCACATTTTAAAAGACTTACATTGGGGAACACAATTTTTGTTGAGTTAGGTCTGACAGCTGTTTTTAACAAATTTTTGGGTGCAGAATCCAAAACTGATTTCACAGTACCCGGAGAAAATGGGGAGAACACGCAAACTCCACAGAGGTAGGATTTGAACCCCGGTCCTCAGAACTGTGAGGGAGATGTGGCAACCAGTCATCCACCATGCCGCCTCTGACATTAATTTCTCAATGCTAAATAAACATTGAATCATCAGCAATGTACCTTGAATCTGGAACAACATTAACATGATTGGCTGTTTTCCTGGGAAATTAGATGATGATTGACTGCTACATGATAGAGGAATAACCGACGGAGAGACATGGAACGAACAACGACCCAAGCAGAAGAGGGAGGCGAAGTAATTCAATGGTACTCTTTCTTACGGACGAGTCCAAGGACACATGGTGCACGTAGGAAAATTAGGTGCTCCGTCTGACCATCTCAGTACTTTTCCATCCAGGCAAATAATGCATCTGTGGTACTCTTTCTAGGCATGAAACCATACTGTTGCTCGCAAATACTCACTTCTGTCCTGAGTCTAGCTTCCACTACTACTCTTTAATTTAACTGAATTGTGTGGCTCATCAACTTTATTTCTCTGTAGTTCCCACTGCTCTGCACATCACCCTTGTTCTTAAAAATGGGCACCAGAACACTTTTCCTCCATTCCTCAGGCATCTTCTCACCCGCTAGAATTCTGTTGAACAAGCTGGTAAAAACTCCACAGCCACCTCTCCTAGATGCTTCCATACCTCCACAGGAATGTCATCGGGACCAACTGCCTTTCCATTTTTCATCCTCTTTAATGCCTTTCTAACGTTCCCCTTACTAATCATTGCCACTTCCTGGTCCACCACACTTGCCTCTTCTACTCTCCCTTCTCTATCATTTTCCGCATTCATCAACTCCTTGGAGTATTCTTTCCATCTATCTAGCACACTACTGGCACCAGTCAACATATTTCCATCTCTATCCTTAATCACCCTAACCTGCTGCACATCCTTCCAATCTCTATCCTTCTGTGTGGCCAACCTGTATAGATCCTTTTCTCCTTCTTTAGTGTCCAACCTGGCATACATGTCATCATATGCCTCTTGTTTGGCCTTTGCCACCTCTACCTTTGCCCTGTGTCGCATCTCAATGTATTCCTTTCACCTCTCCCACTTCTTCTTAGCCAAACTCTTTCCTTGTATGATTTCCTGTTCTGTGAGGTTCCACCACCAAGTCTCCTTCTCTCCTTTCCTGCCAGAAGATACACCAAGTACTCTCCTGCCTGCCTCTCTGATCACCTTGGCTGCAGTGGTCCAGTCTTCTGGACGCTCCTCCTGTCCACCGAGAGCCTGTCTCACTTTTTCCCGAAAAGCCGCACAACACTCTTCCTTACTCAGCTTCCGCCACATGGTTCTCTGCTCTGCCTTTGTCTTCCTAATCTTCCTCCCCACCACAAGAGTCATCTTCCACACCACCATCCTATGCTGTCTAGCCACACTCTCCCCTACCACTACCTTACTGTCGGTAACCTCCTTCAGATTACATCGTCTGCACAAGATGTAATCAACCTGCGTGCTTCTACCTCTGCTCTTGTAGGTCACCCTATGTTCCTGACTCTTCTGAAAAAAAGTGCTCACTACAGCCATTTACATCCTTTTTGAAAATTCTACCACCATCTGTCCCTCCAAGTTCCTTTCCTGGATGCCAAACTTCCCCTGTTTCCTTTACCAACATGTACATTACAATCTGGACCAATCAAGACTCTCTCTCTGTCTGGGATGCTCAGAACAACTACATCTAGCTCCTGCCGGAATTTCTCTTTCACCTCTAGGTCACATCCTACTTGTGGGGCATACTCACTAATCACATTATACATAACACCCTCAATTTAAAGTTTCAGCCTCATCACTCTATGTCACGTGTAGGAAGAGCAGGCGGAGGCTGATGTAAAATGATGAACAATTTATTGAGCAAAGGTTATGGAGGTGGTCCTGGATGTGTTGGCAGGCGGCGGCGTGGACAGGTGGCAGGCAGTGGACAGAACAGGCGGCTGGCAGGAATGACGTGGGTCAGGAACACTGGGAACGAGGAGACACAAGAGTTAACAGGGGAACGAGGAGTTGAGTGGCTTACTTGAGTACGGTGGGCCGTGGTACCGCTAGGAGAGGCTGCAATACTTTGGTGAGGATTTCCTGGAACAGGCAGGCTTAAATACTGGTGGTGATGAGGCTGACTGGAGACAGGTGCTGGAAATAGAGAGGGGAGGAGGGAGAGAGAGAGAGGACGCAAAGAGCCCTCCAGGCTACTATAATGGAAGTGCAGGGCAGTATATGACACTCGATCTGATACTCTTTTCACCTCCGAGACATTCTTAGCTAACTCTTCCTTTAAAACAACCCCTGCTCCATTTCTCTTCCCATCTACACTGTGGTAAAATAATTTCAAGCCTGCCCCTAGTCTTCTAGCCTTCCTGCCTTTCCACCTGGTCTCCTGGACACACAATATATCAACCTTTCTCCTAATCATCATGTCAACCAACTCCTGAGATTTTCCCAACATTCGAAGTCCCCACATTCAATTCTAGACTCTGTGATTTCCTCTTCTCTTTCTGCCTGAGAACCTGCTTTCCACCTCTCCTTTGTCTTCGACCCACAGGAGCTGAATTTCCACCGGCGCCCTGCAGGTTAACGGTGCCGGGGGCGGACGTTGTTAACGCCCAATCCGGTATGGAATTCTTTGGATGAACGCTCATATTTGTTTGGCAAAGTTTTAAGCCGAATGCCCTTCCTGACGCAACCCTCTGCATTTATACTTGCTCTGGACAGGCCTACAGTTTGCACTGGCTTGTGCCCCCCATAGGGCTGCATTAATGTACGGACAGTGTCACATCCTATATCAGTTTCTGTGAAGATGTGTGTGTACCAACAAAGACATTTTGCACATTCAATAACAACAAGCCCTGGTTCACTGGCAAACTTAAGCAACTTCGCCAGGCCGAAGAGGACTCCTATCGGAGTGGGGACAGAGCCCTGTACAATCGCGCTAGAGATCATCTGACAAAAAAAAAATTCACATCCCAAAGAGAAATTAGGCAGAAATTTGACTGTCGACGACTCCAAGTCAGTCTGGCGAGGATTAAAATCGCTAACCAACTACAAGGCACCATCCCCCCAAGCGGAGAACAAAAGAGGACTACTTGACGACTTAAACACCTTCTACTGCAGATTTGAAAAGGACACTTTCACACCCCACACCCACCTAGCCGTACCACCGACCACCATGGGACCTCTGAATTCTGCGTTGACCCTACATGAACAGGAAATGAGGCGCAAAAGTATTTAATGTCAAAATGGCTGTCTATTGTCATACTAGAGCGGCTCCAAGTACCGGAGACAAATTCCTTGTGTTTTTGGCATAGTTGGCAAATAAAGAGGATTCTGATTTTATTGTTATGGTTTTCTGACTGGACTCCCCAAAAGAGCATTAAGCAGCTGCAGCTCATTCAGAACACTGCAGCTCGGATTTTGACCAAAACAAAGTGATCAGAGCATATACAGTAACTCAAAGTCTAAAGTCTCTACACTGGATGCCAGCTATAAATCACTAAATGGTTTAGGTCCTGAATACAATAAAGAAATGCTAAGGGAACATAAACTTAGTAGGGCTCTGAGATTTGATGACTCAGGTCAGATAGCGGAGCACAGAGTCAAAAGCAAACATGGCGAAGCAGCATTTAGCGGTTATCCTGCAATGGAATAAGTGAAGTCAGCCCCAAGTGTGAATGTTTTTAAATTCAGGTTAAAAACTCTTCTTTTTTCTCATGCTTATGAGTGAATTCTTTTAAAGCACTTTAAAATCTTTTTCAAATAATCTTTTATTTGCAATGTACATTTTTATATAAATTTTAGTAGTAGTCTATTTTTACTGTTTTTAAATGTTTTTGCTCTTTGCTTTTAAATGTACTTTTATTCATGTAAAGCACATGAGCACCAAATATGCTTTATAAATAAAGCTGCCTTGCATTGCCTAAAGAATTAATCTTTTTTTTCCTCCCAAAGTGTTGGTGTGTAAATTGTAGGCCTACTCCAATTCTGGAATGACCCCTTGTAACCTACTTTATGTGACATTTTGTTTGTGGTGTGCCAGGATTTCTCTAATGTAAAATGTGTGCCTTGGGTCTATGAAGTTTAGGAAACACTAGTTTAATCAAACGATGATCAACAAAGTTTTCTCAATCAGAGCAAATAACGTATCAAGAAGAAAATAACGTTGTAACAATGTGTTTTATTTATTTACACCAAATATAGACTCAACAACAGTAACAACAAAACCGGAGAACCTACAAAATGTAGAAAACGTTGTGCTCTTTTGTGTGACTGAAAAGACGATTCAGGGCAACATTGGAGTCTCTGATGGTTAAGAAACAGGTTGTCTGACTGGGGGTTGTTCAAGGCTGCAGGGGAGCTTCCACGGTGAGCAAGCGATGTCAGACAGAAACGAAGAACTTGTTTGGATGTTACGTGTGAGGTGAGTCAGAAAAGTTCCTGCCACAATTCCCACCTCTTCTCGCCAAGGAACAAAGCAAACTCTGCAGATCTCTTCGTAGACTTGCTGGTTGATAGTCTGGCCTACATCGAAGGGAGATCTCATAGTTTGTGTTTGAAGTATATCTTTTGTGACACCTTGTCATGGAACTTTTCTGACACCCCTCATATGTGCAAGCTAGCAGAGTAGCCAGCTAGTAAGACTTCAGGTGAATGAAAGAAAGGTTGCTCATGAGTAACAGTAAGTCACAGATGAATTGTTTTTTTTTTAAGGGGCTTTGATTGCTGGATTTTACAATGTTTCATTTAATGAAACCTGAAGTCACATTTGGTTGGTAATAGTTTAAATACAGTACAAACTAGTAGTAGAACCCTGTACGCATTTCACTTAACAAGCCTCCCGAGTCCGACCAAAACTCTGACTCACTCGCAAGACTCAGGAAAGCTTTCACTACTACACTCACATATTCTTATCCAGAATTTGGTAAGACTCAGCTGGGGACGGCAAGACATCAGCATGTGCATGTGCTTTGCGCTGCTTTTTTTTTTTTTTTTTCTCTCCAGTTCTGCTGCACTCATCATTAAACAAAAAACAAAAACAAATTGTGGAACAGCTAGTCTTCAGTTTGTGAACACAACTGTCAAAGACAAAAGAATCGGGTACTTCGTTGATTGAGCAGCGTACATGAGTGGATAAATTCTCCACAATGCAATTTGTACAAGGACTTGGTTCAGGAAATCCAGTGTTCACAAACCCTTACGAGACCAGGGCGCAAACATCTCGCTGACTGACCAATTAGATCACATGAAGTTATTGTTTTCCTCGAGTAGAAATGTTCAAAGTGCTTATTGTTGCCATTAATTCAGGGTGGGCAAGGCAATGACGAGCATCATCTCTGCCATTTCAGTAGTGTTCTTCGGGGTGGGCAGGGTCGCAGAAGAATCGAGAGCTACGTTTGGCCGACCGTGCTGTGAAGGGACCGGTTTTCAGAGCTGCGGGAAAGAGGGGAAAATGGCCATTAGAATTGCAAACAGGATAGATGCCTAGATAGATAGGGTTTTCATTCACAAGGGAAATCAAAACAACAATGCAAAACAGGAATGCCAAATTACTCATCATATTGACCCTCAACCCTTGCTCAATTTTGCTGACCCTTTTGGGTCATGTACAGACTCGGGCCTCTATTTTCCTGACTAGTGTAAATCTGGTGCGGCGCAATGAGGCAGGTTGGTAGAATGTCGTAATCTCGCAGATGCGTGCAGCTCGTCTATTCAAGAAAAGGAACTGTCTGTGCCGGTGGGAGTAAACAGCAGACTTTATTCACCATCAATCAAAGCAGCTTCATTCATTCATTCCCATGAAGTGAAGCGCAATGACAATCTCGTATGGGTGGAGGGAGCGATCCGCGCGTCTCACTTGGCTAGTGTGCTTCAAGACAATTAATGTGATTAAATACAAGATGAGCTGATGATAACCGCGGGTGACTTAAACATGTCCGCGAACCTCATGAATCTATCCCCACGCATTCACAATCGATCGTGCATGTGCCCCCCCCCCCCCCCTCTCTGCGTTCTGGCCAGTGGGGTGGTTTAGAGAAATAAAAATGGGCTAATAATGATGTTAATAATGATGATGCGTACATTGAACTGCATTCTGCAATGATTCAGAGAGGGTTCGATGTCCGTGGTTCACATATTTAAGAATGAAATGCATCTGCATCTGATCCACATGTGCAGATACATGTCCGCGGAACTTGTGTATCTGTCTGCCCACTCTGCAAGGAGGTGGGCTAGACTCGGTTTTGGTACTTTAGCGGACCCGGCTTCAATCTTCTCCAATCAGAGCGGGTCATGGTATAGCTTTTAAAAGCAGTGCAAATAGTCTCGCATGGTGATGAATTGATTTCTACAATGATTAAGCGGTTTGGATGCCCACTGTTGAAATAAACGTCATCCACTACACGTCTGAGGACCTCGCTTGGCTGTCTGGCTGCAAGTACCCCGAGCAGATTCACCAATATTTTGAGTTAGATCCCCGCGCCACAACTTAGACGTGGTATTAGGTGTAAGTTTAGACAAACTTTTTGACACCATAATGTCACTTAGCCAAGCGCATCTCCAAGAGCACACCCTCGCTACACTAACACCATCCAGCTGGGCGCAGATGGGTCTGCCAACGCGCTTGCATGCAAATTAAGATTCATCACTGAAAATAGGGCCCTAGTAACCAAAACTCACATGTTGTCAAAGGACACACCCTCGCTGCGCAGTGATCGTTCTGCCAAACAGGCAAAACTCATGCAGCGAGCCTTGCGCTGGCACAAATATCAAGACGCGCACCACTTGTGCTCCAATGCACGTTGTGCAGTCTACGAATATAGACCCCACGGTCTTCTTTTTTTGTCTATTCTTTTCGTTTACTGCATTAAGTTTTTAACTAACATCAGATTTTGTCACTAGTATAAAGTATCCATGCATTTTAATTTTTTGCCCCCACCCTTCTCATTGTAGTTTGTTTACACAATGCACAGGTTGTAAATAAACCTAAAAAATGAAATTTCTATAAATTCTCAGGAAGAGAATTGTTTTCTTATATTGCTAGTAGTACAGTCTTGCAACAGTCAGCAGAGGGAGCTTCCACTTCTTAAATTAAAATGTCAGCAGGGGTATCTTGACTTTTAAAATCTAAATTGCATTATTCATTTGCTCCATTGTGGAGTTCAGCAAGGCATTAAACACCTCTTTCTGAAAGTGAAAAAATAAACAAAATTGCTCCTTTGTCGGCGGCACGGTGAACGACTGGTTATCACATCTGCTTCACAGTTCTGAGGATCGGGGTTCAAATCCCAGCCCTGCCTGTGTGGAGTTTGCAGGTTCTCGATGTACCTGCGTGGGTTTTCTCCGGGCACTCCGGTTTCCTCCCACATCTCAAAAACATGCGTGGTAGGTTAATTGATGAGTCAATTAATTGAAGAATTGCCCGTAGGTGTGAATGTGCGCGCGAATGGTTGTTTGTTTCTGTGTGCCCTGCGATTGGCTGGCGACCAATTCAGGGTGTACCCCGCCTATCGTCCGAAGCACGCCCGCGACCCTAGTTTGGATAAGCGGTACAGAAAATGGATGGATGGATGGACGCTCCCTTGTCCACAAACTTATAAAGATGGCCACGATAGACACAATACAGTTTAGTCTTAACAGTATACAGTTAAAGAGCAGAATCTTTAAATTATAAAATCTGAAAAGAAATCCCACCCTTGGGAAGTTTTCTTAGATTTGAACTATCCATCCATCCATCCATTTTCTGTACCGCTTTATCCTCACAAGGGTCGCAGGTGTGCTGGAGCCTATCCCAGCTATCTTCGGGCGGGAGGCGGGGTACACCCTGAACTGGTCGCTAGCCAATCGCAGGGCACACAGAAACAAACAACCATTTGCGCACACATTCACATTTAAGGGCAATTTTGAGTCTTCAATCAACCTACCATGCATGTTTTTGGGACATGGGAGGAAACCGGAGTGGCTGGAGAAAACCCACGCAGGCACGGGGAGAACATGCAAACTCCACACAGGCGGGGCCGGGATTTGAACCCCGGTCCCCAGAACTGTGAGGCAGATGTGCTAACCAGTCGGGCTACCGTGCCACCACATTTGAACTAACAGAGTTAAAATTGTTTCCAAAAAAGGAAACGAGGTGGACACAAATGGCCAGCATTGAGCTCAAACAAAGCTCAAAACTAGCTAAAAACAAAAAATGATTGTACATTGTAGGCTATCTAAAAGACATAAAAAAACACATATTAGCTTTACAAGTCTTTTTTTTCCTTTTCTCGTTTTTAAATTCAGAAATAAAACAAGTCATAATTCCCCATGCTGTTTACCTGTGATGCGTGAGGTCAGAGGTCATTCATTTACCTGTGATGATGTCTTCGATGGCGCCATCCTTCCCCTCGTAAACGTGGCGGCTGTCCTTTCCTTGTCGTCGTCTCAGCTCTGTCAGGAGCTCCTGCTGCTGGCGTTTGCCCTTGTGAGACGGCGACTGGGGTACAAGCATGACTTTTAAACAACAGGCCAGCTGCTGCCTTAACACTTTCAGAATGTAAATTCCTCCATAAATTCCAACATTTGTTTTCCCCCTTCATATGATCTTGGTCTTACCTTGGTCTCTACGTCCTGCTGCTCCTCCTGTTCCAGTTTCTCCAACATCATCTGCTCCTGACGCCGTCGCTGTTCATTCTCCTCCTCGGCCAGCTGAACACACGAGTCGCCACAGCTCACATAACCTCACTGACTCACAGGCTGCAAGACTATTTTGGAGTCACTCACCCTGTAAGCTTTGATGAAACGAACAAAGATGGGGAAGAAGACGGATGGCGGCATGGTCTTGGAGCTCTCCCCAAAAAATTTCACCACATCTTCAAAAGCATCCTTCAGAGATTTCAAATAAACACTCTTGAGAATATTTCAATTTCAATATGTGATTGAAAGACAGTAGTGCAGTGTTTCCTAACCCTAAGGCACATATTTTATCCATCCATCAATTACCTGAGCCGCTTCTCCTCACAAGGGTCGCGGGAGCGCTGGAGCCTATCCCAGCTATCATCGGGCAGGAGGCGGGGTACACCCTGAACTGGTTGCCAGCCAATCGCAGGGCACATACAAACAAACAACCATTCGCACTCACATTCACACCTACGGGCAATTTAGAGTCTCCAATTCATGCATGTCTTTGGGATGTGGGAGGAAACCGGAGTGCCCGGAGAAAACCCACGCAGGCACGGGGAGAACATGCAAAATCCACACAGGTGGGGCCGGGGATTGAACCCCGGTACTCAGAACTGTGAGGCTGACGCTCTAACCAGTTGTCCACCGTGCCGCTCACAGCACACCACCAAACAAAAATGTCAAAAAAAAAAGTGTATACAGTGGTGCCTTGAGATACGAGTGACCTGACCCACAAGTTTTTCGAGATACAAGACATTTGAGATACAAGTGGTGTATGTTGGCAGTGAGCTCAACTCACTTCACAACAAGCAGCTGTTTGGCAAATTGTGAACAATTCTTCAAAAAAGAGCCTTAAAGCTGTTTAATGCCACTCCCAGTCGAAGTTCACACTCAAGCTAAACATAAAGCAAAGACAATTACACGTTGTGTATTTCAAACAAACTCATAACTTTGCCTTTCAGTCCACTAGCTTAATGTTAATTAGGACATAATGGGAAACGCCATAGACCGGCTAACAAATAGCATTGATAGTCACAAAGTTATAACCCTTTAAACTATTTGAAAACAAACGGTGGAGCAACACATGTAGACTTACATAAGAACAAGAATACTCACGGGAATATATTCTTTAGCCTTTGTGAAGACCAACAATACTGTATTGCTGTGGCTTACTGAGGAGCTGAGACCGGCTCCTTGTACAGTAAATCTGTATGTCTATATTATACTGCCCCCAGGTGGCCAAGGCACACACCACAGAAGCACAATGTCCATTGAACTGAAGCAAAAAAATTGTTCAATTTCTTTACATGCTGTTTAATTATGTCATAGCCTTGTATTTTTTATTAAGCACAATATTATAAGGGGCTGTTCCACCAACCACCCCAGGAACTGGTAGCAAAAGATTCCGATGGCCCATGTGGCTAGTGTTTCCATCACACTAATTAATTCAAGGTAGCTTAAGCAAATGAGGCTGATGTTGCTCAATACTGACACCTACTGCATCTAAAAAATGCTGGTATTTAAAGCTGTCAATGTCTTATTTTCTATCTTAATCTAAATTTCAAATATTTTTGATACCTTTAAAACCTAACCTTCTATCCAGGTGAGGCAATTGAGAACTGATTCTCATTTGCAATGCCAACCTGGCTGCCGACAATCTTTGAGGTAGGGAGTTTTATTATACAGTGTACAGGTACAGTTCAAGAAATTTTGAAAAATAAAAAATAAAAAAAATATTCTATTTTACTGAGATGACATACCTATATACATAGATTGTGCAACAGAATATTTCAGATGACTATAGATGTAATTTATCAGCTGGAAAATGCAGTAGGGACATGAGCCTAAGGCTCACACAGTTCCACTACAAATCTGACAACAATAAATCACATCTATAGTCATCTACATTTATTTATATTTTCATTTATTCAAAAAGACAAGTTTTTGCCATGCTTGATGGGTGATTTAAAGTTTTGCTTTTTTTGCTGTATATATATTTTATTTGCATTACAAGCGTGGTCACGGAACAAATTAAACTCGTATTTTAAGGACACCACTGTTTGTTGAAATAAAGATGATCTTATCTCAATTTACTCATAAAGTTGAACACATCTATTATTCTGTTGTATGATAGGCAACAGGTGCATACACAGGTTAGTTGCATCTTCTGCCATCTAGTGGAAGAGCATTTCATTGTTCAGCCTGTCACTATACAGTATGTTGCTGGCATGGCTTGATGGGCAAAAATACATCTGGTTCACTGTACGATATTTGTACTAAATAATAATAATTATTATAATTATAATATTAATATAATATCATGTTAATATGATCATAATATTATTATTGTCATCATTATTATTAATAATATAATTATATAATAATAATAATAACTATTATTATTATTATAACATTATTATTATTATTAATAATATAATTATATCATAATGATAATAACTATAGTACTATAATATAATATTAATATATTCTTATTATTTACTGCAAATATTGTACAGTGAACCAGTTGTATTTTTGCTCATCTATCCATGCCAGCAACATACCGTATCGTGACAGGCTGAGCAATAAAATGCTCTTCCACTAGATGGTAATAATAATAATACTAACTATTATTATTATTTTTGGAACAATTTTGTTAAATTGGATCATTTTAGCGCCACACCTGGTGATCTCTCACAGTGGTAGGGAATCACTGCACTAGTTAGTATGTGTGTGCATGTGCGCGTGCGTGCCTGGGCTATGCGTGCATCCTCCTGAAGTTTGTTGAGTCGTGATTCGTGCCTGCTGATGAAATCTTTCAAGGTGGAGTTGTGCTGAACGCTGAACTCACGCCAGGTGAGTTCCATCCCTCGCTGCAGCTCCTTTACGTCGCACAACACATTTTCCAGACTCACTGCAAGACACATACACACATGTATATGGTCGCATATGATGCAACGCTAGAAAGACATGCCGTCATCGGTCGACGTCTAACCTGCGGCTGCCTTGTCTACGTAGTGAAGCTCGTTGTAGAAGAGCGCCGCTGTGGGATATTTCTCTCGGACAACATTGCTGATGTAGTGTAGCAACGTCTGTGTTCTGTCAGTTGACTTGGTCTCCAGGAGCTGAAACCACGTAAAAACAGGCAACATTCAGTAGCAGCCAGACTTAAATCACCAATTTTAGGACTTGGGACTTAGCGGCTAAAACTTACGAAAGACTTAACGTGACTTTGACTTGGTATTCATGAGACTCGACTTTTGACAAGTCTTGCGTGTTTACATTTAAAAATCAGCATTTTCAAGGTAGTGTGTCAGTTGTTTTGTGTATGATAGGTAATTAGCAACCCACTAGTATGATATGATGGCAAAGGCCACGCCATGAAGGAAGTATCATAGAGGGAAGATTATATTTTGGATTCAAATATTGCTTTTGAAAGGATACCAATGTAACTTTTGAAACAACTACAAAATGTAACTTCACTATAGTCACTATAAAACCCACAGATGGGTGAGCTGCATTAGCTTCCCATGCAGTTTAGCTGGAGCAGGTCTGTTTAAACTTTTACAACATTCAACATTCATTGATGACTGTGAAGGCACATTTCCATTTCTACATTCGCCTAATTCAATTTCTTATTGTTATGTATGCATGGTGTGCGAGAGCACAGAACACTACACGTGTGCCAACACTTTTTTCCCCCAAACATTATTGTAATGCATTATAGATTCCTATCCAAGTATATTATTATATAATAACTTATGTCACACAATGTTATCGTTGGCCAAATATCGTGATAATATAATATTTCAAGTCACTCAGTCCCTTGTGACAAGAATGCCAGTGATTCTAAAAGGGCTCCCTCTATTGGTACGCAAAGAATAATTGATCAACATTTCGCAATTCCGATTCCATTATCGATACTGCTTATCAATCGGATTCCTTGTTGACTCTCGTGTCCATTCTCACTGGGCGATGGAATTAAATAATAGAAATGGGTTTGTGTGCTTTAATAACGGTTATAATTTTGGACAGAGGATACAGTAGATCCGGTATGCAGTCATAATCTGCAATTTATCCTGTAAAAAAAAGAAAAGTAGGTGACTTCCTTTTCAAAGTATGCCAAGAAACCAAAATGCCTTGTACAGTTTTTGCATACCTTAGAAGATATCAAAGCTTTATGAAATTGTCTAGTTCCACTCTTATTGGGGCGGCACGGTGGCCGACTGGTTAGAGCGTCAGCCTCACAGTTCTGAGGACCCGGGTTCAATCCCCGGCCCCGCCTGTGTGGAGTTTGCATGTTCTCCCCGTGCCTGCGTGGGTTTTCTCCGGGTACTCCGGTTTCCTCCCACATCCCAAAAACATGCATGAATTGGAGACTCTAAATTGCCCGTAGGCATGACTGTGAGTGCGAATGGTTGTTTGTTCCTATGTGCCCTGCGATTGGCTGGCAACCAGTTCAGGGTGTACCCCGCCTCCTGCCCGATGACAGCTGGGATAGGCTCCAGCACGCCCGCGACCCTAGTGAGGAGAAGCGGCTCAGAAAATGGATGGATGGGCACTCTTATTGGTCCAGAGAAAATGAAATATTTGGGGTTTTAAGCCCAACTGATCCAAGAACTCTAAACATCGAGACTAAGAACAGTCAAAAGAAAGCTTCCTTTGACTCTCATCCTTCCTGCCAGGATATCAGCTCCTTTTTAATTCAGCAGGTAAAACCTTCCATTATATGCAGAGCTGTCAAATGTTGAGGAGCATCCGTATTTTGTTACTTAAATAATCACTGAACGCTGACACCGATTGTTCTGGATACTGGGGGCTGTTGGGAATCTAGCGCCCGACACTACCGGCCAGTACGGCGCTGTGTCCAGCCACCGTAATGAAAATTTGACAAATGAATTTGATGAAAAGAACCACTATATTGTTTAAAAAAAGAGAGAGGAAAAAAAGCCGCTTGGTATGTATATATTATATATGTATGAATATTATTATTCTTAATAATTTTATTAGTCCCACAATGGGAACATTTCCATCATTTCAGTAGCAATAGTGGATATAGGAACTATAAATACATAATATTAATATCATGCAAGAGAAGGCATCTATCCAACTACAGTCACAAAATAGAAATCTAAACTATTGTCCATGCAGAAACTATCCAATTCAATCCCTTTATTTGCAAGATAGAGTGCTGAGTATTAATTGACTTTTGAGATCTGATTAATGTGATTTCATAGATTTAACCAAGGTTAAAAACAGAATAAATCCAGAGACCGATATTTTTGACGATGGCATGTCAAAATCTCATATTCTTTGATTTAGGTTGCAACTGCCTCCGCCATTACAACGTTGATGCAATAAAAACATTAAAATAAGAAATATTGAAGCCGTAACTTATTAACGATTACGATTATAGAGTACTGATTATGTTGTGCAATTGAACCATATGGAGAATTATTTTATCCTATTCCATAATATAGTGCAATAGCCGCCCTGCAGTAACGTTGTTGACAAAATATTGAAAATAAAAATGATGACAAATTGTTCTGGAAGTGAATTTCTATCGCTACATACGACACCTTGGCTAACAACGTGCTCCTTTTGCATTCACCTTTGATCCAAAACTAATTCAGACGTAAAACAAGAATTCTTCAGAAAAAGAACATATTTGACCTGGTTTTGAAAAATACCTTCCGTAAGACTTTTTAGACCTCCAGACCTCCCCCAGCCCCTTGTGTTTGTGTCCGTGTCTGTGTGTGTTACCAGGTCTAAGCTCTGTAGTTTGAAGCCATACACAGCACCTCTCTTACTGCTGTTCATGTAGTTCCCAAGAGCTAAGATGATCTGTAACAACAAAACAGCAGCAAGTCAAAATAATTAGGATAGTGGCGAGCGCACACTAACAATGGAAACAAACTGACCTCGAGTATCTTCTTCAGTTTTTGAGATGATTTTATCGAAACAGATGCTGCAATCATGGCATGGAGTTGCTGCAAGGAAACGTGAGCTTTTTAGAAATAAACTACACTGTCATGCCAACTCTTGTACTTCGTTTCCATGTACGACATACCGGTGTTAAGAGTTGTACATTGTCGCTGAAGTTTCCCATGAAGGTCATGATGGACATGCGCTGGTTGAGTCTTTCAATGCGACTGAACTGGATCATGAAGCTATCTTCGTCACTCAGCGCCTCCAAAGGTTTTCGGTCTCTCTCGTACTGCCGGAGAAGCTTTATCTCAGCTTCAGTTGGCAAGAAACGCATCAAACACTCCACAAAGTCCACTCGAATCGTCCGCAGGTCAAACCTGAATAAGCACAATCCAGCTAAGCTACAGACAGCTGAGCAGTCGTGTATTGAAGTACAAATATTTTTTTACTGTACCTAAGTACTGTAGACCTTTCAGGTATTTTACCCGAGTACTTTTTTTCCCCAGATATTTATAAGAAGGCGTGTTACTTTTTTTTTTTTTTTTTTTTTTGGTCAGGCGTGGGTGCGCACATCATGCAGAGAAAGGTGGAAACTCAAAGGGAAATTAAAAAAAAGAAAAAAAAAAAGTCGCACTTGACAGCCAGGGTGTGGACCGGGGCTTCGGGCTGGGATCGCCGCTTTAAAGCGTGTCGTCGCAGAGTGGAAAAGCCCCGCGACGACCCGGTGAGATACAGTACATAGTATTCCAGCTATGGGAGGCTTTAAGTTCTAGCATGTAGTTATCTGTAGGCATAAGAAAGATGCTAGAAGAGGTAGCATCCATTTTTCCAGGTCGTTGATTGACAGGTGACAGTTGAGCGGGGCGTGGTTTCAGCACATTCAGTGGACACGCCCACAGCGTTTGAAAAGGCAGAGGACGGCTTGATTTTTCACCATCCTGAAGCCACATTTTTTTAATCATTCAAATTTGGTGTGTTGTTAACAACACTCTTCTCTGTGGTCTGTCAAATTTAGAAGACATTTATTTTCACCGTACAGGGTGTGAGTACTTTTGGCCCCTCTGCAGCTGAGCATTTGTCTATGTGAGTCTTACATGTGGATGGCACGGCAGATGACCTCTGGACCCTGACCGGCCTTTCTCAGCGTGATCGCCAGATTCTTGGCTCTGTTGGCGTCCAGCAAAGAAACTCTAGAAGGAGCTTTCTGTGGAAGCTTCTGTCTGGACAGAGTTAAGTCCATCGCTGGACCCTGAGCCTTTGTTTTAAAAAGTTCCTCAAAGCCCTCCACATCCAGATCCTGGACACAAACAAACCGGTAACAGCTGGATCTGCACTTTCTAACTCGACTGGGTAATTGAAGGTTACCTGCAGGATGGCTTCGTCATCAATGTCATTAAAGACTGTACCGTTGATTTGACTTGGCTTCAGAGCAACCCAATTCAAGACTGGCATCCGAAACTTGGTCTGGATTGGCTTCTTTATCTTAACCGCTGCACAAGTGAGCAATCAGATCAGTTATTGTAATAGACATTGTAGTGTTTCTTTTTAAACAAGGCTTAGTGGTTTATGGACAATGTATTGATTGACAATTGTAAGATGGATAGGTGAGTGACAGGTGGAGGCGATAAAAGGTTCACACGAGGATGAGAGACAAATGATTGACAGATGACTGACAAGTGACGATTGCTTTAAGTATGGGTGCAGTCAGTAAACATACAGAATAACTTGAGTGGTCCCTCTGACAGCAGAAAAAAAGAGAACACACTTGTAAGTGACAATCAGAGTGACATTTGGTTGGACAGTGTTTCTCAAACTCTCCCCAAAAAATACTTAGCTATCCAAGTACCGCCATCAACGTTGGGAAAGTTCATTTTCTACGCGAACTACTTCAAAGTTCAGTTCACCGTTCTAAAAATGAACTAGTTCAGTTCATAGTTCATAATTCCAAATTTTGACCTAAGATCTCCATTCCAAAAATCAACCAGTTCATTGTTCTTTTTTCTTTTTTCTCAATACAGCATGTTGCTGACGGGCTATCAAAATTTCATTTTCCCATCGTTGCCACCCATTCAGTCCACACTAGTAGCCAGCTACAGCTTTCACCCTACAATCTCAAAAACATGAGGAGAAATGTGGTCTTTTTTAAAATGAGGAATTAAAGCAGTGTTGTCCTTAATGTGCAAAGAAAAACACGCAACACATTTGACATGAACGATGGTTAAAGGACATTAATAACTTTGCATTCCTCGCAGCTCTGGCTGACTTTATTAACAAAATATATTTTTTTTAAATCTCTTTTTATATTACAAAAGAAAATCAATTCCATATCAGGACAGTGCAATCGTACAGTTTAAACTAAAGCATTCTGATACAAATAATAATTGTAAAAATTATGTACTGTATTACAAAAGAACCACCGAAGAACACATTTACTCCCTGTTACGCAGTGTCCCTGAACGCACCTTGCGTTCTCACGCAGCTGCGACGAGCCTGCCATGAATGCCGCCCGTGGCCGCACTTAATCAGTTGAATCCCTGACAAAACCTGGCATTCTTGAATGAAAATGAACTTTTGTTCGAAAACCGTCCTTTGACGCCAGAATGACCGCTTTCTCAATTACGTTCATCAGGCAAAAATTAACTAGGTTCAGTTCATGATCGCACAAAATATGAACTAGTCATGAACTTTCATTCATTGAACTCTTTCAGGTACAACACTGACCGCCATCATGACCAACATTTAAACACAGTAGCATAGTAGGCACCGTTTGAATATTAACACTGCTCTTAAATACAGGAATGTAAAAACTGCAATTAAAAAAATTACTCAAAATGTATTGCACATAAACTTAAATAAAAAAACAACAACTAAATAAATGATTAAAAACAAACCTTTCCTCAAGATTGAGGGCAAATGTATTAAGCTTAAAAGTTAAATACAACTGAACTGTACATAGGCAGTGGTTGTTTTGCATACCACACTTTGACAATCACAGCTGTAGGATAGAATATACGTAGACCTTTATCTACGCTCACCTGCTAGCCCCGAGTTGAAGATGACGGTGGGTGACCCTCCTGAACCCGGAAGTGGCGGGGCCACTGGCGGAGGAGGTGGAGGCATCGGGAGGGTAGAAGAGAGCTCGCTGGTCCGACAAGGAGGGGGAGGGGGCGGGGGAGGAGGAGGAGGAGCAGGCGGTGGAGGAGCAGGGTACAACCCATTGGACACTTAAAAGAAGAAGACATTCCACTGTTGGTCCATGGTGGACAGGAAGCACTTGGAGGTGACATACAGTAGATAAACATTTTTTACTGTAATGAACAGAGATAGGGGAATCGAATGACTCGAATGATACGAATGAATCATTACTTGAAGGTGGCAATTTTGGAACTTGCTTGGCTAAAACTTAAAAGACTCGACTGTGACTTGGTTTTAATGAGACTTAATTGAGTTTTGCCTGTTTTTAGTACTTTCCTGGTAGTGTGAAAATTAATTTTTGTTGGAGTACAATGACTCCCTCACCGCCACAGTCATCATTGCGCATTTGCACATTTGGATATAAATAGACTTTTGGGGGGTAGGCTGTCATCTGTTATTCGCTGAAAAACTCATTTGTTGTTTTTGTGCGACCATCCCCACTACACACAGTGTTGATGAGTGCTGAGATGTCACCTGGTGGACCAGAATTTCCTCAAAGCCATCCAGAAGTTGTTCTCCACAAAGCCATGTTGGATAAAGTATAAAATAGTCCTTCAACATCATCTGGTGGCATCTTGGTGCCAAGAAACTATGTTGAACTGAGGGGAGGAGCGTCATTTAGTCAGGCCATAGCCTTGTTTAATGGAGAAAGGTGCATTGCCACCATCGTGTGGCATCTATAGGCAATCAAAAAACCTTTTGGGTGGTCGTCAAATACTCGCATATTTTTGTTATATGCTAATTCACTGTACACACAAACCTAGTAACCCGCTAGTATGCTATGATGCAGAGTGCAGAGGACAACGTATGAAGCAAGTAACACGGAGGGAGCTCTTACTTTTGGATTCAAGGATTACTGTATGTTTTTGATCAAATCAGGAAAGAGAGAAGTTTGCAAGTTTGCAACTCAGAGATAAGAGACACAGCAACTACGACATCCAACTGCAACTGTCACTAAAATCAACCACAAGGACAGGTCAGCTATGTCAACTTCACAGCTGAACTAATCGATAGATGGTCAAACATCAATGTTTAATTGAGAAAACTGGTTGGTACAGCTAACTAACACAAGTACAGACACTGAGGGCAAAGTCACTAATGTGCAAATATACTGTATGTTGCGACTGAGCAAATTGTATGACTTGACTTATAACTTGCTTAACTCAAGTAATGACTTGCTTGAAACTAGAAGGACAGACTTGAGACTTTCTTATGACTTGCACATATGTGAGCTAGTCCCTCTCTAGTATTTTGAATGATGCTGTTCAAAGTCACCTGAGCCTGGCATTGGTGGTGGTGGAGGAGGTGGAGGGGGTGGGGCTGGCATGTCCGGTGCACCACCCATTCCTGGTCCCATGTCATGATAGGCTACTGTCTCTGGGCTGGATCATGATAATAAACATTTGTCACTGTGACTGTACTTAGTTTTTTTGTGTTCAATCCAAACGTGTACAGGAAGTTTGGGGAATACACTACCTGGGGGAGAGAGTGGCGCAGGGAGGAGGTGAGGGTGAGGCAGAATTGGCAACACCCCCATCACCTTCTCCTCTTTGGGGTTGAGGAGCTCCAGGACCACCTGCCTGTTGTGCCTCTTGGGCCTGTCGCTCTAAACGACTGTGACGGCGAATGGTCTGGTCCTTCTCCCGAACAATCCGCCTCAATGTGTGCACCTGTGTGTTGGCACTGGCATACACGTCCTGCATGTGCAACACAAAAACAGTCTGTCCAGTGTAAGGTTGAGCATGTAGAAACATTCAAATGGAGTTCTAAATGTAGGTTGAGAAAAAGTGAAACGAAGGGACAAAAATGGCTTTTTTAGGGTCACCACAGCGAGGAAAAGTTGGCTTTACTCATTATCATTACTGACCCGGAGCTGGTCCAGGTCTTTGTTTGTTTGCATCAGCTGTTTCTCCAATTCCACGATCTTCAGCATTGCTTCATTTTCCACATCAAGCAGACGCTCCGACATCTGAGTAGAGAGTGATGTGAGTAAGAAGGTTAGTCAGTCAGTTATCTGTGTGGCCATTCTGTCTTGTCAGCCTTTCTTACAGTGCTCAGGTTCTCCTCCAGCTCTTCCACTCTTTCCAGAGCTGCGGTTTTAGTCTCTGCATCTTCCAGCAGTGTCCCGACATCAAAAACATTGTCCAGGTATGCCTGGATTTGCACTTGTAGTCTGTCACTCTCCGTGTGCTTCAACCTCTGGCAGATAATAGAGAGACAGGTGGATAATGATACTCTTGTGTACACGAGTGTTTCGCCAGGTCACTTCCAGTTGGACAGAGATAATGTGACTGACGCCAATGGTTTCACAGGTTATAAGGTTTACCAAACTGAGGCAAATGATTCAAAAATGGGTTCACAAGTCTGTTTTTAGGTTTTCAAAACTGAGGCTCATGCATACAAAACGGTTTGCAAATCACTAATTTGGGTTGCCCAGTTTCTTAAACTGAGGCACAGGTGCACCAAAATTGTTCATGGGTTACCAGGTTTCACAAACTGAGGAACGTGTTCCAAAAATGCTACCTCTAGGTGGTCATCTAGGTTGAGTTTGGTGAAGTCATACTGCAGATGGACTCGGAAGTTCATGTCTTCCACTGAGTGGACCACAATGTTAATGAACTGCATGCACGCAACCTGACCAACAAGAACAAAAAGAACAAAAGTCAGTCAGTTATTCAAACTAAACTCTTGGCGATTAGTCGTGCTCGTCGAACTGATATTTCATTGGTTTTTATGCTAACAAGAAAGAGGGTTGTCACAGTTGATGTTACCAAGAAGTCGATATTGTCATCTTCATTCTTGAAATGTTCCATCAACTTTTCAAAGCGCATGGACTCTGAGCACACCTGGAAAATATCAACCAACCGATTGACAATCAGTCTACATGGCAGTCAATTAATCAACTACTGAAGTAGCCGAGGATCTAAAGGGACTTTGACTGAATGTGTTTACAGTTTTAAAGTTGTCAAAGGCCGACAAGATGATCTCATGTCCTCCTCTGACCAAACACACAGCAGCCAACAACTCCAACACCAGAGCTTTCGTCCTGAAGGGTACACACAGAGCGAAGTTCAGCTTTCAACTGTTTGTTCCTTAACTACATACTGTTGTTATGGTTTGTTATGTAATGTGTATAATGTATGATTGTAGATTTTACGGTGTGCGCTAGCAACCTTGCATTCCTGTTGTTGAGGCTCAGAGCAATTTCATTGACCCCGTGCGGATGAGACATGACCATGTTGAAACCATACTGAGGAGGTCAGAACAATTCACGTATTATTTCCATGCTTGCCAGAACTCCTCATGTGACGAGTGACGTAACTGGGTTTTCACAGTGACTTATTTTTAGAGCTCTAGTTTAGAGTTCATGAAGGCAACAACTTCATATAGGTTTTCGATTGTGATTATTTCAGCCACGGATATTTTGTCTCACCTGGTAGTTCATGATGGCTCGTAGACACATGATGCACACATGGACGTCGTCTTTCTTGCAGACAAG
Organism: Phyllopteryx taeniolatus; assembly: GCF_024500385.1. Classification (NCBI taxonomy): domain Eukaryota; kingdom Metazoa; phylum Chordata; class Actinopteri; order Syngnathiformes; family Syngnathidae; genus Phyllopteryx; species Phyllopteryx taeniolatus. The sequence continues at coordinate 28,968,270 of NC_084502.1, read as the reverse complement.
TCGGGAATTTTTTAGAGTGCGACTACTGGGTAGCGTGTTGGAGCGAGTTACCAAAGTGGAACTACTAACAAAAGAAAACCTGATCAGAGTTCTGACCTGCAGTTCTCTTTTGCCGTTTGTTACCTGATGGAGTGTCGTGCTGCTCTGGTTGCAGAGGTGGAAGGGGATGGGAGACTGCAGTCGCCATGGAGATCCTCTATGGACCGACTCCACGGAGAGTCAATTGAAGCTGCGTCTCCTCCAGACTCTGACTGCTCACCATCAAACCTGCACGGGGAAAGTTGGTTGAACATCCATCCATTTTTAACACCGCCTATCCTGGTTAGGGTCGCGGGGCGCTGCAGCCTATCCCAGCTGACTTCGAGCGAAAGGCGGACTACACCCTGAACTGGTCGCCAGTCAGTTGCAGGGCACATATTGACCCGGACAACCATTCACACTCAGATTTTATACCGTCACTGAGTGGGAACTGAACCTGGGGCTTCCCGCACCAAAGTCAGGCGAGTGTACAACTACACCATCAGTGACTAATTGGTTGAACAGACACGACAAATTACCCGATAAAATCTGAAGATGTCGCTTTTCCCTATGTAACGCAATCTGATCACTGGCACTCAGACACAGGCTCACTAGTAATGTCTGCATAGTGGTTACCATGGCAACAAAAATAGTCAACTAGATTTTGTGTGGATAGGTTCCAAATTCCTGTGACCCTGAAGAGGATGTGCAGTAGCAAATGAATGAATGAGTTCAGTATGGTAACTAAGTGGTTCGCACATCTGCTTCACAATTCTGAGGTTCGAATCTCAGCTCAGATTTTGCTTGTTCGCCCCGTGCTCCGTGTGTTTCTGCGGGTACTCCGGCTTTCTTCCACATTCCAAAAACATGACAGTTCACTATGATTCTTTTGCGACCAGTCCAGAGTGTACCCGACCTCTTGCCCAAAGTCAGCTGGGATGAGCGCTAGCTCACCTTCAACTCTAATGAGGTGTAGAAAATGCTTGGATGGAATGAATGAATAAAAATTCTCCAGACTTACGTGACAGCATATTGAGCGAAGGACAAATACTCAACCAGGACATCCAGCCCTCGGTTCTCCTCGTTCAGAAACTCTCGAACCCACCTGCACGTAAACGGACATGTCAGACATAAAAGCATTTAGCCCATATAAACAAAACAGGCAGCCACGCAAACGGTACCCGATGTGGTTTGTGCGAAGAGAAATCTCAAGTTCTCGGAGTGTCTGAGTCGACTCCTGGACTCTCCTCCGGAACTTCTACAGACAGAGAGACGGACAAAGTTCTGTCATGAGCAAAACAAATCTAAATCACTATTATGCTCATTGATGGTTGCTAATGTTTTTAGCTTGATCGTATATTCTATGACTGCTCATCTGTAGGATGGTCGGAGCTTGACTAATATCAAAAATGCTTCACTCGGACTTGTCATAAAATCATGGTAGCAAGTGAAGAGGCGTTCATGAGGTCTAGGTATTTCTGTGTGGATACTATATATCCTCTACGGAAAAGCCTTGGTCCCAGCATTGAGTGCTGCTCTACACACACTTGATGCAAGATGGCTCTGGTACCGAGGTGGGAGGGACAACATTGTCTAGTGCTGAAAGGTTCTGAAGGGTGCAGTTTGTGTCTAGTGGATGCTCAGAGTCAGAAACGATGGTTATGATTTCCAGCCAATGCCTATGCAGAGTCACTGATGGTGTTGTGGTACATTTAACCGGACTTCAGTGCAGGTGGCGTGGGTTCAGTTCCAGTGTGATTGTGAGGGTGGATGGTTGTCTCTCTCTATGTGTGCCCTGCGAATGACTGGTGACCAGTCCAGGGTGTAGTCTGACTTTCGCCCAAAGTCAGTTGGGATGGGCCTAGCTCTCCGCGATGGACAGGATACAACGTATAGAAATTGGATGAGTGGATGCCTATCCATGTGAAGATGATTGTCCAAGGTGGGTCTTGATGAAGATTAAACTTCAAACGATTCACTTTAGTTCATTTGATTTGTTTTCATTTCCACAAATCATAAAACAGCAGGCAGTCTTCCACTATTGAGATTGCTAGGTTTCCGTCAGATGCTTTCGATCGCCCATCTTACCTTGCGTGTGACAGCCGGGTCGAGGAATCCCCGCAGCTTCTGGATGTATGTGTGCGGAGGGTTTTTCACCTGGAATCTCTCCTATATCCCCAACATAGAATATCACATCATCATTGATTCAAAATCACCTTTATGAAGAGCTCCTACCTGATCACAGATGAGCTCCCACTTCTTCTCATTGTCATAGGAACGCAACAAACGCACCTTGTCAGGAGGAAGGTTCATTGAATTCTGAAACACAGTTTCATTTTGCAAATCAAAATGTCTGGTGACATTTCACCTTCTGTGGACTTTTCCTTTCCAGCTCTAAGCATCTTGAGCCAATCGGTACCTGTCTCGCAGCTCCCTCAACAATAAACCGAAGCCAGTGGTCTACATCAGACTGATGTGTGTTGTTGTGTAGTATCCCCCCACCCCCCGCAACATATGATTTCTTTCCATATTTGTGTAGTTACCAGTGCAATGGAGAACCTTTCCTCTAGCTCGGCGGCGTCAGGCATCGGGAGTCGGACCGGTGCGGCTCTGGACCTGATCACGGCCAGCTGGCTCTCCATACTCTCAGCGTTCCCCATCACAGACACACACACACTCACACACGCTTCCACCCAAACACACCCACCACAGACAGACTGCTCAGCATACACACAGCAGCAGGAACATGTGGTCAGCCATAGCACACGAACAGAACTGGAGGTGATGAAGGCCGTGGGTCTGTCCCTCCTCCCGTCTCTCCCTCTTCCGTCCTTCTGTCTCTCTTCCCGACCGTCAGTCAGTCTCCTCCGGTATGCCTGTCTCTCTTCCCGTCTGTCTGTCTCTCCTCAGATGGTGATATGGTCCCAATTCACCCCCCTTCCACTGTCTCACTCTTTGTCTCTCGCCCGCCACCGATGGTGATGATGTTGATCCCGGTGATGCTAAGCAGTGTTTGGTGTGCCTATCTAATGTGTGTGTGTGTGTTGTGTATGAGCGCGTGTTGCAGATCAGCCGGTTAATCCTCCCCCCCTAAGCCTCCCCCACATGAAGAAAGAGAGTTGTCGCCGCCTCCTCTTTGTCTATGTCTCTTCACCGCTCACTGCCTTGCGCTCCCAGTCTTTGTGTAGCTGCTGGCCTAACCCTCCCTCCCTCCTCCCTCGCTCCTCTGCATCCTCAAACAATAAGGCCTCTGCTGCAATAAGCGCCGCCCCCTCGCATGCTGACGCGCACACATTCAGTCCATTTTTAAATGTTTTATTGGCTATTCCTATTCCCAAATGTGCCTACTCCTTCCACATTTTTCGACCGATTCAAACCATTTTGATTCACCTTCAACATTTCAATTAATTCTACAAGCATTAAGTCCAGCTTTTCAGTATTCACACCAAGTGTCTACATAAATTGCATTCTCTACTTTCAAATCTTTTATTAGCCGTCTCTTAGCGATACAAATTAAGGGATCAGAAAGCAGAAATACTGTTCAAAATTATCTAGAAAATGTAGTAGTAATGTAATGTAATGAATCAGAATAAACTCAAAATGTATTTTTAATTAAGACATTGTTTACATTATTCCCTCCTCCATCCACATTTCTTGACTGATTCAAACTATTCCAAATTCAAAGTATTCAACTCATTCAGGACATCTCAAGAACTATACCCATTCCACAAATTTTCCATATTCCTTCCACATTTTATGTCAAGCGTCACACACTTTCTACTTTCAACATTTCAATTAAGTTCACAGCTTTACAGTTTGGCTTCACAAGCTTTACAGTTTGGCTTCACACAAAATTTCTACAGATATTGCATTCTCTAGTTTAAAATATTTGATTGGGTTTCTCTTACCAAGTAAGGTCAACAAAAAATGGAAATATTGTTCAAAATGATCTAGAAAATGTAGTCACTGGATGTAAAAATTAGAAATGTTTTTAAATTAAATGAACCATTTAATGTACATTTTAAAATAATTACATCTATAGATGAAAGAAAAATGTAAATTGCCTACAATTTGATCACACTCGGGGGCTCAGGTTTGAATTCTGTAATTGACAAATTTGAACAAATGTGTAGAGAAGTATTTGGAGAGAGTTTTTATGTTTGAACAAGGATAGTTTATTCATGTAGCACCATTCATACTCGAGGTAAATCCATAGTGCTTTACAGAGGCAAAGAAATAATGATTAAAAAAGCTAAATGAAAAGATGAAAACCCAAATAAATTCTAACATAAAATCAGGGTTAATGAAAAGAAGAAAAAAAACACAGCTTAAGTTAAAATCACAGTATAAAATCAAAATGGTGAAAACAAGCAATATTTGATTGATGAATATAAATCACCACAATTAATTTTAAAAGACAACAACAAAAAAAAAACAGTATGCAACTGACCCAGTATAGTCCTCTGAGATATTCACTGCATTACTACAAATAGGAGGATTTGGTATGTTTATATTTTTGGAAAACATTTTTGACATTATTTGTCATGCATACAGTGGACGCAAAATTTTCTTTTGATGTTTGGTGGTGGTCACTGATGGTGTAGTAGTACACTCTTCTGACTTTGGCGCGGGCAGCGTGGGTTCAGTTTCCACTCAGTGACGGTGTGAATGTGAGTGCGAATGGTTGGCCGTGTCTATATGTGCCCTGCGACTGACTGGCGACCAGTTCAGGGTGTAGTCTGCCTTTCGCCCGAAGTCGGCTGGGATAGATAGGCTGCAGCGCCCCGCGACCCTAACCAGGATAAGCGGTGTTGAGAATGGATGGCTTTATGGATGTTTGGTGGTGCAGTGTCTGCAAATTTCCTGGAGAGGTGATTGACTGGGTGGCATGGGCGTGCATGTGGTTAATTAATCTGCCTTAAAGTCGAGAAGTTCTGGGTTCGTATTTTGGCTCAGGCCCTCCTGTGTGGAGTTTACATGTTGTACCCTAAGCTAAAAAACAAGGTTCTTACTGAAGACTCCAAATTGACAATAGGTGTCAATGCTTGTCTGTCAAGCAACTACTACAACTTAAAGGCCTGCAGCCATTAAGGGCCACCCCAAACTTACGCATGATGCCATTAGCTTTTTTTCATTACGTGGCAACCTCAAACTATGTATTGCTGCTACGCCAGGGAGGAATGCCACCAGGGATTTGGGGTCCGGTGACAAAATCTCACTATGGGCCCCACTAAACAAATAATTTTCTACCCCTGTCAGTCTTGGGCCCTTTGCATTGTCATCACATCTCTTTCAGCATCCCTGACTGCAGGTAACAGTCAGTCATCTATTTAGTGCTAAGAACTGGCAACCCAGAGAATGAAGCAATTGGTCAGCTTTGAGATGGCGGCTTGGAAGAAATTCATCAAAACAACTTTCGCCACATCGAAAAAGAGATACCCATCGGTACCCAAAAACTGAAAGACTTATGAAGAAAAGAAACATACTCAAGGTAGTATAAAGTGAGTTTTATCAATAGACAGTTTCAGAATGATTGCAAACAATACGCGCTAGGGTACTTACGGGTGGCAGAAAGTTTGACTTTGGACGGACTGGGAGCCAAACCTCCATCATCAGAATCAGAGTCATCTTTATTTGCCAAGTATGTCAAAAACACACGAGGAATTTGTCTCCGGTAGCTGGAGCCGCTCTAGTACGACAACAGACAGTCAATTGACAGAGAATACTTTTGAGACAAAGACATAGACGGTTTGTGGAAGGCATTTTCTCACAAGTACAATGTTTAGTTGTGTTGTCTTTGAGTAAAGAACACATCTGTGCCATTAATCCGAGCAACAGAAAAGTTCATTACCCATTGTTGTTTGATTGAATGCAGTAGAGTCTTTTTGTTCTGGTGGGGTGGTTGTCGTTATAGGGTGAGTAGGTCTAGCCAGTAGGCGTTTACGTTTCCGTGTTTGTCGCTCCTCGCGCTTGTTGTCTTGTACCATCTGGGCTCTGGCCACGAACTGAGAAACTTCTTAGATGACTGTGACTGATCAAGTGTTTTGGAGTTGTCTGGAGATCTGGTTGACCTCCTCGTTGAGAACATGAATGGTTAAGCTTGTTCTGTGTTTTCTGGAGAAGTTTAGGACTCGACAGTGGAGTGAAGACCTAGGCTTTTAGATGTTAGTGTTCTGTCAACATCTTAGATTGAAGCCAATCTGGTTCCTACTGTATCTGCAATTTTCCTTGCCATCATTTCTTACTCTCGCACCTGATGCTGGGTGTCCTTCCCAAGGTTCAAAGCGACATTTCAGTATAGATTCTCAGTAATCCAGGTCATAAACAGTTTTAAAATGTCTTAATATGTTTGAGATTGTACAGTAGCATAAGTAATATTGCAAGCTAAACCAGTGAGCAGTCTCTCCTTACAAACTTTTACCCTCTTCTCATGCAATCGGACTATCAACATTGATCAAATTCTAAAGATTTGTTCCACACTCTTTAATAGCTAATGATTATTTCTTATTGTTGTAATTGTCCTTTCAACATCTAATAGCGATTGACCCAAAAGGGAACACTTTCAAACCTTTTCACCCCTTTGGATTCTGATGATCACCTCTTCAACATTCTTAAACCCTGACAAACCTCACTCAGTGTTTCTGCAGGCACTGCCCACATCTGCTACTCAAGTGATTGCTGCTCCATCAGCTTCGACCAGTCAGGTCGTCTTCGCTGCCTGCATGTGATCCACACAGATATTAGGATAAATGGTCTGACCGGTGCTTAAGATGACTGTGTGGAGCACAGTGTACCTCACCTGTTTAGCTGCTTCCAACAAAGATTCAGCCTCAGCCGGGCCCAACTGCTGAACCAACCTGTACAGAGCGCCATCTTTGTTCTGAAGAAGGTTAAAAGGATGATCCAACTCTTGTATTCTACCCTCATCCAGCACCTGCAAACAGAAGGCACAGGTGCAAGATGCATGACTTGTTGCGGGTGTAGTGCTTTAATTGATTAACTACGACTAAGTAGCAAGAGCTGTGTCTCAATTGTTGAGTCAGTAAGGTGTAAATCAGTGATTTCCAGCGATCATCAAGTGTGCCACGTGAAATTATCCAATTCAAAAATAAACCAATTAAATGGCCCGAAACTTATAATTTATCCATCCATCCATCCATTTTCTGAGCCGCTTCTCCTCACTCGGGTCGCGGGCGTGCTGGAGCCTATCCCAGCTGTCATCGGGCAGGAGGCGGGGTACACCATGAACTGGTTGCCAGCCAATCACAGGGCACATAGAAACAAACAACCATTCACACTCACAGTCATGCCTACGGGCAATTTAGAGTCTCCAATTAATGCATGTTTTTGGGATGTGGGAGGAAACCGGAGTGCCCGGAGAAAACCCACGCAGGCACGGGGAGAACATGCAAACTCCACACAGGCGGGGCCGAGGATTGAACCCGCGTCCTCAGAACTGTGAGGCTGATGCTCTAACCAGTCGGCCACCGTGCCGCACTTATAATTTATATACTACAAAATATGTTTTTTTTTTCTTGTCTATCTATGCCAGCGACGTACGTGTAGTCACAAGCAGAGCAATTATCGGTAAATGGTCTTCCACTGGCGGATCGGTGCAGCGTCTGCAGTAATGCGGACTCTGTGTCGTTCTGTCATAGTGAAGAAAGAGCTGAGCTGGAAGGCAAAGCTCTTGATTTACCAGTCAATCTACATTGCTACCCTCACCTATGATCACGAGCTGTGGGTCGTGACCAAAAGAACAAGAGCTGAAATGAGTTTCCTCCGCAGGGTTTCCGGCCGGGCTCTCCCTTGGAGATAGGGTGAGAAGCTCGGTCAGCCGGGAGAGGCTCAGAGTCAAGCCGCTGCTCCTCCACACCGAGAGGAGCCAGATGAGGTGGCTCGGGCATCTAGTTAGTATACGTCGAGGACGCCTCCCCGGAGAGCGGTTCCAGGTACGTGCCACTAGGAGGAGACCCCGGGGACGACCCAGGATACGCTGGAGGTACTATGTCTCCCAGCTCACCTGGGACCAGCTCGGGATCCCCCCGGAATAGCTGGACGAAGGGGCTGGGGAGGAAGTCTGGGCTTCCCTGCTTAAGCTGCTGCCCCTACGAACTGACCCGGGATAAGGAGTAGAAAATGGATGGATGGACTAGATGTGAGAAGGTCCAATTAACCTGTGTATACCCCTGTTGCCATTCACAACACATAATAATTTCACACTGAGTAAACCAATTTGTGACTTATTGGAGACGAGATCATCATTATTTCAGTATATTTACATTTCGGGACATGTTTGTTTACTGGTGTGCTATGAAATTTTTCTAATGTAAAATACAGTACAGTATGTTCCTTGGCTCAGTTAAGGTTTGGAAACACTGGTTAAGATAAAAACCTCACCAGTATGCGATCGCTGTCTATGACGGTGTTGAGTCGGTGAGCAATGGTGAACACGGTGCAATCTCTGAACTCCCGTCGGATGGTTAGTTGGATCAGCTCGTCTGTCCTGCAACAATGGTCAAACAACCACAATTACCCATCAGTAGCCAGTCACAGATTCTGGTGTGGTTACCCATAGTACATATGGAACAAAATCTGCCAACAAGCCATACTGCGCATATGTATATTGGCCATGCTCTTAGAAAAGAGTGACTCTGAGAAACAAACTTTTCTTGTAAACATTATGTATTTCTGAGAATCTTATCAGCTTCACCTATAACGGTCACTTTAATTTTGTATTGGCATCTCAACCACTGGTTGATTGGAATTGGAATTGTTGCAGGGTTTTCCACACCGCGACAAGGCCCTCTAAAGTGGCCATCCCAGTCCAAGATCTAGATGTAGGCTGTCAAGTTGGACTTAAAAAAAAAAAAAAAACTAATTCACCCTCCTCTTCTGCCTTTGTCTGTGTGACATGCGTGCACTCACGGCCGATAATGTGGCTTTCTTTCTAAGGTCAATTTAACACTGTCTACTCTGTCCACTACTCAACATTAATGAACAGAACCATTCCTGAAATCAGTGATATTTTCCTTTATTTTATCCAAGTTTAAAATCTAGTCATTGCCAAGAACTCAACTTAAGCAAAATATTTAACATCATCGCCATTCCTAATCAAATTTACCATCGCTCATCCAATGCCCCCAAACATCCTTCCATCCATACATTTTCTGTACCACTTATCCTCACTAGGGTCACGGGCCTGCTGGAGGTTATCCCAGCGAACTCTGGGGCTGAGGGGCAGGGTACATCCTGAACTGGTCACCAGCCAATCGCAGGGCTCCCAAACAAATATATGATATTGAATTATTATTTTTTTTTAATATTTAAAGGTTTCTGTCATCTAAAACCTTTGTTCCATATGCGGGTTGCGTAACCACAACCTGTTTCTCTCTGGCACCTGGGGTCCACATTGGCTGTGGCCTCGTCAATGACGAGGATGCGGTTCTTCCTCAGGATGGCTCTGGCCAGGCACAGCAGCTGCCTCTGACCAACACTAAAGTTGGAGCCACACTCAGCTAGAACCGTCTCCAACTTTGCATGAAGCTCCTCCACCATGCACTTTAGCTGGACCTGTTGGTGATGTCGGAAAATGGTTAAGACAAGTTGTCTGTCTGTGTGTGACTGTGTGTGTGAGAGCAAGAGAGAATGCAAAAGAGACAGCATCAACAGAGGATGGATATTTGCCTGCTCCAGAGCCTTCCACAGGTCAGCATCAGTATGCTGGTTAAAGGGGTCCAGGTTCTTCCTCACAGTATCAGTAAACAGCACTGGATCCTGGTTCACGGTAGAAAGAACAAAACAAAATGACGAACACGCACCTTTTTTTTTTTTTTTTACGTATTAATAATAAAGTGTTATTAATACATTTCCCACCCCTAATGATCCCTCAATTTATTATCAATGTATTTAGATTTGATCGTTTCTCCCCTCCATGAGCCATCACCTTATCGTGGTGGAGGGATTTGTGTGTCCCGATGATCTTTGGAGCTAAGTTTTAGCTCCTAAGCTTTACGCCCCTGGTAAGGTCACTCTTGCCCACGGTAAGAGCCCCTGAGCAGGTGTGGGCATACTTATTGGCCCCCGACTTGGTGTCTGTACGTTGGGGTTTACCCCCGGTGGATGGAAGGGTAGCCTCCCTCCACCTTCGGGTGGAGGGATGGGTCCTGACTGTTATTTGTGCCTATGCAACAAACAGCAGTTCAGAGTACCCACCCTTTCTGGAGTCCTTGGAGGGGGTGCTGGAGTGTGTGGCTGCTGGGGACTCCATCGTTCTGCTAGGGGACTTCAATACTCACGTGGGCAATGACAGTGAGACCTGGAGGGGCGTGATTTGGAGGAACACCCCCCGACCAGAACCTGAGTGGAGTTCTGTTATTGGACTTCTATGCTCGTCATGGATTGTCCATAACGAACACCATGTTCCGACATAAGAGTGTCCACATTTGCACTTGGCACCAGGACATCCTAGGCCACAGTTCGATGATCGACTTTGTGGTCGTGTCATTGGACTTGTGGCCGCTTGTCTTGGACGCTCGGGTGAAGAGCGGGTCAGAGCAGTCAACCGATCACCGCCTGGTGGTGAGTTGGATCCATTGGTGGGGGAAGATGCCGGTGAGACCTAAATGTATTGTGAGTAGGAGAATCGAGAATTGATTGGAACCGGGACTAACATTCCGGTTCTACCGGAAGCGTTCCAATTAAAAAAATACGGTTCCCAGTTTCGATGCCTACAGTCCGCCTACCCCGAAGAAGAACCCACCCGAAGACATGCTTGTGGCCAACGGCAGTGCGAACAAAACTGTCTTAACTATCCTAAAATAATGACCAGTGACTTCAGTGCAACACTTGGATTAAGATTATATTGTGCAAAGGAGGCTTTTAGGATGTGTACAAGTCTGACGCGCTTCCTCCCTCTCCGAGCCTCAGCCTACACACCGCGCGGAACTTCAGTCAAGTCAATTGGGTGAGTGAAACAATAAAATATGTCTATGCCAACATTGAGGCAGCTAACAATTTAAACGGTGGGCTGCACTCTTGCAGTGATGGTTTTAAACATTTATTTTAGTCTTCAAACCAATGTAAGAGCTGGTGACAGACACAAAAATAAAATATGCATTATTTTATAATACTGGAAAGAAAGTAGAAAGAGTCACATTCCAACTTTAACATTGAGCAACCTAACTAGAAACCTTACATCATAATGAATTAGGACAAAATTCACAAAAAGGTTGTGTCACAGTATCATAAACACTAACCTTGTGTCTAATCGGTGGAAAGGTAAAGGAACAAACGTTTTATAAAGCTTTTTCTTGCGGTGTCGTGTGAAGTTGATACTTTGTCTTTGTTGTTACAAACCACAGTCTGTTCTTTAACTTGAAACAGCATACAACCCCTTTTTATTATCATCTCAGTTTTAAGTGCTTTGCTGGCACTTCTGGTATCTATGGGGAATTACAAATCCCTTTTAGGGGAGGGTCAATTACTCGCAGGATTTTCGCTTTTCGCAGCAGGGCGCGAATCCCCGCGAATTGCCAAAAGGCCGCTTGTATTTAAAAAAAACTTGTAAGTTGGGTCCCTCGTATGTCTAGGCACCGCAGAATATAAAATGGTCAATGTTTTGTGTTCAAATGTTTGTGTTTAAAAATTTTAAAAATGTAATTAAATTATATATATATATATATATATATATATATATATATATATATAGTGTGGCACGGTAGAGAACTGGTTAGCACATCTGCCTCACAGTTCTGAGGACTGGGGTTCGAATCCCGGCCCCGCCTGTGTGGAGTTTGCATGTTCTCCCCGTGCCTGCGTGGGTTTTCTCCGGGCACTCCGGTTTCCTCCCACATCCTAAAAACATGCATGAATTGGAGACAAAATTGCCCGTAGGTGTGAATGTGAGTGCAAATGGTTGTTTGTTTCTATGTGCCCTGCGATTGGCTGGCGACCAGTTCAGGCTGTACCCCGCCTCCCGCGCGAAGATAGCTGGGATAGGCTCCAGCAGCCCGCGACCCTGGTGAGGATAAGCGGTAAAGAAAATGGATGTGTGTATATAAATATAATATGATGTTGTTTTGTCAGCTATTATTCCACTGCCGATGTTATCGTTTTAGTGCCGGTATCGATGTAGTTTATGTAGGTATTGTATTAAAGTCAGCATTTTGGCATCGTGACAACACTACCCGGAACTACGTGTGACGTCGTGATGAAAAGGTCTATTTCAATGAAAAATGTTAGACAGCTTTTATTTAGACACCCGTGAACTCATAAATTGTAAAAAAAGCTTAACGTCTCACGCCTTATAAGGGGAGCCTGTCAGCTAATGTCTACCTGAGGTATAATCGACATCTTTTGCCGCAGGTCGTGCAGACCCAACTCAGAGGTCAACACGCCATCGATGTAGATGTTCCCTTGTGGCTCTGCCAGGCGAAAAAGAGCCATCACCAGGGAGCTTTTCCCGGCTCCCGTCCGACCCACGACGCCCACCTGACCAATGGAACACTCTGACTGTGAAACTTTTTCTCTTGGGGTCACATTGGTTGACACTATGGGAAATGTCTCACCTTCTCACTGGGGCAGAAGATGGCATTGATGTCCTTGAGGATAAGTGGCCCGTCGACACTATACGACAAATGCACCCGGTCAAAGGTAACCTGGCCTTGACTGGGCCAATCAAGAGGAGGGCGCGTCTTGGTTTCCCAGGGTGCTTCACACTTTAACTCGGTGTACTCCACCACTCTCTCTACAGATGTCATCTGAGGACACAACATTTGATGTTAAATTCTTACACTGACCTTGTGAAAAACAATGAATTTGCGTGTTGAACAGTATATACCATGTTCTCTAACTCGGCACTTTGCCTCACGGTCCACTGGAAGTTTCCAATCAGCGTCACAGCGTACGTCAACACCAGGCCCACCTCGCCAGCATCCAAACCTGATGGAAAATAAATAAATAAATACACACACACACGCACAAACACACACGCAGCGGTTGAAATAAGTATTTAACACGTAACCCTTTTTCTCACTAAATATAGTTCCAAAAGTGCGCTACTGACCTGAAAATTTCACCAGATGTTGGGAACAACCCAAGTAATCCATACATACAAAGAAAGTAGAACAAATAAGCTGAGAAATTAAATTGTGTGTACAAATGTGAAATGACACAGTTAAAAAGTATTGGACACATGAAGAAAGGGAGGTGCAAAAAGGCATGGAAAGCCAAGACAACACCTAAAATCTATCAATAATCAAACAGCAATCCAGCTCTTTGTCAGTGAATATCAGCTAGTTCAGTCCTAATTGATGGTCTACAAAAAGGTCTCTTTGCCAAGGTGTGAGTCAAGACATATCTCATGATGTATAAGAGCAGAGAGCTGTCTCAAAACCATCGCAAACTAATTGCTGCAAAACATAACGATGGGATTGGTTACAGGCGCATATCTAAGCTTCTGAACGTTCCAGCGAGCATGGTTGTGGCCATAATACATAAGTGGACAGTCAATCATACCACCATAAATTTGCCTCAATCAGGTGCTCCTCTCAAGATTTCTGACAGAGGAGTGCAAAGAATAATCAGAAGAGTTGTCCAAGTGTCAAGGTCCACCTGTGGAGAGCTTCAAAAAGAGCTGGTACTGTTGTCATAAGGAAAACAGTGAGGAATGTACTCCACCACCATGGCCTGGATGCACGCTCACCACGCAAGAACCCATTGCTGAAGCAAAGCAAAGCAAAGCAAATGTATTTATATAGCGCATTTTATGCACAAAGTAACTCAATGTGCTTTACATGGTTAAAAGCATTTAAAAACAAAGAAATAAACCCATCTTATAAACATTTAAAACAAAGAGAAGAAATAAAATAAAAGTACAATAAAAACAGCGTAAAGTGCAAGAAATATAATTTAAAAGTGGAAATACTCTAAAAAGCATGAGAAAAAAGAAGGATTTTTAACCTGGACTTAAAAACATTCACACCTGGGGCTGACGTCACTTTTGTTGGCAACTTATTCCATTTGTGTGCAGCATAACAGCTAAATGCTGCTTCACCATGTTTGCTTTGGACTCTGTGCTCCACTATTTGACCTGAGTCTATCAATCTCAGAGCCCTACTAGGTTTATATTCCATGAGCATTTCTTTCATGTATTCAGGACCTAAACCATTTAGTGATTTATAGACCAGTAGCAGAACTTTAAAATCTATTCTAAAGCTGACTGGAAGCCATTGTGAAGACTTTAGAATGGGAGTAATATGCTCCGACCTCTTTGTTCTGGTCAGAACCCGAGCTGCAGCATTCTGAATGCTCTTTTTGGGGAGTCCAGTCAGAAGACTATTACAATCGTCTACTTGAGATAAAAGCATGGATGTGCTTTTCCTGGTCTGCTTCTCCTGGTCTGCAAGCCTTCTCTCTGGATATGTTCTACAGATGGTAGAAGGCAGTTTTAGTAATTCATTTGATATTAAAGGGTTTTATTGTGACTTGGTCTGAGGGTAAATAAGGGTGTTTATTGCAGAAAGTATAAAATGGAAATCAGATAAGAGTGTGGGAGTGTGTTGCAGGAAATCTCCCAGGAGGGTGCATGTGGAGGCCACAAAGAACAGATGTCGGAGAAGACAATGGCTGCGGGGGGTTGCTGTAGACATGAGAAGACCGCGCCTGGAGCCAGCGGCAAATGGCCATCATTCTGCAGAGCAATGATGACGTCAGATGGGACCACGGACCAATCAGACGACAGCGATTCCATACTACCTCTTTTAAACATTGTATAAGTCGGGGGGAAGAACAGATAGCTTTGTTCAGTCTGTGGTGTCTCTGCTGAGGCTAGGATAAGCGTAGCTGCTGACCCAGAGCTCTGTAAAATGTATAGACTCCTCTGTCAGGAATAAATTGGTTGACTTTTAACACATCGTTATAATTGTAATTCCTTCATGAAAACGAACACGCATGGAACCTCGAGAGTAATAGGAGATTATAAAATTCTGGTTCCTTCAAATGGTGACCCCGACGTGATCCTGGAAGGGCATTACATAAAAAGACAGAGGAGTGGACAGGGATTCAATTGGACGAACCCGCATGGAACCTCGAGTGTAATAGGTGATTAGAAAATTCAGGTTCCTTCAATATGACTGTTGAAAGTCAGGCACGAATCTATCAGAAGACCAAGGTTTCGGATTTGGTCTTTGGTTTTTAAAGAAAGTGACTCCAGGTATTTACTAACAGCAATCCTCTTTTCATTTTTGCCAAAAACAATTATCTCACTTTTGTTGTGGTTTAATTGAAAAACTTGGCTCATCCAGTCATCTGTTTTAGACAGTGAGACACCACTGCCTCACAGTTTTAATAGGAGCGACAGCATTCATGACATTTGAGATTTTACAGGTGAAATTATGCAAAAGTTCATCAACTGTCTCAGCATTCACAGTTTGTGGCACAGCTATGGTCGCCATAAACTTAGTGGCGGTACTCTCATTTATGTACCTTTTCTTAATAGACATAGAGGTTGTCTGAACGTTTGGAAGAATCTGTAATTCAAAGAATACACAAAAAGGGTGAGAAATAGCCATATCCTTAATGTCACTTGATAGAATTTCAACATCCTTGGAGATGACCAGGTCGAAGATGTGACCTTGAGTGTGGGTTGGACTCTTAATATGTTGAGAGAAGTCAAATGTGTCTCGTATAGCAGAGAGTTGTTTAGATTTGTTTTCTGTTATTGTCAACATGAATGTTAAAGTCCCCCGTTATGACAAAATAGTTGTAGTCAGTACAAATAACTGACAGCAGTTCTGAAAAATGATCCATACATTTTCTATTGTATCTTGGAAGTCTATAAATTATTAAAACAATAACCTTTGGGTCACCTTTAACTAAAAAACAGAGATATTCAAAAGAGCTAAAATCACCCAGTATAATTTGTTTACACTGAAATAATGACTTAGAAATAACAGAAATAACCGCCTTTTTTCCCTATTCGACACTTGTTCATAAAATAAAAATTTGCTGGTGTTGCCTCATTTAAAATGGTATTACAGCTACTTTCTGTTAACCACGTTTCATTTAGTTACAAAAAGTCCAGATCAAAGGTTGTAATGATGTCATTAATCAACATTGATTTATTACCCAGTGACCTGATATTGAAAAAAAGCTAGTCTCGCAGAGATAACTGGAGACAATGGTTTGATAGATTCACATTTTATCCTCACTAGGTTTGTAGTTCTTTTTTTGTGCCATATTTCTTTGACGAAATTTCTGTCCCTTGTAATTACAGGGATGAAACATGCCTGATCTCCACACGGGTCTGACTTATTCTGGAAAAGACCCCGCATATATCAGTCAGATTCGGAGATAAGATTCTTCATGGGTGGAGGAGGGGCCCTTCGCATCTTATTGGACGGTGGTTTCAGGCGAGGGGGGATGGGAGCAGGATCTTGGCATGGTGTGGGCTGGACTCCAATATTGACAATAGCCATGGCATTTAGCCTAGTAGAGAGTGAGTTTTGCATTGGGCTTGGGTTCAACGGGGCAGGGAGGGGTGAGTGAGATTGAAAGTGGTGGCTCATCCGCTCCTCCGATTGTCTGGATGGCGTCCTTTTTTCTTGCTCTTCGCTGTAGTGACCGTCCACGGCCGCTCACTTGGGGTTGAAGCAGCCTGCAACGCAGGCCAGCCGGATTCCTCGGTAATCTGCTGGTGTTGTGACCTCCCTTTTAGATGTTGTCCCATATCTTTGGGCTTTGGTCCTAGTAAATTCCAGGGAGAACTACTGGATGATCCATTACTGTTTCCACAGTCCACACCTGTCCTCTTTGTTGAGCTAAGTGGCTGTCTGTTTGCACACTTCTGCTCACCATTTTGAGACATCGGTAGAGTGGTTTCATTCCTCAACTGTCCATTTACATCTACATACACTTCAAGAAGGTGGATTTTCGTTTCCAGGATTCATCCTCTGCAGCAGTCCGTGATGGTTCTCAGTGGAAAAGAAAGGCATCTTGTCTGCTGAGCTTGTTGCTAATAGCAGACTTGTGCTAATTAGCAGGCCATGCTCACGTAATGGTGAGAGGGTATCAGAAAATATTGGAATATGGGTCATTCCACTGAGGTGGTACACAATTTGTGACATGTAAGAAAAGTGTAAGAACTTGAAGAATTTTGTTGAAAATATGTTGAAAATTTTCTTTGAAGAATACCAGTTACATTTAGGGGTTCATGGGATAAAAACATACATAGTTTACTTAATATGACCATTATTTGACCAGTGGTCGCTTGTAACACTGACTCTAGATATGAACATGGATAGCTGTTTATTGTATGAAAACCTTGAGAATTGTTCACACAAACACTAGGTTTAGAGTAGGTTCACAAACCAATTCATGTCCAACTTGTTAATGCACCGCAAAGTATTGAGTAAAAAATGTACTTAGGGCAAATGTCGATGTGTGTAACGTTGACCAAAAATACAACATGGAAAATGAAGGACCTGAATACTAACAGGTATAAGTGAATGAATTCAGTGCATATCAGAACTTAATAGGACTCGTGAATTTTTCAATATCAGTTTCCTTACTTGGTATGACACCCTTCACAGTTAGACCATCAACAAGTTTGAACGTTGACATGTTCCATCACTTGCCATTTTTAACTTCCAATTCAATCATTTGACCAACTATGTTTATCTAATTGTTTGTACATGATAAACAATGTGAAGTCAACATTTTAGATCATAGGGAACATTAAGGTTGTCTATATTTTTATTTTTATTTAGGCATAACTATTTTACTGCTTAAACCCTAGTTCTGAAAACAATGTCTCTACACAAGTCAGTGTTAGTAAACGATAATACAGCCATTTAGACCTGTGCGTAATTTTGACACTAGCAGTCTTTGCCAGTGCCCATGTCATGTTAAAAGCACCAGTAACAATCCACAGTGCACCACACAACATCGACATTTTTATCAACAAAGTGAATCATATGTTTTGATCAAAGATAGTTAAAAACGTTTGACAGGAGGCCTTGATAATCGGAACCGAATCCAAGTTTAATAATAAGGATTGAAGTATGCGCGTAATCTTGACCACATCCTCAACACTGCTGTGATCCTTTCTCCTTCAACGAATCAAACAAGAAACCATCTATTTCTATACAAACTCGCTTTTCATCATTGCTAATAACTTGACCGTTTGAGATCGACGCTTGTAACATTTTGACATCATTTTCTTGACAAAACTCACCAGGTTCTACCGGTATATTATTTTATATCTACATGTTGATACCTGATTACTGGCGATACTGTTGTGTGTTAATATTTGATGCCTTTTAATGTATTTTGCCGTTAATAATTACTCGTAACATTTCACCACATCCGTGGAATGATCCGTATGGTAACAACTGACCGTATCAACAAAAAAAAGTACAGTCCCACAGGTTCAAAAATATCCAGGAGTCGCTGCTTCAAATTTTTTTTAGAAGAAAAACAAGCTTATCAGCAAGAAACAATGTAAACAGAGGCGAAGCAAGCAGAGCGAGCAAAAAAGCGTCTGCACTGTACGAGAGCGAGAGTAAGTAAAAGAAAAACATGTCACAACTCATTTCAAGTTTGCTGAACAACATCAGAATCAGAATCATCTTTATTTGCCAAGTATGTCCAAAAAATGCGGTAATTAGAGCCGCTCTAGTACGACAACAGACAGTCAATTGACAGAACACTTTTGAGACATAAAGACATCGAGAAAAACAGTCACTGAGCAATAAAGGGTTGCTAGTCATCTGCCGGTACATTTCTTTTTCTTTTTTTTTTGACAATTGTGCAAAAAGATGCAGAGTCCTCTTGCACTTACAGCAGTTCGAATGACTAATATTGCAATGGCCATTGTGCAAAGGGCGCCGAGACTTCAAGCGAGTAGTGCGATAGTGTGGGACAATGTTGATTGTGCAAATGTTGCAGATACTCCTCAGTCAATGTGCAAATGGAGCAGATGCTACTCTGGCGTGAGTGGCCAGTATTGGTCAACAACAGATATGCAAATAGTGCATTTGGACAAGCCAGTTAAATACTGGGAGAATATAGTCTGGTCTGATGAGACCAAAATTGAATTGTTTGGATGCCATAATGCACACCACGTTTGGAGGAGAAATGGCACTGCACATCACCCTAAAAACACCATACCAATAGTGAAGTTCGGAGGTGGGAACATGATGGCGTGGGCCTGCTTTCAGCAAATGGTACTGGTAAACTTCAGATTACTGAAGGAAGGATGAATGGGCAAATGTACCAGACATTCTTGACAAAAATGTGCTGCCATCTACGAGGATGATGGAAATGAAACGAGGGTGGACATTTCAGCAGGATAATGATCCAAAACATACTGCCAAGGAAACTCACAATTGGTTTCAAAGAAAACAATAAAGCTGCTAGAATGGACCAGCCAATGACCTGACTTGAATCCGATCGAAAATCCATGGAAAGAACTGAAAATCAAGGTCCATAAAAGCAGCCCACGGAACCTTCAAGATTTGAAGACTGCTTGTGTGGAGGAGTGGGCCAAAATCATACCAGAGCAATGCATGCGACTAGTTTCTCCATACAGGAGGCATCCTGAAGGAGTCATGGCAAAAAAAGGCTTTTTTACAAAGTATTAAATCAATATCAGTTGGCGTGTTCAATACTTTTCCCTGTGTCATTTCACATTATTACACACACTTAATTTCTGATCTTATTAGTTCTACTTTCTCTGTATGTATGGATAACTAGGGTTTTTCCCAAAATCTGGTGAAATTTTCATGTCATATAGTAATATATAGTAATATATAGTTGTTCATTATTAAGTGAATGTCTCATTTTCTTTTGTGTATTCATAATTGCTCTTTAACCAAACAAAAATATATTTTATCCTAATACTTGATTATTCCTATAGAATTGTCAGTAGAATAATCGATTACCAATTGCAGCACTACTGGATGCAAATTCTTATTTGTGACAGGTCTGTTTCATGTCACTTCAGAAATAAAGTGAGAAAAAGTAAGTCATAGCATAGCATTTTCATAGATTAAGTGAAAACCTACTATGAATTGGTTTTGAAGGTGCAATAAACTAAGCCCCCCCCCTTGACGGCTGGTTTTGAAGGTGCAAGAATTTTTATCAGCCCCCTAGTTTTCTTATAAAGGTTTAATGCACTTGTTTGTCAAATTTGTTTTGATAAATAAATATGGATTTTAAAATATATTAAATACATAAATCCAGTATATAATATATACATATTAATTAAACATATATATATTAAGATATATTTTTATTTTGCTGGTAAAATAACTCGAAAGGACTCACAACTCAAAGTGTAGGACTTGGGACTTGACTCAGGACTTGCATGTCTCGACTTGAGACTTTTGGTTCGGGACTTGAGGGCAAAGACTTGAGACTTACAGGTGACTTGCAAAGCAATGACTTGTTCCCACCTCTGCCTGTGAGTATTGTTATATTGTCTTTCTACATGTGTCGATGCACCGTCTGTGTTCGAATATCATTTGCTTGAAGCGTTATAACACTGCCACATTGATACTATAATCCGGCTATGCCGTTTTGCATTGTTTGTTACCATTAAGCTAAGCTGATTTTCCTAAGGCAAAGCTATGTGGTTGTTTGAAATTCACAAGATGTAATTATCTTTGTTTTGTTTAGTTTGACAGTTACCTTCAACTTGGAGTGGCATTTAACAAGTTGAAGCCTCGTTTTCAAAACATTGTACACTATCTGCTGAATTGCTGCTTGTTGTGGAGTTGAGTTCACTGCCACCATACGATGCTCGTAAATCAAATTTTTGCTCTCAAGCCAAAGCAAAAAAAAACAAACAAAAAAAAACAAACATCCAAATGACGGCTCATATCTCGAAAAACTTCTAAGTCAAGTCACTTGCATATCAAGGCACCACTGTACTTGACACTGGTCAGACAAGACAGTATTTGAACATCCTCACCATCTCTGAGTAAAATGCACCCAAATGTTGCTACGGTGATAAAGACGGAGCAAATGCTGTCCAGGCGGAGGGCAAACCAGCGGGATGTCATCAGGAAGAGAAACCACGCTTCTGAGATCAACGACAACACTTAATCGAAACACAGTCACCATCTCATGCGTTAAAACACACACACAAGAGAAGAACCTGAGTGCCGGTTCTGGTGTGAGTCAAAGGCTTTCGTTAACCTCTCCTCTCCTCCAAAGGCTCGGATGCTGCACAGGCCCTGGAGGGATGATGAAAGATGGGAGAAGACCGGACTGCGTGCTGTAAGGAAAGACGGAGCATGTCACGGACTGCCGTGGCGGCTGGCACGGTTTACAACTCGCTTTAATGCCTTCATGTACTTATGGACTCCAGACGTTTGATATCTCGTGACGTGGAGAGATAGTAACGCCGCAGGTACAGGAAGATGAAGAGCAGGGGAGCGATGGAGACCAAGAGGAGAGGGATGATAGAGGCCGCAATGACCAGAACGCCCACGTTCTGCAAAAAAAGCTACGACAACCCCATATTTTCATCAAACCTCTACAAAAATATTATGAGCTCTGCCAGTGATTCCCAACCACTGTACCTCTCAGATCATCAGGTGTGCCACGGGAAATTATCCAATTTCACTTAATTGCTCTGAAACTTTATATTTATGTACAATAAGTGAATGATCTATGATCATGTATCGGTGCCAGTGATGTGTATTGACAGCTGCAACAACTAAATGCTTTTCCACTATGGCAGAAGGTAAAATAGATCTGTGTATCCACTTGTTGCCGTTCATGCAACAGAATATGAACAAAGTGTTCAATTTAACAGGTACAGATTTGAAGTTGACTGTGTCTTGGCTCAGTAAAGGTTGGGAAACACTGGCCTAACCTGATGACTCCTCACTTGATAGAAATCCACAAAGGTGAGTGGTAACAGGGAGTCCATCTGGCTGATATCCTTGGAAAAGCGGTTGAGGATTCTTCCTAGCGTGCGGAGAAACAAGCAAAATTATGGAGCAGCTTGGAGCTGAAACAATAACATGATGATTCTGAGTGGCACCTCCTGTCTTACATGACATGAGCCATCAACATGCTACGTGCTTCACCTTGAAAGATTACATTTAAAATAATTAAGACATGGCGTCAAGGTTTCACCTATGGGGTTGACGTCAAAGAAGTGGACTTGGGTGCGGAGGACAGCGTTGAACATGCGGTTGTGCAGTGTCTGAGTGGATTTTACTAGCCCGTGAAAAATCACTAAACACCTGGCAAAGCCAAAGACCACGGCGGCAGCAGTCAAACCTGCAGAACAAAGAAAGTAGGGATGAGAATCGATAAGAATTTAGCGTTTTGGATTTCATTATCAATACTGCTGAAGAAGTGGATGAAGTAATTCTAATGAATTTATCATTATTTATATGAATACAAAAATGTTTCTGCATCGTGCTGTGCACTATGGACAAAATGTTATAATCCCAATAATGATACATTTCCCAATAAAGTATTTTTCCTCAAAATGACATGAAATTGATGCATTTTTTTCCTCTTTTCTCCATTTATTTATAAAACACATTGTATACAGGAAAACAATTTAAAGGATAAAAGATTTTTTTTTCAATCTATTAATTGATTCACGCTCAATCCAACTGTTACACTAATGTAACATGTGAATTAAGCATGGGTTGATTGGTCATGCCTGGAGAGTGAGGCACAAGGATGACATAATAGACAGGCAACTGTTGTTGCTACATTACTGTAGCAACAATGTTAACCCAATACCCCACAGATAAAAAATTATTATATAAATGATAGAGGGGTTATATCGTATGTTACACATTTTGATATTGCGTAGCTCTATTTGTGCATATTGGAAGCGTCCCCCTCCCCCGTTTTGACAAAATAAAAGCTTTCCAAGTGTTGCAAGTAGCCCCTCTATTATATTTTTGTGTGAACTATAGCCAAACTAAGGAGTGCTTCTGCCTTGACTTCAGAACCAAAATTGACCTCTCGCATGTGACGTCATTGTGATTTAAGAGGAATCGATAGAGGGAATCGTTAGGCAAGCAGACAAACAATTCCCAAGAATCTAATTACTGGGAACAATGTCCATTCCTGCAATTTTAACTTACACCACTCGCAAAACGTTAGGGATATTCGCTTTGGGATGGAATTTCAGGAGGAACATAAAATGCATTATAACCTTTACAGTTGAATTCGATTTGACCTTATCTAAACTTTTGAATGGAGATGTCCAGCTGTTCAGTGATTCGGTACGCTCTGCACAACTTGTTGTTCTCTAACAAGGAGCAGAACGGCAAAATTCCAATGTTTGACCCATGGATGGACCATTTTCTGGTTCACTCAGAATTGGTATTTCACTCATTCACCGACAGCGGTTTTCAGAGCAGCCAAACCAATACTGGCAGCCGTTTTAAAGCATTTTGACCATGATTTTATATATACAAAATCTACCAAAAGAAAGCATAGACTCTCTTCTTTCACCAAGAAAAAAACCCTTAAAACTATCTTTTGTTTAGCTGCTTTTACATGGCCACCGGTCATCCTTGTCATTCCTCCAAGATCGGCGTCATACTTCCGCCAACTACCGCAGCACATACTTTGCTAATACTTTAAATATACACACTCTATTTGAGTGTAAAATGCCTAAACTTATCCAACTTCCAACCTGTGGCCATTTTATTCCTCATAATCTCTCAATCTTTCCTCAAAATTTGGGTTGATCTAAAATCTAAAGTTCTGCATCGCTGCCATCTACTGGGATCTGTTCGGCAGTACAGTTGTTTACAAGCTTGAAATCCACAGATGAGCAGCATCGGACCCTGCCCCATCCTCCCTGTTGAAGTTGAAAAACATAATTGATGTGCATGAGTCAACAGTGGATGAGTTAAACAGCTCTCTTTATCATGCTGTTGACATTTTGACATCATGAGACCAAGATGACCCCTCCTGGAAGCCGTCTCCTTATCGTGGTGGAGGGTTTTGTGTGTCCCAATGATCCTAGGAGCTAAGTTGTCTGGGCCTTCACGCCCCTGGTAGGGTCACCCATGGCAAACAGGTCCTAGGTGAGGGACCAGACAAAGCACGGCTAAAAGACCCCTATGATGAAAACTATTAATGTATCTAAGTTTCTCTTGCCCGGAGGTGGGTCACCGGGGCTCCCCTCTGGAGCCAGGCCTGGAGATGAGGCTCGAAGGCGAGCACCTGGTGGCCGGGCATGCACCCATGGGGCCTGGCCGGGCACAGCCCGAAAGGGTAACGTGGGTCCCCCTTCCCATGGGCTCACCACCTGTGGGAGGGGCCATAGGGGCCGGGTGCAGTGTGAGCTGGGCGGTGGCCGAAGGCAGGGACCTTGGCGATCCGATCCTCGGCTACAGAAGCTGGCTCTAGGGACGTGGAATGTCACCTCTCTGGCAGGGAAGGAGTCTGAGCTGGTGTGTGAGGTCGAGAAGTTCCGACTAGATATAGTCGGACTCGCCTCCACACACAGTTTGGGCTCTGGTACCAGTCCTCTCGAGAGGGGTTGGACTCTCTTCCACTCTGGAGTTGCCCACGGTGAGAGGCGCCAATTAGGTGTGGGTATACTTATTGCCCTGTACATTGGGGTTAACCCTGGTGGACGAGAGGGTAGCCTCCCTCCGCCTTCGGGTCGGGGGGATGGGTCCTGACTGTTGTTTCTGCCTATGCACCAAACAGCAGTTCAGAGTACCCACCCTTTTTGGAGTCCTTGGAGGGGGTGCTGGAGAGCGCTCCCGCTGGGGACTCCATCGTTCTGCTGGGGGACTTCAATGCTCACGTGGGCAATGACAGTGAGACCTGGCATTGGGAAGAACGGTCCCCCCGATCAGAACCCAAGCTGTGTTCTGTTATTGGACTTCTGTGCTCATCACGGATTGTCCATAACGAACACCATGTTCAAGCATAAGGGTGTCCACACATGCAATTGGCACCAGGACACCCTAGGCCACAGTTCGATGATCGACTTTGTGGTCGTGTCATCGGACTTGCGGCCACATGTCTTGGACACTCGGGTGAAGAGAGGGGTGGAGCTGTCAACTGATCACCACCTGTTGGTGAGTTGGCCCCGATGGTGGGGGAAGATGCTGGTCCGACGTGGCAGGCCCAAACATATTGTGAGGGTCTGCAGGGAACGTCTGGCAGAATCCCCTGTCAGAAGGAGTTTCAACTCCTCCGACAGAACTTTGCTCATGTTCCGGGGGAGGCGGGGGACATCGAGTCCGAGTAGACCATGCTCCGTGCCTCCATTGCTGAGGCGGCCGCCCGGAGTTGTGGCCGTAACGTGGTCGGTGGTTGTCGTGGCGGCAATCCCCAAACCCATTGGTGGACACCAACGGTGAGGAATGCCGTCAAGCTGAAGAAGGAGTCCTATCGGGCCTATCGGGTATGGGAGGAGTTCGGTGAGGCCATGGAGAAAGACGTTCCGCCGGCTTCGAGGAAATTCTGGTCCGCCATCCGGCATCTCAGGAGGGGGAAGCAGTGCACCATCAACACTGTGCATCGTGGGGATGGGGCGCTGCTGACCTCTACTTGGGACATTGTGAGCCAGTGGGAAGAATACTTTGAAGACCTCCACAATTCCACCAACACGCCATCCCATGAGGGAGCAGAGTGTGGGTTCTCTGAGGCAGGCTCTCCTATCTCTGGGGTTGAGGTCACCGAGGTGGTTAAAAAGCTCCTCGGTGGCAAGGCCTCGGGGGTGGATGAGATTTGCCCGGAGTTCCTAAAGGCTCTGGATGTTGTGGGGCCGTCCTGGTTGACACGCCTCTGCAACATCATGTGAACATCGGCGACAGTGCCTCTGGATTGGCAGACTGGGGTTGGTGGTTCCCCTTTTTAAGAAGGGGGACCGGAGGGTGTGTTCCAACTACAGGGTGTGTTCCAACTACAGGGGGATCACATTCCTCAGCCTCCCTGGTAAGGTCTGCTGGAGAGGAGGGTCCGTCAGGAAGTCGAATCTCAGATTCAGGAGGAGCAGTGTGGTTTTCGTCCTGGCCGTGGAACAGTGGACCAGCTCTACACCCTCGGCAGGGTCCTCGAGGGTGGATGGCAGTTCGCCCAACCAGTCTACATGTGTTTTGTGAACTTGGAGAAGGCGTTCGACCGTGTCCCTCGGGGAGTCCTGTGGGGGGTGCGGGAGTATGGGGTATCGAACACCCTGATACGGACTGACCGGAGTCAGAGTTTGGTCCGTAATCCGGCAGTAAGTCGGACTCGTTTCCGGTGAGGGTTGGACTCCGCCAAGTCTGCCCTTTGTTACCGATTCTGTTCATAACTTTTATGGACAGAATTTCAAGGTGCAGCCAAGGTGTAGAGGGGGTCCGGTTTGGTGGCCTCAGTATTGCATCTCAGCTTTTTGCAGATGATGTGGTTCTGTTGGCTTCATCAAGCCGTGACCTCGAACTCTCACTGGAGCAGTTCACAGCTGAGTGTGAAGCGGCTGGCATGAGAATCAGCACCTCCAAATCTGGGACCATGGTCCTCAGTCGGAAAAGGGTGACGTGCCCTCTCCAGGTCGGTGATGAGATCCTGGCCCAAGTGGAGGAGTTCAAGTATCTTGGGGTCTTGTTCACGAGTGAGGGAAGAATGGAACGGGAGATCAACAGGTAAAGAAGGAGCTAAGCCGAAAGGTGACGCTCTCGATTTACCGGTCGATCTACGTTCCTACCCTCACCTATGGTCACGAGCTGTAAGTCGTGATCGATTGAACAATATCCCGGATACAAGTGGCCGAAATGAGTTTCCTCCGCAGGGTGTCCGGGCTCTCCCTTAGAGATAGGATGAGAAGCTCGGTCATCCGGGAGGATCTCAGAGTAGAGCCGCTGCTCCTCCACATCGAGAGGAGCCAGATGAGGTGGCTGGGGCATCTGATTCGGATACCCTCCCGGACGCCTCCCTGGTGAGGTGTTCCGGGCATGTCCCACTGGGAGGAGACCCCGGGGACGACCCAGGACACGCTGGAGAGACTACCTCCTTTGTTTGGCCTGGGAACGCCTCGAGATCCCCCCGGAAGAGCTGGATGAAGTGGCTGGGGAGAGGGAAGTCTGGGCGTCCTTGCTAAAGCTACTGCCCCCGCAACCCGACCTCAGATAAGCGGTAGAAAATGGATGGATGGATGAGCTTAGAGTGTCATCAGCAGGTTGTAACAGGGATAGACTGGAAGAGTCACAAAAAAGCATAGAAGTGGCCGTTGTTGGAATTTTTCATGGATCACACACCTGTTGTGAATTTTGCCTCTAAGCTCTTTGTTTGAGAACAGCAAGTACTGAAACGTGAACAGTTGAACATGTGCATTCAAAAGTTTAGATAAAATCAATTAAGTTCACCTGTAAAGGTTACAGTGCATTTTCGGATCCTGAAATTTTGCCTCAAAGCCAAATAGCCCTAACCTTTTGTAAATTGTGTCTAACCCATAAAAAATTGGAGATACTTTTTCCAACACAAAGAGAAAACAAGAATTTTTGCACTGACCAGAGTAAATGCCCAGATAAAACGGAAGATTTGTGCCTTGGTATAAGGCAGACGACTGATTGGTGCTTTTCTCAACAATCACAACCGTGCTGGTGTTGTTGAGCTCATCTTTGGCCCTGTTGTCAACAATATCAACACAAAGTAACATGTGATTTAGTTTGTGTATGTGTGTGTAGACGCCAGGCCATTGACTCACCAGAACACCAGCCACCAGTCCTGCAGAATATATGCAGCCTAGAAAGAACGACAAAGACCCACTAGGTGAACAATTGTGAATTCCGGGCTTATGGTGATGCTACAAACTGCTTAGTTTCTTCTGAGCAGTACAGTTCAATTTAGTTTGTTTTGTAATTTTCTTGTATTTGCAGTTTTGGAAACCGGCATGCTGGAGCCATGCTGCAGCTGCATTCCATCGAATCATAAAAATATTTTATAGTTTAAACCTTTAAAATACCTTTCCCACATGACATAGCCACATTGAAAGTAATTGAACTCATTCACTGCCAGCCTTCACAGTTAACATGGATATTTGACTTCTAAAGCCGTCAATGGCAGTGAATGTGTTAAACATACTTCTTAAACATTTATTTCAATGCAAAAAATGTATATCGTTGACAGAAAAATCTGCGATATAGCAAGGATTAATGTATTCCAGTATCTACTCCACTCCGTTTCATGCCTCACACTTATCTAATACATATCAGTATGGTTAAATTGTAAGGATATCACATTAACTGATCAGTACAACTGCAATAGCTGCATGAGCTCTGTAAATAGTGTGGCATCATTATAGCAGGCGGCACCGTGGCTAACTGGTTAGCACGTCTGGCCTGTGTGGAGTTTGCATGTTCTACCCGTGCCTGCGTGGGTTTCCTCCGGGCACTCCGGTTCCCTCCCACATCCCAAAAAACATGTGTGGTAGGTTGATTGAAGACTCTAAATTGCCCGTAGGTGCGAATGGTTGTTTGTTTCTATGTGCCCTGCGATTGGCTGGCGACGAGTTCAGGGTGTACCCCGCCTCTCGCCCGAAGATAGCTGCGGTAGGCTCCAGCACGCCCTTATCCTTGTGAGGATAAGCAGTGAAGACAATGGATGGATGGATCATTACAGCATTAACTCGCCAGTGACTTCAACAAAGAAGAAAAATGTGGGTGTTTTAGGTTTTTTTTCGACTAAACCATTAGATGGAGACAATATAATTAAACTGTATGTACTATATATTTTGTTCGACTTCCTCAGAGGTTCTCACTCACCTCAGCAATGACACTGAGGAGCAGAATAGCCAGTAAGATCAGAGGATGACAGTGGGCAGTAAAATACTTGACATAAATGTCCTTGCTGACATTTCCTTCAGCACGGGCCTCCTCCTGAGCTGTGTGTGCACTCTCGACCTGTAAACAAAAAACAAAAAAAGAAAAAAGCCATCACAGTCAAGTTGCTTGTGGTTATATTACTTAAAAATAAATAAATAAATAAATAAAATAAAAATAAAACGCAATGACCGAGTTGGGTCTGTCTTTGCTTTAAGTTACTTCTTGTTAAAAGAGGTTTGCTGACACTCTTTTCAAGTGCTGGATAATTGTTATGATTTGGAATTTGATATTTGAATTTGAAATCTGGACAAATACAGTTAACCCCCATTATTCACCGGGGATGGGACCAAGTCAACAAAGAATCATCATCAAAGTATCAACATGACATGTACAGTCATGAATCCATGTTACATACTGTAAATGACTGTATTCAGTAGTTAAACTATTTAACGCACACAAACCACCTCCAGAAGAGACTCATCAATACTATTGGCTAGGAGACAAGCCTAAATAACACACTCGTACAAACTGACATAACATCACACATTGGCAAACAGATATTGAGTCATTCGGTCATTAAAGCCACATTTTGGCATTTACACACAATAATAAATGCCAGTGAAAAAGGCAAATTGTAACTGCAAAGTTAGCTATTAATAGCTGCACCACTTTGAGTGTTCCATCACACAAGGTGAATTCAAGGATGACCAACAGAACAGAACAGAACACAAAATGAAAAAAAAACACCATCAACCATCAATCTAAACGTTGCCACAAGATGGTGCCAAAGTAATGTTAGCAAAGTAAGTTCCCCCACCACTCCCCCACCAAAAAAAACTAATAATCTGAAAATAGACAAATTTGCAAACGCCAAAATGTGAATATGCGGGGGTTGACCGATGCAAAATATGGGGTTCTGCTGCTTACGGGAAGCAGG
Organism: Phyllopteryx taeniolatus; assembly: GCF_024500385.1. NCBI lineage: Eukaryota > Metazoa > Chordata > Actinopteri > Syngnathiformes > Syngnathidae > Phyllopteryx > Phyllopteryx taeniolatus. The sequence goes on along the minus strand of NC_084502.1, from coordinate 28,938,501 downwards.
TCAGGAACACTGCTCTCTGGTGGGAGGAGTGTGCTGTGTGCGTAGAGTGAACTGCTTGAGTGATTGGTCCTCTTGCTAGAGAGTGACTCCTTGTCACAGTTGGCTGACAGATATTGATGCTCCTGTTCCTCCTGACTTTTTAGCAGGAAGCCAACATCAAGGCCGGAGCTCTGCAACTCGCTGTAGGTACCCTGGGCCATGATACGACCCTTGGAGAAAGTAAGAAATAAACAAAAACAGTCAGCGGCAACCAAAAAGTCCCTGCCAAAAAATGTGTATCAAACCTGTCCAGCTGGCCTAAGGGCATTCATAAACAAGGAAAGTAAATGAAAATGTACTTATGTCATGCTCATTGTGCTTCTTTTAATTGAAAGTGAAAGTGTAACTTTTATGTACAGTGTTTCGGCCCGCATATGCAAGTGCTAAATAAATAAAGAATAAAAATCAATACCCCTCCTGGAGCCGTCACCTTATCGTGGTAGAGGGATTTGTGTGTCCCACTGATCCTAGGAGCTAAGTTGTCTGGGGCTTCACGCCTCTGGTAGGGTCACTCATGGCAAACAGGTCCTAGGTGAGGAACCAGATAAAGCACACTCAAAGACCCCTTATGATGAGTAAATATACTGGACCTCGTTTTCCGTTGCCCAGACATGGGTCACCGGGGCCCACCTCTGGAGCCATGTCCGGAGGTTGGGGATGATGGCGAGCGCCTGGTGGCCAGGCCTGCACCCATTGGGCCCAGCCGGAAAAGACAACGTGGGTCCCCCTCCCATGGGCTCATCACCTGTGGGAGGAGCCAAGGAGGTCAGGTGCAGTGTGAGCTGGGCGGTGGCCAAAGTTGGGGACCGTTGCGGGAACGTCACCTCTCTGGCAGGGAAAGAGCCTGAGCGAGGTCAAGAAATTCCGACTGGATATAGTCGTGATCGCCTTGACACAGAGCTTGGGCTCAGGTGTGAGTCTTCTCAAGAGGGGTTGGACTCTCTTCCACTCTGAAGTTTCCCACGGTGAGAGGCGCCAAGCAGGTGTGGGTATATTTATTGCCCCCCGGCTCGGCGCCTGTACATTGGGGTTAACCCTGGTGGACGAGAGGGTAGCCTCCCTCCACCTTCAGGTGGGGGGACGGGTCCTGACTGCTTTCTGTGCCTATGCACCAAACAGCAGCTCAGAGTACCCACTCTTCTTGGAGTCCTTGGAGGAGGTGCTGGACAGCGCCACTGCTGGGGACTCCCTCCTTCTGCTGGGGCACTTCAAAGCTCACGCGGGCAATGACAGTGAGACCTGGAAGTGCGTGATTGGGAAGAACAGTCCCCCCCCCCCCCCGACCAGATCCCGGGGGGTTCTGTTATTGGACTTCTGTTCTCGTCATGGATTGTCCAGAACGAACATTTGTTCAGACATAAGGGTGTCCATACGTGCACTTGGCAACAGGACACCCTAGGCCGTAGTTCGATGATCGACTTTGTGGTCGTGTCATCGGACTTGCGGCCGCATGTCTTGGACACTCGGGTGAAGAGAGGGGCGAAGCTGTCAACTGATCACCACCTGGTGGTAGTCGGCTCCCATGGTGGGGGAAGATGCCTGTCCGACCTGGCAGACCCAAACGTAATGTGAGGGTCTGCTGGGAACGTCTGGCACAGTCCCTTGTCAGAAGGAGTTTCAAATCCCACCACCAGCAGAACTTCGTCCACGTCCCAGAGCAGGCGGGGGTCAGTGAGTCCGAGTGGACCATGTTCCGCACCTCCATTGTCATGGCGGACAACCGATGCTGTGGCCCTAAAGTGGTTGGTGCCTGTCGTAGCGGCAATCCCTGAACCTATCGGTGGACACCGGTGGTAAGGGCTAGATAGGACTCATTCAGCTTGACAGCATTCAAGCTGAATGAGTCCTATCTGGCTAGGGTGAGAAGCTCGGTCATCTGGGAGGGGCTCAGAGTCGAGACAGTGCTCCTCCGCATCGAGAGGAGCCAGATGAGGTGGGATGCCACCCGGACGCCTCCCCACATATTCCCCCGCAAAAAAAGAAAAACAAAAAAGACAACAATTGAAATAAAATTGCAAAAAAAAAAATTATCCAAAAATGGTTGAATTTGCGGATGCCGAATATGCGGGGGTCCAATGTACAGAGGTTTTAGTGGATCTCTGTATATTGCGCAAATGTACAGGGATTCATGGAGAGGGTTGCAATTATTTTCGCAATTTTCAAAGTAAGTTTGAATGGGACTTTTTGGGTATTTTTGAAATGGGGTTTTGAATGGGTTGAGTTGGGTGAGTAATATTTAACTCAACATTTATGTTTTTTTTTGTTCTTCAATAAATAATTGATTGTTCATTCAAATATTTAACAGTTGTTAAAGTCCTACTTACAAATAGGTTTATTTAAATGTCATGCTTTTTAATTGTATTATTTTGCATGGATGCCTGCTTATGACACAACATAATGTTTATATTTTTGCATGAATACGATATCCTTTAATAATTCCCTAGCTTAACTTCCAATGGAAATTTACCGTAAACCTTCATAAAATGTAACAGAAACGTACCACTTCTACGCAACACTCTTCATGACACTCAAATTTGTGACACCAACCTCCTTGATCACCACTATGTGATCAACTGTCCACAGATTCTGAAGTTGATGAGTAACCAGGATGCGACACTTGTTCTTCAACAGACCACAGATGCACCTGAGGAATTGACAAAAATACTCTTCAACAGGACTGACAAAGGGGAAAGACACAGCAGTCATGAGCAGACATTCATAAGACATTTGGGACTAAAGTGTGCTTCCAGCTTGTTGGGAACAATTAGGGGGTGCTCTGTTCTGTTTCAGCTTGACTATACAGTGAGCACCCGCTATATTGCAGTTTATATTTCACACCTTTGTTATATGTTTCAGATTTTTAAGTGGGTAATTTGAATGTGTTTTTACAGTAAACAAGCAAGTCAAAATTTGGAATTGGACGACTTCAGTGTATTACCACGTTTTGCTGCAACAAACTCTACTGGATGTAGAAGCAGCATAATTAAAAGAAGAGAAAAAGAAGAAGAGAAGGTCCCCTACTAAACAGACAGAATATGTATATGCCTGTGAGTAATGTACTGTACGGTTAAACATTCTGGTGTTTAAATATAGTATTTAATTCTCCTTTGTTGTATGCTAATTTCCGTTAGCTCTTCTATGGGATTTGACATTAAATGTTTGAATTAAGCAAGCAGACTTTTGTTATTGTATGGCTTGGGTGAACATTTTGGGGTTTAAATATACGGTTTAATTCTCTTTTGTTGTGTGTGATGCCGCTCCATGAGTTTTAAGCAGCAATTGTTTGAAGGTTTATAATTAGAGCAACATCTATGCTGATTTTCATTAGCCCTTCTATGGTGTTTCAAATTACGTTACCATTAAGCAAGTGCTCTTTTTGGTTTGGTTACACATTTTGGTTTTTAAATATACGTTGAATTCTCTTTTGTTATGTGTGATAAACGCAGCTTTGGTGGTGGTTGAGGCAACAACTTGGACGTGGGAGGAGTTCAGTTAGGCCATGGAGAACGACTTGCAAATAAATGTCTTAGAAGAAATCTGGTGCATGCGGAATGTCACGTGATCAAACCTGGAAAACAAGTTAGCAGACTGCCTGTATAAGCTGCGCTAACGAGCAACACTATGAGTTAGTGATATGATAGTTTAATATGATAGTTTGCATGCTAAAATGTTGTTTTCTTTATGGCTGGTCTCTTTGGACAAAAGTTAAATATATGTATATCATTTATCTATACAGATATGATATGACAATTTATATGTAAACACAAATGAAGGCTAAACACTATGAAGGCTATTGTCATCTTTGGTAGCTCTGTGGTGACATCTTTGAAACAAAAGATACTGTAGACATTGAGGAAGCAGAATCTGGGGACTCTTAGGAGTTGAGGTCATCGAGGTGGTCAAAAACCTCCTCGGTGGTCGGCCCCTGTGTGTGGATGAGATCTGCCCTGAGTTCCTAAAGGCTCTGGATATTGTGGGAGTGTCCTGGCTGACACACCTCTGCAACATTGGGTGGACATCAGTGTCAGTGACTCTGGATTAGCAGACCGGGTTCGTGGTCCCCCATTTTAAGAAAGGGGACCGGATTGTGTCTTCCAACAACAGGAGGATCACACTCCATAGTCTCCCTGATGAAATCTATTCAGGGGTGCTGGAGAGGAGGGTCTATCAGGAAATCGAATCTCAGGAGGAGCAGTGTGGTTTTCGTCCTGGCCGTGGAACAGTGGACCAGCTCTACACCCTCAGTAGGGTCTTCGAGGGTGCATGGAGGTTCACCCAACCAGTCTACATGTGCTTTGTGGACTTGGACAAGGCGCCTGGAGGGTGTTGGAAGGATGCACTTGGTCACCATTTTGTTCAAAACCTTTATGGACAGAATTTGTATTCGCAGCCAAGGCGCTGGGAGGGGTCCGGTTTGGTGACCTCAGTATTATGTCTCTGCATTTTGGAGATGATGTGGTTCTGATGGCTTCATCAAGCTGCGATCTTCAGCGCTCACTGGAGCGCAGTGTTGTACCTGAACGAGTTAAATGTTCGAAAGTTCATGAACTAGTTCAGTGCGCGGCCGCCATTCATGGCAGGCACGTTGCAGCTGCGTGAGAACGCGAAGTGCGTTCAGGGACATTGCGTAAATGGGAGTGAATGTGTTCTTTGGTGGTTCTTTTGTAATACAGTACATAATTGTAAAAATTACTATGGAAATTATTATTTGTACCAGAATGCTTTTGTTAAAACTATACGATCCCACTATCATGATATGGAATTTATTTTTGTTTTGTAATATAAGAATAGATAAAATAAAATATTTTGTTAATATAGTCAGCCAGAGCTGCGAGAAATGCAAAGTTATCAATGTCCTTTCCTGTCATACTGTGTTGCATGTTTTTGTTTGCACATTAAGGATGAAAGTCATGTTTTGGTTTTACTTCCTTATTTTAAAAAAAGACCATTCAAGCAGCATGTATTTCCTCATGTTTTTGAGATTGTAGGGTGAAAGCTGCAGCTGCCTGCGAGTGTGGACAAAAATGTGACCTAGAGGTTATGAGATAGGTGTACACTTTCATTCCAATATGCCACCGCCACCTAGTGGTTATAAAAAAGGTGTAGCCTACACTTTCATTCCAAGATGAAAGAGGTACGTACGACTGCATATATGTACAGTTGTGCTCATAAATTTACATACCCTGGCAGAAATTGTGAAATATTGTTTTTTTTTTTTTAAATACGACTGATGATTGAACAACCATTATTAATTTCTTTACGGTTATGTTTTGTTTAATGATAATGCTTTTCTGAAAAGCTAGACCGTTTAATTTGAATCCCTTTAAAATAAAAGTAAATGCGTTTCCCCTGGTCCTTCATTGTTTTCTTTAAAGAATTGTACTCATCTTACAAATTCTGGCTGGGTAATCAACCATATGAGCACAACTGTATGTTTTCTCATTTACTAAATAAAAGTAGGGCTGTGAATCTCAAAATAAGAGCAAATAAATTAAAAAAGTATTACATTTTCAAATAAAGTGCTTAACTTGAGAATAATTATTTGAAAAAAACTAACAAAATACAGATAATACTTCATATTTTGATCATATCGGTAGAAGCATATCATTATATCATCATTATATATGCTGGACACTGCTGGAGCGGTTGGGAGTCGTTTGTGATGCTGTTGGGTTGAGAATCAGCACCTGCAAATCTGAGACCATGGACCTCAGTCGGAAAAGGGTAGAGTGCCCTCTCTGGGTTGAGGAAGAGATCCTGCCCTTGTTCAAGTATCTAGGGGTCTTGATCACAAGTGAGGGAAGAATGGAAAGGGAGATGACCAGGCGTATCGGCGCAGCGTGTGCAGTCCCTGGGGCTTCTGGGACACATTGGAGAGATGGTGTCTCCCATTCGAGACTTTCCTGCTTAAGCTGCTGCCTCAGCGACTCGACCCCGGATAAGCAAAGGAAAATGAATGGATGGATGGATGGATGTTGTGTGTGATTTGGCTCTGTGTCTGGTAAATTAGAAGTTGTTTTGAGGTTTATAACTACTGTTATATCTATGCTAATTTCGGTTAGCTTTAACTGGGAGTGACATAGATGGCTTCTTTTACCTCTTTCATACCAGCGGTCCTCCTTATCCAGAATTTGGACATTGTTGTACTCGACAGAATGTCACTTCTTCTTGAGATGCAAATGAACCGCTGAGTCTGGACCCGAAGAAGCCGCCAAGCATTGTTGCGGCATGCGCCTGTGCAACGTTTTTGTGCAACGGCCGCTGGCATGGCACAAAAAAGAAGCCATCTATGTCAAGCTAGAAAAGCTGTCTCCAAACAGAGGGGGGAGGTTTGAGGCATCACCTGCCAGTAACAATGTTATTAGATCTCTCCCCCTGAAGATCGCCTCATTCAATCAAGAATGGTCCAGTTGCCTAGATTCAGCCTTTTCAGATTACCATCACCTGTAGGGCTGTCACGATAACATTTTTTTTAAAGAAGATATATTGTCCCAAAAACTATCACAATAAACGATAATATTGTGGGTTTTTTTTAAATCATGAAAAATAAAGCCTGCCCTTACTATTTTTTTATATTAAAAATCAGTAATTTTGTTGTTACTGTTACAATTTCCTCTCTTGTTTCTCTTTCCATCCATCCATTTTCTGTACCGCTCATCCCCACTAGGGTTGCAGGCGTGCTGGAGCCTATCCCAGCTATCTTTGGCTGAGAGGCGGAGTCTACCCCGAATTGGTTGCCAGCCAATCGCAGGGCACTCTCTGTTAAATTGTTTTTCTTTACTCTGTGATCCCCCTGGCTCTAAAATAAAGAATAAAGAGCTTCAAGACTAGTCTGTTTTTTATGGAGTCTTCTCTTTCGATTATAATCGGCGTAGAAGCCCAAACCGAACCACAATGCTTTATATAAACACCTCAATCGGAAGAAACAGACTGAATATGAATGAAATTTCATTCAGTTTCACAGGAGTGGAGTATTCCTTTTGCCAAACTGATCAGAAGTAGATTTTCACCATGTAGATGTCATTCAGAATAGTCGGGAAAAGCTGTCTCCGCATGCTTTGTCTCGACATAAATCTGCGGCGACGTCATCAATTACGCACGGCATAAAAATGGCTGCTCCTGACGGCGCGCGTATGCGATGGAGATTAGCTACTTTTTAGCTACTTCTAAATTGTTTTTATCAAGCGTTTTTTTTTTTTAAATAAACATAAAAACAATCCCAAATACTGGGCTAAATAGACGACGGACCTCCATCTTGATAAATGACGTTCACGACAACGTGTGCATGTCACACGGCGATTATGATTAAATGTAGTGCACATCATGGATACACCCGATCGAAAGAGATCACATCACATGGAAACAGTTGACAAGAAATCTTTCAAATGATTTCAATCAAATTGACAAAAAAGACTCCATGTAAACCCGGCTATTGTGAGATTGGTCCACTGAAGACGAGCCCCTCACCTGTCAATCAAATACACGTTGACTTCACAGCAGTCAACTACTGGCTGCATAACGTGTGCCACGGAAGTTATTCTTAATAAACAGTTAACGTTCCCATGTTTGTGTTCACTGGGGATTAACGCACACAACAACTTGGAGCGAAGCGCTGATGTTTTAAACGACAAGGCTGTTTAGCTCCTTAACTCGCTAGCTCGTTAGCTCGCAGGCTAGTTCGTTAGCTTGCGAGGTAGCTCGTAAGCTCATGGCCGGGCCAGCTAACACAACAAACAGTTCACTTTCCCTTAAGTTCTGTTGTTTGAATCTTCACACTGCACATGGAGCAAGGCTGTGGAGTATTGGACTGAGCCAACACCCGCAAGAGTGTATCGGTCCACCGGCATCCCAGGAGTCCACTAGCGGCTAAGACACAGCCATTCAACTCTGTCAGCTCACTGTGTGATTCGTATGTCGCCTCACCACAACGACGACAACCTATCGAGTCCGGAAAAACTATCGTGTCCATTTTATTTACTGAACAATAAGTCGACATAGTAATTATAGTAACAGGTCTAATCACCAGGATGACTGAGAATCTACATAGACATATTGCAATGTTGATGACTGAGGTAGACTTATCAAATTATATCATGTTTTTTCTTGAAAACAAAATGAAAAAAAATTATAAAATAAATAGTCCGTTTAAATGTTGATGTCTAAATTGTCCTCCAATTCTGGAATGACCCGTAATGTACAATGAACAATAAAGGATTGACACTCACACTTCAAAGAGATATTTTCCAACTTCGGCATCTACAGCACTCAGAGGATCATCTAAGAGGTAGATATCTGCTTCCTCATACACAGCTCTGAGAACACACGCACACAATTATTCTCACTCTGCATGTTTCAGATTGCAAATGCAACATTCTCGCACCTGGCCAGGTTGATGCGAGCCTTCTGACCCCCGCTGAGGGTGCCTCCCTTGTCCCCGATGAGGGTTAGGTCTCCATCTGGGAGTAACTCCAGGTCCTGCACTCCAAAACATTACACAGAACACAATATGCAGTGTATGGCGATGTCTCAAACAAATGTAAGCAAAAACCTGTTCAAAATGAATGCGCCACCAGCTAATACTTTTTGATACAAATGTTAGACACAAATTCATAAATGAATTATGAATCTGCTTTTTGCAGATGATGAGGTTCTAATGGCCTCATGAAAGCGTGATCATCAACTCCCGCTCGAGCAGTTCCCAGCAGAGTGTGAAGCGGCTATAGCCTTGAATCCTATAGGATGAAAATCAGCACCTCCAAATCTGATGCCATGGTCCTCAGTCAGAAAAGGGTCGAGGAAGAGATCCTACCCCAGGTGGAGGAGTCAAGTGTCTCGGGGGCTTGTTCATGAGTGAGGGAAGAATGGAGCGCGAGATCGACAGGTGGATCGGTGCAGCGTCTGCAGTAATGTGGATTCTGTATCGATCTGTCACGGTGAAGAAAGAGTTGGGCCAAAAGGCAAAGCTCTCGATTTACCGATCGATCTACACTCCTACCCTCACCTATGGTCACGAGCTGTGGGTCGTGACTGAAAGAACAAGATTGCGGATACAAGCGGCAGAAATTAGTTTCCTCCGTAGGGTGTCCGGGCTCTTCTTTAGAGATAGGGTAAGAAGCTCGGTCATTAAGGAGGGGCTCAGAGTCAAGCCGCTGCTCCTTCGCATCAAGAGTTGCCATATGAGGTGGTTTGGGTATCTGGTTAGGATGCCTCCCGGACGCCTCCCTGGTGAGGTGTTCCGGGAACATCCCACCGGGAGAAGGCCCTGGGAACAACCCAGGATTTGCTGGAAAGACTACGTCTCACGGCTGGCGTGGGAATGCCTCGGTATCCCCCGGGAAGAGCTGGATGAAGTGGCTGGGGAGAGGGAAGTCTGGGCTTCCCTGCTTAAGCTGCTACCCCCACGATCCCAGATAAGCAGAAAAAGATGGATGGATAAATGAATTAGGACGGTCGACAAGAGACAGGAGCATGTCCAGCTCTTCTTTGCAAACCACAAGACTGCATTTTGTAAACAGAAAGTTCCAAGAAGAGATGAGGTACAAATAAGCTCATTCAGTTCCATTAAACACTTCCAAAAATGAAAATGGACTAAACTGAAAAAGTACTTAACTAATATTATCCATCCATCCATCCATTTTCTGAGCCGCTTCTCCTCACTAGGGTCGCGGGCGTGCTGGAGCCTATCCCAGCTATCATCGGGCAGGAGGCGGGGTACACCCTGAACTGGTTGCCAGCCAATCGCAGGGCACATAGGAACAAACAACCATTCGCACTCACAGTCATGCCTACGGGCAATTTAGAGTCTCCAATTCATGCATGTTTTTTTTGGGATGTGGGAGGAAACCGGAGTACCCGGAGAAAACCCACGCAGGCACGGGGAGAACATGCAAACTCCACACAGGCGGGGCCGGGGATTGAACCCGGGTCCTCAGAACTGTGAGGCTGACACTCTAACCAGTCGGCCACCATGCCGCCTTAACTAATATTAGGAGGAAAACATATTTGTAGGTATTTTTGTTAAGACACTCCTTATTCTGACATTTACAATTAAAGAGGTTTGCAATTTCAAAAACAATCACTTTTTGTCATACAGTATTTGTTAAAACTGCCAGTCCGACCTGACAGTAGTACATTATTAAAATGGTCTGTGAACAAAAAATAAAAATAAAAAAAGCAGACCTGTCTTGTTCTATATTGGTTGGTTCGTCAATTAATATTCAAGTACCTGCCCACTTTGTGGTTGCTACATGCCCACACTCATGAAAACTGGCTGAGTGACAACACTTCTGTCATGTGCAGAACTTGCATCCCCTGCCACCAAAATTGTGCTGTGTTCGGGCCCATTTCATGGAAGATGGCTTTGTGAAGTAAACTTTCATACACTGCTGGAAGTGCATTTCCAGGTTTGGAGCGAGCGAGCCAGTTGGATAGGCAGCCGCTACCAAAACATGCAAGTTATAGTGATTGAATGGGACCCGCTATCACAATATCCGCCTCTCTTTTACTTTTTGTGACACGTCCCCTCCTCTGTGGGTTTGTGACTTGTGAGTCAGGGGCAAGCAATCCAACACTTGGTGAATTCTGCTTCAACGATAATAGTGCGTGAACGTGAGGTCGCCCTGCCGCCAATAGATTGCCATTCACCAACGGTCACTCAGAATGCAGCTGTTTTCCATATTTACATTGAGGAGATGAGCAATCCAATGAGAAATCGCATATTAATGAGAAATCCGGCCGTCTTAACTGTCAGGCGTAGAAGACCAACTAGAATAGCTTGAAAAGGGACTTTTTGGGCATTTTCATCTCAAATTACCTTGCAAACCTGAAAAAAGGACATCAAATATTATTTTTTAAATGATTGAAGAGACTTTTAAAGATTCCACTGTATTGACCTTTTTGATCTGGTCTTTAAATTTGGTGGTGCGACCCAAAAGCTTTCATCATGTTTTTCAGTTCAGGTCAGCGGTAGCAATCACTTTTCTGCCACCTAGAACTACCCTGGTGCCTATTATTTACAAACATTTTGAAAAGTTCTGGCACGGTGGACGACTGGTCGAGTGTCTGCCTGGTTCGAGTGTCTGCCTCACACTTCTGAGACCAGGGTTCAATCCCCGGCCCCACCTGTGTGGAGTTTGCATGTTCTCCCCGTGCCTGCGTGGGTTTTCTCCGGGCACTCCGGTTTCCTCCCACATACCAAAAACATGCATGGTAGGTTAATTGAAGACTCTAAATTGCCCGTAGGTGTGAATGTGAGTGCGAATGGTTGTTTGTTTGTGTGTGCCCTGCGATTGGCCGGCAACCAGTTCAGGGTGTACCCCGCCTCCTGCCCGAAGATAGCTGGGATAGGCTCCAGCACTCCCGCGACCCTTGTGAGGATTAGCGGCTCAGAACATGGATGGATGGATGAAAAGTTCTATCTACCAGCTCGACTGGACCGGAGGCTCCTCTTTTACAATCAACTCTGCTTACCAAACTCACCTTCTTTAGAGCGCAGGCCTTCAGTACTCTTTCATACTTCTGGGGATTCAGCACTCTCCCAAACAGGATGTTACTGCGGATGGTCCCTGGAAACACCCAGGGTTGCTGGGATGCGTAGTTGAGTTGACCTCTAACGGTCATCGTTCCAGTGTCATGAGACAGCTCGCCCAGAATGGCACTCAGCAGCGACGACTGGCGGAAGTGGGTGGGGAGAGGGGAGTAGTATGAAGTGATGAATGAAAACAACTTTTGTCAGTAATCAGTATATTTGTGTATCTAAGCTAGTGGTTCTTCAACTTTTTACATCAAGCATCAAGTAATTGCCAACATTAAAATACAGTAGGCTTAAGTATCTGTCAAAAATGAGGCAGAGGTTTTATACTTACAAAGTATACAGTATTTAATATTATTGCAAGCCCATCTAATATAAATTAAATACAACTGAATGCTTTCAGGGGAAAAAAATCCACTGGCTCGTCCTTAAGTGCCCTGTGTTTGGTTGTGAGATGGCACGTGTGATGGTATGGTTTCATGGATTCATTGGTAAGGACTTTGCCAAATACGACACGCAGAGTACCACTAGAGAGAGCCCTCGTACCACACTTTGAGAATCATTGAACTATGTTTAATCTCACCTTCCCCGCTCCTACTGGTCCTATTATAGCCAGAAGCTGATGTGACTTCACGGTGAGCGAGATGTTTTGCAGAGATGGCGAATCCAGAACCTGAAAAGAATAGATACAGATGTTAACAAATATTTACGTACATTCATCATGGGCATCAGTGGTGTTGTTAGGCCTATTTTAGGGGGGCTTTAAACTGTTCTTAAGCCCCCCTAAATTAAAATGAGTTTAAATAATCACCTAACCTATCATTATTCACTTAAATATGATCATAAATCTATGGTTTTCAACTTCACTTCGTAGTGTAAGGTAGAGAGCCCACGTAGTGTGTCGGTATCCAATTCGTTCCACTTGTTCATGAAGGCTGTATGACTACGTCAGAAAAGGCGCTTCTCTGGCTGTGCAGAGTCTCCCGTCCACTTAAGCACCCTCGTGCCAACTACGCACTCTAGGTGGAGCAACCCTGGAATGTGGGCATTCACTATCAAATCTGAATATTCGCGTTTTCTGCCATTGACTTCAGGCCCTTTCTCTCTCCGCACTCTGGAGGCTGCTGCAAATACAGTACCCCGTGAAGGTGAACCATCACATGGCACTTGGGAGTTTGGAGGCAGTTACAGTATACAGTGGAACCTCAATTTAACAAACCCCAATTCAACGTATATCGGTAGTAACAGACCATGTGGACAGTACATGTGTCTAAAAATAGCTTTCAGTTGTCACTTAAACCGGTGGTGACAAAGTCTGTTGTTTCCGGAATTGGTTGCTGTTTACTGGCACTGTGGCGCAATGAAGGCAACACACGTGCCTATGTGGTGGCCATGTTGAATGTGGCAACATTCCATCAAAGGCAATGATTTGACATATGCAACATTTCCAGGCATATTGATGTGGCAGCTGTGATGTCAGGAGTTCTATCTATGCATAGAGCTCTGTGCAGAGAGAGAGCACGCACATGCTATCTTTGGTACAGTAACAGTTTTTTTGTCAAGCCATTCGTCTATGGAATGGATTTGGAAATAGGAAGCACACAAATTCCTCCCGGCTCATGAAAGCGACCCACTGCGACTCGCCTATGACTACAACAACGTCACGATCAAGCACACCAGCGTGGTAAGTTTAGATACAATTTAAAACTTCTCAAACATTTTCAAGCTTTTTTATATTTATGTACAATAACTTTCCGCTGTACTGGAGCGTTTTAGGGCGTGAAAAAAGTACATTAATATGGGTGCATATGGCCACAAAAAAGTGCTTCAATATAACGGACAATCAGCTGAAATGGACGATCCCCCGCCCCTATTAGTCCGTTAAATCGAGGTTCCACTATACGTCATACTACGTGAAAGAGACCCCCCTTCAGCTCCTGGCTGTTTACATAAAGTTGGAGGTTATAAAGTGAACTTCGACATCTACTGGAAATGTGAGTCTGGGGTGTGAAACTCATTTTAGTTCAGGGCCACATTCACCCCAATTTGATCTCAAGTTGGCTGGACCAGTATATTCGTGGCCTACTAAGTTATAAATAACGCCAATTCCAGATTTTCCACACTAATTTGGTGCAAATATTTACAAGTACATTTGGAAAAGATTCACATTTACGATGATCTTTTTGGAAATCATATGCGCAATCTGAAATTTCTTAACAAAAATGAGTGCAATTTCAACTTTTTTAACAGGTGTACAACTTACAGATCAAAGCAGATCTATATACTGTACTGTATGGTAGCTTTTATAAAACTACTTCTTAAAATCCATAAATCATTTAAAATGTATGTACATACATTTCCACATCCATCTGAAATCTTGACAACCTCAACTGACTCATCATACACCACCATACAAACTAAAGTGGGAACTTCAGTGAATGAAAAAGGAAAAAATGGTTTCACCAAACCAACCTCTTTTGAACTAAAGCTGTTGACTGACATTTTGCAATATTCAATGTCTTGAAATATTTCTAAAGAAGGTATTTATTTTCACAAAACTAATGCAAAGGTGGCAAGGCATTCTATATGAAATGGGCTTCCTTTGCTCCTGAAACTTGAGTAAGTCTCGTCTGTGCGCCCCCCACTGTCCAAAATTAGCAACAACAGTTACTTTTATTGAAAAACAGCAGTGAACTTGTTCTCCGTCCCCACGAGCCAAACATGGTGTGGCTTACTATGCGCTTGAGAGCCGTTGTACTGCAGGAGAGCGTTAATACTCTGGCAAGAGTTTCCGGGATCCGGCAGGCTTTTATGCAGGTGATGATGAGGGCTGATTGATGACAGGTGCGCGGCCGAGGTGGAGCTGATTAGAGAGAGAGAGAGAGAGAGAGAGAGAGAGAGAGAGATAGTGAGAGAGAGAGAGGGAGGGAGAGAGAGAAGGCAACTGGAGTCCCTCTCAACAGACGCCCACTGGCGTCCTACCAGCTTTCCCCGGGTTAGCCGCATAAAAGTCTCTAATGAGGGAGTCGTCCAATATACGTTTACGGGAAATCCATGAGCGTTCCTCCGGAACCATACCCCTCCCAGTCCACCAGAAACTGATAACCCCTCCCCTTGGGCCTCACATCAAGGATGCGCGAAACCGTGAACCCAGGTGGTTGTCAATAACACGGGGGGCGGAGAGGGCACGGCCGGAGGGCTAAGCGCAGGTGGAGACAGGCTTGAGTAGTGACACATGGAATGTAGGCTGAATCTTTAGAGAATGGGTAAATTTCAGTTGGACAGACGCGGGATTGATAATTTTTGTAATAGGGAAAGGACCAATGAAACATGGAGCAAGTTTGCGGGATTCCGTCTGAAGTGGGAGGTAATGGGAAGAAAGCCAAATGGACTGACCCACCTTGTACTCAGGCGTAGGAGAGCGATGAAGGTCCGCAACCCGTTTGTTTCTTTCTGCAGACAAGGCCGCCCGGACGTCTTTCCACACGGCCTGGACCCTTTTGAGGTGATCCTTAACCGTGGGAACCGCCACTGCATGCTCCTGTTCCCTAAATAAAGGAGGTTGGAAACTGTGGCAAGCCATGAACGGGGACATACTGGTAGCGGAGCTGGTGAGGGAGTTGTGGGCGTATTCAATCCACGGGAGGAACGAGCTCCGTGAGGAGGGGTTGCGTGCGGCAACACAGCAGAGGGCCGATTCTAGGGACTGATTCGCCCACTCCGTCTGGCCGTTGGTCTGTGGATGATATCCCGAAGACAAGCTGGCTGCTGCGCCCACCGCTTTACAATTCCTTCCAGACAAGGGAGGAGAACTGAGGTCCTCAGTCATAGAGGATATTGATGGGAATTCCGTGGAGTTTAAAGACATGTTGGGCAAGGAGGTTAGTAGTTTCAAAGGCAGTTGGTAGTTTGGGGAGGGGTACGTAATGGACATATTTGGAAAAGCGATCGACAATAGTGAGAATGATCGCGTTACCTTCAGAGGGGGGTAGGCCGGTGACGAAGTCCAGAGCAATATGGCACCAATGGCGGCTTGGGATAGGCAAGGGACGCAGGGGACCAGCTGGGGGCAGGTGTGAAGACTTTTCTCGGGCACAGACGGAGCAGGCTTGGACGAACTCCTAAGAGTCTTTAACAAGGCTGGGCCACCAGAAGTGCTGCTGGATGAACTGAATGGTGCTTCCACTCTTCCAAGGCCCATATGATGGCCAACAGCTCTCGATTGCCAACGTCATAGTGGCGTTCGGCGGCAGATAGATGACGGGAAAAGAAAGCACAGGGATGAAGTTTTTGGGAAGGGGGGTCCTGCTGAGAGAGAACGGCCCCTTTTCAGGTCTTTACTGAAAACGGGAAAGATCATGATATTCTTCGGGGGCTCAAGAGAGGTCAACTGGTGTGGCAGATGGTGGTGGTTTACAGGAGGGCGGTATGGCAGAGAGCAGGCAGTGTGAATGGCAGTGAGCGCTCCATCCCGTGATTGACAAGTACGTCCAGTCTATTTCGGGGTTATGTCTTTTGAGCCAGGGAATTCCAAGGACTAGTGGGGTCTCAGGGGAAGGGATGAAAAAAATAGAAATGTCCTCATGGTGATTTCCAGAAATAAGCAGGGTGAATGGAACTGTTTGGTCGGTGACAGGGGATATGACTCGCCCATCCAGGGCTGTGACCTTCTTGGGAGACGGGAGCGGTTGGAGAGGGAGTTGATTTGCTAATCCTTCATGAATGAAGTTATCGTCTGCACCAGAATCAATGAAGGCAACTATGGATGTGTCGTGAGCAGTACCAAGAATGAAAGCGGGAACTGTCATACGGGAGGGAGAGCTATGGGAGGTAGTGGTTTGGCTCACCACGGAGCCTGGTCTTTTGGTCGCAAGGGCCATGTGGAAATGAAGTGACCTGATTGAGTGCAAGTTTTATAACAGCAGTAACCCATTTCAATGGACTAGCCTATTAGTGGCATGCAGTTAAACCTTAGCAAATGCAAGCTGTTGCTCTGCAAAAAAATATGCTTGTGTCACAACAGCATGTGCTCATGTGGGTTAGGTTAACAGGTTTCTGATAAAAATCTGTTTTGCTCTTCTTGGTACAGTGCCGTAAAAAAGTATTTGCCCCCTTCTCAAATTCTTATTGTTTTGCAGTTTTCCCACTATAATGTTTCAGATAATCAAACAAATATAAATATCAGACAAGATAATCTATCCATCCATCCATCCATTTTCTGTACCGCTTCTCCTCACTAGGGTCGCAGGTGTGCTGGAGCCTATCCCAGCTATCTTCGGGCGAGAGGCGGGGTACACCCAGAACTGGTCGCCAGCCATCAGACAAGATAAGTAAATATAAAATGCAGTTTTTAAATGGTGATTTTATTTATTGAGGGGAAACAAATATTCAAAGCTACCTAGCTCTGCGTGAAAAAGTATTTGTCCCCCTTGGTAAATCATGAATTAACTGTTGCTAATCACATTTTTGGGGTAATTTTCACTGTCCACACCCAAGCCTGAATACTTCCAGACCTGTTCAATCAAGAAATCACTTAAATAGAATCTGTCTGCCCCTTCTTGAGCCATCACCTTATCGTGGTGGAAGGGTTTTTGCGTGCCAATGATCCCAGGAGCTAAGTTGTTGTGTGCTTTATGACCCTGGTCGAGTTACCCAGGATAAACAAGTCCAAGGTGAGGGAGAGACAAAGCACATCCCCTATGATGAATACAAACAATGAAAGACATTTTTGCTCGCTCGGAGGCAGGTCACCGGGGCCCCCTCTGGAGCCAGGCCTGGAGGTGGGGCTTAATGGCGAGCACCTGGTGGCCAGAGGCCTGCACCTATGGGGCCTGGCCGGGCACAGCCCGAAGAGGCAACGCGGGTTCCCGTTCCCATGGGCTCACCACCTATGGGTGGGGCAAGAGGGTCGGGTGCGTGGAGAGCTTGGCGGCAGCCGAAGGCAGGGACCCTGGCGATCCGATCCCCGGCTACAGGGGATCGGATCCATACATATTGTGAAGGTCTGATGGGAACGTTTGGCAGAATCCCCTGTCAGAAGGAGCTTCAACTCCTACCTCCGACAGAACTTGGCACACGTCCCGAGGGAAGCTGAAGAAGGAGTCCTATCGGGCGTTTTTTGGCCTGTGGGACTCCGGAGGCAGCTGACGGGTACTGGCTGGCCAAGCGGAATGCAGCTTCGCTGTTCACTGAGACAAAAATTCAGGTATGGGAGTTCGGTGAGTCCATGGAGAATGACTTACAGACAGCTTCAAGGAAATTCTGGCCCACCATCCAGTGCCTCAGGAGGGGGAAGCAGTACAGTGTCACCATTGTGTATTGTGGGGATGGCCTTAACTCAGGACGTTGTGAGTCGGTGGTCCCAATACTTCGAAGACCAAGGTTAAAAAGCTCATCGGTGGCAGGGCCACAGGGATGGATGTGCTCCAACCAGAGTTCCTAAAGGCTCTGGATGTTGTGAGGCTGTCCTGGTTGACACGCCTCTGCAACATCGCGTGGACATCTGGCACAGTGCCTCTGAATTGGCAGACTGGGGTGGTGGTGCCCCTTTTTAAGAAGGGGGACGGAAGGGTGTATTTCAAGAATAGCGGGATCACACTCCTTAGCCTCCCTAGTAAGATCTGATTCAGGGGTGCTGGAGAGGAGGGTCCGTTAAGAAGTTGAATCTCAGATTCAGGAGGAGCAGTGTGGTTTTCGTCCTGGCCGTGGAACAGTGGACCAACTCTTCACCCTCGGCAGGGTCCTCGAGGGTGCATGGGAGTTCGGTCAACCAGTCTACATGTGTTTTGTGGGCTTGGAGAAGGCATGGGGTACCGGATTGCCTGATATGGGCTGTTCCATCCCTGTACAACCGGTGTCAGGGTTTGCTCCGCATTGCCGGCAGTAAGTCCCATTCATTCCCAATTAGAGTTGGACTCTGCCAAGGCTTTCCCTTTGTCACTCTGTTCATCATGGAAAAGAATTTGAGGTTTGGTGGCCTCAGCATTGTGTCTCTGATTTTTGCAGATGATGTGATTCTGATAGCTTCATAAAACTGTGATCTTCAACTTTTGCTGGAGCGGTTCACAGCAGAGTGTGAAGCGGCTGGGATGAAAAACCTCCAAAACTGAGGCCATTGTCCTCAGTAGGAATAGGGTGGAGTGCCCTCTCCGGGTCAGGGAAGAGATCCTGCCCCAAGTGGAGGAGTTCAAATATCTCGGGGTCTTGTTCATGAGTGAGGGAAGAATGGAGTGGGAGATCGACAGGCAGATCGGTGCAGCGTCTGCAGTGATGAGGACTCTGTATTGGTCTGGTGAAAAAGAGCCGAAAGGCAAAGCTCTTGATTTACCAGTCGATCTACGCTCCTATCCTCATCTATCATGACCAAAAAAACAAGAACGCGGATACAAGTGGCTGAAATTAGCTCCACCGCAGGGTGTCCAGCTTCTCCCTTATAGATAGGGTGAGAAGCTCGGTCATCCGGGAAGGGCTCAGAGTCGAGCCAATGCTCCTCCGCATCGAGAGGAGCCGGATGAGGTGGCTCGGGCATCTGGTGAGGTGTTCCAGGCACGTTCCACTGGGAGGAGGCCTCGGGGACGACCCAGGACACTCTGAGAGACTATGTCTCTTGGCTGGCCTGGGAATGCCTCAGGATCCTCCCGGAAGAGCTGCCCCCACAATCCAACCTCGAATAAGCGGAGAAAATGGATGCATGGATAATAAAATACATATAGGGAGATCTGTGTATTTTGTATCTCTCCAGATGATTGTCATGCTTTCCCTGGGGGCAACAATGGACAGAAGAAACAAAAATTTAAAAAGGTATGCTTAAATTAAAAGACAAGCACTTGTACTATTTAAATAAAGGTATACAAACTGAAATATTTAAAAATAAAAAAGCTAGATTTGTTTCAAACATTTATTTGCCCACTAAAATTAATGTTTGCAATATTATGTTAATGTTCAAATGTGACATAATTTACTGCCAGTGAGCAAGACTTCAACAAACTAGCTTTATAAAAAGAAACCTGTCATGAGGAGCTTTTCCACCAACCAGTCCAGGGAACTGGAGTTCCTGCTAACAGGAGTTCTTGGTTGTAAAAGGTTCCTGTGGCCCAGGTTGTTTTTGTTTCCATCGCACTTATTAGTTTAGGGTAGCTTAAGCAAATGAGACTGATGTTGCTAAATACTGTGACGTACTGGATCTAAAAAAAAATGCTGGTATTTCAAGCTTTCAAGTTAATGTCTTATTTTCTATCTTAATCTAAATTTCAAATACTTTTGATACCTTTAAAACCTAACCTTTTATCCAGGTGAGGCAATTGAGAGCTGATTCTCATTTGCAATGCCATCCTGGCGCAGACAGTCTTTGAGGTAGGGAGTTTTATTATATACAGGTAGATTTCAATCAATTAGAATATATTTATTCTATTTTATTGCGATGATATGCCTACTGTAAATACGTAGATTGTGCAACAGAATCTTTCAGATGACTATATATGTGATTTATGAGCTGGAAAATGCAATAGGGCCATGAGCCTAAGCCTCACACAGTTTCAGTACAAATTAGACAACAATTAATCACATCTATAGTCATCTGCAGTCAGTATTCTACATTTATTTGTATTTTCAAAAAGACAATTTTTCTTCATGCAAGTTCTTCAGCTTTAGAGAACATCCGCTCACATGCCTTTTATGGACCTTTTATTCATCATGTGCTATGATTACTATGCACTTACTATGTACATTGTAGTTTGTATATGTCTTTGCTACTATTTTGCTTTGTTTTAATCTGCTGTCTGCAGCCAGGTTGGCACTGCAAATACCTTACCTGGATAAGGTTCAATAAATAAAAAAATACATGACTTCACGGACAGCTCTTTGTCAGTTTTTAAATACAGCAGTGTGAAGTATTTGGAATCTGTAAATGTATTTTCCTGAAAAAAAGACTGTACATTGCAAATATTTATTTGTGAAAATACAAAAACAAACAAAAAGCCTGGCTTCATTTCCTTGTCTTGCAATTTGGCAAACGCAATATTTTTTATGGAGCAGCTCCTGTCTGGGAAGTTTTTTATTTTTATTTTTTAAATCTGATCCCTACACCCCGCGATTGACTGGATTGGGTGGCATGGAGGCTAACTGGTTAGCACATTTGCCTCAGTTCGGTGGACCTGGGTTCAAATCTGGCCTCACCCTCACCTGCTGGGCATTCAGTGAGGGTGTGTCGTTTGACTAAATAGCGGCTCAAGGTAGGCCGCTGGTCTAATGCAATTTTGTTGAATTTGACCGGGACACAGGCAGACAGATACTGAGGTCCGCTGACATATTTATGTCACCGGTTATCACCAGCTCATTCTGAATACCCACTCACATTGTCTGTTGCTACACCGGCCAAGAGCAGTTACAATACTCCACTCATCCACGAATCGCTGCGATTAATGCATTGTCCTCTTACGCATAGAGATGTCTCTGTCGAAACTGTCATTGCGCCATCTTTAAAGGGAACGAGAGGAGCTGCGTCAATTGGTGGCAAATAAAGTCGGCTGTAACACACTCACAGTGGTGCAGCCGGCCCACTATCGGATGTGCCAGGCTGCGGTGGTCTACGAAATTACAAACACCGGTCTAACCTCGCCGTGTTGGATTCATACCGTTCACAAAAACAGGGCCCCGTGTCTTTAATAATTTGGAACACATTGTAGGAAAGTAAAAACAATCAGATACAATCAGATAAACAGCCAGGCCAGAGACATGCAAACTTATTTCCAAAAATCCCTAAAAGTTCAATTTTCAGTATTATTTTCATCATCACACTTTTCCTCTTTGCCATCAATGGGCCCCTTTTGTTTTGGCATCACAAATAAAGCCAAAAAGGCATTGTGGAGTTAATCCTTTAATGCTCTCTGAGCCGGAGTCTCATGATAAAAAATAACTTTGTGAATGCTCCAGTTCAATCTCTGGATTTTTGTTATGGTGTATTCGGCTCGACAATTTTGGTTGAATTTCAAATTGTAAGACTACCAGGGTTTTCGACCTTTGACATTACATGGTACACAGAGTAGAATGGTCACCTTATCCCAGTAGCACGTCAGCCTCTTCATCTCGATGGTGTTTGGGTTCTTTTCCTCGAGTGTTAACTTTCTTCTACTCATTTCATCCAGGAGAAGGAAATTCTAGATGAATACAGTAAAGCAGTGGTTCTCAAACCAACGGGTACTACAGCCAAAAATAAAAACAGCGCGAAAAGATTAAATGCAACTTATATTGTACTTAAAAGTTAAATAGAACAGAACTGTACTCAACAAATGAAGTCTACTTGATTCCAAACAAAGTTTAAGTCACAGTATCTATGCACAATTTGAACATTTAATTTTGTGTCCGCTTAGGACTAGTGGTACCACACTTTGAAGATCACTGCAGTTGAGTACTGGATCAGAAGCCCAAACCTGCGCCACTCTTTGTTTTCCACCATTGGACATACTTTACATAAACATAAGTATTGCGACACCTGCCCATTACGCCTGTTGGAAGTGAAAATGGAAGTTCTGTTGTCGCGTCGATGCTAAAACAGCTTCCTATTTCTATGAGATTGTGGAGTATGGCCAATTTTTGTACATTATTCCAGAAGAGCACTAATGTTGGTTTCTCTTTCATGGTATTGACGTCAGGGTTCAAATTAATTCTTCCACACCATACTGATCCAAGCATGCTTTTATAGACCTTGCTTTGTGCACTTGGGCTCAGCCATACCATCAGTGTTGTACCTGAATGAGTTCAATGAACGAAAGTTCATGAACTAGTTCATATTTTGAGTGAACGTGAACTGAACTTAGTTCATTTCTGCCTGATGAACGTTATTGAGAACGAGCTCATTCTGGCATCTGTGAATGGTTTTCCAAAGAAAGTTCATTTTCCTTCAAGAGTGCCTGGTGTTGTTAGGGACTTCCAGGAAAAACCCGTCTGAACACACCACATACGAGCCTTCATACAGTGCCGTGAAGAAGTATTGGCCTCCTTCTCAAATTCGTATATTTTTGCATAGTTTCCCCACTTTAATTTTTAAGATCAATCAAACAAATATAGATAGAAAAATATAACACAAGTGAACTTAAAATATTGTTTTTAAATGGTGATTTCATTTGTTAAAGAAGAAAAAAAACTATTCAAAGTTACCTGGCCCACGTGTGAAAAAGTAATTACCCCCCTTGTTAAATCATGAATTAATTGTGGGAAATGACAAATGTTTGTTCATTTTTACTGAGCACCCCCAAGCCTCCAGACCTGTTCAATAAAGAATTCACTTTAACAGAATCTGTCCCGACAAAATCAAGTCGGACAAAAGCTCTAAAAAAAAGCTGCAACAAAATGACACAATCTAAAGAAATTCCAGAACAGTTTAGAAATACAGTGTTGAACCTTCCCAGG
Source organism: Phyllopteryx taeniolatus (assembly GCF_024500385.1). Lineage (NCBI taxonomy): Eukaryota > Metazoa > Chordata > Actinopteri > Syngnathiformes > Syngnathidae > Phyllopteryx > Phyllopteryx taeniolatus. The sequence goes on along the minus strand of NC_084502.1, from coordinate 28,915,526 downwards.
AGTGGCCAACCTACAAAGGATAAGGCAAGCACCTTATCGCCAGCTGTGAATGACCGTAACTTTGCCTTGGCCCTTTGTTCCAATTGAGCTTTCTGTTGAAGGTGCACAATGTCTTTTGTCTTTTTAGGTCTTAGAAGATCAAGTCGAGTGCGGAGCGTTTTCTTGAACATAGACGAAGAGGGAGACACCTTTGTTGTAGCATGGGGTGTGTTTCTGTAGGACAACAGAAAAGCACTGAGGTGTCGGTTGAGGGACTGGGAGCTAGGTAAGGCTTTGAGCACTTGCTTCAAAGTTTGTACAAATCCTACTCCAAGTCCATTTGTAGCAGGATGATAAGGCGCAGACATAATGTTGTGAATACAATTTTCTTCCATGAATGTTCTGAACTCCTCCGACACGAGGTGTGGGCCATTATCAATAAGTTGTTGAGGTAGACCAAATCGGCTTAAGATAGACCTGAGCTCTTGAATGGTTCTCTCTGAAGAGTTGCTCTTCATCACAGCTACTTCTGGCCATTTACTATGAGCATCAACTACCACTAAGAACATGTGGTTGCCCAATGGTCCCACAAAATCAATGTGAACTCTTTGCCACGTTTCTTCAGGCCAGTTCCATGCATGTAAGGGCACCAACTGTGGGAGGTTTCTCACTTTTTGGCAGTCAGTACATGACCTTGCTTTCTCCTCTATAGCTGCATCCAGGCCACCAGAAATAAGTGTAATAACCGTTTCTTTCATCCGCACTATTCCACAGTGTCTGACATGAAGCTCAGCAAGCACTTTCTCTCTAAGGGTGGTGGAATGATGACACGATAGTCCCACAACAGGCATCCATTTTGGACTGAAAAGTTCATCTTGTCTCACCAGATACGACTTGAAAGTGGGTGTCATCTCTCCTCCTCTTCCCCGAGTGATGGTATCAACAACTGTGTCAGTGCGTGTATGTTTCGTCACGTGAGCTGAGGGGACCGGAGCAGCTGTCACCTCCTTGAAGTAAAATATCTCAGCCTGTGGAGGCTCAGAGTGTGTGACAGGTAAAGGAAGCCTAACAGATAACAGATAACAGCAGAGCCCATCGCTGCATACAGGTGGCTGCCAGATATGGAATGCCCACAAATAGAGGTTAGTGGACGATGATCCGTTAGTAGCGTGAATTTCCTGCCAAAGAGATACTGATGAGATTTCGTAACTCCAAACACTACAGAAGGTCCCTAACTTTCATTCTGTGCATAATTACTTTCCGGCTTACTCAGTGTTCTTGATGCAAAGGCGATAAGTCTCTCTTCTCCAGATGGCATTATGTGTGACACAACTGCACCCACCCCATAAACTGAGGCATCACATGCCAGCTGTAGTGGTAGCTATGGGTCAAAGTGGGCCAGGCCCCCCAAGTTGACGAGAGTTGTCTTTACGTCTTTGAATGCAGAATCACATTTGTCTGTCCATTTCCATGTTCTTGCTTTGTTGAGCAGTACATGTAGCGGGTTTAACATGTTTCCCAGGTTGGACATAAATCTTGCGTAGTATGTCAACAATCCAAGAAAGGACCTCAACTGACTCATATTTTTGGGAGGTAGAGCTTCCAAAATAGCCTTCACCTTAGATGGTGCCTTGTCAATCGCATGTCCCAAGTATTCAACAGAAGGCTGGAAAAACTCACATTTATCTTGTTGGACGTTCAACACCTATTCCCCCAGACGTTGTAGTGTCGCATCCAGATTCCGTAAGTGGGACTCCTCATCTGGCCCTGTGATGAGCAAGTCATCCAGATAACACCGAACCCCTGAAAGGCCACTCAGGATCTGGTCCATTGCTGTTTGAAATAGTGCTAGAACAGAGGTAATCCCAAAGGGGAGCCTCTGGTACCAGTATAGTCCTTTGTTCAGGCAGCAATTCCTGTGACTCATGTACCGCATGCATTTGATTATATGCTTGCAAGAAATCTATCTTGCTAAACTTTTCACCTCTAGCCAAGCATGAGAAGAGGTCATCGATGAGAGGTAATGGGTAATTCTCAGCTTCCAGAACTGGATTTACAGTGACTTTAAAATCACCCCAAATTCTCATTGTGTGCTCCTTATTTTACAGTCATCTTAACAGTAATGTCTTTCATGCTGCCAAGTTGCCCATCGAGAACTTTGGAATGTTTCTTCAAAATCTCCTGCGAGAGGCTTGTTTTGTTTGTTCTCTAATCATGCCAGTTCAGCTTGATCTTCTTCAGCCCATCAGAGCGGATGATTCCCCCAAAACGACGTACACTGGAAGAGTCTTTTTCTGTTTGCTATGTTCCACGAGCACATAAACAACTCCTAACACTGGTACAGACTCACCAGTGTATGTCCTTATCATAAATTTTGTCATTTGGAGAGAAAGGTGCTGTAGTTTGGCATTGTAAACAACGTTTGATACCATGGATACATGTGTACCAGTGTCCACCTGTATCCTGACTGGTTGGTTCTCCAGTAATGGTGTGACCCAGTATCCATCATCATTGTCATCGATAACAGATATGTACTGTCTTCTTCCTCTGACTCACAATTACTCAGTTCCATTTTATTCACATATTTCTTCTTATTTCCCCCACTTCTCTGTCTCTCTTGCGTGTCTGAGTTTTCTTACTCCGACAGACACGTTCTATGTGGCCCTTCTTACCACAGTTTCTACAGTCTAAAGGCCTCTTTACACTCCCGCGTTCGTGCGGCTGACAATGCCCGTATTGCATCACATGACCGACATGCAGACATCTCCATTGATGTGCTAATTTTGCCTTTTCCAGTCGTAGGTTAGCTTCTGGCAATAATCGTTTTTGAATAGCCTCACCACGTAGACCACACACCAGCCGGTCATGTACAGTGTCATTTAGTGCCAGTCCAAAATCACAATGTTCAGATAACTGTTTTAATACAGCTACAAATTGTAAAACAGCTTCCCCCTCTTCCTGGTTCCTTTTATGGAATTTGAACCTCTCTGCAATGACCAGCGGCTTTGGTGCATAGTGATTTTTCAATCTTGCCACTATTTCCTCAAATGACTTGTTTCCTGGCTTGTCAGGTTGCACCAGACTACACAGTAGGTTGAATGATTTTCCTACCATGATACATAAAATGTTTGTACAATAATATCCTTTTCAATCTTGTTTGCTAGGATAATGTATTCAAACCTCTCGGTATATGAAGTCCATTGTTCTCCATTTTCGTCAAATGGCCCCCGATGTCCAGCCATCTCAGCAGTTTGTCTTGGGGTAACTTTTCCTTTCCACCGCGGACCTTTTTACCCCGACCCACAGCAGCAGCAACATATCCCAGCGTGCATCGCGGCATACGCAAGAGGGACATCACAAGAGAATAATACACAACAATTATATGGACTGATGAGATGAAAGTTGATCTTTTTGGAAGGTGTGTCTCTCGTTACATCTGGCGTCAATGTAGCACAGCATGTCAGAAAAAGAACATCATAACGTCAGGCAAAAATGGTGGTGGTAGTTTGATGGTCTTGGGCTGCTTCGCTTTAACTTGTGATTGATGGAACCATGAATTCTGCTCTTTAACAGAAACTCATTGCCAGTTATAGAAAACTCTTGCTTTCAGTTGTTGCTGCGGAGGGTGGCCTAACCAGTTATAAGGTTTAGGGGGCCATTACTTTTTCAAACAGGGCCAGGTAACTTAATCGTTTTCTTTCCTGAATAATTTAAATCACCATTTAAAAAGAGCATTTTAAGTTCACTTGGGTTATATTTGTCCAATATTCACATCTGTTTGATGATTTTAAACATTGAAGTGGGGCGCTATGCAAAAATATAACAATTTGAGGAGGGGGCCAATACTTTATCACGGAACTGTATTTTGGGGATAAAACGCTGCATTTGGCAACCGATTTAGTGCGGCTATGGCCGCCATTCATGGCAGGCACGTCGCAGCTGCGTGAGAACGTGAGGTGCATTCAGGGACACTGCATAAATGGGAGTGAATATGTACTTTGGTGGTCCGTTTGTAATACAGTATAGTACATCCATCCATCCATTTTCTGAGCCGCTTCTCCTCACAAGGGTCGCGGGCCTGCTGGAGCCTATCCCAGCTATCATCGGGCAGGAAGCGGGGTACACCCTGAACTGGTTGCCAGCCAATTGCAGGTATAGTACATAATTTAAAAAAGATTTTTGCTACGAAAATTATTATTTGTATAAGAATTCTTTAGTTAAAACTCTGTACGATCACACTGTCATAATATGGAATCTATTTGAATATAAGAATAGATAAAATAAAATATTTTGTTAATATAGTCAGCCAGAGCTGTGAGGAATGCAAAGTTATCAATGTCCTTTCATCATCGTTCCTGTCATACTGTGTTGCGTGTTTTTCTTTGCACATTAAGGACAAAAGTCTTGTTTTTGTTTCAAATCCCCTTTTAAAAAAAAACACCTTTCAAGCAACATGTTTTTCCGCATGCTTTTGCGATTGTCGGGTGAAAGCTACAGCTGGCTACCAGTGTGGACTGAATGGGTGGCAACTATGGGAAAATGAAATGGCAGTATTTTGAGGGTAATAGCCTATCAGCAACATATTGAGAAAAAAAAGAGCTATGGAACTCCACAACAACAATTGGGTTCACAAGTTTGAAATATCCTTAGCATTTTCTGCAATCAACAAATGATGAAACTTTTACATACAGGCTCAAATACAGTATATACTGTACATACACTACCACTAATCTCCCTTAGCAAGTTTCACCGTGTACTGAGGCACAGGCGGATCTGGTTATCAAAAGAATAGTTCTAATAGAGTTCTAATGGAGTTCATCTTTGGAATGGTAAATTTATGTCAAAATTTTGAATTATGAACTGAACTAGTTCATTTTTGGAATGGTGAACTGAACTTTGAACTACTTCGCGTACAAAATGAACTTTCTCAACACTGCATACCATCCATTTTCTGGATTACTTATCCCCATTTGGGTCACGGGAAAGGCGAGCTGCAGTCTATCCTAGCTGACTTTAGAGAGGTGGGGTACACCTTGGACTGGTCGCCAGCCAATCACAGGTCAATATAGACAATCAACCATTCATACTCACATTCACACCTATGGACAATTTAAATTCCGGATACTGTACCGAAAAAGTCTACTTAAGTACAGTACAGCAATTATTTATTTGAACTTCATTACGTACCACCATCGATGGTGAGTGAATGTGACATAAATGAATGTTTTCAAGGAATGGTAGAAAAAGTGAGGTAAGAGTGGTACCTTGATCCTGTGAATGCTGACGATGGTCTCTGACAGTTTTTCAATGGCCAGCGGGAAGAACAGCGTGACAGTGAGCTTGATGGTTCCGTACAAAGACACCGTGACAAACACTCGCCTGGCGCTGATACTGTTGCCCAGCATAACATACACCACAAAGGTGACAAACACCACAATCTTACTACTGGCGAAGAACGATGCCATGTTGAGTCCTCGCAGGTAGGAGCTCTTCATGATCTGGTTTATTTCCTTTCTGGAGAGAAAAGAAGAAACACAGGCATTTGTTACTGCCTTGGCCTTCCACCAACAGATGACCCAATACCAAAAGCAACCGGTAAAGGTCCATGGGACATTTTCTACCCGGTCGTACAGGGACTAAACCAAAAATATTTTATTGATCACCACAGGCTATTAGAACTATTCTTTTGATAACCAGATCCGCCTGTGCCTCTGTACACGGTGAAACTTGCTAAGGGAGATTAGTGGTAGTGTATGTACAGTATATACTGTATGTAAAAGTTTCATCATTTGTGGATTGCAGAAAATGCTAAGGATATTTCAAACTTGTTGTTGTGGAGTTCCAGACAGACCATTTGACCAGTGACAGCTGGTCAGTAGAGTGCAGCTTTTTTAGGGTTTTCTCTGGTCTCGTCAACTCCTGTGACTTAGCCAAAGGAGGTCTCAAGCGCACAGGCGCAACCTCAGGCCAATGCGTTTGCATATTTGTCCGCTGCGGAGTAATATTCACAATTACATCTGTGTGTGGATGGTGGATGTGTGGAATGGATCTAGCTGCCAGTGTTCAAGGAGTACAAAACAGCCCATGACAACAGCGACAGCAACCCCCCAAAGGAAAAACTTATACGATTCACGTAAATGGCCTACCTATTTTGACTTCAAAATGGCCAATTTCGCCGAAAGGCGACTGATTTGCATGTATGATTTTTAGATGAGCAGGATAAATTGTATGTCGTCAATCATGAGTAAAGTTGTTTCATTCATCTCTGTTGTCTGATTTTGTAATGTATTCCCATTCCGGGGTCCAAGGTGGATGGCTGTTTGCTTACAAACAGCAACTCTGGGAGGATATTATTGCATCCTCAAATGAGATACAAGCAGAAACTATCCATGGACTTACCATTTCAATTGATCAGAGAGTTGGTCAGCTGATAATGAAGAGGGGTTCCTATTGTAACACTTGACAGGCCAATATAGCTTTACAATATAATCAGGGCTGTCAAACTCATTTTTACCATGGGCCACATTGCAGTTGTGGTTAACTTCAAAGGGCCGTTATGACTGTGAATCGCCTCATCATATCATTATATATACTTGTATAGTGGAACCTCAGTTTTGTATGCCATTCCTTTCGTATGATTCGATTTCTGACCATTTTTTACATTTAGAATTTTGTTTCAGTTTTATACATCTGCAAATAGTCCAAATGCCAAATGCATCCACCTGCCCACATCACTCCTAAATTTGTATTATTAAAATGCATGCCATTTCTCAACATTATTAAAATTGGAAACAATTTGAAATTTTGGTACATAAGAACATGAAGTAGACACACATGATTTGCTTATTCTCCCAAAGGTTTAGACAACCTCTGTCTATTAAGAAAAGGTATATACATGAGAGCACCAGCACTACATTTATGGAGACCATAGCTGTGTTACAAACCATGAATGCAAAGAGAGTCAATACACTTTTGGATAAGTTCACATGGAAAATCTCAAATGTCACGGATGGTGTTGCTCCTATTAAAACTAAGACAACCTTGAGTCGACCAAAAAAAGAATTCCTGGTGTCTACGTCACTTGGGTTGTTTGAGGAAGAAAAAATAAAATAAAATTCAGGCTTTAGAAGAAATTGAGAAAAATGCCAAATGTTTGGAAATGTGGTTGACTGTTAGATTTCGATGCGGACAGGGACAGAAACTTTATGACAAAACTATGTGTAGGGCAAATTACTGATAACTGTGTATCGCCTGTGGTCTGATCTGTCCGAGTCAGCCAAGGGGAGGATGTCGGGTTTTGGTCGTGAGCTGGGTTCCACAGTGGCCTCCACAAGTCAATCACCCTATGACAAAGATCAAGGAGAGTGCAATCTGGAAAAAGACCAACAATACAACCACCTCCTGCGACCCACAGCACAGTCCTCCACACGCATGACTTCTGCGGTCCCCTCTCTTCTCACACAGCCTGCTGCAGTGTCACAACAAGAGCAGCCACCTCCCTCCTACACCGCTTGGCCTTGCGGAATGTACTTGACAACTCATGGATAGCAAAGCACCGCTGAACCAGATTTGAGGAGGTTGAGGCTAGGCGCTGAACATGGGAGGGGACACGGAGGGTGCAGAAGATGCCTCCATTGTGGAAAGAAGGGACATTGGATAGACATTGAATCAGAGACTGTCCGAAGGAGAAAAAAAAAAAAAAAAAAAAAAAAAAAAAGGCTTTTGCACTCATGGGGATGATTGATGGTGGGGGACCCAGTTCCTCCGACCTCTGGCTGACTCCCGGCGGCCCCAAAGACAGAGCGGCGCTTAACTGCCGATATGTAGACACACATGATTTCAACATTGCTGTTTCTTTTTGTTATTTTTCTGCAATGAAGACGCGCTTGGCACTGATAACACTGCTTCACTTAGGCTAGTTATTTAATTTACAGTCACCACCAGACATTCATGTACACACTTATGGAGTTAATGTATACAATTATGAAGTGTAATTGATAGATCCCTTTGACTTAGAAAGATATCCTCCCCCTCTCCAAAACCAGTCCAAATTGACAGAATTAGCATTATATTTGGATCTCTCAGCACTGTTGTTTATGTTCTTTTGTTTTGTTTATTTGTTTGTTTTGTTGTCATGACAACAAAAGACGAGGGATAACAAAGATACATTGAAAATTGAGTTACTTGAAATGTAGACTTATTACTTGTAATTGTCTGAGGATCTATTCCCTGTGTTAGATGTTGTACAACCCCAATTCACACTCACATTCACACCTACGGGCAATTTAGAGTCGTCAATTAACTTACCATGCATGTTTTTGGGATGTGGGAGGAAACCGGAGTGCCCGGAGAAAACCCACGCAGGCACGGGGAGAACATGCAAACTCCACACAGGCGGGGACGGGGATTGAACCCCGCTCCTCAGAACTGTGAGGCAGACGCTCTAAACAGTCGCCCACTGTGCCGCTAAAAACAGAATACAATGATTTGCAAATCACGTTCAACCTATATTTAATTGAATACAGAAGCTATTTAATGTTCAAACTGATTAACTTTATTGTTTTTAGCAAATAATAATTAATTTAGAATTTTATGGCTGCAACATGTTCCAGAAAAGCTGGGACAGGTGGCAAGACTGAGAAAGTTGAGGAATGCTCATCAAACACCTGTTTGGAACATCCCACAGGTGAACAGGCTCATTGGGAACAGGTGGGTGCCACGATTGGGTATAAAAGGAGCTTCCCTGAATTGCTCAGTCATTCACAAGCAAAGATGGGGCGAGGTTCACCTCTTTGTGAACAAGCCATAAAATAAAAGCCATAAAAGTTAATGATTATTTGCTAAAAACAATAAACTTTATCAGTTTGAACATTAAATATCTTGTATTTGTAGTGTATTCAATGAAATATAGGTTGAACATGATTTGCAAATCATTGTATTCTGTTTTAACACAACGTCCCGACTTCATTGGAATTGGCGTTGTACAATTATTATTTTTTTCTTTTGTTTGTCTTTGTTCTGTAAATCTGTTATCCATTTTGTATTGTGTTTTTGGGATGCCCTCAAAAAAGAGATACTGCAGCTCAAGGGGTTATCCTTGAATAAATTCAAATTACACTTGCTGACCGGGCAAAAATTAATTCATGTTCTAAACATAACAGTAACACACACATAAGGTAATGAATTGACCTTTGTGCAGTAAAGTTAACTGTAGCCTGAAGCTAGCTAGCAGCTCATTTGCACCAGGAGTTATGTGGAAAACCTTTGGCTTACATTACATTAACATTATGTATAAAAGACATGTTTAGAGGACTTGTAACTTACCTTCGACCAGTCTCGTCAATGAAAACTGGCACGCATTTTATCATGTTTAAGTCATCAAAGAGATATGTTTGGCTCGACAATGTCCCATTATCATCATGAAAAAAGGTCTGTGTAATTAAAATTTTATGTAATGAATTAAAACAGTTTTTGCATCATGGTTTCATGCTTTAATTCTGTGCTGCTCCTTCTGGTATGCCTGCATTGGACACCAGAGGGCAGTACAATAATTACATATACAAATCTGTAATACACAAAGATCATCATTGCAACTAAACTGCAGTAATATTAATTGTTTTACATGCCTGTCAGTATTGTTCTATGCCCTGTCTGGATGTGTTTTTGCACCGTTTGTGTACAAATATTAGTTATTTAAAGGTTTATAACTAATGTGATATCAGTGGTAGTCTTGTTAGCCCGCTACTTAGCTTACTTGTAAGTGAAATTTATGCTCACAACACAAGGCAAAAAATAAAGACCCCGCAACAGCTTGCAACTCACAAGACTCACAAATCGGGGCACTTGTAAGTCAAGGTACCACTGTATTACCAACACCTCTCAGTACAATGCAGTGCAGGTGAACACATCTATATACTGTACATAATAACAAACAGTATTAAATGAACAGCTCTCTGACAGTGTCAATATCTGGCATCATTATCTTTAAAGGCTGAATTTCAGATCTCGCCCTTGTAGTGGATTTCAAAAGATTGTGTTGCTTGTGTTTCTCCCAGTCATTTTTTGCCAAATGGCAGGAAACGGATGCCATCTTGCCTCTAGAGCAGTGGTTCTTAACCTTGTTGGAGGTACGGAACCCCACAAGTGTCATACGCACATTCACAGAACCCTTCCTAGTTAGAAAAATAAAATATGCTTTATTTAAAATTCAAAAGAGCTATTCTGTATATTTTATTGTCTGTGTAGATTCTCAGTCATCCATGTCATGGTAATCCCCAAAGGTTCAATCATGGTGACTGGACTGTTCTTGTTTATTGTTTGTTCAACAAACACAAACAGTCCAGTTGCCATGTTTCAACCTTTGCGGATAAACTGTACATTTTATTTGTGCACAAAATGAACCACCCATTAGTTACACACAAAATCATTATGTTCAAAGAACCGTAAATTAATGTGAATTTTGCTGTTGCCTTTCTCCTTGGCAAGTGCCACTCTTATATCATTTTCACAACAAAGTCCTTTTTTTTTCTTTGTGTTATTGCTACAATCCTTGAAAAGGGTTCATAGGTAAGAGCAATTTTTTAGGGCTCTTTTTTTTTAATGTTCTGTATTAATAGTACATGCATTGATGTTGACAAAAAAAGTTAATCTCATGCAAATCGGTTGATAAATGAGCAATTTATGATTTATTTTCAATAAACATGCATTGCCCTTGATGGGAACGTTGCCCCCAGCAACATGACCGCTACGAAGGCACGTCATTTAGCCGGGCTGCTCCACCGCACTGGCGTATCTAGTATGCTTTCTATTCACGTCTAAGTATTGCTGTTTGCACTGTGAAGCATTCCACCAACCCATCTCCTATCGGTTGCGCCGTCTGATGGCACAGCGATTCAGCTCAACTCGTGTATCGCTGAAATATTGGTTTATATTATATTTTTTAACTATTATATATATAAATAAATTATTAAAAAAATAATAATTTCAGATCAAGGCGCAGCGCCGCAACGGCAATACGCCCACCTTGACACAATGTTGCGTTTTGAACGCCGTGCTTTTATGGAAACACGCACACACGCCGTGTGTGTCTTGTCCACCATTGAGCCCCTGTGACTGCCTCAGCGAACCCCTGGGGTTCGATCGAACCCAGGTTAAGAACCACTGCTCTAGAGTGATATTTCTAACTCTAAACAATTTCTATGAGACTTTGACAGGGTAAGGAGTGCATAGGGGCTCATAGAAAACTTGGCTTCAAGGTCTCGCTTGAGAATTTGATCCGGAACCAAACCGCTGTTCTAGAGAAGGATTTACTAAATGTTGGGCCCTGAATACAATGTCAACAGACAGAAAGATATGCCAAATGAGGCATGTGCATTAAACTGCAGTAAACAAACAAATTCTGAAGCCTGCACGCGAGGCCTCAGAGGAACAAACGGCTTGATTAAACAAAAAAAGGGGGAAAAAAAGGCTGACTCTTACATTTTTGACCTCATTATTTTAGGTTCAACACACTAATAGAGCCACAATTGGGAGAACCAAGAAACAAAAAAATGCACCAAGCATGTGGATACTAGATGCATAATACAATCCTAGGAATAAAAACAACAACTTATAGACTTTTTCACCAGAACGTCACATGTATTTTCAAGAGACAGCGCCATTTCCAATGGCTACTAGTAAACACACCCTTCCATGTCATTTGACCAAGGCAGATTGATTAAGAAAACAGGGGAAATGGCTTGCACAATGATTTTAATCTTCTCTACCACCGTAGTTTGAATGTGGGACGTGTTAGTCGTAAAGATGTTACATGAGGTGAATTTGTCACGGTTAGGGTGAGGCAAAAACGAGGAAGACCAAAGTGCAAGGAAGCAGGGAGGCAAGGCAGTAGTCTCAAAAAATTATATTTAATCCCCCCCCCCCCCAAAAAAAAAGGCAAACAAGGAACATAAATAAAGCAAACTGATGGGGGCTATCCATTTAGGCATCAAAAGAGTCAATCTGTTTGTATTTAGTTCCCTGGTTTCTTTCAGTTCTTGTCGGTTCATTTTCATTGTCTCTGTCTGTGCAACGTCTTAGTTACCAGTAATGTTTTGTTTCCAGTTTTAGGTTTGTTCAAGTGTTTCTTTGTTACTTTGGTTATCTGTTGTGGGACTTTTGTTTAGTTTGCTTTCCATCAAGGCAGTCTTGCAATGTTCTCTGTACAACTACTTAGGAAATCCACTCCATTTGCACTCTTCAGTCACAGGTTTCGCTAGTTATTTTTTTGTTTTGAAGGAAATCGAATGGTAAAAAAAAGAAACCTTTTGGAGTATATCTGAGATTCCAACCCCAAACCCAACAAGTAAAAAGTAGTCCTCCAAAAAATTACGTATTACGTAAGTACTAAGTAAATGATAACTTCTAGTTTACTTTTTAAATCAGAGCATGAACGTCAAATAAAATTAAAATTAAAAAAATGAATGTACAAATTCTCATATAGTTGTGTGTGTGCGCGCGCATGTGAGAGAGTAGCACATACCCCAAAAGATGCATGTTTTACAGTTACTTAAGACCATAAAATAGGGCTAATGTGTTCTCTCAATTTAGAAGTGAGCTGGAATATCCACATTTGGGCAGACAGTGCCAGACAAATGTTACAACGCATGAAAGCTGTTGTTTTTCTCCATCAATATGTACACACAAGTTGTTCGCCGTTGCGTTCAACGGGAACGACGACCGTTCCAACATGGCCGCCACGTAGGCACATGGATTAGCCGCACAGGTGTTTCTAGTGCTCACATACCTATCCCGGTGAAGCCCAATAGAAGACGTTGTGTGCGGTCATGTTATTGCCTTGTGTCATTTGATTGGTGAACTAGTCAAACGTCACTAGCGGTCACGTTGGATTGGATCAAACAGCGTCCGATGCAGAAGTCGTAGTCCAGACCGTACACAAAAAAATTGGTAAATATGCAAAAATTGATAAATAAAAGTAGCGAGCGGCATGTAGATCATTGTAACAGAGTAAAAGTACCGTTTCTTCTTGACATAAATACTCAAGTAAAAATAAAAAGTTAAAGTAAAACACTAAAATTGCTCAAATAAAATGAATGAAATTCAAATTATACAAAATGCTACTTGAGTCAATGTAGCGCGTTCCTACGCACCTCTGGCTGTAGTCAATCGCTTTTATGCCACATGAGGTATGGTGCATATTATTTAGAAACATTATAAAAGCTCTATTATGGTTACCTTCTGGACTCTGTGACTAGAGATGAAAAGGGGTTTTCCCATGCGTACATCTTGATTATTCGGATGCCAGACACCACTTCGTTCATGATGCGGATCCGACTGTCAGTAAGGACCGCTGTTTTACTCCTGCACAAAAAAAAAAAAAAAAAAAAAAAAAAAGGATTCATTAATCTCCAAAGTAGGAAACTTTACATGGGAATCAACAGGAATTCATGGGAAGTAATGGGAGTAAACCAGGAAGTTAGAAAATTTTAGGTTGGAACTTATTGTAAATAAGGGAATATATTTATTATAATATTATATTTTCAAGTATAGTTGAAGACAAGATTTGTATGTGATAATAATATTTGTCCTTTTTTATCAAGCTTATGTTACTAATTGGTAAATATTTCTTGTAGAATTTAATTTGTACACAAATACCTTCCCTGCTTAAGCTGCTACTCCCAAGACCTGACCCCAATTAAGCAGAAGATGGATGGATGAATCACTTGAAGCTAATAAATAATTTTAAAATATATATGCTAAAAAACCTTGGTGAGTTATATCATTTATCATTTATACAAGTTGAATGAAAAGAAGCCTACTGCCCCTTATACCGTTTGTGTTATTTTTTTGAGTGTTTCTTTTGTTTGATCGTTAGTTTTGTTTGCCATTATCCATCCATCCATCCATTTTCTTTACCGCTTATCCTCACAAGCGTCGTGCTGTTTGGTGCACACAGTGGGTACGGAAAGCATTCAGACCCCTTTAAACGTTTCATTCTTTGTTATATTAAAGCCATTTGTTCAAATAATTTAAGTAAATTCTCCATCCATCCATTTTCTGAGCCGCTTCTCCTCACTAGGGTCGCGGGCGTGCTGGAGCCTATCCCAGCTGTCATCGGGCAGGAGGCGGGGTACACCCTGAACTGGTTGCCAGCCAATCGCAGGGCACATAGAAACAAACAACCATTCACACTCACAGTCATGCCTACGGGCAATTTAGAGTCTCCAATTAATGCATGCTTTTAGGATGCGGGAGGAAACCGGAGTGCCCGGAGAAAACCCACGCAGGCACGGGGAGAACATGCAAACTCCACACAGGCGGGACCGGGGATTGAACCCCGCTCCTCAGAACTGTGAGGCTGACGCTCTAACCAGTCGGCCACCGTGCCGCCTAAGTAAATTCTTTTCCTCATTAATGTACACATAGCACCGCATATTGACAGAAAAAAAAACTGAATTGTTGCAATATTTGCTGATTTATTGAAAAAGAAAAACTGAAATATCACACAGCCACTGTGACACTCATATATTTAACTCGGGTGCTGTCCATTTTTTCTGATCATCCTCGAGATGGTTCTACACCTTCATTGGAGTCCAGCTGTGTTTGATTATACTGATTGGACGTGATTAGGGAAGCCACACACCTGTCTATATAAGACCTTACAGCTCACAGTGCATGTCAGTGCAAATGAGAATCATGAGGTCAAAGGAACTGCCTGAAGAGCTCAGAGACAGAATTGTGGCAAGGCACAGATCTGGCCAAGGTTACAAAAAAGATTCTGCTGCATTTAAGGTTTCTAAGAGCACAGTGGCATCCATAATCCTGAAATGGAAGACGTTTGGGACGAACAGAACCCTTCCAAGAGCTGGCCGTCCGGCCAAACTGAGCAATTGGGGGAGAAGAGCCCAAAGGTCACTGTGGCTGAGCTCCAGAGATGCAGTCAGGAGATGGGAGAAAGTTCTTGGAAAGTCAACCATCACTCCATCCTTCCACCAGTCGGGGCTTTATGGCAGAGTGGCCCGACGGAAGCTTCTCCTCAGTGCAAGACACGTGAAAGCCCGCATGGAGTTTGGTAAAAAACACACCTGAAGGACTCCAAGATGGTGAGAAAGAAGATTCTCTGGTCTGATGAGACCAGGATAGAAATTGTTGGCCTTAATTCTAAATGGCATGTGTGGAAAAAAACCGTCACTGCTCATCACCTGTCCAATACAGTCCCAACAGTGAAGCATGGTGGTGACAGCATCATGCTGTGGGGGTGCTTTTCAGCTGCAGGGACAGGACGACTGGTTGAAATCGGAAAGATGAATGCGGCTAAGTACGGGGATATCCTGGACGAAAACTCGTTTTTTTCTGTCAATATCGGATGCTGCGTGTACATTAATGAGGAAAAAAATTAACTTAAATGATTTTAGAAAATTGTGCTCTGCGATTGGCTGGCAACCAGTTCAGGGTGTACCCCGCCTCCTGCCCGATGATAGCTGGGATAGGCTCCAGCACGCCCGCGACCCTAGTGAGGAGAAGCGGCTCAGAAAATGGATGGATGGATGGATTTTAGAATATCACAAAGAGTGAAACATTTAAGGGGGTCTGAATACTTTCTGTACCCACTGTATGCACAAACAACAGTCAGGACTTGTCCCTCCACCCAAAGGAAGAGGGAGGCTACCCTCTCGTCTACCGGGGTGAACCCCAACGTACAGGCGCCGAGCCGGGGGGCAATAAGTATACCCACACCATCAGGGCAACTCCAGAGTGGAAGACAGTCCAACCACTCTCAAGAGGATTGTTACCAGAGCCCAAGCCGTGTTTGGAGCCGAGCCCGACTATATCTAGTCGGAACTTCTCGACCTCACACACCAGCTCGGGCTCCTTCCTTGCCAGAGAGGTGACATTCCACGTCCCTCGACCCAGCTTTTGTAGCCCCCCGCCTTTAAGGTCCCCGCCTCCGGCCACCGCCCATCTCGCACCCCTATGGCCCCTCTCACAGGTGGTGAGCCCATGGGAAGCGGGACTCACGTTACCCCTTCGGGCTGTGCCCGGCCGGGCCCCATAGGTGCAGGCCTTCGAGCCCCACCTCCAGATAAATAAATAAAGATACATAAATAATATAAATCAATAATCAATAAATAACATCAATCCATCCATTTTCTGTACCATTTATCCTCACTAGGGTTGTGGGCATGCTGGAGCCTATCCAAGCTATCTTCGGGCGAGAGGCGGGGTACACCCTGAACTGGTCGCCAGCCAATCGCAGGGCCAATAAATAACATACTTACGGTAAATAGTATTATTTGCTGAAAATAAAATGTTTTCTGGATTTTTTTTACCACATCAATCACAAATGTAACTAGATTTGCGATTGGATGATCAAGGATGCAGAGTGGGAACTTTTGCCACAAGCTTAACAGATCTCCATCTATGCTGCGGCGCAGAGCAATGCGTTATGCACTCTGTCTGTAAATGATCGTGACGCAGCGCGAATCGAAGCACAACAGTTGCTTCCATTCATCCATAACATAACAAGACCGTTCACAAACTGAAAATAATACATAACTAGCAGTAGATTTTCTATTAAAAAAAAATTTTACATAACCCAAATCGTACGTAAATCGGATCATTCTTAACCCGAGGTTCTACTGTATTTGTGCCATTTTATTTTAAAATTACCCATCTTAAAATGTTCCACCCCTTTGTTACCCTACTCACCTGAAGATTCCAAAAAGCTTTCCAAACCACGTCTGCACGGGCATCATGAAGGCAAGTACAGCCATGCCTGCGAAACATGAGGGCCCGATCTCATACCAAAGGAAAGAGATGATCACAACTGCCTGAAGAGGTCCCACCCACAGGTAGTGCAGATTGAGTGTAATCTGCACAGAAAGCACAAACACTCAGTAAGTAAGCAATGAAATTACCATTTTTTTGCAGACTATAACCACATTTCAACATGCGTTGACTTGCGCTCAGTTTCTACACGTTTAGACTCTAAATAGCCACTCCCACCACACTCCAGTCGCAGAGCCAGGTCCACTACCCTTGTCTTGCTCTCTTCCCTTCCTGTACCTGCCCCATCCTATCCTACATTGTTCTGTTCTTCCCCGACAGGGTGTAGCACTACTGCCCCATACAAAACTCAAATGAAATGTGACATTGTAGTATGCATATCATGCTTTGTTTTGCATATTTTTCTCACAGTTCGTGTCCTGTCTTTTATTGTTTATGTTTCTCTGTGTCCTCTAATTCCCCTTTAAATCCCTGTTCTTTCCAACTCCAATTTTCAATAAAGAACAATGATAATACAAAGGACCACAGTGGCAGTATAAAAAAAATTCCACTGTTGCACAGTAAAACTAGATTATATAAATTAAATTAAATATAGATTACAGGTTAAAAAATAAATAAATAAATACTCTTTCTCCATTGAAATGAATAGAAGTGCCATTTCAGCCTTTTTTGTAATGTTTTTTTTTATAGGAAAAACAGCACTCCATACATCTTTATCAAATAATTCAATAGAATGTAAAGAATTAATGCATGACTAATTCATTGCAGCTCCCTTTGCTGAGTGTGACTGGGCCGCCGGGGGCAGTATAATACACTCATGGAGACACAAACAAAGAAGAGTTTCACAACTACTGTAAGTGATTCAGTAAGTTGCAGTGACATTAGTAATTTTCCTCTGAGAATAAAGAATATATGCCTGTGAGTATTGTTATGTTGTCTGCCTGTTATGTGTTGCTGACACATTTTTTACTTAGTGTAATAACACCGCCACATAAATGGTATTCGTTCGCCCACCTTTGGCGTTTTGCATTTTTACCATTAAGTTTTTCTGAACGCCCGCGACCTTAGTGAGGATAAGTGGAATGGAAGATGAATGAATGAATGAAAAGTTTTGCTGAACCAAGGGTGATTGATGCATGTCAAAATGGAGAGACTAAATATACAAACAGAATTACACAAATAACTTGTTTCATATCCATAGTTTCATATCCACAGCATTTGCTCATTATGTCCCATATTTCACATATACATTCATTTCTTTTTGGCGGCACGGTGAACGACTGGTTAACACATCTGCTTCACAGTTCTCACGACCCGGGTTCAAATCCCACCTCGTCTGTGTGGAGTCTGCATGTTCTTCCCCCGCCTGCGTGGGTTTTCTCTAGGTACTCCGGTTTCCTCCCACATTCAAAAAATATGCATGGTAGGTTAATTGAAGACTCTAAATTACCCGTAGGTGTACATATGAGTGCGAATGGTTGTTTGTTACTATGTGCGATGCGATTGACTGGCGACCAGTTCAGGGAGTACCCCGCCTCTCGCCCGAAGATAGCTGGGATAGGCTCCAGCACGCCCGCGACCCTAGTGAGGAGAAGCGGTATGGAAAATAGATAAATGGATGAATTACACTAGTGTCAATGTAAAATGTAAATGCAAAATATGTTCAAATACATTTACAATGTGTTTAAAAGTGTTTTAATAAGTTTCAATGTGTTCAAAGTGTATGGGAGGGGTAAAACTATTAAAAATATATATTTTTTTTACATAGTCTCTTGATATCGCGGATTTTCACCTATAGTATAGCAAGTAGGTCTGGAATATCTGCGGAATGAACTGTTCACAGTTTACTGAACATGGTTTTTCGCAAACAGAGACAATGGTATTACTAGCGATGGGCATTTGAAGAAATGGAAATTATCGGCTATTGATTCATTGTTTAATTTTTTTCATAATTTGTATACACACACCATTTTCATTTCAGGCCGAATTTTTTCTTTACAAATACATTTCAACTACTTTGTTGCAAGGCAGAACAGAGGGGCATTTAAGAAATGAGCCATTCATCCATTTTCTGTACCGCTTATCCTCACTGGAGCCTATCCCAGATGACTCTGGGCGAGAGGCGGGACACACCCTGGACTGGTCGCCAGCCAACCGCAGGGAATGCATAGACAACCACTCACAATCGCGTCTATGGACAATATCGAGACTTCAATTAAGGAAGCCAGACTACCCGAAAACCCCCCACATAAGCACAGGAAGAACATGCAAACTCACAGGAACACCAGAAGCCGGATTCGAACCCCCAACCTCAAAACTGTCACCATGCCGCCAAAAGGATACGTACATGCACAATTTCAGTCAATTCACGAATCCTGTGACAGCTGCTAACCTAAGGCACGCTTCAAAACGCAGAGACTCATGATGGGGAAAAGAAACTGGTAATTGAAATGTTGCAGCACACCTGACCTCATCAAAACGATTGACATCATTTGAAAGGAGGTTCACAATTTGGCCTGTGGTGGTTTGTCCCATCGCTTGGCTGCTGAGACGAAGAGCCTGAAGAAAGCCACAAAGACAATCAATCAGTGGTGGGAAGTCATGAAGTACAAATACTTTGATACTCTACAAGTAGATTCTGCATGTATCTGTAAATTTACGTATTTATTTTCTGGATTTTTAAATTTAATCCCTACATTTAAAAAAAACATCCATACTTTCTACTCCTTATTTTGTCAAAATAGGCTTGTTACTTTTTTCAACCACCGCAGATGACGACACGACATTATTAAACGTGGTTGAGATTTTATTAATTCTTTGCGATCTTGGAGAAAAAACTGAGACTGTAGCAACATGAAGGAACATGAACCAGGGAGCTAATCTGCACACACACAAAAAAAAAAAAAAAACATACAGCTAAAGTGTAGTTTTTGTTGTTGTTATCAGCCAATCTAGCATTTTTTGTTAGTTATTCAAAACAGCAAATATATGGGAACCCGTTGTTGAGCCGACACTAGCCAGCTCTTAAAAAACAAGACTAAGTAAAGTGATGATTTTTTTCTTCTTAGTAGAACAACCACAGATATAAATAGGTAGATATGACACGCCCATTTTGAGTTGCGTGCCTCCAGCGACACTAAGCTAGGAGGTTAAAAGTGGTCAGCCCATGCCATGTGTGTGGACAGCAAGAAAACCAAAAGACCAAGGACGCCGGTACATTGTCCTGCATACAGTTGCATACAATGCAGCGCAATTATGACAAGGGAACTGGGAGTAACGTTTCACAGATATTTTAGGGAGCTTTTTTTCCAATGTTATGCATTGATAGCACACGCTTTGACGTTGACAAAAAGAGTAAACCTCATGAATATTGGTGGAGAAATAAGCAAGTTACGACTTAATTTCAAAGTCCATGCATTGCCTTTGATGGGACCATCGACCTCCCCAACATGGCCGCCACATAGGTACGTTGGCTAGCCAGGCTGCTACAGCGCGCTGGCCTAGCTAGTCCTTATATCTATGACAATAACAATGTAAATTCATGATAGAGAGAAACTATTTTAAGTTTTTTTTATTGTACCAAGTTATAAATGAGTATTGTATATAATTGACAGTAAAAATTCATTTTTACTTTTTACTTTGTACTTAAGTAAAATTTAGTCTGTACTTTTTACTTTTACTGAAGTACAGGAGTTGAAAGTTTACTTCTACCAATCTTTTTTACACAAGTATCTACGCTTCTACTTACTGTAAGAACAGAGTGTGATAACTTTTGCCACCTATGTATTTAATCATCTCACA
This sequence comes from Phyllopteryx taeniolatus, assembly GCF_024500385.1. Classification (NCBI taxonomy): domain Eukaryota; kingdom Metazoa; phylum Chordata; class Actinopteri; order Syngnathiformes; family Syngnathidae; genus Phyllopteryx; species Phyllopteryx taeniolatus. The sequence goes on along the minus strand of NC_084502.1, from coordinate 28,894,961 downwards.
GCACAAAGCGACATTGAAACTGACCTTGCAGTATATAATGTGACACACGGCCACTCTCATCTTCATGCCTGTTCTTTGGACAAAATAGTAATAGAGATGCTGGAGGATAGTCAAACCGACGGTGGAGACGCACATGGCAGCAGCGCAGCCGTATACTGCGCAAAGACCACTTTGGTCATCTGCATCATAATTCTCAAAGAACATTATTATTTTCCCTAGAAGAAGTGGCTGGATGACTTTAATGGCCTCCTGTAAAAAGGAAAACAGTTGCATTAGTAATTGCTGCAGTCAAAGAGGAAGTAAATAATTTTTGATAGAGCACTTGGACAACAGAGTTTGTGTGTTATATTCCAAAAAGTGACATCAGCAGGATGCCATTATGTCATACACCTCACTGCTCACTGGACTGGAAGCAGCAAATATGTGCTTGGTCTGCCAATTTAAATTAGAGCTGCTGAGATTATCAGAGGGGCTACCCAGGACAGACTCCTGCTGTTATCTTGGATGGTTTTGAATTCAAAACTGCAATAAGGGACTTTTTAGTTTTTCGGCTTGTCCGTCGCCACAGCAAGTCCCGGTTTTTTATGCAACCCAACCATTTTTTATCCACACTTGGGACTGGAAGTGGCTGGGTATTGGGGCACTGGCTGGGAATCAAACCTGCACTGTCTGCATGAAATCCAGCAGCATGTACAACTACGCCACAATTTCCAATGGACTCTTTAGCGTTGACAAAATACGTTTTGTCATCATTTTTTACATAAAACAGGGCCAATTGTTAGTGGCAAGGTTTTGTGGTAGTGGTAATAAAGTCAAGAACTCTACCAAAAGCAACAGAATAATCCCTTATTCTTAGTTGCCAAAATCGGCAATACATTATCCTTCAGTATGAGATCAATGCGTCATTATTACCTGCACTAAGGAAGCCATGTTTTCATCGCTACTCGATTTAACCTGCATGACTGAGAATCTTCACAGACAGATAGAATAGCATCGCTGTCATTGACATAGCAACCCAGGGCGTGTTTCCAGCAAATTCAGCGTCATGCCCACACCGTCCTACAGCTCATTTTGGAGCCTTATTTCACATACGTTGCAATTTTTTTTATTCAAATTTGGCAGCTTGTTCACAATACTCAGGGTCTTACAGGATCTTTCAGTTCTAAATTTTCGGTTCTGATTCTCCCTATTTATGCCTCAGTGGGTGTGTTCCAAAAAGGTGTTGTTGTTGTCCTGCATGGCTGGTGAACAACTATCCTGCACAGGGACGCAGCGAGAAATATTTTGGTGGGGTGGCTAAAATGACAATCTTTGGAGGGAGGGATGTCGCAACATTGTTTTACGCTGACCATAGGTCGTGCTTCAAATCAGAATCATCTTTATTTGCCAAGTATGTCAAAAAAGACACAAGGAATTTGTCTCCGGTAGTTGGAGCCGCTCTAGTACGACACTAGACAGCCATTTTGACAAAAAAATACTTTTGAGACATAAAAGCATAAAAACACACTACGAAGAGCCACTGGGCAATGAAAGTTTACCGGTAATGTGGTAATGCTGATCCTATCAATTACAGTTGTGAAAGTGATGCAGAGTCCTCTAGCAATTTAATGGCAAGAGGGAAGAAGCTGTTGGAATGTCTTCTTGTTTTAGTTTGTTTGAATTGTGTTTATGGACGTCTTTTCTAGTTTGACATAGAAATTACTCCTCTTTCAAACCAGCGGTCCTCCCTCTCCAGAATTTTGACTCAAAGGAATGCCCCTTCTTGAGATCCAAATGGACTGCTGACTACAGACTCTAAGAAGCTGGTCGCCGATGGTGTGCCATGCACCTCTTCAAAGGTTGCTTGGTTTCTCCAATATGGCGATCATTGCACTCCTCCCTGCACTGTAGTGCATAAACAACAACAAGTTTGAGTTCTGTCTTTGGGGTAAACCAGCTTTGGTTTGAGTGTATTTATGGGTTTGAAATTCATTGGTATGTTGTATTTGGAGAGAATCATTGTGAATTACTCAGAGAGATCAGGCACATAGGAGACCACTCCATTCCTCCAACCTCACCTGATAGTGACCGCACCAAGGAACACCAACTGAGGCATGAATAGACTCTACACCACATAAGATTTTGAACTAAAGAATCCTTCTGGAATAAAGGTTAAACGTCTCCAACAAACAAGAAAATTCCATTTGCCTCAATTCAACCTTTACAGAGATGCTATTCTCCTTTTTACAAAGTCCAAATTTCAAGTACTTAAAATTGCTTTCTTTCCCATAATTAAATAAATGGATCTTTTTGTATTAAAGATAATAGAGAATGTTATTTTGTGAAAGGGATTAATTAAGATTCCTTATTGACTTTGGGTCACATCATGCTTTTATAAAGCCTATCGGTTCATACCAAGGAAAACGCAAACAGTCCCGCTACAGCATAAGACTTCCCATAGCACCTAATAAGGACTTTGGTCAGCTTAGGCTTCCGTAGTTGTTTTGTAGCCTTTTTAACTTCAAGATCCCAGCACCTGCAAGACATGTGAAAACATTGTTTTCGCACAGGCACAAATTACAGTGCAACTTCTACAGTAGGGTTAGTCACAGATAGGGTAGCAATATTGTTGGAATTTTCTATGTTGGAAAGTTTCCATGAGAATTATTGAGAAAAAACAGGAATAAACCAGGAATTTACCAAATTGAAGTGTGGCTCTTTAACAGGGAACGCAAATATAGTCGGGGTAAATAGATTTTAGCATAATCCTGACTAAAACAACCAAACTTCAGTTCAATGGTACCTAACATGCCGAAACGGACAAAAAAAACAAAAAAAAGAACAAGCTGGCTTCTCAGGATGAAACTTGTTATCAAGTTGTTTTCTCAGAGCGTCAGAGCGCATTGACATTTGGAAGACTCTGCCCACCCAATATTACGCTTCCAGTTTTTTATTTGTACCCAGATTTGTTCGCGCCCAAATACTGGAATGGGCTCAGACGTCTGCTTGCCCTGTCACTCAGGGTTCCATAGACCCTCTGTCAACGATTCTGGTGGCCTTCCATGGAGATGGGAATGCAGTCCTTGTCTCTGCGTGCACGGTATCTGCCCAAAACAAGATAACCACTAATCCCAACTCTGGATTCCTAAACCAGTTACCCATTCCCAGTCGGCTATGGCCCCACATCGCCGGTAGCTTCCGCTAAAAACCCAGGCTAAAATGAGCTCCTCCTTAACATACAAATATTGTCTCTCAGTCAAGCTTTATCATTTCAAAATACTTATTTGGCACCACTTACGGTACTACTTTCCTACTTAGTCTGTGCTTTGGCAGCATCTTGGGCATTTCAGAAAGAGCACAAAAGATTTGACAAAAGGTTTGACAGGGAAAAAAATGCAAATAGATGAATTTGTGAATAGTGAACTGTGAATATTACTGTAATAGCAAATCATGGGCTTGTCTGGGTTGAAAGGTCCAGGGCAGTTTTTTCAGACCCACTCCATCCCAGCTTAACGCCACTTGATGAGGCTGACCCATCTTTTGGAATGAGTGTGACAAAAGCAGCTACAGAAAGCCAAAAAAAATAAATAAATAAAAATAAAAATAAAAAAAATCAAACACATGCACAGAGTTGAGTCACTGACTGGTACCTTACTTCAATGTGGTTACTTCAGCATGGTTTTACTTTCCACTCAGTGACAACGTGAATGTGCGTCTGTCTCAAAATGTCCCCTGTGATTGACTGGCAACGAGACCAGAGTCTAGTCCCTGCTACCCTGAACAGGATAAACTGTAGGCCTACGTATAGAATATGAACAGGTGGATGGATGCAAAGTTTGATCAAGTCAATCACAAAAGAGGGTAAAATAGCTTCACAGGTCCACAGTTGGCAATGACTGAGGACATCCCCTAATCTAAACCCCCCAATGGAGCAAGGAAAATCTCAGAACCCAATTTTGGGAAGAAAAGAAACCTTAAGAAGGGACCGCAGATGTGGATGACCATGCTGCAATGGATGTCGCGTGGGTAACATTTATCACATAGTCTGGTGTGGTAAAATGTTTATTACGAGGGCAAGATGTTGTATAAATGTTCATTAAGATGGCATAAGAGTCAATTTAAAGAGAAAAGGCGCCCCACGGTAGACGCTTTTGGTTGTTCTGCCTCAGGATCTGACCCGGTCGGTCGGAGCAGAAACCTCCATGGCGACGACTCCGGGGGAGGAGGTCCACCTCAGATCTTGTCCCAATTGGTTGGTGCAGAATCCAAATAGCAATAGCCTCAGATTCGGTCAACATCACCTAGCCTTCTGATACTTGCTGAACGGAGCTCTGGCTGACATCCGTGTGAATTTAAACTGAGGGTTTTGTGGGGTTTGGGAGTTTTGTGTGACTGAAGATCTGGGGTGGCCAAACTTTTTTCTCAGAGGGCTGTATACGGATAAAGGGCCAATTTGACATTCGTTAACGTTAATATATTAGACGTGCTAAAACCAATCCATAATTTTAGGTAAAGATATGCAAAGCAATTATATATTGTTTATATCTGTTATAGTTATTTTGAAAAACTGCAACATCACAGCTTTCTGTTAAACGTGATAAAAATGAGGAGCAGCAGAATCACATCTCTACAAACAGAACCAAACCAGGAGCAATTTTTAGTAAGCGGACAATCTGACAATCTTTAAGTGACTGCTTACTTTATTAGGATCAATTACTGATATGTTTCACAAATCTGACCTTAACGTCAAGCAGAACGTGAAGCAAACAATTGCGATTAACTCAGTTTTCTTCTGAAACTGAATTATCACTATAAAGAGAAATTTTGTTTTTAATGGTAGCATAAGCAGTACAGATGGATGGATATTTTAGCTATAAATAGATTTTTTGTGTCTATATAAAAGCTGTATGTTAAACCAATTTAATGGTATTATTTGTAGTAGTAGTTGTCATGGGTTTTGCACCTTTTTACCTACTTAGGACACGGGTGTTGCAAACTTTTCCACACTCATACTTTTCACACTGCCCACTTCCGCATTTAAAAAATAATAATAATGCCATGGGGTGTGTCAAATTGGGGACACTTAAAACCAGAAAATGGGCCGAAAATAACCACCGGGCTATTGTTTGGACACCAATGCTTTAGATGCAAATGCAGTGGTGCCTTGGGATAAAAGTCTAATTTGTTCTGTGACCATGCTTGTAAATCAAATAATCGTTCCCCATTGAAATGAATAGGAGGGTCATTAATTACCCCCTCCCAAAAAAAACAACATCTTTTCCAATGTGTTTTTAACAAGGAAAATACCTCTCTAAAGAATAGTACTGTATAAAAACATATAGTAATAATAACATCCATCAATCCATTGACTGTACCGCTTCATCCTCACAACGGTCGCGGGCGTGCTGGAGCCTATCCCAGCTATCTTCGGGCGAGAGGCGGGGTACACCCCGAACTGGTCGCCAGCCAATTGCAGGGCACATAGAAACAAACAACCATTCACGCACACATTCACACCCACGGGCAATTTGGAGTCCTCAATCAACCTACCACGCATGTTATTGGGATGTGGGAGGAAACCAGAGTGCCCGAAGAAAACCCACGCAGGCACGGGGAGAACATGCAAACCCTACTCAGGCGCGGCTGGGATTTGACCCCGGTCCTCAGAACTGTGAGGCAGATGTGCTAACCAGTGCTCCACTGTCCCGCCTAATAATAACATAATCATACAAAATGTAAAGAATGAATCCGTTGTGCACCCTGATTTAATGCTTGAATTTAATTAATACAGTCGTGCAGACACAAGTATAGAGGGTATGGCATGACTCAGTAAGTTGCAATAATATTGGTCGTTTTTCGCAGAGGATACAGAATATCTCCCTGTAAGTATTGTTACATTATCTGTCGACATGGGTTGCTCCATTTGTATTCAAATATCTTAACTGAGACTATCGATGCTACCTATAAACCCATCCATGTTTTTTCAATTATGTGTTCACTTTAAGCTAGGAGAGCCATTCCTAAGGCAAACTTGTTTGGTTATTTTAAATACTCGCGGAATTCTCTTAAAATAAACTTCAACTGGAAGTGGCAGTGAACAGATTGAAGCCTCTTTTTGGATCAACTGTTCAATATCTGCCAAGCTGCTGCTTATTGTTAAAGGAGTTGGAATGAGTTACAGCGCTTGCAAGTCAAAGCAAAAAAAACGATCAAACGATGGCTCTTATCTTAAAAAACTCATAAGCAGGTCACTGGTATCTCAAGGCATCACTGTATTAGGACATTTTTGGTTGGTTTCTGACTTGCACAACCTCAGGGGAATTCACATTTTGTGGTTCTATCCATCCATCCATCCATCCATTTTCCATACCATTTATCCTCACTAGGGTAGCGGGCGTGCTGGCGCCTATCCCAGCTATCTTCGGGCGAGAGGCGGGGGTACACCCTGAACTGGTCGCCAGCCAATAGCAGGGCACATATAAACAAAGAATCAGTTGCACTCACATTCATACCTACGGGCAATTTAGAGTCTTCAATTAACCTACCATGCATGTTTTTGGGATGTGGGAGGAAACTGGAGTACCCGTAGAAAACCCACACAGGCACAGGGAGAACATGCAAACTCCACACAAGCGAGGCCACATTTGAACCTGGGTCCTCAGAACATCAAACCACAGTGCAAATAGAAAATAAAGCATGCCTCTCCTTGTACAGGTCCTGTAAGAATGAAAAGGCGCAAAGTGTACCTCTGCAGGTCTTGTCCCAGTACTTCTGATTCATCTTCAGGAAGAATTGTGTAGAGGTCACTTTCCTCCAGCCTTTGCTTGTGTCCGACGTGTAGCAAAGGACTTACCCAGCTGAAACATAAACATGATCATCTGAAGAGGTTGATTTAAGAGGACCTTTTTTAATAATAGTCATAAGAAACTTGAGTGGGTTCTTAGAAAAGAACAGTGGTTCCAAAGGCTCTTGGGATGTTTCAAATGATGTGTTGATTGCACAACAGTTAGAACTGATAAGATGTGAATACAGGCACACCATTTAGGAATCTTCTTTTTTAATGTTTGAACGTTGGATTTAACGCTTCTTTGATTTGGGCACTAGCATGCTGGGAATGGCTAACCACAGGATAGACTGGGTGCCAAAAAATTAGTAGATAGTTATTTGCCATCCCAGTAAGTCACATGGCATGACTTCTTTTTGTCTCATAACCATGAAGCACGCGTAAAGAAAAAATAAATTACTATCATTCTCCATATTTTAAAAGAAAACAATGTTTCTATGACACTAAGCAGCTTACCGTTTAATACAGTCCCCTACAAAAGTATTGGAACTGCAAGGTCAATTCCTTTGTTTTTGTTGTATACTGAAGACATTTGGGTTTCAGATCAAAAGCTGCAGTTGTTGCAAGTAAGGTTTATGCCACCAAATATTAAATGTTATTCACTTTAGGTTAATTTAATAATGTCTGAAGTCACTGATGGTGTAGTGGTACACTCGCCTGACTTTGGTGCAGGCAGCGTGGGTTCAGTTCCCACTCAGTGACGGTGTGAATGTGAGTGCGAATGGTTGTCCGTGTCTATATGTGCCCTGCGACTGACTGGCGACCAGTTCAGGGTGTAATCCGCCTTTCGCCCGAAGTCAGCTGGGATAGGCTCCAGCGTCCCGTGACCCTAACCAGGATAAGCGGTGTTGAAAATGGATGGATGGATGGATAATAATGTCTGTTCCAATACTTTTGCTCACTTGAAAATTGGATGTCTTCAAACAAAAGGTGCTCTGTACTGTGTAGTTTAGCACATCTAGATGTAAATACCATGAAATAAAAGCTGGAATTCTGAACTTTTGTCTCATATTCAACTTTTGATCTGAAACCCAAATTTCTTAAGTATACAACAAAAACAAGTTTGAGATCAGTCCAAAGAGCACAGTGGCCTCCATAATCCTTAAATGGAAGATGTTTGGGACGACCACAACCCTTCCGAGAGCTTACCGTATGACCAAACTGAGCAATCGGGGGAGAAAAGCCTTGGTGAGAGAGGTAAAGAAGAACCCAAAGAGGCTGTGCCTGAGCTCCAGAGATGCAGTCAGGAGATGGGCAAAAGTTCGAGAAAGTCAACCATCACTGCAGCCCTCCACCAGTCGGGACTTTATGGCAGAGTGGCCCGACGAAAGTCTCAGTGCAAGACACATGAAAGCCCACATGGAGTTTGCTAAAAAAAAAAAAAAAAAAAAAATTTAAAAAACACCTGAAGGACCCCAAGATTCTCTGGTTTGATGAGACCAAGATAGAACTTTTTGGCCTTAATTCTAAACGGTATGTGTGGAGAAAACCAGGCACCGCTCATCACCTGTCCAATACAGTCCCAACAGTGAAGCATGGTGGTGGCAGCATCATGCTGTGGGGGTGTTTTTCAGCTGCAGGGACAGGACGACTGGTTGCAATCGAAGGAAAGATGAATGCGGCCAAGTACAGGGATATCGAAAACGAAAACCTTCTCCAGAGTGCTCAGGACCTCAGACTGGGCCGAAGGTTCACCTTCCAACAAAACAATGACCCTAAGCACACAGTTAAAATAACGAAGGAGTGGCTTCAGAAAAACTCTGTGACTGTTCTTGAATGGCCCAGCCAGAGACCTGACTTAAACCCAATTGAGCATCTCTGCTGGAAAGACCTGAAAATGGCTGCCCAACAAACGTTCACCATCCAACCTGACAGAACCGGAGAGGATCTGCAAGGACGAATGGCAGATGATCCCCAAATCCAGGTGTGAAAAACTTGTTGCATCATTCCCAAAAAGACTCATACCTGTATTAGCTCAAAAGGGTGCCTCTACTAAATACTGAGCAAAGGATCTGAATACTTATGGCTGTGTGAAAGTTCAGTTTTTCTTTTTTTATAAATCTGGAAAAATTTCAACAATTCCGTTTTTTTCTGTCAATACGGAGTGCTGCGTGTACATGAAGTCCTTTGAACGTCTCGTGCTGGACCACCTCAAGAGCGTCCCAGGTCCCCTGCTGGACCCCCTGCAGTTTTCCTACCGAGCGAACAGGTCTGCGGATGATGCAGTCAACATGGGACTGCACTTCATCCTTGAACACCTCGACAGTGCAGGGACCTACGCGAGTATCCTGTTCGTGGACTTCAGCTCAGCGTTCAACACCATCATCCCTGAACTCCTCTCATCCAAGCTTCTCCAGCTCAGCGTCTCACCTGCCATCTGCCAGTGGATTTACAGCTTCCTGACGGGCAGGACACAGCATGTGAGGCTGGGAGAGACCACCTCATCCACACGCAGCATCAGCACTGGGGCGCCCCAAGGTTGGGTCCTCTCTCCGCTGCTCTTCTCTCTCTACACGAACGACTGCACCTCAGCGCACCCGGCTGTCAAACTCCTCAAGTTTGCAGATGACACCACTATCATCGGCCTCATCAAGGACGGTGACGAGTCTGCATATCGACAGGAAGCGGAGCGGCTGGAGCTGTGGTGCGGCCGACACAACCTGGAGCTGAACACGCTCAAGACTGTAGAGATGATCGTGAACTTCAGGAGGCATCCTTCGCCACAGCTGCCCCTCACGCTGTCCAGCTGCCTTGTGTCAACCGTCGAGACCTTCAAGTTCCTAGGAATTACAGTCTCTCAGGACCTGAAGTGAGCAACCAACATCAACTCCGTCCTCACAAAGGCCCAGCAGAGGATGTACTTCCTGCGGCTTCTGAGAAAGCACGGCCTGCCACGGGAGCTGCTGAGGCAGTTCTCCACAGCGGTCATCGAATCAGTCCTGTGTTCTTCCATCAAAGTCTGGTTTGGTGCTGTTACAAAAAAGGACAAACTCCGACTGCAACGGACAATCAAAACTGCTGAAAGGATTGTCGGTACCCCCCTACCCACCCTTGAGGACTTGCACGCTGCCAGAACTAAGACAAGAGTGTGCAAAATCCTCTCGGACCGTCCACATCCCGGTCACCGGCTCTTCCAGCTCCTTCCCTCAGGAAGGCACTACCGATCAATGCAAACTAGAACTAGCAGACATTCCAACAGCTTCTTCCCTCTTGCGATCAACTTCTTAAACACCTAACCTACAATTTTTTTGCAACATGCTGGCCACTCATGCCAGAGTAGCATCTGCTCCATTTGCACACTGACTGAGGAGTATCTGCAACATTTGCACAATCAAATTGTCCCAGATTATCGCGATACTCGTCACTTTAAACTGCATACACTCCTTGAAGTCTCGGCGTCATTGCACCGGACTATTGCAATATTAGTCATTCGAACTGCTCTAAGTGCTAGAGGATTCTGCATCTTTTGCACAATTGTCCAAAAATATTTTTTACTGGCATAACCAGATAACTATGAACCATTTATTGCTCAGTGACTGTTTTTTGTCAATGTCTTTATATCTCAAAGTGTTCTCTGTCAATTGACTGTCTGTTGTCGTACTAGAGCGGCTCCAACTACCGTAGACCAATTCCTTGTGTGTTTTTTGGACATACTTGGCAAATAAAGATGATTCTGATTAATGTGGAAAAAAAATGAACTTAACTGATTTTAACAAATGGTTGCAATATAACAAAGAGGGAAAAATTTAAGGGGGTCTGAAAACTTACCCACTGTATATCTATCTATCTATCAATTTATATATATATATACATATACATATATATATACATATATATATATATATATATATATATATATACACATACATATGTATATATATATATATATGTATATATATGTATATGTATATATATATATATATATACGTATATATATGTATATGTATATGTAACAAACCCAATTCCAATGACGTTGCGATGTTGTGTTAAACATAAATAAAAACAGAATACAATGATTTGCAAATCATGTTCAACCTATATTTAATTGAATACACCACAAAGACAAGATATTTAATGTTCAAACTGATCAACTTTATTGTTTTTAGCAAATAATCATTAACTTAGAATGTTATGGTTGCAACACGTTCTAAAAAAGTTGGGACAGGATCATGTTTACCACTGTGTTACATCACCTTTTCTTTTAACAACATTCAATAAACGTTTGGGAACTGAGGACACTAATTGTTGAAGCTTTGTAGGTGGAATTCTTTACCATTCTTGCTTGATGTACAACTTCAGCTGTTCAACAGTCCGGGGTCTCCATTGTCGTATTTTACGCTTCATAATGTGCCACACATTTTCAATGGAAGACATGTCTGGACTGCAGGCAGGCCAGTCTAGTACCCGCACTCTTTTACTACAAAGCCACGCTGTTGTAACGTGTGCAGAATGTGGTTTGACATTGTCTTGTTGAAATAAGCAGGGGAGTCCATGAAAAAGACGTTGCTTGGATGGCAGCATATGTTTCTCCAAAACCTGCATTAATGGTGCCTTCACAGATGTGTAAGTTACCCATGCCATTGGCACTAACACAGCCCCATACAATCACAGATGCTGGCTTATGAACTTTGCGTCCATAACAGTCCGAATGGTTCTTTTCCTCTTTGGCCCGGAGGACACGACGTCCACAATTTCCAAAAACAATTTGAAATGTGGACTTGTCGGACCACAGAACACTTTTCCACTTTGCATCAGTCCATCTTAGATGAGCTCGGGCCCAGAGAAGCCGCCTGAGGGATCGAAGGTCACGGGCATTCAATGTTGGTTTTTGATCTTGCCGCTTACATGCAGGGATTTCTCCAGATTCTCTGAACCTTTTGATTATATTATGGACCGTAGATGATGAAAATTTCCATAAATTTCTTGCAATTGGAACATTGTTCTTAAACTGTTCGACTATTTTCTCACACACTTGTTCACAAAGAGGTGAACCTCACCCCATGGTTGCTTGTGAATGACAGCAGCTCAGGGAAGCTCCTTTTATACCCAATCATGGCACCCACCTGTTCCCAATTAGCCTGTTCACCTGTGGGATGTTCCAAACAGGTGTTTGATGAGCATTCCTCAACTTTCTCAGTCTTTTTTGCCACCTGTCCCAACTTTTTGCAGCCATAAAATTCTAAGTTAATGATTATTTGCTAAAAACAATAAAGTTCATCAGTTTGAACATTAAATATATTGTCTTTGTACTGTATTCAATTAAATATAGGTTGAACATGATTTGTAAATCATTGTATTCTGTTTTTATTTATGTTTAACACAACGTCCCAACTTAATTGGAATTGGGGTTGTATATATATATATATACACACACACACATTCCAATACCATACATATACACTCACTCGGCACTTTCATCTATCTTTGCACTTCTTGTTAGATGGCTAAACTGCATGCCGTTGTCTCAGTACAGTACCTCTTATCTGTGCAATAAAGAATCTTGAATCTAATCTAAATCGCATAACAATGGGAACACAGTTCTATTAAATATTGTGTCAAGTCATTTTTTTTTCACATCTCAATACATTATGCAAGTTCATACTGTAAAACAAAGCACTGTGTATAATTGACAGTCAAAGTTTATTTAAATATTTAATTTCAGGACATTTCAGTATTTTGCCTAACTCCGTTTACTAAAGGCGTTGATACAGTTTCGTGGCATGCGTCCATCTCAGGATAACATTTGGAGTCTCACACTTCTGTATCTGGGTCAGTCCGTGGTTGAGTTGCAGCGCTTGCTGTGGCTAAAGAGTCTAATGCGAGAGGGTCTCCCGTTTAGCTACAGTCGCGTTGAAGTGACCTCGGAGGGGGGGCTCGAACCGGCAACCCTTTGCTCACTGAACAACCCGCGGCTCTACCAACTGAGCAACAGCTGCCCAGTTGAATGAGTACATTCTTTTTTTTTTTTTTTACCACTGAGTATGAGTACTTTTGCCGCTTTTCTTACACCCATGTGCAAAGTAGTTCATCGCGCATCGTTCGTAACCTCGAAACCACGTATGAACATGACCCGCTGCATGTTACAATGTATCTTTTTTATATGTATCGCGAGAATGAAAGAATGAAAAACCAACGGCTCATATAATGCACTTTATTACATTACAAAAAAAGGTGAATTTACCTACGCTTGGTGCAATGGGGAGGGAGTCCATTATTAACTACATGATAATTATAGTAAACACTGCAGTACAACCGAAACGCACACGGACGACTTGACACTGACCGGGTGCTGTCATGACTACGCTGACTTACCACAAAAAAAGCTGTGAAAAAAATCCCGCATTTGCCAAAGGATTGGGTTTCTCAATGTCTCTGTTCTCCGGAAACATTTTCCAACGCAGGGAAACTCTTGAGTGACCTCGCCGAAACGTGCTAAATCACCACACATGCCACTGCCATGTGCACTTTGAGGACATCATGTAAAACTGAAAGTTAATCGATTCATATTGAGTTGTTTCCTTCAGCCGAACATATTCAAGTCAATTCAAACTAAAAGACACGCAAAGCAAAGCTGAATTTTAAGTTACCTCAATTTGTGCTAGTCCTTTTTAGGCAACTGTAATCAAAAGCTTCACGAAAACGGATGCCGGGAAGGAGCACTTGAAAGTAGCACGTAAAACACACCCTTCTATGTAACTGCTGTAAATATATTAACAATATAAACTGTATTTTACATATTTCCCCAGTGAGTATCAGCCATATCGTCTTAACAACTATATCATACACCTTTGTGTAAAAATGTAAAGTGGCTTTTAGCTTGAATGTTGCTGTTGGTGGCAGCCAGATGTTACGTTTCCTCATGTGGTTCACATGTCACGTGACCGTCACGTAGGCTTGTTTTGATAGCATAGCGCCACTCCATGGATGCGGATAAAAACAACATTTGTTATTATTATCCATCCGTCCATTTTCTTTACCGCTTATCCTCTCTAGGGTCTTTATATTATTATTATTATTATTATTATGGTCCGCTGCAAAGGTCCTATTTTAATCGTAGAAATTATTATTATTATACATTTTCTTATTATTCTCACAATCAATCGCATTTTTGAGGCCTAAACATGCCCCGATTCGAACCAAAGTTTGCACTTACATCGAGCCTGGTGAAAAATGTGATATTTTATAGCTTTCATGAAAGATTACATTAAAAAAATAATGATAATCATGTATCCTAAAATGAACGGAAAGCGAGCTATTATTATTATTATTATTTTTAAAGATAGATTGACCTTTTGGACCAAATTCCCACATTCACAAGTGTCATATTTTTACAAACTTCTCCTACAGCTTTCATCTGATTGACTTCAAACTTGGTGTGTAGCATCTCCAGACCTGTTAACAGCTTTTCTATTTTGCCATACTATATGACGGGGGCGGCGCATCAAATTTTGCATATCAAATTCCCTTTACCACAAAACAGAAAATGGTTAATGCTCCCAAAAATGCGTAACAGTACCACCCTGAACACATCTGTATGACAATATTCTGCTATACCTATAGCGCCAGCTAGTGGCGACAATAAATATGTCATCATCTACATTTTCATGTAATGCTCCCAGCACGTTGACCACATCTACCTGAAATTTTGTCAGTAAAGCCTCAAGATGTTGATCATGCTTAGTAAAAAATATAGCGAGACGAATTTGGATGATTCACCGTAAATTCGTAAGTTATTTGAATTTTCATTAAAAAAGTAGATATTACTCAGAAAAGCAAAACGAAACTGAATAATATGGTTTGTTTTCAAAACAGCACCTTGAAATTGCACAGTTTGTGACTGCATGTGTCTGTCAATATTGTGCAAGAAAGTTCATTGCAGTGTGACAGGTGGGGTAGCAGGCACGTGCACACAGACCCTAAGTAGTGCTCAAGCACTTGCCCTTGTGCCCTGGATGAAAAAAGTGCCCTTTTTGCTGTAGCCCATTCTTTTCTTCATTCATATACCCATCCATTTTCCATACCGCTTATCCTGTTCAAGGTCGCGAGGTGGTGGAGCCTATCCCAGCTGACTTTGGGTGAAAGGCGGATTACACCATGAACTGGTCGCCAGTCAGTGGCAGGGCACATACAGACACGGACCTACGCTGCCTGCACCAAAAGTCAGGCGAATGTACCACTACACCATCAGTGACTTCATCGATATAATAAAAATAAAATAAAATGTTGTCATCAATTCCACTCAGTGATTCCACTCCCACCTTAATTTATTTAGGGTTAATCAGGGATACTTTAAATGATGGCAGGTGTGTGCTGACCCCCATTTAACATGAGTTTGAGCGTTATTGCTTACTTCTGACAGCCACAACCCCATTTACAAAAGGCTGTGTGTACTTGTCCAACCATGTTATCTCAGTTTGTTTTTACTTCCCTTGTAAAAAAAAATTTCAATTGAGTTGTACAGGTTATAGGTTAACTAATAGTGGAAAAAAAGTTTTAAATGATTTATTTTACCCTAATTTTTGGACACTGCAAAAACCTGCCTCGGTGACCTCAGACCCAAAGGACAGTTTCTAGGCACAGCCAGGGCGTTGAGAGGTTCCAATCTGGTGACCTCCGCATTTCGTCTGTGCTTTTCGCACATGATGTGGTTCTGTCAAGCGGTTGGGATGAAAATCAGGACCTCCAAATCTGAGGCCACGGTCCTCAGTCAGAAAAGGGTTGGAGTGTCCTCTCTGGGCCCAAGAAGAGATCCTGCCCCAGGTGAAGGAGTTCAAGTATCTTGGGGTCTTGTTCATGAGTGATGGAAGAATGGGAGATCGATAGGCGGATCGGTGCAGTGCCTGCAATAATGCGGACTCTGTGTCGTTCTGCCGTGGTGAAGAAAGAGCTGAGCCGGAAGGCAAAGCTCTTGATTGGTGGTGAAATTCTGAGCTCCAGAGGAGGTGGTTCGGTCATCTGGTTAGGATGCTCCCTGGATGCCTCCCCCGGTGTGGTGTTCCAGGTACGTCCCAACACAGCTGGACGAAGTGGCTGGGGAGAGGCAAGTCTGGGCTTCCCTGCTAAAGCTGCTGCCCCCGTGACCCAACCTCAGATAATTGGAAAAAAATGGATGGACAAAAACCTGCCTATGAACAGGGGTGTGTACACTTTTTATATCCACTTTTACCTTTGTTCACAGTTTTATTGCATGTGTTGCATGTCTTAATAGAGGAAAATACATAGGTTAAACATATACAACTTTTTTTTCTTAATAGTATGAATAATTTTGGTGAAAGGTGCCCTGCCCCGAAAAATATCTATGCATATGCCTGTTTGGTAGGATGACAGACTGTTGTGTGATGGGAAAAATAAAGCCACGGAACAACTCACAACTTGTAAATGATTCATACTATAGCTTGGATTCTTTACTAGGTTCAATGACCCCATAACACCGGAGAGGCCACTTTTGTATGATAAGGGTTAAAGATCCATCCATCCATTTCTGTACCGCTTATCCTCACTAGGGAGCTGCTAGAGGCTATCCCAGCTATCTTCGGGCCAGAGGTGGGGTACCCCCTCAACTGGTCGCCAGCCAATCGTAAGGCACATATTAACAAACAACCATTCACACTCACATTCGCACCTATGGGCAATTTGGAGTCATGGGACTGCCTGCCTAAGGTGTAGTCTGCTGTGGTGTAGCGCTTCCTCCTACAGTCTCAATCATAAGCCATAGATTGTAGTAGTCACATCCTCCCTCCTTTGACCTAGTTGTCAAACCCAAGAGGTGAAAACCATCAGTAACCAATATGGTAAGGCAACTGGACTTAAAGATCGAACATTCGCTTCAGCTTTATTCATGTATAGAAGGAAGACGTGAAAACAAACACCAAATCATGGAACTGATTTGGGCCACAGCATTTCACATCATTTGTTGAGTCTATCACTCACTGAACAGTCCATATTGTTTTTAGCTTGCCTACTTTGTACGACAACAGTGAGCACCTCATCTCCTTACTTTGTTTTATTACGTTTCAATAACATTCAATACTCAGATTCAGTCCACACGTGTGATTCCCGTTTGACCTTAATGTACTATAACTGCTATTGTGGCTACTCAGGAAACAATGTACAGTATTCAGGTTTCTGATTCCTAGATTGTTCTGAAAATAATTTCAGCTCCTTCATTTTTCAAATGGAGATAAGGGGTCAAGTCCAAGTAAAAACCTAATTTCCCCTCAATGTTATGTGAAGTCGCACCTTTAGTGTCTGTCATTTAGCAGGTAACACCGTCATTGGCTGCTCGAGTCCTGATTCACATCATTCTGTGGTAAACTGAGGAGCTCCTGGATCTTCTTCAAGTCCTGTTCCGTTCCCTCTGCCTGTGAGCCCACATTCAGGTCGCCTATCAACTCATCTGTCAGTTGAAGTCGTGCCGCCCTGATGAGTGCCAAGGACAAGTCAAACAACAAGGCATTGTATAGACTGCCGGTCGTCTTTGTGACAGTTTTAGGATCCAACTCACCACTCTGCAAGTTTCATCTCATAAATCTCCCTGCGCTCTCGCCGTCGCCTCTCTCGGGCACTTTCTCCTGCCAGCGAGTACATGCTGATGATCACAGCGCCCGTGGGAATCCTAAGAATGGAATTTATTTGTACTTTGAGCAGCTGTAGACTTCTTCCTGCTCCATGCCTGTATTCTCCTACTGCACTTTTCCCCCACCATGTCATGTAACAAACACTGTTCATTTTACATTCACACACAAAACGACCAAGTCATCAAATTTCAGGGTGAAAGAATGACACTTGGGTATTTATAACCGAAAAGGATGTAAGGGTTAATCGCTTGCTGGACATAAATATTACATGACCTGCTGATTCACAACTTGGTAGCAATTATCCACACTATAAATAATTTCTCTATAAAAACAAATACGAGTTGACATTCCGTTCAACCTCAACTACAGCATGTTTTGATAAAGGGGACAAATCTGACATATCTGTAGTGTGATGTATAGCTTAACCTACTTTCACTTCTGCTCTGCCTGCACCTGCCACAGGCCGAGCTGAGTTGCATGTCAAACTCTCCGGGAGGCTGGTCACTCGAGTACACATTAAAAGGGGAGTAGGTGGCAGCGATTAATGTGTGGCGCCAGTCGAACAAACGAGGTCCAGGTAAAAGGGAAGTACATCTTAAATCTGAATCACAGGTCTACTATCCAACATTATCAACAAGCACAAGGGTAAATTGGTACGTTGACTTACAAGTTCCCCAACTTGCAAGTTTTTTTAAAATTATGAGCCATCAATCGGTCGATTTTTTGCTCTGTGTTGCAAGCAAAAAAATTGGACTCCGAGCGAACGCCAGACACTCAGCCACGAGATGGCAGCAGTGAACTTCACAACATTCAGCCAGCATCTGTTCAGTTGCAGTGGTTACCTGCAGTGAAAGTATAGGGATCCTTTGTCTTTTGGGCTCACTTTTTAATTTTTTGCCAAATTCCCTTTTTTTTTTTTTTTTTTTTTTTAAACATACATACATGCATACATGCATGCATACATGCATGCATGCATGCATGCATGCATACATACATACATACATACATACATACATACATACATACATACATACATACATACATACATACATACATACATGCATGCATGCATGCATGCATGCATATATATATATATATACATATATATATATATATATACTTATACATATATATATATACATATATATATATACTTATACATATATATATACATATATACATATATACACATATATATATATACTTATACATATATATATATATATATATACATATACATATATATATATATATATATATATATATATATACATATACATATATATATATACATATATACATATATATACATATATATATAGATACATACATATATACATATATATATACATATATACACATACATATATACATATATATATATATATATATATATGTATATATATGTATGCATGTATGTATATATGTATATATATGCATGTATGTATGCATGTTTTTTAAAAAAATATATACATATATATATACATATATATATATATATATATATATATATATATGTATATATATATATAAAACAAGGGTCGAAAGAGAAGACGATAATGTCGACTGAATTAAAGTTGTAGAAAAACGAGCGAGGTGTGCGTGTAGTCAACTTGGCAAAGCAGTACGAGGGTAGTACTCCTACAATACATACTATACTGAAGCAGAAGGAACTGAGGAATGCTATAACACCAGCCAAGGGTTTTAAAATAATTTCTAAGCTATGGACTGCTGCCTATGAAAAGTTGGAGAAGCTGTTGAAAGTGAGTAAATTGTGGCGCAAAATGCAAGAAACAGTGAAAGTTTTTTTTTTTTTTTTTAGCCATTAAAGAGAAACTGTTTTTCTTTACATTCTATTTTCAAGTCAATGTACCCTGTACGTTTAAAAACCTATATTCTTTGTGTTTTGACCTTTTGTCTAAATGCAAAGTGCTGTTTCCTTGTTAATCCCCCAAGATCCATTCATTTGAATGCAGGGAAAATACACATACATTTAGACATCAAATTGTTCCAAACCACAAAAATCCTACATGTGCGTGCTAAATGACAGGGAAAGATGAGGCAAATGAGTGCAAGTGAAGCATTAGTCCACATCAGACCATGTTTGAAGAAGAGGAGAGGCTGGAATAACATAGATGGTAGAAAGAAGAGGGCCAGCTGCTGCCTTGGCTGGCCTCTCCGCTCTATTAGCCAAGCTACAGCACTACTGCATGCACATGAGCGCCTCTGGCAGCCAGTAGGGCTGAGGACATGGGTTGGGGAGGGGGCATCTCAGCTGGGGCACAGAGGGCTGCTGGAAGGGGACGCAGCTGGCTGCCAGAGTGCTCATTGCGCTCAAACTCTGTGTACATGCACAACAAACATGAGACAATAAACACAGAGTTAGTGGAGTTAGTCGTGGACAGATGTAAAAAGGACGACGGGCTGCTTACCCGAGCACTCCTCCGATGATGGTGCCTGCCACCAGGCCTCGCAGGCCCAGGTTCAGTCTGAAAAGTCCTCCAGTCACAGCTACACACGCATGGATGCGCACGCACAGACATTTATTTTTGGTACGATAACACAATTGTATTTAAAAGTGAAGGATATATGGAGACAACCCACAACATTATGATCACCTGCACAATCCAATGATCCATTCATTACAAGAGCTGTATCAAATATTCAGCCTTTACTGAAGATGATGTTCAGTTTGATTGACGATGCCAGGGCTATTAATTCAACAAGTTTGCCATGGTGGAGAACCTTACGTGTTCCTAAAGGCCTATCTTACTGGCGGAGAACTTGGCGAGACTGCCAAGGCTGATCAGTAGCAGCGACTCCAGAAAATATTGCTTGCGCTCTCATGAGGTAGATGTCTGGGAGATGTCTCCAGATAACGTGACAACCAATTCACACGGCCAATGCTTATATAGGCCTTGATACAGTATAATGTTTATATTCTTTATAACGCACCGTAATTTCTCGTGTTTAATGCGCACCCATGTATATTCGCACCCCCAAAGTTGACATCAGAATTCTGGAAGACCCTTCTACCCATGTATAATGTATTTTTACAATGCATGATTTTGCATCTACCCAGATGATCAAAACATTAAGTATTATCCGTATTTTGTTTGTTTTTTCAAAGAATTATTCTGAAGTTAAGCACTTTATTTGAACACGTAATACTGTCTTTTTATTTACTCGCTCTTATTTTGAAATACACAGCCCTACTTTTATTTAGTAAATGAGAAAACACACAGTTGTGCTCATATGTTTGATTACCCAGGCAGAATTTGTGAGATTGGTACAATTCTTGAACGAAAACATGAAGGACCAGGTGAAAAGACATTTTATTTTAATTTGATTCAAATTAAACTGTCAAGCATTTCAGAAAAGCATGATCATTAAACTAAACATAACCATAAAGAAATGAATGATGGCTGTTGTTCAGTCATCAGTCATATTTAAAAAAAAAAAAAAACAATATTTCACAAATTCTGCCTGGGTATATAAACTTATGAGCACAACTGTACGTATATGCAGTCATATGTATCCCTGTCATTTGGAATGAAAGTGTAGGCACATTTTTTTCATAACCTCTACGTGGCAGTGACTAGAATGAAAGTGTAGCCGTTTTTCATAACCTCTAGGTGCCGGTGGCATATTAGAATGAAAGTGTAGACCTTTTTCATTACCTCTAGGTGGGGGTGACGGGAATGAAAGTGTAGCCCTTTTTCATAACCTCTAGGTGGCGGTGGCATAATAGAATAAAAGTGTACAGCTTTTTCTTAACCTCGAGATGACGGCATACATTTATAAAATGTGAAAGTTTTATTTCATTTTCCCCTATACCTATGTATAATGCGCACTATTGACTTTTGACAATTTTTGAGGAAGAAAATGCGTATTATACACAGGAAATTACAGTATATTATGTGAGTGTGTGTGTGTGTTGTGCATGCAGTTTTGTGACATTAAGCTACCGTATTTTCACGAGCATAAGGCGCACTTAAAAGTCTTAAATTTTCTCCAAAATGGACGGGGCACCTTATAATGCGGCGCGCCTTATGTGTGCAACATCTATAAATCTTGTGTGATGAGCGCTCCGCTTGACTTTTTTTTTTTTTAAAGCATTTCCTGCCGACACGCTGCTTACACAGAGGAAAAGCGGACGTGGCTGAGGACAGGGGAAGGGTGCGTGAAGTAGGACGCTAAAGCCACGCCCCCAGTAGGTATATAGCGCAGGTTTTTTTTTTTCTTTATTAACCGCTTGACTGACTGACGGAGCATTTCCGGGGTGTGCATTGTGCAAAACAATGTCAGTTTGGCTAAGGACCCCCGAAAATGTCACCTACGAAGAGACACGCTTACGAAGCACAGTTTAAACTGCAAGCTATCAGTTACGCGGAGGAACATGGGTTTCTGTTAAATACAGAAATAGACCCCGTAACTGAGACTGCGCCTTTTAATACGGTGCGCCCTATGGTCGTGAAAATACGGTACATTGATTTTCTCTAGCCGGCACGTCTGGTTAGTACATCTGCTTGAAAGTTCTGGGGACCGGGATTCAAGTCCTGGCCCCACCTGTGTGGAGTTTGCATGTTCCCTCCGTGCCTGCATGGGTTTTGTCCGGGTACTCCGGTTTCCTCCCACATCCCAAAAACATGCGTGGTAGGTTGATTGAAGACTCTCAATGGCCCATTGGCGTGGATGTGAGTGCGAATGGTTGTTTGTTCCTATGTGCCCTGCGATTGGCTAGCGACCGGTTCAGGGTGTACCCCGCCACTCGCCCGAAGTTAGCTGGTATAGTCTCCAGCAGCCCACGACCCTAGTGAGGACAGCTCTTTATTCTTTATTTCAGACCCACGGGGATCCATATCACAGATTAAAGAAAAACTATTTAATAGAGAAACAAGAAGGGAATTTATAACAACAACAATACTGATTTAAAAGCAAACATATCCAAATAAAAAATAAGGGTGTGCCTTATTTTTCATGATTTCAGGCATTAAAAAAAACAATATTATCATTTATCGTGATAGTTTAGGCGAAAATGTGTCTTACATTTTTTTTTATTGTGACAGGCCTGTGTTACGGTCAACATGAATAGCGAATGGGGATTTAAAGGTCGAGTCAGAGCCCGACAAACAACTAAATGATCGAAGTGGCAGGGGATGACAAGTCACATCCCCAGTGGAGGTAGTCATTATGTATTTCATGCCATAATTGCCACTGGACTCAGATCCTTTTCTACCAAGGACCGTGTGTTAGCTGTAGGCCCATAAATCTCCCCATGTTAAAAAAAGTCACGTCCAGGTGTCCTCCCGAAACAGAGCCTATCCACTCTACATCACCAATCAAAGTCCCGTGGTGACCAGGAAGCGGAGAGGATGGCTTTCCATTTGGCACATAAGGTGGTGGGAGTCAAAACTAAGTGATTAAGCCTTTGGACTGAGGCAGAAAGAGCTTTTGGGCAGTGACACTACTCTGTTCTTGTGTCAACGTAACCTAAAACCACACAATCTGGAGGTTGGTCAGCATTTTACAATGGATTATATTCAACCTTAGTGGTTCCAATGCACCAATGGCACAATTATATTGTTCAACCTATAGAATTGTCTTCGCTATAAACCCCTGACAGTAAACAACATGAACGACCAGTGGGGTACTATAAGAATCCATGGACTCACCTCCAGCTGCGGCAAAATTGCTGAGGGTGTACTTGTCCCGGTAAACTGACAGGCCTGTGCTGACGGAACTGGAGACACAAATCGTATGGAGACACAAAATTAGTATCAACTGTACATGTTTCAGTCCTCTCATAATTTGCTATGATGATGTTGCCAAGTGGAAATGACGAAATGGAGGACTGGGGAATGCTGGTGTCTCAGACTGGAGTGTAACAATACAGAACTGAGCACAATGTGTCGGCTCCTCGTTTGTTTAAGTCCCATAATCACCCGTCAAGTCCAACATGGCTGCTCTAACAAGTTACTAATCAACACATAGCATGAAACCTGATTGTAGTTTTCATCTTACTTGAACAAAGAAACAAATGCAGCAACTCTCCAGCTCCATCGAACTCCATATCTCACAAAACCTCGGACAGCTGCGTTGTGGGCCAAACGCTAATTTGACACAAAACACACAGAAAAGAAAAGAAATTAACAACCAGCTGTTTTGTAATGGTCATCTGAAATACATATGGGATTAAGTAGTCATCCCCCGCTCTATTGCGGTTCAGACGTTGTGGGCCCAGCTACTCCTGGATTACAAACGTGAAGAAGTCTAATGTTTTTTTTCTTGCATATTCCCTTCTACATTATGGCATCCACAAAGCCTACTGCCTATTGTATTAGTAGACTTTTTGCAGTACACTACTGCGAGTGGCTGGCGACCAGTTCGGGGTGTACCCCGCCTCTCGCCCGAAGACAGCTGGGATAGGCTCCAGCACGCCCGCGAACCTAGTGAGGATAAGCGGTACAGAAAATGGATGGATGGACTATAAATCAGTCATCCTCACCGTACTGCACAGTGGATTCATTACTTTTAGAATAGAGTAGCATAGTCACTGATGGTGTAGTGGTACACTCGCCTGACTTTGGTGCAGGCAGCGTGGGTTCAGTTCCCACTCAGTGACGGTGTGAATGTGGGTGCGAATGGTTGTCCGTGTCTATATGTGCCCTGCGACTGACTGGCGACCAGTTCAGGGTGTAGTCCGCCTTTCGCCCGAAGACAGCTGGGATAGGCTCCAGCGCCCCGCGACCCTAACCAGGATAAGCAGTGTTGAAAATGGATGGATGGATGGATAGAGTAGCATATGTATACAGTAATTAAACTTTATACCGTGAACCTCCGCATTTGCAATTTTTTTTAATAGTCCGATATTCGCAAAAAAAATAAGTAAATAAATTGCCTAGTCACTGTTTTTGTGCTCAGGCCAACGCAATAACAGTATTGCTTTGGTGCCATCTGGTGGAATAATGGTGTCAAGGACATATGTTGAAATGAGTTGAGATATACACAAATTAGACATAATTAATGCTTTACCACCATCTTGTGAATTCTACAGCCAATTAGCTGCAGATGTTTGCTATTTGCAGCAGAGCTTGCATAATTTTTCGAATAGGACCTAACTAGGTTAAAGTGGGCGGCACGGTACATACTGGTTAACACGTCCGCCTCACAGTTCTGAGGACCGGGGTTCAAATCCCGCCCCTGTCTGTATGGAGTTTGCATGTTCTCCCCGTGCCAGCGTGGGTTTTCTCCGCACACTCCAGTTTCCTCCCACATCCCAAAAACTTGTTGGTTTCTATGTGCCCTGCGAGTGGCTGGCGACCAGTTCAGGGTGTACCCCGCCTCTCGCCCGAAGACAGCTGGGATAGGCTACAGCACGCCCGCGACCCTAGTGAGGATAAGCGGAACGGAAGATGAATGAATAGGTTACAGTGTACTCGGTGAAAAGTAATACAATATATTCTTTACCAATTTGTTCATGAATATGTGTAAGAAGGTTATTTTGGGCTTAATGGGTTTTTTTAAAACAAAAGATATTTCATGGTTGGTGTCCATTAATCGCAGATTTGAAAATTTTACAAATCGTGAAAATTAATTCTTAGTGATTTGTCTTCCCTTCATATACAACACTATTAGCATCAATGCTACATGCATACTGTGCTTTGCAGCGTTCACTTACCACTGCTTCCACACGACTAGTGTAGAGTTCTGCCTGGCTCAGTTGGATGTACCTCTGCTTAGCATGGCGAGCCGCTGGCAGGCCTCCATAGATCAAGCCCGCTATGGAAGCCACAAGCCCACTTTTTATCACGTTGGTCACCTCCTCTGGGTAACTCTGGGTGGCGCTAAGAGACGACATATAGTTAACTGGTCAGAGTCCAAAGTCAAAGCAGCATAAAAAATGTTTGGTAATTATATGACTTACAGTTTCAGCTTCATTGTTCCACTCGTGATTCAAAACCATCAAAAATTCAGACAACAGTGAACCCCGCTACTGTATATCGCGGTTCATTTCCCTCCACACAAAATCACCGATTTTGAAGCGATCAGTTTTGAATGGGTTTTCAGCATCAGTAACAGTATGTTATATTGAATGTGGTATTGGACAGGAAGCCAGGGCAGCACTGAGCTCCACTGGATTTAGATGCAGTGTTACTAAGAGGAAGAAGAGCAGGAAAGGAGGAAGAGGAGAAGATGGAAAAGGAAAAGGTAAAGAAGGAGAATCACAAGGAAAAGAAAAAGGAGAAGGTCTACTAAGCCACAAAGCAAAGAGAATATATACCTTTAAGTAATGTTGTACTGTGTGGTTTGGTGTTTAAATACACAATGTTTAATTCTCTTTTGTTTTTATGTGATGCCTGTGTGTTATGTGTCAGTTTTAGAGTAGACTTTACTGGGAGTGTTAAATAAACAGCTTGAAGCAAACATGCTTAGCCTTTTACCTGGAGAACTGTGCGAGTCTTCGTTTAAAATGGTTTTTATACGGTCCACTTTATGTTGTGTTTTTTTTTACCTATCACAGGTAGGTCTGGAATGTATCACCCCACTATAAATAGGAGTTCACTGTATTCTTCTCAGTGCTTTAAGTGAGTGAGAAAAACTGTAAAATGAATAGGCAAAGATAATGGCACTAACTCTTTATGAAAGAGATCCATAATGCGGTCCCAGCCCTTGTCTGGGAATTCTGGCTTGCCAATGTTGTTTGGGATGGCGCTGGCAGTGATGGGGTGTGGAGGAACTGCACAGGTGGAGGAGGCAGACGAGGGCATCTGCGCAGGCTGGGCAGAAGCCATGTCAGCTGCATGGACCCTGGGGAGCAGGAGGCAGACGCAAGGAGGTCTGGCACTCTGGATCAGGCCCTGTACAGGCCCTGTGCTCAACGTGCCCCGAGGGGCTGAATCTGCCAGTCTTCTCCGAAGGGTGAAGCCTGTTGTGGGCCGCTCTGGATGCATCATGCTTCAGCTGGCGTCAGGCTGCGGCACAGAGGCACAAACACATGACTTAACAGTTAACAGTTGCCGCTGCAGTTTCATCTTCAAAACAAACAGCCCTAAGGCAGAAGAAATCCTGGCACAGGCTGGGGAGGCTGTCCAAATAAGCAGATGTCAAGTGGTGCAAGCCCTTTAAAAACATGTAGGCTCTCAGCTATACTATCGCTCTATAGTCTCTACTTGGCCTGTCAGTTGACAGGGTCATTAATAGATGTTTGATTTGTACAGTGTGAAGTGTGCGTGATTCCAGTTGAATATGGTATCAATCCAGCCTTTTTTGATATCACTTAATTCGCAGAGAGAGAAAAAAACAGATTCTTTAGTGCAATGGGGATCTAGAAAGGATTCACAAGTGTCAATAATGTTAATAAAGTAATGCTAGCATAATGGGGAATTAAAAAAAAAAAAGGTTCTCACTGGAGCTCATGCCACAAATAGCTCAAATCTGTGAGTAATTCACACCCACCCAAAAAGGTTTGTAATTGCCTATAGATGCCACAAGATGACAGCCAACCATTTTTTCTATTAGACAAAAGTATGGCCTGACTAAATGAAGTTCC
The DNA here is from genome assembly GCF_024500385.1 of Phyllopteryx taeniolatus. Lineage (NCBI taxonomy): Eukaryota > Metazoa > Chordata > Actinopteri > Syngnathiformes > Syngnathidae > Phyllopteryx > Phyllopteryx taeniolatus. The sequence continues at coordinate 28,868,008 of NC_084502.1, read as the reverse complement.
TGCCCTGAGTTCAACATAGATGCTCGGCACCAAGATGCCACCAGAGAGCACCAAAGAATTTTTTTTATGAGAAGAATTTGGCCTGAACAGCAAATTCACAAGATTTTCACTTAATAACAGAGGATAGCCGACCCCCACCTCCCACAAAAAAATGAATAAATCTATATTAAAAGTTGTCGATCATATACGTTGCCTTAGGTTAGGGAGGGTGGACGGATTTATGATCCATATGTCCGTAACTTCATATTTAAGTGAAATCCTGGTTGCCGCTGTTGTACACAATCTTTGATGCATATATTTGCTTGGTATCAGCTGGCACAAACTTGCATTCTGCGATTAGAAAGCCACAAAAACATGTGTTCTCAGACAATATGATATGGAAGCGGTTGGCACCACAGATATGCAGAGCAAGATACAACGGGCCCATTTTGAGGCCAACGGCTACGCTAAACTAGGAAGGTCAAAGTCATCAGCGCATTCCATGAGTGTGGACAGCAAGAAAATCAAAAGATCAAGGACGCTGGTACATTATGCTCCATACAGTTGCATAAAATGTCGTACAATTATGAAAAGGGAACCGTAAGTCCCTTTCTCATGTAAAAACAAGTTTTTTTTCCCCAAATGTTGACAGCATACGCTTTGGCGTTGACAAAAAAGTAAACCTCATGAAAACCGGTTGAGAAATGAGCAGAGTCAAAGTGTCAATGCATTGCATTCTATGGGAACAACGACCTCGACAATATGGTAGACATGTAGGAACGTCGGTTAGCTGGGCTGCTGCAGCGCGCTGGCGTATCTAGTCTTTAGCTGTATGGTTGGCACTTTTGCCAGTCAATTATACGTCACGATAATGTTTCGCTAATGCTCCCATAGCGGAGATGTCAAACTGGTGGACCAGGGGCTAGATCCGCCCTGCCACATCATTTTATGTGGCCCGCGAAACCAAATCAAAATTGCTAGTTTTGTTCTAGTGTAATACCATTGAGATATTTGCAGGCATTTTTCGTTACTAATCCCACTTTGTAAAGAAATGTAATAGTTGAAAAACATGTTTTTATAGGCTTCTGATTTTACAACTGGTTACTCATCAATGTGTTGTGTATACTGTATTTAATTACGGTACATGAGGTAATCTTTTATTTATATGGGTGCACAGTTGTAGAGGCCCTCCGAGGGAAGTCATAACTACGATGTGGCCCGTGATAAAAACGAGTTTGACACCCCCGCCATACAGTATGTACCACATATGGGTAGGTAGCCCCTTCTGAGCTGCGTGCTGACGGCGTCGGTATGCATGGGAGATCAAAGTCGTCAGCGAATTCAATGTGTATGGACGGCAAGAAAACCAAAAGAACAACGATGCACGCAACGCTGTACAATTACAAGGGAACTGGGAATAACCTTTCAAATGTATTTTGTTTTTACAAAAAATATGCTTTGATGGCACACGCTTTGTCGTTGACAAAATAAATCTCGTGAAAATCAGTCAAGAATTGAGCAACTAACGTTTAATGTCCATGCATTGCCATCGATGGGAACGTCGACCTCTCCAATATGGCCGCCATGGAGGCACGTCGTTTAGCCGGGCTACTCTTCATACTTACGGTCTGTACAGTGTACTATGCAATTTGTATTTTTTATGTTTTTTTGTATATATATTTTTTTTATTTGTTGACACAATGCATACCTTTTATACTCCATATATTTTATACCATTGTATTTGTTGTATTGTTGAATAGATTTTTTAAAGTACTGTACTATGTAACTGTACTAATGCAGCCCTATGGAGGGCACAAGCCAGTGCAAACTGTAGGCCGGTCCCAAGCCCGGATAAATGCAGAGGGTTTCGTCAGGAAGGGCATCCGGCTTAAAACTTTGCCAAACAAATATGAGTGTTCAGCCAAAGAATTCCATACCGGATCGGTCGTGGCCCTGGTTAACAACGTCCGCCACCGGCGCCGTCAACCTGCAGGCCAAGCTGAGACAGGACAAGTGTTGTGCAGCTTTTCTGGAAGAGATGAGACAGGCTCTCGGTGGACAGAAGTAACTTCCAGAAGACTGGATCACTGCAGCCAAGGTGATCAGAGAGGCAGGCAGGAGAGTACTTGGTGTATCTTCTGGCAGGAAAGGAGAGAAGGAGACTTGGTGGTGGAACCTCAGAGAACAGGAAATCATACAAGGAAAAAGGTTAGCGAAGAAGAAGTGGGACACTGAGAGGACCGAGGAGAGGCGAAAGGAATACATTGAGATGCGACATAGGGCAAAGGTAGAGGTGGCAAAGGCCAAACAAGAGGCATATGATGACATGTATGGTTGGACACTAAAGGAGAAAAGGATCTATACAGGTTGGCCAGACAGAGGGATAGAGATGGGAAGGATGTGCAGCAGGTTAGGGTGATTAAGGATAGAGATGGACATATGTTGACTGGTGCCAGTAGTGTGCTAGATAGATGGAAAGAATACTCCAAGGAGTTGATGAATGAGGAAAATGAGAGAGAAGGGAGAGTAGAAGAGGCAAGTGAGGTGGACCAGGAAGTGGCAATGATTAGTAAGGGGGAAGTTAGAAAGGCATTAAAGAGGATGAAAAATGGAAAGGCAGTTGGTCCTGATGACATTCCTGTGGAGGTATGGAAGTATCTATGAGAGGTGGCTGTGGAGTTTTTGACTAGCCTTTTCAATAGAATTCTACCAGGTGAGAAGATGCCTGAAGAATGAAGGAAAAGTGTGCTGGTGCCCATTTTTTAAGAACAAGGGTGATGTGCAGAGCTGTGGGTACTATAGAGGAATATGGTTGATGAGCCACACAATGAAGTTATGGGAAAGAGTAGTGGAGGCTATACTCAGGACAGAAGTGAGTGTTTGCGAGCAACAGTATGGTTTCATGCCTAGAAAGAGAACCACAGATGCATTATTTTCCTTGAGGATGTTGATGGAAAAGTACAGAGAAGGTCAGAAGGAGCTACATTGTGTCTTTGTAGATCTAGAGAAAGCCTATGACAGCGTACCCAGAGAGGAACTCTCTGCGTGCGGAAGTCTGAAGTAGCAGAGAAGTATGTTAGAATAATACAGGACATGTACGAGGGCAGCAGAACAGTGGTGCGGTGTTCTGTAGGTGACAGACGAATTTAAGGTGAAGGTGGGACTGCATCAGGGATCAGCCCTGAGCCCCTTCCTGTTTGCAGTGGTGATGGATAGGCTGACATATGAGGTTAGACTGCAATCCCCATGGACCATGTTTGCAGATGACATTGTGATCTACAGTGAAAGCAGGGAGCAGGTGGAGGAACAGTTAGAAACATGGAGTGGAAAGCAGAGGAATGAAGATTAGTTGAAGTAAAACAGAATATATGTTCATAAAGCAGTGGTGAGGCCAGCCATGATGTAGGGATTAGAGACAGTGGCACTGAAGAGACAACAGGAAGCAGAGCTGGAGCTGGGGGAAATGAAGATGTTGAGGTTCGCTCTCGGAGTGACCAGGTTGGATAAAATTAGAAATGAGCTCATCAGAGGGACAGCCAAGGTTCGATGTTTTGGGGACAAAGTTAGAGAGAGCAGACTTCGATGGTTTGGACACATCCAGAGGAGAAATAGTGAGTATATTGGTAGAAGGATGATGAGGATGGAGCTGCCAGGCAAGAGAGCTCGAGGAAGACCAAAGAGAAGGTTGATGGATGTCGTGAGGGAAGACATGAGGGCAGTTGGTGTTCGAGAGGAGGATGCAGGAGACAGGCTTCCATGGAAAAGGATGACGCGCTGTGGCGACCCCTAACGGGACAAGCCGAAAGGAAAAGAAGAAGACTGTACTAACTCTACTAAGTACTAGCTATGCAGCATGCTGTACTGTGCAAAGTGTTGTTACACGAGGAAATAAACTATTAACTATACATACTATACAAGTGGAAATGCAGTGCAATGAGATGAAGATAAAGATTTGCGGTATTGCAAAAAAAAGAAAATATATATATATATATATATATATATATATATTGGTGCAACTGTATACAGATGTGCAAAAAGTGCGTGAGCTGTACTTAAGTCAAACACCATGCTCGTTTTTTCAGGTTAAGGTTTTATTTTAGCTACAATGTCAGTACAGCTAACTGCAACTGTCGCAAACTGTATTCTTGTACCTGTCTTTATTGATAGTCTATTCCTGCCGACCGATGTTTCGCCGGATAGTGTTAGCCCCTAGCAGCTAATGTCTTGGTTATCTTAGAAAATGTAACCTACCTCGAAAACGGAAATAATCCAGTCCCTTGTGGGGTAAAGATGGAAAAGTCAGTGCTTAATTAGTGTTACTGCAATTTAACGTCCCTTCGCGAATTTGCTTCATTGACAGCGTCCTCAGTTCCTACCTGTCGACCTCTCAACTTTGTCGTCTTCTTCGGTTCCTTCTACTTCATCGTGCATTACCGACACCGACTGGACTGGAGAGAACGCGCAGCTATCAATTCATAGAGCGGGGAAAGAAAAGATAAAAGGGTGGTGGTTAGGGGGGGTTACTAAAATATGCCCATCCAGAGGTGGCAAAAGTCGAAGTACGAATACTTGTGTAAAAATACATAAATAAATGAATAAAAAGACTGTTGTAAAAGAAGAAGTACTGATTCAACAAGTAAAAAAAAAAAATAATAATAATAATTACAAGACTAAAATACAAACATAAATTTATTTTTAGTGAGAAATTTATACAATACCAGTTTCGATAAATTGGCACAAAGGAAAAAGAATTTACAACAACAATTTGCATGTTATTGTTCACTAGTATTGGGCTCAACTTTTATGCTATCAAGTGTTCCCATAACTCTGCTAAAGTTGTGAACTGACAAACAAAAAAACTGCAAAATTAATTAATAACCACGACTGTTTTTCAGATTAGAGAATGTTTAATTTTGTGCTTTTCTTACATCAGATTTTCCATCATCGTCAACCTCTAGATTCTCCAACCACCCCCATCAATCTTGCTATTTGTTTAACAGAAAAACAAAATTAATCTTCAAACTGTATGAGTACTTATATATCTATCAGGTACCACAGTTTTATCAGGTACCACAGTTTTATTGGCAGAAACACAGTAACCCTGTTAAAAGCTTGGCTGTCCTATACTTAGACCAGACACATCATCACTGATTTTTGGTCAAGTAAACATATCTGTGGATCATCTTTAACACATTTACTAACGAAATACAAACTGCACAAAGTATAACACGAATACTACAACATATTCAACTTTATGCTTCCCTCCAGTGAGCTGTGGATCCCCATGGGAATGAGAAGATTGCTTCTCACAGAAAATTACATCGGGTAAAAATCGCTTGAGCAATTTTACAAGTTTACATTCTATTGTTTTCCATTCACTCCAACTTGCACAGTGTCATTATCATAGTTCAGTCTTGCTGGGCTTCTGCATGATCCGACTGTAGTTGTTTTGTCTTTTGGGTTGGTAGGTGAGAAGCTGACTAAACTCTGTGAGGAGTCGTTCCCAGTAGCATGAAACATCTTGCATTTGTAGGTGCTCCGAGATGAACTCCATACCTCTAATCAAGGGCAAACGAGAAGTAACAATGATGCCAGTAAATCCTGAGTGTTTTCTGTGCAATAATTGAAAGAATGGGTTTGAAGAATACAAAGTCAGAGATTTCAAACAAAAGATTACCTAATGGCAATTTCTTGTGCGATGGCATCATTGTCTTTGACAAACTGCAGTAGTTCTCTGTGAACAAAACACATTTTCAACATGATTATATGTATATTAACACACAAACCCCTGGTGGATAGTCTTTGAACTTATTTGTAATCAGGTTGAATTCAAGGTAACTGGACATTAAAAAATTTTTAGCGGACCATTAGAGGACATTGTGCGCATCAAGTATGTGCCCCTTAGCTAATGACTTCTCCAAGATCAAATGAGATTAAGCAAACAGAGTCCAATCAATATGACGAGATTGTGGTGTTGGTTAATGCTGCTCTTCCTGATTTAAAAAAAAAAAAAAAAAAAAACACACACCATGAACCATGCCTTATACAGAAAAGCTCTCAGAATCCCTAAAATTAAGAATCGTTAACTTGCTGGAAAGGGTCACAAAAGTATCTCTAGGTGTCTTCAGCCCGTGGTAAAATGTCTCCAAAATGTAAAGTTCAGCAATGTAGCCACACTCCATAGGAGTGGCCTTCCTGTAAAAATGACTGGAAGAGCACATACCAGAATGCTCAATGAGGTGAAGAAGAATCTTTGAGCATGTTTATGAAAATATTTGTGTTCTTGTTGACATTGGCCTTTTACAAACATGACACAAACATGCAAAAAAGGATGGTACCTGACGTCAGAGAGATCCTGCTTCACCGGGATGTAGTGCACCCAGGGCTTGAGCTGTGGGTAGAAAAACTCTTGCCATTCGTCCCCCACGTGAAACACCAGTGAACCGCAAAGAAAGAGATGTTTGAAACGAAAACTGGCCGCCACTCCTCGGAAGTTGAATAAATATCTGGAGGCGGAAAAGAAAAGACATGAGCCTTGCTGAGAGGCAGGGATTTACACTGACAATTCTGTCCATTTTCTATAGACCTTTTCACTATAATGTCACATGTACTTCTGAGTGGCAAAAGCTCAGTCTCTTTGTAAACAAACCCTTCTATGTACGTCAACTGACGCAAGCACAGGGAGAACAGGGAAATGCCACAAAGGACTGTGTGGCAGACATGCTAAGCAATATGCCACCTTGCTGCAACCCCAAAATCTATTTGCAAAAAAACACAGAAAACCATACCCGCTGCACTTTTCTGCAAAAAGTAAAAGCAGGCAGGAAATACAACTTACTTGTACTTGCAGTGGTCAACCAGTGAGATTTCTTTGGCTGGTGGTCTCCCAAGAGTGTCCTAAAATGAATGTTCCAAGTTATGAAACATAAGAAACATAAACAAGCATTACATTTTATTTTTATATTCAGGTAAGGGGAAAAACGAGGGGGGGGGGGGAAATAAAGATGAGACTGTGACCTTGTCAGACTTCCAGGCCTGGTTCTTTGTGTATTCTGCATTTACCAGCTCTGGCATGTCTCGAGAAAGGAGGATCAGAGGGTCACGCTCTGGACTTGTTCTACCAAGAGAAAAAAACAAGGGGAATGATGAGTTGATCACACTGTAATATTCTGGTTTAATAATAAAGTAGACCCTGGCTTATCATCTCATCTCAAATCAATTTTCCTCAACTCATCATGAGCATAATGTCATTAATTTGGAGCTTTTTATAATTGTCAAAGTTTGAATTTGGTTTTGATTTTCCCTAACCCACACGGGGTCAAAACCATACATACAGAATGAGAGGGTCAGATAAATACATCAAATAAATCATCAAAACCCCCAAATGAATAAAGACAGTAATGCCCTTAAATTAGTGTATGTACTATAAATGTCTGTCTGACTCCAACCTTAGAACAACTGCAGACAGGTTGCACACATGAAAAATGAAAATGTAACTTGGTGTGGGCAATAACGAATAATCAGAAAGAAAAAATGTTACTACAATAAAAAAAAAATAACTGCCGTAATATCTCGTGTATAATGCGCACCCATGTATAATGTGCACCCGCAAAGTTGACCCCAAAATTTAGGAAAACCCTTCTACCCATGTACAATGGATTATTTTGCTTCTACCCATATGTTCCAAAACGAAGTATTTTTTCAAAGAATTATTCTGAGGTTAAGCACTTTATTTGAACATGTAATTTTTTGTTTTTTTTATTTACTTGCTCTTATTTTGAAATTCACAGCCTTACTTTTGTTTAGTAAATGAGAAAACACAAAGTTGTGCTGATTACCCAGGCAGAATTTGTAAGATGGTTACAATTATTTAAAGAAAACATGAAGGGCTAGGCGAAACATTTTATTTTAATGGGATTCAAATCAAACTGTCAAGCATTTCAGAAAAGCATCATCATTAAACAAAACATAACCATAATGAAATGAATGATGGTTGTTCAGTCATATTTAAAAAATACATATATTTCACAAATTCTGGCAGGGTATGTAAATTTATGAGCACAACTGTACATACAGTATATGCAGTCATACGTACGTACCCCCTGTCATATTGGAATGAAAGTGTAGGTTACACCTTTTTCATAATCTCTAGGTGGGGGCATATTAGAATGAAAGTGTACCCATTTCTCATAACCTCTAGGTGGCGGTGACATTGGAATGAAAGTGTACAGCTTTTTCATAACCTCTAGATGGCAGCATACATTTATAAAATGTGGAAGAAAAAAAAAATTCCCATATACCTATGTATAATGGGCACTATTGACTTGACAATTTTTGGGGGTGAAAAGTCCACATTATACACAAGAAATTATGGTACTAACCTTGATCCTCTGAAGAATACTTTGGACTCTTTCTTCTGCCATGGCCATTGAGCTGCAGACCTAAAACATATTTTACTGTTATATACAGTGGTGCCTTGAGATACGAGTGACCAGACTTAAGAATTTCTCGGGATAAGAGCTGTCATTAAATTTTTTGCTTTGACTTGCGTGTAAAAAAATGCGGAGGTCGAAGTCTCACGCACGAAATAGTTGATCAATAAGCAATAATTTTTAAAAGTAGTGAGCAACATTGAGATCATTGTAACAGAGTAAAAGTACCGTTACTTCTTAGCAGCAGGAGCGGCAGAAGTGTTTTTTCTGGTCTCAACTCCTGTGACTTTTCCAAAGCAGGTCCAGAGAGCCTATGGTGACGGCAGGCGCACCCCCCCAAAGGAAAAACGCATCGGATCTATACGATTCACGTAAATGGTCTATTTTGAGCTCAAAACGGCGAATTTCACCGAAAGGCGACTGATTTGCGTGTATGAGATAGAGAACAATTAAAAAAAATAAAACATCTTATTTCCACTCCCAGTTGAAGTGTACTGTCAAACATAAAAGAGAATTAGACATTGTGTATTTAAAACAACCACATAGCGTACACTTAATAAAGTCTATTTGGCCTAATGCAAACAAACATTGAAAAAAGCCATAGATGGGCTAACGAATAGCATCAGTGTCAGAGTTTTACATTCCCTTAAGCCAGGAGTGTCAAACTCATTTGTGTCGTGGGGCACATTGTAGTTATGGTGTCTCTCAGAGGGCCGTTAATGTTTTAAAATCATAAATATTGAATCACCTATTATTATTAATAGGCTTTACACGATCAGGATTTTTGGGGCCGATCACCAAGTTTAAAAAAAAAAACAATAACCGATCACCGATCCGATCACAAGATGGAGCAATGTGTCTATTTACATGACTTGTTCATTTATTGTATATACTTGTGTACTGTATATTGTATCCATCCATTTTCTGTACATCTTATCCTCACAAGGGTTGTGGGCGTGCTGGACGTTCCAGCTCAAATTATTCTCTAGCATTTTAGACAAAAGTTAAAACACCAATGACCTCAAGGGGGCATTTAAGGATTGGCCACTGACATAAGTTTAGGTCAAATCAACATTACATGACAGAAATAATGGGTGCTAACTTACTGTAATTAAATTACTTTATTGCAATTAACTTTCATAAATACCGTTAATGACATGCTTACTCTAACTTTCTCACTGTCCCAGCTATATGGACGTTGTGTTGTCCAGAGTACGAATCCGTTTGACTCCCCCCACGTTGCGTTGTTTGAACGCGGCAAGTATACATTCGTGTACATTCTTCAGGTGCTCGATCAAGTTTGTTGTGTTGAAGCATTTAGATGACATTCCCCACGACGTACTTCAGTTGTGCACAGACTGCAAATAATATATGCGTTGTTTGTCTGAGGCACACAAAATAGTCCCATACCAACGACGTTTTTTCACAGACAAGATTGAAAAAACTTTATTGGCCGTCAGATAGTTACAGTACTGCGCAACAAGACACGTAACAAGGCTAAAAATAAACTAGCTTTTGGATTCATACGTGACGAAGACGCGGAGTTAAATGTCTTGTGCGGAGCCGATCGATGACGTCATTAATCGGATCGGTGACTTATGACATGAAAGCTGATCAGCATAAAATGCAAATTATCGGCCGATACCGATAACACCGATCAGATCGGCGTAAAGTCTATTACATAGAAAACACATTGATAGATGAATAGTTGGGAAATCAAAATACATGGGTAATACTTTGTAACTATTGTTTAAGTTACTGTATTGTAAAAAGAGGTTCGGTAACAAAAACATTTTTTTCTTTTTATTGCATATGACAATTTATTTTTAACAAATTGAACTCGTATCTCAAGGCACAATTGAACTTTACTTGAAATTGTGTGGATATGTACACAAGCTACACTAAGAATATCCTCAAGCCTTACTTTTTGAGATCGTGCCTCATTAGATCCCACCTCCCGAGTCCGGTGGGATATATGGGCCAGACAGCAGGGCCCCCCTCCCAAAACGTCCACGCTGGGTACATGATGTCCTTGTAGTCTGAAGTCTACATGTCACACACATACACAGAAAAATGTGCTCCCATCAACCTAAAAGGAGTGTAAATTGTAAAATGTCTAATGTTGCAACATTTTCAAAGGTGGAAGGAAACTTTCTATGGAAACTGACAGGAATTTATGGGAATAAACCAGGAATTTACAAAACTGAAGGTTGGCTCTTAGTAAGATTAAAATATATTTTAGCATAATCCTAACTCAACAACCAGACTTCATGCAAATCCAGTTTTACCTTGATTTATGAGTGCCCCAGTTTGAGGGTTTTTTTTGTTTTTTGTTTGTTACAAGCCATCATGTCATTGATTTTTAAAATAATTTTTGGGGCTTTTTCTTGTGATCTGAAATTTGACTTACAAGCGGGCTTCAGATAGAGTGCAGTGAAAAAGTATTGGCCCCATCAAATTCTTAGACAGTCCCCTCCAAAAGTATTCGAACGGCAAGGTCAATTGCTTTGTTTTTGTTGTATAAGACATTTTGGTTTCAGATCAAAGGATGAATATGAGACAAAAGTTCAGAATTGCAGCTTCTTCTCCAGATTCATCTTTTGATGTGAAACCCAAACGTCTTCAGTATACAACAAAAACAAAGGAATTGACCTTTCCGTTCCAATACTTTTGGTGGGTACTGTATTTTTGCATAGTTTCCCCACTTTGTTTAACATCATCAGACAAATGTAAATAGACAAATATAACCCAAGTGAACATAACATGCTGTTTTTAAATGGTGATTTCATTTATTAAGGGGGAAAAAAACTATTTAGTTACCCGGCCCTGTGTTAAAAAGTAATCACCCCTCTTGTTAAATCCTGAATTAATTGTGGCTAATCACACTTTTTGGTTAATTTTCACCAATCACACCCCAAGCCTGTTTACCTCCAGACCTGTTCAATCAACAAGTCACTTAAACAGAATCGGTCCCGACAAAATCAAGTCGGACAAAAGATCTAAAAAAGCTGCAACAAAATGACACAATCCAGAGCAATTCCAGAACAGTTGAGAAATAAATGATTACTATCAGTCTGGAAAGGGTTACAAAAGCCATTTCTAAAGCTTTAGGATTCCAGCGAACCATAGGGAGAGCCATTATACTCACATGGAACAGTGGTGAAACTTCCCAGGATTGGCCGACCTACAAAGATTACCCCAAGAGAACAGCAATGACTCATCCAGGAGGCCACAAAGGAACTCAGGACAACTTCTAAAGAACTGCAGGCCTCCCTTGCCTCAGTTAAGGTCAGTGTTCATGACAACAATGAGGAAGAGACTGGGAAAAAATGGCATTGATGGCAGAGTTCCAAGGCAAAAACCACTGCTGACCAAAAAGAACAAAGGCTCATCTTACTTTTGCCAAAAAAAAAAAAAAAACAACTGAATGATTCCCAAAACTTGGGAGAATATTATATGGACTGACGAGATGAAAATTGAGCTTTTTGGAAGGTGTGTCTTTGGTTACATCTGGTGTAAATGTAGCACAGCATTTCAGAAAAAGAACATCATACCAACAGTCAAACATGGTGGTGGTAGTGTGATGGTCTTGGGCTGCTTTTCTCCTTCAGGACCTGGACAAGTTGCTGTGATTGATTGAACCATGAATTCTGCTCTTTACCAGAAAATCCTGAACGAGAATGTTCAGCCATCAGTTTGTGACCTCATGCTGAAGCGCACTTGGGTTCTGCAGCAGGATAACAATCCGAAACACACCAGCAAGTTAACTTCTGAATCGCTTAAAAAAACAAAATTGAAGCTTTTGGATTGGCCGAGTCAAAGTCCAGACTTGAATGCGATCGAAATGCAGTGGCATGACCTTAAAAAGATTGTTCATGCTCGAAAACCCTCCATTTTCAAACAATTCTGCAAGGAAGAGTGGGCCAAAATATCTCCACAGATGTGAAAGACTCATTGCCAGTTAAAGAAAACGCTTGATTTCAGTTGCTGCTGAGGATGGCCCACCCAGTTATTAGGTTTAGGGGCCCATTACCTTTTCCACACAGGAATAGTTTTAAGTTGTTTTTTTCCCCCTAAATAAATGAAATCCCCATTTAAAACAGCCTTTTAAGTTCACTTAGGTTATATTTGTCTGATAATTTTAAACAATAAAGTGGGGAAACTGAGCAAAAATCTAAGAATTTGAGAAGGGGGTCAATACTTTTTCACAGCATTATAACTATATGGTGTTGTAGAGTTTGCATTTCACTGATGTGACCTCTCAGCCACAGTAGATAACACTGCCGCTCAAGTGAAGTAACAAATAAATGGTTAGAGTGTCTGCCTCACAGTTCTGAGGACCGGGGTTCAATCCCCGGCCCCGCCAGTGTGGGCAAAGTAGGGCTGGGGGGCCACATTTAAACTCCGTTCTTTAATCGGGCCCACCGACTATTTACATTATAAAGAGTCCTCAAATATTTGTTACATTCATTTAGCTGTTTTTTTCCCCTAAAATAGATTTGTTAAATGTGATTATTATTTTTTGTTCATTTAACTAATTAAATGGGCTATGAGAGCTATCCGTTTTGCATGGATGTCAGCTTATGACAAAAAAAAAAAAAAAAAACAAGGCTTTAAAATTATACCTTTCCCTTAAATTACCCTCAATTCCCAATTGATAATTCCTTTGGAGAGTCTCCAAATTGGAATTTCTCAATTAAATTTACCGGAAACCCCTTTGCAACCCTAGTTAATGCTCACACTAACCTTACTGAAGGAGAAAACAGGCAAGGGTGGCTGCACCCAGTTGGGCACTTGAGGATAATCCCTGACGTTTACCACCATCTCCAAATCAGGTAACTTGTCAATTACCTGTAATATGAAATGCTCAACCCCACTGCACCTAAAGAGAAGAAAGGAAATGAAACCGGAAAAAAAACCAACAACACAATTGCCACTTTGCCTGGATGCCAGTTACTGGGCAGAACTGACCTGGCTGGGAACATGCAGTTACGCTCCCTGTATAATTTATGTCCAATGAGCTGGTAGTGGGTGCCAACCCCTCTTTGAACTGTCGAACCCATGACATCCTCCGAAATTCCTCCATGAAAGGGACCCAAGTCTTGCTGCAGGACCCTAATGAAGGAATAATATTTAGTCCATGCTTTCAGAGTGAAATCCCATCAGATTTGTTAAAGTAACATTATATAATCATAAAGTATAATGCAGATCATTATTTAAATAGTTATCACACTTACTTAAGATGGCAACTGCAGTTGGCAGTGTTACAGCGACTATATACTTTAACAGCCTCAGATATCGTGTCCCTTATTGCCCGTTTGTCTGGAACAAGAGAGAAAAAGCAGAGAAAAGCATGATTATCGAACAACTATACCATATAAAATTATCCAATTCCACTTAGTTGGCCCGCAAAATGTTTGTTTATTTACTATAAATAATGTATTTGTGTTGATTCCAGCTGAACCTGACCTCAGAGCAGTATTGTGTTTGCCAAACGTACCTTTTGGAATTATGGCCAAAATATTCAACCTTGACTTCATCTGAACACAACCTACTTGTGTTTGGGACATTGCCTTTCGTTTTGAAAAGCAGTACAACAACGTACCGCAACTGGACTGTAACATCTTCAAACTCAACCCGCCTGTAAACCGCGTCGCCAAGATTAATAAAACGAATAGTAGAAAATAGAACATTAAATAGCTCACGTGGACTTGGACGACGTGGAAAATGGCACGCGCGTGTAAGCGTAAACGTGGTTGTTTTAGTTTATTTTAGATGGATTAGTTTTCGAAGCTCGATAGTTAGCTCTCGAGCTAATGAATGACAAAAGCCACCAAACAATTAACACGGTAGCGAAGACGAACAGGTTTCAAATAGCTTCAAGTAAACACACAAAAAGGAAGACACGGTACAGCACCTGCTTGACAAAGCGAGAACAAAATGCACAGTTGCAACACAAAGGTAAAGACCCACAGACAGCGGCGCTCCATTTTTCCTCAATCTTCAAATTTTGTCTATATTTAAAGATGAGAAAGGGCGCGTGTTGTTCTGGAATTGACTACTTCTCCCTGAGAGCTGTAATTACGGTAATGCGCAACACAAAGCCTAGCCTACCGTAAAGTCGGAATGACGGGCTCACACGGGTTTCATAGAAAAATATGACCGCGCACTTGTTGTATTCGATCTAGTGTAGTGCTGTTTCTTTTTAAAGTCATTTTCCTTTTTTTCAAAAACATATTTTTATCATTTCATAGCACCAAACAATCATTGGACGATAGATAGACAGACAGTTTGCTTTTCAGATACATTGATGGAGGGACAGACAGTGTGTTATGGATGGATAGATGGATAAATAAATAGAAAGATAGAGAGACGGATAGACAGACGGATAGACAGATAGAGAGACGGATAGACAGACAGACAGATAGATAGATAGATAGATAGGTAGATAGATAGATAGATAGATAGATAGATAGATAGATAGATAGATAGATAGATAGATAGATAGATAGATAGCATTGCGAATGCCTGTCTTGTATGTGGGTGAGGAGGAGGAGGAGGAAAAATGCCTCCTGTGAGATTTGACAAAATGATGGAGAGAGGAGGAGAGCAAGCCCAGGTAGATCGAGAAAGTACAGCGCAAGAGATGAGAGGAGCACGAAGCGGGGCCAATGTGATACAATAAGTGCAATCTTTTTGAATGCCATCGCTAGACCTTAAAGTTACCTTTCCCACTCTCAACATCGGACAACAATGCAGCAAATGTGCCTGTCTCTGCTTTGCACTCTTTGCCTCCATTTCATTTGGCATTGTGCTGCAGAGGAAGGTCTGGAATTCCCTAACTTTGACGGCAGGGACCGGGTGTTGGACATCAACGAGCGTAGCTACAAGAAGGCTCTGAGGAGATTTGACCTGCTGTGTCTGTTTTACCATGAGCCCGTGACTGCCAACAAGGGCCTGCAGAAGCGCTTCCAGATGACCGAGCTGGTCCTTGAGGTGAGAAACATCAGAAAGAAAATGGTGATAGTTTAGATTTAGTGGGAACGGGACTTGACTTTCTTGATTTCATCCACACTAATTTGGGACTTGCTTGAAACCTGAAGGGTAAACCTCAAGACTTACTTACAGACAGACATGTACATACTGTATGTGACTTACTCTCACCTCTACAAATAGTCTTTACTTAATGAATAAAGATCCTAATGCTTGTTTTATGTGAACACCACCCAGCTAACAGCTCAGGTGCTGGAAAACAAAGACATCGGATTCGGGATGGTGGATGCTCAGAAGGATGCCAAAGTAGCCAAGAAGCTGGGTAAGCCATTACACACATACAGTATCTCTGGTGTACAGTATAGAGCGAGTGTTCTCCTCTTCTTAAACCGTTTTTGATCAGGCCTAGAAGAGGTGGGCAGCCTGTACGTCTTCAAGGACGATCGCGTCATTGAATTTGATGGAGAACTCTCAGCAGACACTCTTGTGGAATTCCTCCTGGATGTGAGTGTACCAGACACAACACGACGTGCCCCAAGTTCTGTCCTGGGATTTAACTAATTAATAATCCAAAGGAACAATCACAAAGACACTTAAAGGTCACGAAGATTCATTCAGATTTACTAATTTGATGATGCCTCCACATTAATAATTCACAACTCACAATACTAAACTAATAATTCAAAAGACTCATGATCGGCGATACTGGAGTTTACTTTGATCTGAAACCAGAACGAGCAGTATCGCAGTCCACTACTTGAGATGGCAATATTACAACTTTTTTTTATGTTTACAGGCCCATAGTTTGTCCACCTTTTACCATTAATTGTGCCGAGCATAGACACAGTGTATATATGTGCCATCTGAGTTTCAATGACAATTTCCAATTTTAAATTTGAATTTTAATTCATAACAGTTCTACTCAAAAATGTTTTCAAAAGAATCAAATTACTGAGCTTGAATTTGAGTTTTTAAAATTATTTTAGAGTAAAATTGTGTTATGAATTCAAATTTAAACTCAGAAACTCACAGGCAGAAATTGAAACTCACAAGTTCAACTTCAAATGCAGAAATTTATACTCAGATGATGCAGTATACTGTTTGTACTATTTGAGCAGTCCCACAAAAGTGCATGAAAAGAGCAAACATCTACAGACTCTTTCCAAAAAATTTGAATATCATGGAAAAGTTCATTTATTTCCATAATTCCATAAAAAAGTCAAACTTTCACAGATTATAGATTCAGGGCCCACAATTTGAACAATTTCAAGTATGTATCTGTTTTTTTTGTTTTTTTTACATAATTTGGATTTCCAGCTCATAAAACCCACAAAATCAGGAATTCAAAAAATTTGAATACTGTGGAGAAATCAGCCCAAATTTTGCAGTGACAAGCTGGAAATTATATAAAAATAAACAAATAAATACTTGAAATTGTTTCCCTGAATCTATAATCTATGAAAGCTTAACCTTTTGAATGGAATTGTGGAAATAAATAAAAAAAAATTTGGAAAGGGTCCTGTATATCATAAATAGTTCCTTATATGTGAAAATCAATATACATCAGTCAATATCAGAATAAGGTGCCTTTAGACTTCCCCATTTCATCCCTCAAAAAGTTGAGATTTTCCATTGAACTTCATATTCATTGTATGAAGTAGATGTTATGCTATCAGAAATGCATATTAGTGAAGCTCCCACACTTTTTCTTAATATATAAATCAACTGCAAGTAGACAATGTAAATGCTAACAGCAAAATGCTTGATGAGAGGGTTGACAATGACAGGCTGGACAGTTTTGGCTAATGTTCGCTTTTGATGAGCACATAGTGGAGCTTCACTTAGCAACGTAATTCAGTGGCGAGCTCACTGTGTACTTTTTAACAAATATATTTTCAATTTCTGAAACGTTTTACGTCAGTTGATATTTTTCACTATGACGTGTGGATGTTTTATGCTTACACACCTCCATCGACATATAAAATGATGAAAATTACAAAACATAAGTGTAAATATTTATTCTGCAACACCGTTCAGCATCTATTGAGGAAAGACAAATGAAATAACCAGAGTTTTTTTTTTTTTTTAAATGTGCAGTTAGCTCATAATGACAGCCTGGACATAAATTTCGGGGACACAGGCAAAATGTTCACCATGATTATGAAAAGAGAATACACATGATCAAATGACCTTTTTAATCAACTACCTTTTGTGGACAATGAAACCATGTAGAAAAAAGTTAGTATCATTTAATCACTATTTACATACATTGTAGCTAGCGGAGTAATATCTGGGACATGCCAAAATTACGTACATCCAATAAAAAAAAGGAAGGAATAAAATAAAAGGAAACATATTTTCAGAGACTTATCATTGTACTGTTATTGCCACTCATAATCGGACCTCTGAGTTTCATTATTCTGCTACATTTTCAGGATAACGGACTAATTTTTATGAGGACACCAAAATTCACTTTATCGTGATATTGACCCACATAGCATTTTGTAAAATAAAAAAAATATATACTTTCTCTTATGACCAAAACAAAAAAAAGAAAAAAGACTGGACCTCTTTTGGTATTTTGAATATTTAGTTTTTTTCCATTTTTCTCCAAATACATGCTTTAAATCAAAGTATTTGGAATTTGGTAGTTATGTTGTCAGTAGTTAAAAAAAACATATACCTATGAATAGAAAGATCTGAGAAACTGACAGTAAATTTGCAGTGGTCTCAATATTTTTCAGAGCTGTATATGCTCTCAGTATGTTGCAGTGTACTTCTACACCACTGCAAACTACAACCACAGCAATAAACGCATTGTTAAATTAATACCTCATCAAAACTGAGCATTATTGTCTTACGGCTTTTGGATTGATCTCATAATGTTGTGTCCCGTTCAGTATTTATCATGTTGATGTATCAATGTGTTCTTTGCAGCGTCTTACTGTGTTGGCCCCCCCTCCTTCTGCAGGTGCTGGAGGACCCGGTAGAAATAATCAACAACCCAATGGAGCTTCGAGCCTTCGAAAGGATAGAGGAAGACATTCGCCTCATTGGTTACTTCAAAGGAGAGGATTTATGTTAGTTTGCCACTGTGTGATGCCACTACTCCTGCACTCGCATTTGTAGTCAAACAGAGGAATTTTTTCGCCTATAGCTCCGTTCTGTGTCCCAAAAGACCCTTAATGGGATCTCAATCTCTCCATCTCCTGATTTCACTGTGTGGGTTCTCTCATGAGAGGCTTTAAATAGCATCTAGTTCACTAACTAATAGGTCAAACTGCAATTACAATCTTGAGACAAGATGTGATGTGGTGCATTGTGGGATGTTTCACAGTGGGATCTTGAGCAGTAATTCTCAAACTGGGGTCCACGAAATATAACGTGGGGGTCCGCAAAATAATTAGCATGTAATAAAACTGCATATCTAAAATATAGTGTAGGTTCTATAGGTAATGTAAGATTAATAAATTAAGAGCAGAGTGCCAACACTCTACTTTTGCTCTAATAAGCAAAAGTATGAAGTTTAAATAAACGATTAAAACCTAACAATATGCTAATTTATATTTACCTCAGCACACCACTCAATTTGAATAAAAACAGGGAAAATTAGTTCAGTCCCACTTCTTAAAGGCTCGTACATAAAATAGGAGTTTGTCTACTCTGTGTATAGAGGCTGTAACACTTCAGCACAAACAAAACACGTAACCCTTTTTACTTGTTTATGTTTTATATTGGAAGAATTTATTAACTAACCTACAGATAACAGAATAAATGAGGAATTATGACAATGGGAAATATGGAGGCATGGTTGAGACTGGTTAGCATATCCGCCTCACAGTTCTGAGGACCTGGGTTCAACTCCGGCCTCGCCTGTGTGCATGTTTGCATGTTCTCCCCATTCCTGTGTGGGTTTTCTCCGGGTACTCCGGTTCCCTCCCACAACCCAAAAACATGCATGGTAGGTTAATTGAAGACTAAATTGTCCGTAGGTATGAATGTGAGTGCGAATGGTTGTTTGTTTATACTGTATGTGCCCTGCGATTGGCTGGCAACCAGTTCCCGCAGTTAGCTGGGATAGGCTCCAGCATACAGTCCTACTGTTAGCTGAAGCAGTTCACATCAGTTAGCAAGGTCATGGTCCTTAGTTGTAAAAGGGTGGAGTAATCTCTCCAGGTCCGAAAAGAGAACTCCCCCAAGTGGAGGAGTAAAAGTATCTTGGGGTCTTGTTCACAAGTGAGGGAAGAATGGCGCGAGAGATCAACAGGACTGGTGCAGCATCTGCAGTGATCCGGCCTCTGTATCAGTCTGTCATGGTGAAGA